>NW_027223770.1:15279904-15905673 GCF_028538775.1 Myotis yumanensis
TCCTCTCTGAAATCAATAAATATATCTTTTTTTCTTTCTTTCTTTTTTTTTTTTTTTTTTTTTAAAGAAAGAGCCTCAGCTTGGCTGTCACCTGCCTGCTCTGAATCCACAGAGGGAAGGCAGGGACCTGCAGCGCCCAGTGGGCAGAGGGCTGTGTGGGGGTTTTATTAGACGTCCGAAGGCTAGTCTGGGGTTAGGGCAGGAGGAGGGGCTGGTGCTGCTTCGTGGGCAGCACAGTGACCCCTTTCCCGCCACTCCCTTCTCCCAGGAAGCCATCCTACAGCGGTACCAGGTGAAGGGGGACCGCCTCCGCGTGTACCTGCACTACCTGCCCTCCTACTACCACCTGCACGTGCACTTCACCGCCCTGGGCTTCGAGGCCCCCGGCTCGGGGGTGGAGCGGGCCCACCTGCTGGCAGAGGTGATCGAGAACCTGGAGCGCGACCCGGAGCACTACCAGCGGCGCACCCTCACCTTTGCCCTCAGGGCGGATGACCCCCTGCTCAGGCTCCTGCAGGAGGCCCAGAAAAGCTGAGGCTCCTGGATGGTCCAGAGAACAGTTATGTGGGACTGGGGTGGGGTTTTTTAGCACCAAATTAATTTTTTTAACTGTGGTTTGTACTGGCTTGTTTCTAGCGTAAGAATAAAGTATTGGTCGCATTTGGTGTGGACTGGTGGTGCCGCCCAGGAGGCAGGAGCTCAGGAAGGTGGGGTGGGCAGAACCCCAGAAGGAGGTCTTGAGACGAGAGGCCATGAAGAGGGGGGACCGGGTTGGGGGTGGCTTCAGCTGACCTGGATGGCTGCCAGGCCTGTCTCCAAATCCTGCACACCCCTCCTTGCCGGTTTCCGAGTCCTGAATCTGCCTGCCTCTCCCTGTCCTCACTCCCCATTCTGCTGCCACGTCCTCTCCTTCCTGCCTGGTGGTGCTCCAGGTCCACATGTCTGGGAGTGCCCCCAAAGAGGCAAATATGCAAACTTTCTGGAAATAATCTATAGCAATTTTTGATGGCGCTTCCTCTGTTCATTCCCAGCATTGAGGTCACCCTCTAGGGGTGAGTCACGCCTGCTGATAAGCTTGTTGACAAGGATGAAGGATCTCGGCCTGGAAGTGGGAGGGTTTCAAAAAGAATCGAGTGATGCAAGCCCAGAACGCCTGCCTTTGTCTCTGTTATTTGGTCAGCGAGTCCCTGGCCTTGAGTTTATTATCTAGGCAGGAAGACAAAACAAACTCGCAGGAGCAGCCAGAAGATCAAGTACGAAACAGTACAGCAGGGCAAAGCGATACGGGTGCGGTGGCCCCCGGGGCCCCCATGGGCTCGGGTCCAAGGAGTGGCCAGCACCAGAGGCCTGGTCATGGAATCTGGAGGCCAGGAAGGGACTTCAGAAGGGACTCCAGGCTGATGGCCTGTAAGGAGCCAGCAGAGACTTCCCCGTGCAGGGTGGCCCCTGCCACTGCCCCAGCTGAGCAGGGACCAGCATGCACGACAGAGGTGCACGATTAAACGCAGGCAGCACTCATCACAGAAAACAGGTGCATCAGGGCCAGAGGGGCCGTACGTGTTAGTTTTGAGGTGTGGCTGACAGATCCTGGGTCTTGCTCGGGAAGCACTTGGGAGACAGGATGTTGGGCTTTGCTGAGTGATAAGAGGGAAGCATAAGGCAGAGGAGTGGGTGGCTCTTACTCTGCATCCCCTGGACTGAGAACCAGGAGACCTGGATGCAGAGCCGAGCTCCATTCATTCATTCATTCATTCATTCATCATTCATTCATCTAAGGCTTATTGAGCACGTGCTATGATCGAGGCACTGCCTAGATCAGTGATGGCGAATCTTTTGAGCTCGGCGTGTCAGCATTTTGAAAAACCGTAACTTAACTCTGGTGCTGTGTCACATAGAAATTTTTTGATATTTGCAACCATAGTATAAAAAAGATTTATATTTTTGATATTTATTTTATATATTTAAATGCCATTTAACAAAGAAAAATCAACCAAAAAAATGAGTTCGCGTGTCACCTCTGGCCTAGATGCTGGCGATGGTGAGCAAACGGTCAGCAGTCTCTCTGGAGCCGACATGGACCCCTGACATGGGGCAAGACCCACGGCGTTCTGAGCCTGCATTGTGTGAAGGGGAGGAGGGAGGAGGATCCACGATGTAATCAGCTGTGTCAGGTGTGATAATGAAGCTTTATCATAAACCGCAACTTGCTGATTGGCTCTTCAGCCAGACAGTGTCCTAGGGTTGGGAACACAAAGGTGACTAAGGCACCGCTCCTTCCCTCTGGCTAGTGGGGCAGACAGGTGAACACAAGGGCAAACACAGACACTCATGGAAACTGGAAGCAGGTATGTGGGCGAGTCAGGTGTGGATCCTGACAGTGCCCGGGGCACCTCCAGCAGGTCAGTCAATGGAATAAGGCATTGAGGGTGGGGAGGCCGTGGGGGCTGCGTTAGAGGGGAGGTGTGATGGGGTGGGCACCTGCGTTCCCCACCAGGTGGAGATGACAGCAGTGGGACCAGCCGGCTTGGAAGGGAACCCGGCTTGTCTTTTCTCACGTGTAAGAAAAAGACACGTGCGGAGGTCTGGAGAGGAGGAGTGGAGGGGACGCCAGCCCTGAGGCCCCTCCTTGCAGTGTTTTCTTGAAAGAACAAGTCCTCTCAGCGAGGGTCTCATCTGGCTTCACAAGGAGGTTGTCAGCTTGGAAAAGGCTGCCGGGCGACTCATCCTGAATCGGAGGAAGACAGCCAGGGCCTCCCCGGGGCCGGGCCTTCCTCTCCCTGGATTGGTGCCCTGCCAAGGCATCCCGCCTCTCCAGGCTTGACTCCCTGCCCGATCTGTCCATCTCTCCTCCTTCACAGGTTTACTCCGCCACCCGTCACACCTGCATCAAGTCTTACCTGGGCTGAAGCTTCAAATGTATTCACGTTAAATCTCAGGGCGACAATGGGAACAGGGAGATCCCCCAGAAGCATGGCTCAGGAGGTGGGACAGCCCAGAACAAGACTGGGTAAGGCCTGTTCCAGCGGGAGGCCTGGCTCCGCCCCCGTCGTGCTGGGAGACAGGGCTTGTCTTACGTGTCAGGACCATGCCTGCTGTCACCGAGGGCCAGGCTCACCGCCCCCCCCAACCCCCACCCCCAGCTCCCGCAATGGGAGTAACCTGGAGCCAAGCGCAGAGCAGCCTGCAGGCTGAACACGGCACGGGACAAGACAGGAGTCCAGCCTCCTGCCTCAGGACCCCACCTGTGGCCAGGGCCACTGCCCACAAGAAGACTCGCTTTTACTCCATTGAACGCGGCTCAGGTGTGTGGCGGGCCATGAAATGGGTCCTGCAGACTCTCTGAGATACAGCTACTTGCCTGGTCACCACCCGAAACCGTTCCTTTGCTGCAATGCCCCTCAGCAAAACCCAACATCCTGCCCCCGCTGAGAGCTTCCTGAGCAGGACCCCGGATTCCTGAGCCCCACCCCGGCTCACCAGCCTACCAGCCCCTCCGGCAGCGTGCTGTGTCTGTCCTCCGTGCTGGAAAGAGGGCCCTGCGTGTTGGATCGCGTGATTCCGACATGCGTGCCTGCGTCCCTGCGTCCCTGCCCTGCTGGAGCAATGGCAGGTGCCACGCTCCCCAGAGGAGGCTCGAGGCCTCCACGCTGGCTGTCAGCCCCCGGTCCTGGGCGCACTTGCCCCTGGCTTGGTTGGAGAAGGAAGGGAGCCATTGCTATTGTCCCTTGGCTCCTCTCAGTTTGCCCAAAAGTTTCCTCACGGAGAAAAATTGCTGAGTGTTCTGTATTCGTCAGCATTCCTTCATGGAACAGGAAAATAACATTTTGAAATGAGTTGGGCACTTCAGCTCCACACTGCCTGTCTCTGTGGAATACAGATCCCCACACGGAGAAATCAAGAAACAATGACACAGAAAAATGCTCGAAAATGTTGCTCTTGTAACACTTCCATGTCCAAACATTGCAATAAATCTGTTTTGTGTCTGAATAGTTTGATGTAGATCTGCTAACCCTTCCTTCTCAGGAAGGACTAATTTTTTCTTCAAGTGTACTTTTAAACAATTATTACTGATTTCAGAGAGAGGAAGGGAGAGGGAGAGAACGGGAGAGAAACATCAGTCAGTTGCCTCCCGCATGTGCCCCCACTGGGGTTCAAACCCACAACCTCGGTATTGAATTGAACCGGCACCTTCTGGTATATGGGATGATGTGTCAGCCAACTGAGCCACACCCGCCAGGGCAGGAAGGACTAAATCAGTGGTTCTCAACCTTCTGGCCCTTTAAATACAGTTCCTCATGTTGTGACCCAACCATAAAATTATTTTCGTTGCTACTTCATAACTGTAATGTTGCTACTGTTATGAATTGTAACGTAAATATCTGATATGCAGGATGGTCTTAGGCGACCCCTGTGAAAGGATCGTTCGACCGCCAAAGGGGTCTCGACCCACAGGTTGAGAACCACTGGACTAAATGTTTATTCCAAACATGTATATATAAGGTTAAAATGTCCTTTTAAAAATAAGAACATGGTGATAATTAAGGGCTGTTGTGTTTTAAATATCTCACCCAACCCTACATTTGTTCTACTATTTTTTTAACTTAAATTTTCAAATTTATTGGCATAAAATCTTGGTAGTATCTTTTTTACTTTTTTTTAAAAAAATATTTATTGTTGAAAGTATTACAGATGTTTCCCATTTTCCCCCACTGACCCCTTCACCCCAGTCCGGCCCACTCCCTAGATTTTGAAATCTATGTAAACTTGAAGCTACCAAGTTTAGTTTTTTAAATTTTTATTGATTGATTCTAGGGGGAGGGGGAAGGAAATTTAATTTGTTGTTCCACTTATTTATGCATTCATTGGTCGATTCTTGTATGTGTCCTGACTGGCGATTGTGCCTACAACCTTGGTGTATCAGGACAATGCTCTAACCAATTGAACTACCAGGCCAGGGCTAAAGCTATTGACTTTTAACCACTGTTCAAAACTAAACATGGCCCAGCTGGCATGGCTCAGTGGTTGAGCGTTGACCTATGAACCTGAAGGTCATGGTTCGGTTCCTGGTCAGGGTACATGCCCCAGTTGCGGGCTCAATCCCCAGTGTGGGGTGTGTAGGAGGCAGCCAATCAATGATTCTCTCTCATCACTGATGTTTCTATCTCTCCCTCTCCCTTCCTTTCTGAAATCAATAAAAATAAATTTTAAAAAACGAAAAAGCTATGCATGGGCTGAATCTGTTTAAAGTGTTTTAATTCAATAAATAGGTTTGAACATCCACCCATTTTAAAATATATATATTTTATTGACTTTCTACAGAGAGGAAGGGGGAGGGACAGAGAGCCAGAAACATCGATGAGAGAGAAATATCGATTAGCTGCCTCCTGCACACTCCCCACTGGGGATGTGCCCGAAACCAAGGCACATGCCCTTGACCGGAATCGAACCCAGGACCCTTAAGTCCGCAGGCCGACGCTCTATCCACTGAGCAAAACTGGCTAGGGCCACCCATTTTTTTTTTTTTCAAAGCAAGAATCTGGAGATAGAACTCACATGGAGCTTACAGTTTAGTGAGACATTCATTACAAAGAATTACAAGAGTGGTGGGTGCCTTGAAGAAAGCAGAGGGGGCTGTGGGAGCTTCTAAGAGAAACCGAACTTCTAGGCTGAAACTTGACAGCCAAATGGCCAGCACAGCAAAGGCCCAGCAGGTAGGGGCCTTGGGCTCAGCACGGCTGGGACCAGAATTTAGCCTCTAGCCAGGGGTGGGCAAACTTTTTGACTCGAGGGCCACAATGGGTTCTTAAACTGGACCGGAGGGCCGGAACAAAAGCATGGATGGAGTGTTTGTGTGAACTAATATAAATTCAAAGTAAACATCATTACATAAAAGGGTACGGTCTCTTTTTTTTTTTTTAGTTTTATTCATTTCAAACGGGCCGGATCCAGTCCACAGGCCGTAGTTTGCCCACGGCTGCTCTAGCCTCTAGCGTGTGGCACACAAGGACAGTTAAAACACTGGCCAGTTTTTCCTTCCAGGTCACGATGAAGAAATGAAAGTCAAGGCTAATGGGGTATATATGTACTTTCCTTCCCACCTGCTAAATTCTTCTAGCTGGGCGAATAATCAAATTAGACAGATTAACAGGAGAAAATCACATTTCAATACATGCACCTGGGGAACTCATGTAAGCATGAAAATTCCAAAGATAGTGAGGTGTCATTGGGTTATGACTACTTTGGACAAAGGAGAAAAGCCCCTTGTGAGGTCTTAGATTTCAGAAGTGAGAATGGGTGATTGACAGGTTGACAGGTTGTTAAGGAAGAGCTGAACGCACGCAGGCACAAAGGCGCTGGGCTGGCAAACTCTCCTAGCAAGTCAGAAACAATGGGACACAGCCCCCCCCCCCCTCCCCCAAGCCTTCCCATTTATCACACTTACATCAAATGAGGCTCAGAGGAACATCCTAAGACTTCCTTCCCAACTGCAGGATTTTCTGATCTGAATCTCTTGGGCAGGAAAGCGGGGAGGATCAAAGAGGTTCTTTCTGAGTCTTTTGTTCCTTAATTACCAGCTTAAAGTCAATATCCCAAAAGGCAAAACTTTCTCGGTCCCCTTCACTAACCAATTCCTTAACATCCCCTTCCCACTCTGCTTGAGAGCCAATGTGGGCTGATGGTCCCTGCATAGGATCTGCACTGCACCCAAGTATGAACTTGGACGAGTTACGTAAGGGCTCCTAACCAGGAGTGGTGGCCGTGCTGATCCTCAAGGCTTTGTGGGGTTTAGATGTGAGGACTTTGTGGACATAGTCATGTTGTTTTCCTGCCGTGAAAAAAGGCCAGAAGGGCTGTCACCACCGATATCTGGGCTAGATATTAAAAAGCACTTCCTGGCTAGAAGGCCGTGTAATCCTAGATTATGCTGTGGAGTCATGGCAACCAAGAGACGTTAAGGCGAAAAGCAAGCCACGAACTAACTCGCTGTGTTGAATGGATCTCGGCCCTGAACAGAGACGCGGGCTGGGTGCCGTGACTTCTGGGATCGCTCCCAGCCTAAAGCTTCCTGGAATGCATTGTGGCCCCGGCCAGCGGGCAGGTTTCTAAGACGACAACAGCGATGTCCCTGCCATTGAGAACCCTGGGAACCTCGCGGCTCCACGGTCCGGCCATACAAATCTGATAAAAATAGGAGCTGAAATACCATCCCGGAGTTGCTATTTTTAAAAGCGTCTGAGATGCTGGATTGGGTTTATTTCTTCCTCAAACAGCATCTTGCCGTTCCCTCCTGCTGGTGGGCAGGATGCTAACGTGGCACATGTGAGGGACGGGAGCCAAAAGCCTGCCAGGCACCCTTGTCAAATGGCTCCAGGCCTCCTACCCAAACCCACTGCCTGCCCCGGGCAGGGCCAGGGCTTCCTGGCGCTAGAGGCACCTGCCTCCCCATGCACCTTGCAACTTTGTCCCCTCCTCTGCTCCCACCCCCAGCAGGGAGGTGTCCGCCACTCCCTCCACAGAAGAGACAGACTGGGAGGTAAACAGGGGCAGAGGAAATGGCAATGGAGGCAGCGTGGCTCATGGAGGACCATGGCAGCTGCTGCTCAGGTTGTCTGGACCCAGCCCTGGCACAGCTGGCACCGAGAGCAACAGCCCCCAGGAGCCAAAGCCCGGCTGGCCCATCACAGTGCTTCTTGCTGAGGCGCTGACGGTGTTGTGCAAACGGGCCACAGGGACGCAACGGGGCTGGGTGGGGCTCCAGAACCCGGTGCCTGCGATGGAGCGGCACCAGAATTCCTGCCTGCTGCACCGCAGATGATACGAATTCTAGGCAGCTCGCTCAGTGTCTGGCTGTGCCATGAAGAAACTGGAGGGGAAGATCATGAGTAAGCACATTGTGGCTAAGGGGAGGAGTCGGCATTACAGTTAGCTTCTGGGCACCCACTAACCAGGCTTGGATAACCTCTGTGTGGGGGGGAAGGGGGTGGAGGGCAGGGAGAGACCTACATACAGCTCATTGGTTAGGGGAGGGGCCCACCTTCGTAATAACAGCTCCCACTTCTGTAACGCGTTATACTTTCCTGGCAAATTGATATCCGTTGCCTAATTTAATACCCACAGTATCCCTGCGAATAGCAGTTCTTTCCCTTTGTTTCCTCCAGTAAAACGAAAGCCATTTCGTGACAGAGGCAGCGTTGTGCGTCAGGTCCCCTGGAGCGAAAGTTGGCCCTTCAGTCCTACTTCCTGGCCGCGTGTGTGGTTCACGGCAAGAACAGCAAACTGTTCAGATCTAGTCCATCCCCGCATTGGCAGCCTTGAGAAGCGGGGCCGTCCCTTCCGTTCAGCTCGGGCCAGTTTTCCCACCTGTGAAGCAGGGAGGACCTTCCTCTTCCTCTGGACCTGCCAAGGGCAAGGGCTTTCATCACTGTGTTCCTTCTACTTTGCATAGTGCCAGGCCCCCTAGAGCTGACAGGCAATAAATGTTTGTTGAACGAATGCTTGACTGACAATGCCAAAGGCACCCTTCAAACATAATGAAAACATGGTGAAATGAAAAAAAAACAACACACCATGTAACCTATGACTTGGGACGGAACAGCCATAGGCACCATCTATATATATAAAAGTCTAAGCGACTGTTAGGACTGAACGACCGGAATGACCGGTCGCTATGACACACACTGACCACCAGGGGGCAGACACTCAACACAGGAGCTGCCCCCCTGGTGGTCAGTTGGCTCCCACAGCCAACCTCCTGTGACTGGCCAACCTCCCCCCAGTCCCTCCCCCCAGCCGGCCAGCCCCCGCAATTGGATCGGCCCCATCCGGGAGCCGGTTGGCTGGCCAACCTCCCATGGCCCATCCCCCCTCTCTCCACCAGTCCGGCCCAAATGGGCCCCAATCACAGGTCAGGCCAAGGGACCCCCCACCACACACCTGTGCATGAATTCATGCACCGGGCCTCTAGTTTAAACATAACTAAGACATTGGTGAACAGAAGAAAAAAAACCCTGTAAGCTATGACTTGGGACGGAACAGTCCCGTGGAAGAGCCGGAGGCCCACTCTTCACGCACCTTCTGCTCTTTGCTCCTGAGCAGTTCGTTCTAAGAGCTTCCTGAGTTTATGTTCTCAACAGACAAGCCCTCCAGCGTCAGCTGTAGCGAGTCTTGAGCTGGTACTTCTCTGAACCCCTTCACTGTCACCACTCTTTACACTTAGTCACATCCTGCCCTGCCTGCAGGGGGGGCCTGCTCTGAGGCTGGATGACAAGCTTCCGGGGGGCAGGGGCTGGGTCTTACACCTGCCTCTGAGGCTTCAGCACCCACCGGGCTGTTCACACTTGGGGCTCAGCAGACACTGTTCACCTATGCAAGCGTCTTGGGGGCTGGGGGGGAGGAGGGGGGGATTGCCCTGGAGGTGATTCCAGGCTTTCAGCCTGGGCAGTTCCCAGGCTTGATTGGGGGGTGTCTGGGCCCAGTGAACTAGGGTCAGGGGCCTGATGTGGTTCTCCCTGGAGACAGGATGCCCGGCGCCTTCCCCTTCCCCAAGGAACAGAAACTGAGAAGCCGCCTCCAGGCCAAGACAGGGTGTGCCAAAGAGGGGTACGGAGGGAACAGTCTGGGGGCGGCCGGTGCAGGCGAGGGCCAGGGCACTCGGCCCCTGCGCACTGGGCGTGGGCCTCCCTCTTCCTGCCTCACTTTCCCGAGTGAGCAGTGAGGAGGGCAGGCTCACCGCGTGGAGAGGGCCGAGAACCCTTTGTTGGGGCTCATTGTTCCCGGGAGGGTGTGCGGAGGCCGCGCGCGCGGCACATCCATCCAGGCGCCTTTCTCAGGCAGCCCCGTGGCTCTCCCACAGCCCCTCCTCGGCCTCAGTGCCCCGACCACATCCCCACCCCATCCGCGCCATCGCCCAGCCCTTCCTCCTCCTCCTCCGCCCTCCCGCCCTTCCTCCCGGCCCGCCCGCCCTCGGTCCGCGCCCGGCGCTGTGCGCACGCGTGTCCGCGCGTCCCCGCCCCGCGGGGCTCGGCCCGGCCCCCGCCTCCCGCAGGCTGGCCCCCTCGCTGCCCGGCCCCGCGCCCGGGACTGGGACCCGCCGAGCGCAGCGCCAGCCCGTGCGCCCGCCGCGCGCCTAGCGGATCGGAGTCGCGGAGCCGCCCGCCCGCCCCGCCCCACCCGCCCGGGTGAGTACGCGCCACCCGGCCCGCGAGAACGGGAAGCGCCGGGCCCGCTGCTGGCCCCCTGCCCCGCGCGCCCGGGAGGGAGTCGGGTCGGCACGTGGGCGCAGCCGGGTCCGGACCCGGGGGGCGGCCGAAGCCTGGAATCCCTTCCCTCGTTTTCGCGGGAAGCCGTTTCTCCGGCTCTTGGAGGGCGCACACGGGACGGTCCTCTGCCCCGGAAAGTTTCCAGCCCTCACCCCGCGCCCAGGCAGGGGCGCCCCGCCCTCAGCATCCTTGAGCCGCGATTTCTCTCACCACCGCCCCACCTACCCAGGAGACCCGGGGGCCGGCTTTGCCGGAGGTGACAGGCTTTGCTGGGTCCGTCCCCGCGCACAGTAGCAAGGTCGCCAAGCAGAATCAGTCCAGAGGTGGAGGGTGCTCGCTGCAGGCTGGCTGTGCCCAGGACCCTGGGTCCACGTTGTGGGGGTCTTTGGGCCAAGGTCGCTGTGCTCAGAGCTCCCTGGGTGGTGGGCAGTGGGGAGGATTGGAGCTGGGGAAAGGTGGGGGACTGCTGGCAGACCTCCAGGGCTCAGCTGTCTGCTCTGAGTGCCCCCCTGGGGGCCCCTGCCCTTAGGGACCTCCAGCCTGGAGCTGCCAACATGTCTGCCAGCACTAGCGCTGCTCCTCCATCCCCAGTCTTGGGGGAGGCTCCTCTGGGCCATGGGAGGCCTTATCGGCTGCTTCCTCTGTTTCACAGACTGGGTCCCGAAGGCCTGGCTTTGGGGGCTCCTTCCTGAAGGCTGAGGTGTTAGGCAGTGTTGGGGTGCTCACTGTGCATGCCTGACCTCCCGGCCACCCGCAGGCTGGCACCCCCAGAGCCTCTCTGGGAAGCCCGAGCTCTCCACCGCCCGCCAGAGGGGGGCACAGTGTGGGAGCCAAGTTCAGGCGGACTTATTCTTTCAGAGCCTTGGGAACGGGCCTGGCATGGGCTGGCCTGTCACAAGAGGCACAGACCAGTGCTGCCCTCCTTGGAGCTGTGCTCGGCCACCTGCCTCCTCCAGACCCGGCCCTGGCATATGCCAGGGTGGGGGGGGTCGGGGGGTCTTCAATGGGCCGCTCTGCGTTAAGTGCTTTGAAAGGTGCCTGCTCCGAGGAAGAGGTCTGTGTGTGCGATTAGATGTGTTTCTCCCACACTTTCTCTCAGGGTTGTCCCATGATTCTAGAGAGGTGCCTGGGGGGGGGGGGGGCGGTGCGGTGCCAGCCGTTCGGTGCCTAGAAATGAACTTCTGGGGCTTTTTCTCTTTGCTGGGAGCTGGTCTGGACCCTCTCCCACCCCCCAAACCGAGGTGGCCCAGGTCGCTCTGACCTGCTCCCTCTCTGCTCCTGTTTCTACGCCCAGTGCTCTCCACGTTTCATCCCTCAGCATCGGTGCGCTGTGTGGGAGAGCTTAGGTGCGGTGGGCCCTGCGTCCACTGAGGAGAGCCACAGCTGGGCCGGACCCCCGGAGTCCAAATGGACAGGAGCTGGGAGGGGAGTTTAGATGGAAGGAGAAGTCAGGAGAGGGAGGGGAGAGTTGCCTGCTTGGGCTGTGGGCTGAGAGGCGGCTGTGGCTGGGGAGTGGGCTGCTGCTCCGGACAGCAGGGCGCCTCCCCGAGAGTGGAGGCCCAGGCCCAGGAGCAGGTGATGCCTTCAGGGCTGCCTCCTCCCCTCCCCACTCCCCACAAGCAGTCCTGGCCCCTCCACCTTCCCACTCTTTTTAGACTCATAGGATCCAGTGTTCTGGGTGGAACCGAACGTCGGCTCCTTTCTGGAGCTGTAACACTTCCTGAAAGTGACATCCCGGTCACCTGCAGGGACGGAGAGGCCAGACCAGTGTGTGCTCCAGCCAAACCTGGCCATTCCGCAGCGAGCCATACCGCCGGCAGCGGCCCTGCGGCGGGTGACCCCAGGCCCTATCCAGGCTCGGTCTCGGGGTCACCTCTCAGAGTGGCTCCGCGGTTCGCACCCTCCGTCCAGGGGAGGGGTCCCTCGACCTCAGAATGATACCGAAGCTGGGTTCCAGCCCACACGTGTCCTGAAAGGGACCCTGGAGGTCATCGGTACCGGAGTGTCCCAGGGCCTGGTCACAGATTGTGACCGAGGCTGCCGCCGGAGCCTGGCCAAACTCCCAGACCCTGAGACGGAGGGAGGGCACTGGAGAGCAGGGCTGGGGTGAGGGGTGGGACCCCCCAGAAACCTTACAGGGCCTGTTCTCTCTCTCCTGACCCCACAGTGACCTTCTGGTGAGATTTCTCTGCAGTGTTTGCTGGCCACAGGGTCCTGCTTCCTTCTCAGGACTCGGGGCCTTGACCTAAAGCTTCCTGTGGCCCGAGGAACTGGCCAATGGAGGCAGGTGTTGGTGACTGTAGCCATTAGTCCCCCTCTCCTGCAGGAGTGTTCCCAGTGCCCCTGAAGGAAGCCACCCCTGGCCTCGGAATCATGCCCTACCTCTACCCCCTTCCCAGCGTGTGTGTGTGTGTGTGTGTGTGTGTGTGTGTGTGAGAGAGAGAGAGAGAGAGAGAGAGAGAGAGAGAGAGGAAGTGGTCAAGTGCAACAGCAAGTGAAAGCGGCTGTGTGATTCCTGGGCCACAAGCAGGTGTGGGGCCTTCAGCTCGGCGCCCTGAGCCCAGCAGGGGCTCAGCTCTGCCAAGGGGGTTGGCTGGGTTGGTTGCCTTTCGGGTTGAGGAGGGACACAGGTGTCCAGAGCTGCAGGTTGCCTTCTCGTCCCAGCCCCTCGCCTGGGACCAGGAGACCTGCAGCCCTGTCTCTGCCCACACCACCCTCCGCGCTGCCCTGCGGGGAGGCAATGTGCTTGCTCCACCTCTGAAGCGCTAGTGCTGGCTGCGCCCCCAGCCCAGCGGGGTGGAGGGTGCTGCTGCCCCGGCTGAGGCAGGCTCAGGCTGGCAAGGCCCTCAGTGGCCGCCGGGGCCTCCAGTGGCCGCCACTCCACACCAAAGTCCAGGTGGGCCAGGGCTCTGGGCTCTGCTTTCCCGGGGTAGGGGGGGGGGACGGCGGTGGCCAGAAAGAGGACAGGAACCAGTGTGCATGGCGCTGGGCCAGTACACTGTCCTTTCTGCTGCGCCTGTGCCGCGGTCTGTCCTGTGTCCCCTGCCCTTGCATCCTCCCTCAACACCTGTCCTTGTAAAAAGGGGCTTAGCAAATGCCAGAGGCCTTAATCATGTATCAGCCCAGCGCTAATGAAAAGCCTGGCCCAATCAACGAAGTCACACCGACACTTCCTTGCGTCATTCCCTGTCGGCCTCACACGGCCCCTGCATGAAGCCCGTTTATAAATGAACAGATGAGGCTCGGGGAGATGAGGTTGCGTGGCCCAGGTCTCACAGCTCGTCAGCAGCGAGCAGGGCCTCGTGTCCAGGCCGCTTCCAAACCCCGCACGCCCAGCCCGGGTCTCCGTCGCTCCCTGAGCTTGTCTCGCCCTGTCCTGTGACTCACGAGGAGGCCGAGGCTCGGAGGTGTGAAGGGGTTTGCTTGACGTCACCGGGTCTTAGTGACCAAGGGGGCCCACGTGCCCTCCTGATTCCCAGCCCGGAGCTCTCTGTGCTGCCCTGCACCCCACACCTCTGCCTGGGCATCCCGGAACCCCATCCCCTGGGGTCAGTCCTCTCAGCTGGGCAGGGAGGGCTCCCCTCCCGCATCCCCGCTCCCAGCAGCCAGCCCCGCCCAGCCCCCACTCTCCACTTTCCCAATGGTAATTGCTTCCATCTGGTCTACCCGCCTGCTCCCCTGCCTATGGACAGGCAGCTAGGCTGCCGCCCACAGGACTGCAGGGCCTCATCCGGCCACCAGGGCAACATGTTGGGCCGGGGGGTGCCCTGTGGGGTCTGAGCACCCACTGGCCAGGCGGCTCCTGGGGCCCGGCATCCCCAGATCCCTGCCAGGCCCGAGCACCTTTGCTCCCTGCGGCTCAAGGCCCCAGAGGCTCCTGGGAGGTTGCTCAGGTCAGGGAGGCCCCGCTGGAAGGGCCAGCAGGAGATAAGTGGGGCCCGAGGCTTGTGCTGGGGACCCTCTGCTTCGGGGCCACGGGAGGGAAGTGAAGCAGGGTGCTCCTGGCGGCAGAGGCCGCTGGACCGAGAGCTGGGACCGGTGAGGATGGAGCCCACTTGGTTTCGTTGGTCCCCAGCAGCTGACAGCACAAGCAGAAACGTCCCACTGAGTCTGATGTAACTGCATCACATGCGCCCTGCCTCCCTGGCCTCCGGATGCGTCCGGGTGAGGTGAGCTGGGCAGGGGCACGCCGGGCACTCGGCCGGGGCACGTGGACGGTCAGGAGCTGGCTTCTGCCCGAGGAAGGGACAGCTCCCGATCACTGCAGAAGGTCAAGCGCAGGCCGGTGACCTTGACGGGGACACTCCGGAGGCATGTGTGGTGTGGACCGGCTTGGGGATGTCTGCATTTTCCCCCCTGCGAGCTTGGCGCGTTAGCCTGAGCTCCCGGAACCTGTCCTGTTCACTGCCATCCTCTCCACGCCTGGAAGGGTGTCTGGCCAGTAATCGCTCAATAAATATTTGTTGATGAATAGATGGAAGATGGAGCTCGGGTTCCTGACTTGTTTTCCCAGTGTCCCTGCTTTACCTGCCCTTTCCCTGGGGCAAAGGAACAGAGTGTCCCTTTGGACAGGTGAGCTGTTTGTCAGAGAAGGCCCCGCCCACTCCCCTTCAGACACTGGAGGGGCCGGCAGGAGGCCCAGGTGGGGCTGGGCGGGAGTCTACCACCAGGGGGGCATGCCCCTCCCACCCACGCTGTGGTCAGCTGGTCACATCCCTGCGCCGGTCACCCCTCCTCAGCCCACCCTTCAGGCCCTTGCACAAACGGGTCCTGACGTCACTTCCTGTCTCGGATATCAGTTCTCTCCTCCTTATTTTGGGCCAAGAAAGGCGCCCTTGGGCATAGAGCCCTCTCCCAGGGGCCCTCTCAGGAGTGACAGCTGGGAAGGAGGGTTCACCCTGTTCTTGCTTCAACCCAGACAGCTCCACTGGTATTCCTTACGAGCTGGATTTCCACCTAAATTCCAGACGAAAGTGGGACAGAGGATTTCTTGGCTTTATTATTCTTCTTTTAAATATATTTTTACTGATTTCAGAGAGGGAGGGAGAGGGAGAGAGAGAGAAACATCAATGATGAGAGAGAATCATGGATCGGCTGCCTCCTGCACGCCCCACACTGGGGATGGAGCCCACAACCTGGCCACGTGCCCTGACCGGGAATCTAACCATGACCTCCTGGTTCAGAGGTCGATGCTCAACCGGCCAGGCCGTTTCTTGGCTTTAAGGCTTGTGTGTGAAAGCCCGCATCTGTCCCAGCAGTACACTGCGCCTCCTCACCTCCTCACCTCTGCAACCACTTCCCCCCAGGGGTGCCCTCAGCATCCGGCCCCTGTTCTCTGAACGCTCCCTGATGACCCAGCACACTGTCCCTTCCTCCTGCACACCCCACTCCTGTGACACGAGCCCCCAGCTGAGCCCAGAGGAGCCATGGAGGCCAGGGTGGAACCACTGGCCAACCACAGACAGGTGGGGGGCAGTGCTGGGGGCGGCGGCCGCCTTCCCAGAGACCGGGTGTGTCCCCTCCCTGGTGGCAGCCTCCACTTCTGAACGAGAGTGTTCAGATGACCCCTCCGTGCCCCGACCCCGTGCTCCACAAATGCTGGCCGTGTGTGTGATGGGACAGGGGATGGAGTGTCCACCCGTTGGGTTCTTACAGCCACCCCGCCTCTCGAGATCACGGTGCACAAATGAAATAGACGTTCAAAGCTGGCAGAGGCCTCAGACCTGCAGGGCAGGACCCGAATGCTCACCGTGCGGCCCTGGCACCTGGCGCCCTGCTGGCACACAGCACCTGCTCAGTCGCTTTCTGTGGAACTCGCTGTTCAAGGTCACAGGGTAGCTCTTCCACCGGGCATCCCACCGGCTGCATCCCACCGCCTGTCCCCATGTCCTTGCTTTCTCTGAGGTCCTGGTGTCACTTACCTGTCCCTTCTCCAGCCCCCGGGGGGCGTGGCTGCCGTGGGACTGGGAACAGTGTCCAGCTGTCCTGCTGCTCCTGGGCTGGCTTTGTGGGGCTGAGAGTGAGCTCGGGGCTGGTCGGGGGTGTGTTTGTAAGGTGGCGGCCGACCCCACAGAGATAGGCTGGGCTGTCGACTCCCTTCTCCTCTTGTCCCCTCTGTGTTGCTTTTCCTCCCTCGCCCCCTCCTCCCCCTCCGCCCCCGCAATCTTTTCCTGGCTCCCTTCCCTTTTCCTCCTTTGATTCAGTCGTCTCTCTTCCTGGGTGTCTGCCTCCTTCATTCCCTTGTCCTGCCCTCTCTCCCCCTCAGCCCTTCCCATCCAAGTTGTCCTGACAGTGGCAGCTGGACTTGGTGGGCGGGGTGGGCGCCATGCAGGGCTCGGGGCTCAGGGCACCTCCTGTTGTGAGCAGCCCCAGAAGTTTCTAGTGAGATGGCTCTTCCAGCAGCTGGGTGTTGGGAAGGGGCACTGCCCACAGCGTGGGAAGCCGTGTGGCCTGCAACGTGGCGCCTGAATCTCCCCGTTCCTGAGACACCTTCCTGGGCAGGAAGCGGGAGCTTGTCCTGCAGCCTGAGGGTCCCCAACAGAGCTGGCCGGCGGGGCTTGCTGGCCTCTGCTCTCTGCCCCCCCCCCCCCGCCCCCCCCCCCCAGAGCTCAGCTCTTGCCCAGAGGTTCCTGCTGGGATGGAGGAGGTGTCTGCTCAGACGCCTCCCAGGTGAGCACACACAGTGTGTCGTGCTTGGGCCGATGGGTCCGTGTGTGTGCGCGTGGGTCGCGTGTGAGCGGACACGGGCGTGCGTCTCTGTGTGGACAAGAACACGGTGCGCTGGTGGGCCCTGCTCCAGCCCAGAGCTCTCTGGTGTCCGTGGCCCTGGCTTTGCTCTGTCCCAGGGCCAGCTGGCCTCCTGCTGGGATCCCACCCAATGGCTGACTGATCCTGGCCACCCATTAGGCTGCCTGGGGGCTCTGGGGCTAGCATTTGCCCCTCCACCCCCCCACATGGAGGCGTGTGGGGCTTCCTGCCTGGCGTCTCAGCCCTGCCAAGGCGGAGGGAATGGGGAACAGCTGCGCTGGCTCGACCCGGCGCTGTATGGATGTGGTTTGACAACAAAGCTCCCTCTGTGTGTTCTCAGGCCCCTTACGTAACGGGCGGGAGACTGGAGGGAGGAGGTGGAGATGGGGACGGAGACACCAGGACGGGTGGCTGGAGGGGACAGGGGCTGGGAGGAGGGGGAGGGGAATGAGAGAGAGAGAGAGGCCACGGAGAGGAAGAGCGGGAAGAGGAGAAAACGTTTCTCTTGACCCTCCCCCCTCCCCCGACTTCCAGCCTCCAGGGTGGGAAGGAGATCAAGTCCAGACCGTCCAACCTTATCTATTGATGCCTTCTTTCCCCTCCTTGTGTCACACCTACCAGCCTGCACATGTGGCGCAGGGTCCAAGAACGGACCCCGGGACCTGGGGGGGGGGTGAGGCCAGATGGGGCTGGGGCCGGGCCTGAGAGCCCATCCTTAGCCCCACCCTGTAACCAAACACATTCTATCAAGATGGGAATCGTTCTTCTCCTTGACTGTTTTTTTTTAATTTATTGATTTTAGTTTATTTATTTAGAGAAAGAGAGAAAGAGACAGACAGACATGGATTGTTGTTCCACTCGCTTATGCATTCATTGGTGGATTCTTGTATGTACCTTGCCCGGGGATCGAACCTGCAACCTTGGCGTACGGGCACGATGCTCTCATCAGCTGAGCAGGGTCCTCCTTTCTTCCTGGTTGTCTGTTCCCTCTTCCCAGGCCCCGGGCCTGGCTCCAGAAGCCCCTCTGGCTACCCCTTCGTAGTGCTGCTGAGCAACCCGCTGCCCCCTCCCTGCACCCTGTTGGGCGGCCTAAGGCCCCTCCTGCTCACTCACTCATTCTCCAGCTCCAGACCCTCGCCCACCCCCTTCAGAGGCCCCTGGGTCCTGGGTCCTGCACTCTCTCCTCCCGCAGCAATCGGACTTTCTCCCCATCACTCTCTCTCCAGAACAGCTGACTGGCAGGCCAGGAGGGCCAGGTGAGCTGGCCGGGCTGCAGCGTGTTCTTGGGGGCGGGCTGTGCCCTGGGCCAGGGCCTCGGTCCCCTCAGCTCCTGGGTGGGAGAACACACACCCGGAAGAGGCCAGGAGGATGGCGGGGCCTCCAGGTGGGGCAGGGCCCTGTGGTGGCTGGGTCTCCTACACTTTCTCGGGGGCTGCTCTTCTCTGTGCCTCAGTTTCTCTGAGCCTCTTCCTTGGAAAGGATTTGATTCGACGCTCAGGGTGGTCCTTGTCCCCAGGCTGCCGTGGATGGACAGGGCGTATCCCTGGGAACTAGGATGGTCCTGAAAGGGCAGTGTGGGGGAGGGGGGCGTGCAGGGCTGCTGGCGACCCCAGGTTCTGGCACGTGGCTTGCCCCCTCGGTTAGATTTATGGTGCCTTCCCAGCGGGTATGCTGTCCACCCGGGCACTGCTCTCTGGAGAGGTGGGGTGAGCGAACCCCGATCTGCTGAACAAGCCCGGACTGGACTGCTCTGTCCCCAGGCCCCGCCCCACCCCGCCCCATCTTGTCCTTCCAACCACCTCCCTGGGTCTGGGTCCTGGGAGGATCTGAAATTGCCAAGGCCTCAAGGCTTGAGCCCGGAAGGTCTGGGCTGAGGCAGGTGGCTGGGGGAGGGCCTAGGGGTTTCCTGGATTTGTGTGGGGTGGGCCAGGGAGACAGTCCCTGCCACCTGGCTCAGGATCAGGTGCCGGACAGGCTATGAGGATGGTGGGTGAGCCTGCGGGGGTCCCGGGCAAGGGTGCCCTGCACTGGGGCAGCACCCTCCACCCACAGCTACAGGCTGCCCCAGGACATTCCCCCGCCCCCCCCCCGCCCCCCCGGGACACCCCTGGGAGGCAGTGTCTCCACACCTCTGCTTCCTCTCCACCACAGCCCACCACCCCATGTGCTCTTCCTGGGAGCCGGGCGGGGCGGGGCTGGGCAGAGGGCTTCCCTTTACCCACCTTGGCGAGGAGATCCCCGCTGGGCTGGCTTAGCCACTCCCAGTGCCTCTGGACGCTCCAGGCTCCTGGCTGGTAGCTCCAGGGACCTGCAGCCTCACAAACAAAGTCTGCTGGAGCCCGAGCTGATGGTTGAGGAGCCCGGTGGGCAGTGCCCTGCGCCGAGGGATGGGGGAAGAGAGCGCCCCGGCCGAGGGGGTCCAGCAGCCCCCAGAAGCCGTATGTTGGGAGTAGGGGTGGGAGGCACGTGTGTGCAGCGGTTACCACGTTCCTGGGTTTCCCGTGTTTGTTTTGGGGTGCACGCTTGTGCTGGAGGGAGGATTGGTGTGTTTGTGCAGAGCTGGTAGGTTCTGGATGCTGGGAGGGTCTGAGGGGCCCTCAGCCAGGGCTGCCTGAGAAGGGGCTGTGGGTGGGTGGGGCTCCTCATTGCGACGTAGGGGCTGGGTGCGCCCGGGACAGAAGGGGCCTGCATCAGTTCTGATAACATGAGCCTCAGCCAGCTCCAGCCAGCCTTCCCCCTGCCCTGCCCTGGGCCCTGGGTGCAGCCCAGAGGGTGTGCGGGTCCCTGGCAGGACGCAGCCACCCATTCTTCCCCTGGTCCTAAGCTTTACTTGGAAGAGCGCTCAGATGCAGCCGGCTCGCTGGAAAGCCTTCCTGATGTGACACGAGCTCAGAAGGGCCTCTTTTAGTGGCTTCTCTGTTCCCAGGGACCGGCTGCTGCAGGAAATGGAGGTCTTGATTCCCCTTTCTTATGGTTTCATTTCTCTTCTAGGTACCCCACCCACCCCGCCGCCCCCACCCACATGCACAGCACCCCCTTTTCCTGTTCTCCCCCTCAGCAGTCCTCACCGGGTTGGACGCCCCCCTAGGCACTCGGGAGTGGACCCTCCACTGCTGATGCCCTGAGACCTCTTTGTTCCAGAATCACCACTGCAGGCAGTGGTCCCGCGGGGCTGGGCACAGGTCCCGGGTGGAAGGGGGAGGTTTCCGTCTGCAGAAGTGAGGGTCCCTGTGGGAGCGAGGGGCCGGGGAGGGGTTTCTGTGTGGTAGCCAGCTCTGCAGCGACTCGGGGCCGCACGTGGCCCTGCAGTGCCCCTGCTCTGGAGGGAGAACCTCGCTAGCAGAGGGGACCTCGCTCTGGGAAGGGGGCACTGCTCAGAGGAAGAGGGGCTGCCCCTGGAGCCCAGGGGGGCAGTGCCCTGCACCCCAGGAGCTGGAAGAGGGGTGCTGCTCAGCGGAGGGGCACAGCTCTGCCCTGGCTGAGGATCTGTGCCAAGCCCTGTTGGTTGTCTCCAATGTGGCTTCCCCCTGCCCTCCCCCTGCATGCTCCTCCCCCTTCAGCGTGTTCCCCGAGCCTGGCTGGGCTGTGGGACCTGGGCTTCGTGCAGGAGCTGGCAGTGCCCCTCCTCTCCCTGGGCAGCTGCGTGTGTCCCGTGTGTCCTGTGGCGTGTGGCGTGTGGTGTGTGGCGTGGCCCCAGGGTGCCAGGAGGAGAGGTGAGTGTGGTTGCGGTCATGGGAGCAAGTGGGAGCGGTGGTGGCAGACCCCTCCTTTGCTGGCACGGGCAGAACGTGAGGGGACAGGGGCAGCCACGCACTGGGGAGGCCTTGGCCAGCACCCCTCTCCTTCAGGGCCTGGGCCGAGTGAGGGCTCTGGACTGAGGCTGTGCCTTGTCAATCCGGGGATGTGTTTAGAGGCTCACATACCTCCCAGAAGTCCCTCCTGCCCCCTGCGTTTCTCAGACGAGGGATCTGTGTGGCCAAGAGGCCGACAAGCTTGTCAGGTCACCCAGCCCGGACGGCTCACCCTGGACCCCTGGGTGGCAGAGTGCAGAGGTGCTGAGCCGAGCGGGCCGCTGGGCTCCTTCATCCCTGGCCCCGCCACTTCCCAGCTGTCCGACCTGGGGACCCTTAGTTTAATCTCTCCGTCCTCCGTTTCCTCTTCTGTTAATCAGAATAAAATGGACGGGGCCCCACAGTGTTTTACAAATGGATGCGATCAGGCACGGTGGCTGCAGGCCAGCCCTGGAGTCTTAACCGTGAGCGCACAGAGCCTCTCCTCTTTGGAGACCCCCCTCCTCCCCCCCCCCCCCCCGCCCCGATTTCTCCTGGGACCTTGGTGATGTCCAGGCTCCATCCAGGGTTGCCTGTGATGCCCTCCATCACCTGGCCCTAGTGGCCTCCCTGGTGCCACTGAGCAACCCAGCAAGGGCAGGTGTGGTTTCCGTGGAATTGACTCTGACCCTTTGGCGTTCAGTCTGATCGGCCTTCTTCTTTTTTTTTTTTTTTTTTTAATTGTTTTGTTGCTTAAAGTATTACAAAGAGTATTACATATGTCTCCTTTCTTTCCCCCCCCGCCCTTGACAATCCCCTGGCCTCCCCGACCCCCCAGTGTCTTATGTCCATTGGTTATGCTTATATGCATCGATCGGCCTTCTTTCTGTTCCTCACACCCAGCAAAGCCTCAGGGTCTTCACTCTTCTCCGTGTGGGGAACCTTCTTCCCCGCCCCCCCCCTCACCCCCCAGCCCCCCCAGCATCTTTGCTTGCCTCCTTTCCCCCAGGCCTGACAGAACCGGGGGAGCCCGCTGCCCAGCAAACCCTGCTCCGCTGTGTATTGGCCTCATCACAAAGACCATTGTCACATGAAATTACTCACTTATTTGCTTGCCACCGCTCCCTCCCCGCCCAGGTGTACATGGCAGGAACGGGGCCTGTTTCTGTGTTTACCCCTGTGGTGCAGGGCCTGAGAGAGCGCCCCGCATGCAGCAGGCCACAGTCCCCGTCCGCTCTGCTCCCTGCTCACTGTCCCACGAGGCCCGGGAGCCCCAGCCCACCACCCTGGGGCAGGGCTGTTCTTCAAAATGAGGAGCAGGTAGAGGAGGAGGGGGGTGCCCCCCCCTGTGGCTGTCCTGGACCCACACAGGTTAGTGCCTGGGGTGACTTCACTTAGTTGACTGGCTGCCCTAGATTTAGTATGTAGATAAAGATGAGCCAGAGGGTCAGAGTCAATTCCACAGAAACCACACCTGCCCTTGCTGGTTTGCCCAGGGATTAGATTGTTGGCCCACACAGACTGAAGGGTCACGGGTTCAATTTCCAGTCAAGGGCACGAACCTTGCTTGCAGGTTCCATCTCCGGCCTGAGTTGGGGTTTGTGCAGGAGGCAACCCGTGCATGTGATGTATCTCTTTTACATCAATTCCTCTTCTCTCTCTCTTTCCTCCCCCTCCTCCTCCCCCTCCTCCTCCTCTTCCTCCTCCTCCTCCTCCTCCTCCTCCTCCCTCCCTCCCTCCCTTCCACTGTCGGGGCGGGGGGTGGGGGAGATATCTTTGTGAGTTTCCCCAGGCAGCTTCTAGAATGTCCTATCCCCACCCCTCCTCCTCCCCTCCCCTTGGCCTCCCCCTCCCCCCCATCTGCGTACACCTAGATTTTTGCACTGGGCTGTTTTTGTTTTTTTAAGCTTTTAAAAAATGTATTTGTATCCATTTCAGAGAAGAAGGGAGAGGAAAAGAGAGATAGAAACATCCATGAGAGAGAATCATTGATCAGCTGCCTCCTGCACGCCCCCTACTGGGGATGGAGCCTGAAACCCAGGCATGTGCCCGGACTGAGAATGGAACTGTGACCTCCTGGTTCATAGATCGATGCTCAACCCCTGAGCCGCACGGGCCGGGCCGGGCGCACTGGGCTGTTTTTAACTTGGCGAGAGGAGGGCGGATTAGACTGCTCTGCTCCAAGATGTGTTGCCAGCAGCTCCGACAGAGCTTTCCTATAAAGCAGAATTGGTGACCCTGTGGTGGGGCAGGCACAGTGTGCTCAACTGTGTGCACCTGTGCCGGGCGGCTCCCCTGCCCCCGTCCTCTGCCTATGGATCGCGACACGAAGAGACCAGCCCGTGCCACCTGGATCTGAGGGGCAGTTGATCCTTCCACTTCCCCCTGATCACCATCCTGGGAGCTCCTCTTACCCTCATGCCCAACAGTTGTATCCCCATTGGACCCCACAGAAAACCCCAGACCTGACAGGTGAGGGTCTGGCACTGGCACAGCGAGCGAGGGCTTGCTCAGAACTGAAGTCCCCAGTGTATTCCTCTTCCTTCTTCTTCTTCTTCTTCTCTTTTTAGCGTGTTTTTAGTTGAAAGTGTGCCACACCCCCCAGTTTAAAAAGTTAAACACACAAAAGGGCGTATGATAACAAGAGATGGTCTCTTCCATTCCAGACCCCTGTCCCCAGGGATTCCTTTGGGAGAGGTAACCCCCTTGGTTTTTTTTCTGCATCCTCCCAGATAACCCACTGATGGACAGACTATCCACGTATGCATGTCAGTCTCTCCTTAAGGGCACATGGGGAGCCCAGCTGCTAGGGCTTGAGCCCCAACGTGGGGCATGCAGGAGGCAGCTGATTAATGATTCTCTCTCATCCTTGATGTCTCTCTCTCTCTCCTTTCCTCTCTGAAATCAGTAAAAATGTATTTTTAAAAATCTTAAAATAAAAAAGAGCACATGTGGGGGTGCACAGAGCGTTGCTTTCCACCTGCCTTTTAGAAATCAAGAGTGTACTTTGGAGACCATGTGACCGCAGCCTGCCTGCATTTGCATCCCCTTCTTCACATTTGCATCAGGGCCCGTGTCTGGGCCTTGATGGCCTAAGCAGGTTTCTGCACATATTTCCAAGTTGTGTCCGCCTTTCGCTGTTACACATAGGGCTGCTGTCAAGATCTTGATAGAGAAATCTGTGCACATGTAAGGAAACTTTTCCATGGGATCCACTTCCAGCCACGGAATTCCCAGGCCAGGGCGGGTTTGGGGGAGATAATGCCAAATCGCCCCCCGAAAGGTTGCCGGGTTGCACTTCCGCCAGGCCTGGCGCCCCAGCTCCGGCGGCAGCGTGGGGTCTGGCCTCTGGGACGTGGCGGTTAAGGGTGAGCAATGGTGTCTCTATCCCTCGGGGATTTTCCAGTGTAGATGAATATCTTTCCCTATGTCCTGTTACATTTACCATAAGTTGTGTATTCGTGTCCTTGGCCAGTTTTTATTGATTTGAACATTATAAGTGAAGGGAATGAATTAGTCTGTTACACACACATTGGGGATATTTCCTCCTTTTTCCATTTGTCTTTGATCTGTGCCCTCTCCCTTTCCCTGGTGTGTATTTTTATGTGGCCGAAGATATCAATTTTTTCTTTTATAGCCTCTGAATTTTTTTCTGAAAAGTAATCTAACAGGCGCCCCATCCTAATCAGTCACATTTAACAGATGTGCACATTTCCCCATATGAAATTCTCCCAAGTATATCTATACTAATAAAAGAGTAATATGCTAATTAGACCGGGAGACCTTCCAGACATCCTTCCGGAAAAAGCCATGGTGGCGAGGCCAAGGCAGAGGCAGTTAGGGGCAATCAGGCCGGCAGGGGAGGGCAGTTAGGGGGATCAGGCTGGCAGAG
Source organism: Myotis yumanensis (assembly GCF_028538775.1). Taxonomy (NCBI): domain Eukaryota; kingdom Metazoa; phylum Chordata; class Mammalia; order Chiroptera; family Vespertilionidae; genus Myotis; species Myotis yumanensis. The sequence continues at coordinate 15,304,573 of NW_027223770.1, forward strand.
GAGGGCAGTTGGGAGCCACCAGGCTGGCAGGGGAGGGCAGTTGGGGGCAATCAGGCTGGCAGGTAGAGGCAGTTAGAGGTGATCAGGCAGGCAGGCAGAGAGGTCAGGGACGATCAGGCAGGCAGGTGAGCAGTTAGGAGCCAGTGGTCCCAGATTGCTAGAGGGATGTCCGATTGGAGAGGGTGCAGGCTGGACTGAGGGACTGCCATGCATGAATTTTGTGCACCGGGCCACTCGTACTAGTTAGTATATAGAACTAAAAAGCCTTGCCCCTATAGCCTATCCTGTTCTCAGTCTTCCTAGGATGTACTGCTTCAATTTGGAAGCACCTTATGTTTTATTATCTTAAACACACAGTGTTTACACATGTACACATGCACACAAAACAGTGCTGCCTCGCCACACACACTCGGAATTATTTTGTAGGTGTCTAACTTTTAAGTACAGCCATGTGCTGCTTCACGACAGGGAATGTTCTGACAAAGGCATCGTTAGGCTGTTTCGTCGTGTGAGCAGCATACCTAGGATATATGGTGTTTGCTTCTGGGCTGCAAACTGTACTGCAGTGGTTCCCAGCGTGGGGCACATGCCCCACGGGGGAGGGGGCAATTTGATTTTTAAGGGGGGCAATTCGAGAATGAGTTATTAACAGTGTATTGCTTGCATTTCCTATGGTTCTAGGGGCCTCATATACAGTCTATACATATACATTGTGACATATGTATACATTTCAGTTCTCCTATGTTTTGAAACCTTATTTGCTGTTTTTTCATATCACTTCATATTATTATTATTTTTAACAATTTCTTAGTGATTTCTTCCTCAGGACTTCAACTGTCCTTTGGTTCTTTTATTTTTCTCTTTCATGGGTGGCATGTTCTTTGGAAGCTTGTTTAGACCAAGTTAATGCCCTTTTAGGCTTCCTCCACGTGAGTAGGAGTTCACTTTTTTACTAATAAGAATTCTATGTCACAGGGGGGTGGGCATCAGGATTTTAGAGATGCTTAGGTGGGGCCTGGCCCAAAAAAGGTTGGGAACCACTGCTGTACAGCATCTTACTGTACAAAACAACAGGAGATTAAATCAAGCACATGAGACAATGATGCAATCCTAAGATGCTGGAACCACCAGATAACTGAGGCTGCTGCCCACAAAATGCAGCACACTGTTCTCCAGCAAACTTTTTTTAAATATATAAACAGACAGAAAATATACTATAGTAAATAGTCATTTAAAAATTTTTTTTTTAATTGATTTCAGAGAGGAAGGGAGAGGGAAAGAGAGAGAGAAACATCAATGATGAGAGTGAATCATTGATTGGCTGCCTCCGACACACCCCACACTGGAGTTCGAGCCTGCACCCCGGCATGTGCCCTGACTGGGAATCGAACCCGGACCTCCTGGCACTCAGCCACTGAGCCACACCAGCAGGGCAGTAGTTATTTATCGTGATGGTGCGCTGCACATAATTGCACGTGCAGTACTTTTATATGACTGGCAGTACAATAGCTCTGTTTACACCAGCATCACCTCACACACGTGAGTAACGCGTTGTGCTGTGCTGGTAGATGGCTGTGATGTCACTAGGTGAGAGGAACTCTTCAGCGCCATTATAATCTGATGGGATCACGGTTGTATGTGTTGGCCGAAGGGTCGAAAAGTCGTCATGCGTTGCATGGCTGTAATGGATCCATGCTGGTGTGTCTGTTTGCAACACTTTGGAAGATGGACATCTTGTTTCGGGCTGACCCAACTTGATACATATGGAGTGATTTCTTCCCTTTAAATGGCTATATAATAGTCAGTTGTGTGAATGTGCCACAGTTTATTCAGCCACCCCTCCTGGACACGTAAGACATGTCCATTCTGTCCTGTGCCCCTGTGCCCCAGTGCTGTGACAGACATCCTGAACGGGGGCACACATACAGGGGTGAGTACTCTGGGCTGTGCCTGCACGTGGAATTGCTGGATGGTAAAGTGTGCAAACCTCAGCCCTACGAGGCATTGTGAAGTGCCCTTCCCAGCCTTTAACCAGCGGTTCTCAACCTGTGGGTCGCGACCCCTTTGGTGGTCGAACGACCCTTTGACAGGGGTCGCCTGAGACCATCCTGCATATCAGATATTTACATGACGATTCATAACAGTAGCAACATGACAGTTAGGAAGTAGCAACGAAAATAATTTTATGGTTGGGTCACAACATGAGGAACTGTATTAAAAAGGGCCAGAAGGTTGAGAACCACTGCTAGATCCATGAACTCCTGCCAGCAACAGGCAAGAAATGACACATCCGGTTTCATCTGCCTTCCCTGGTCGCGAGAGAGTTTGAACGACTTTTTGCAGTTCCCAGATTTTATTTAATTAAAAAAAAAATCCATTCAGACATGTCTAGCAAAGAACATGTTAGTAATCAGAGTCGTTTTAAAATCATGTATACATCCCTGGTCCATGAGAAAATGTTGAACATGGTAGTACTCTGATTGGAAAACTAGATACACTGAGAAGGATATATCAAACTATTACTGATGAGTTAGCTTCGTTACAGCTGGGAAAGTGGGAAGATAAATTTTGCTTGGGGTATAAATGAAAATATTAAACTTAAGATAATGCAGTAGTGCCCATACATTCACCATTTCTCTGTATTTTTCTTGAGTTCATGTTTTATGATATTGATTTTTAAGATCCTATTTTTCCGTTACGGTTTCCATTCGGTATTGTTTTGTATTAGTTTCAGGTGTATCACCCAGTGGTTAGAGTCTATCTTATCCTTCAGACTTAACCTTTGGACTATCTTATCCTTTACAAGTCCCCACCTGGCCCCCTGCATAGTTGTTACAATATTATTGACTGTATTCCTTGCGCTATACTTTACATCCTGTGGCTATTTTGTAACAACCGGTCTGTACTTCTTCATTCCTGCACTCCCCCCACCCCCTGTGGACATCTTTTCATATTCCTTTGGTGTTTGAGTTTAATCTGAGAATAACCTTTTCCTGTCCTTTATGTTCGTTGGTTCCTTGGTCTTTTATGGATTGGAAGGCGTTCTGGTTTATCCAAGTATCTGATGAGTATACGCCTGGTGTCAGACTTCCAAGGCCAGACCTCTTACCCACCGCCCCACGGTCCCTGCCTGTGGCCGACCAGCTTTGAGGTCATCTCTTCTGCGACGGGAAACTGCCCAGGAGAGGGGTCCCGATCGGGGGCCTGGGCACGGTCTCTAGGAGATGCGGCCCTGGGAAAGAGAGGAAGGGACTTCTCCAGGGTGGCCTCTTCCCTCTCCCCACGACAGCATGCGCCCTGAGTCTGGCCCGTTCCTCCGGGTCCGCCTTAGTGCCCCCCTCTCTCCCTGGGCAGCCGTGTGCGTCTTGTGCAGTGTGTGCATTGGCCCCAGCTGCCAGGAGGGGAGGGGCGTGCCGGTCAGCCATTGTCATGGCTGGACTTGCCCTTGTCATTCTTACTACGATTATAAGGTCCTTCAGCAATATTTACTTGAAAAAATAAATAAAGGTTTATTCTTTATAGGACCTGGAACTAACACTGCACAGCTGGGGCCACGCAGCGAGGCTGTGGGGTTGGGGTGGGGAGACCCGGCCTGGGGGTTCTGCTTTGATTGGGGTTGAAGGTTGTCAACATGAGAAACATTTGCACCTGCACCTTATTTTATGCGATCAAAGGAGGAGGCGTAAGGGAATTACGTGAAATCCATTGGCGATAGATTAGGGAGGCGGGAGGAACCAAAGCAGGGAAGGCTCTGGGGGTGGGATATAGACTAAGGCAACCCCAGTGGGTTTAGCTCAGTGGATAGAGCGTCAGCCTGCGGGCTGAAGGGTCTCGGGTTCGATTCCGGTCAAGGGCGCATGCCCCGGTTGCAGGCTCGATCCCCAGTGGGGGGTGTGCAGGAGGCAGCCGATCCGAGGTTCTCTCTTATCATTGATGTTTCTATCTCTCTCTCCCTCTCCCTTCCTCTCTGAAATCAATAAAAATATATTTTTAAAAAAGAAGAGTAAGGCGAGAGACACATACTTCTTTTACGTTGGTGGGTACAGGATAGTTAGCAGGCGACACGAACAGTGAGGGCTTTGTGGTCTCTGCTCCGGTGCAGTGAGGGGTCCAGTAAAGGTTTCCTGTTGATCGTATCTCTGCAGGAGTATTTGTGGGGGCTGGGAGTTTTCAGCCTTGGAGGCACTATTTCCCATAGTAATTTTAGTCCTTTTGGGGTTCTGCAGAGTCCGAACAAGTTTTTAGGAATATTGTGTGGTGGGTTAAAGTGCACGGCTTATGGACTGAGCTCCAAGGGGCTGTCACCTCCAGGGTCACATCAAACCCTTTTTATGTTGTTGCTGTTAATCCTCATCCCCTTGAGGATATTTTTCCATTGTTTTTTTTTTTTTTTTAGAGAGAGTGGAGAGAGAGAGAAAGAGAGAGAGAAACATCAATGTGAGAGAGACACATCGTTTGGTTGCCTCCCACACAGGGATTGAGCCTGCCATTGAGCTACGAGCCTTTAACCAGAACTGAACCCGGGACCCTTTAGTCCTCGGGCCGACGACGCTGTATCCACTGAGCCAAACCGGCTAGGGCTCATCCAACCCTGTTACACGCCTGGGTTTCTCTCCCCAGCTGTCTAATAGAGCCGAGAGGACTCGGAGCGCCTGGTAACCAACCTTTATATGCACATCCCCAGAGGAGTCGATCATGTCACTACAGTTGAGTTGGAATCCCCTCTGGGCTCCTGCACATCTGGAGGAATACCCTCTGACACCCCCACAGAGAGTCTCAGTCGCCTGATAATACCCGAGATTCGAGTTGGAGGGAGGAGGTCCCCCTTATCTCCGGAGCCCAGTGAGTTCAGGCTCTTACTTATTTACTCAGCAAAAGGTTTTGTTCAGACTCTCAGCAAGCAGTTCCAACTGAAAGCCAACGTTAAAAACCAGCCGCTCATTTTCCTCCTGGCCTGGGTTCTCTCAACCCTTCACCAGGAACTCCACGTCAAGGATTTTTTTTTCTTTTTTTTAACAGCTTCAATAAAGTTGGGCCTCTTATCTTAAAAGAAGGAGATTCGGGATTCTGAGAAAAATTCACCCAAGCTCCCCCGAAGCAAAGCAGGGAGCGGGTGGGGCACGGTGGGCCCCTGCGGGCGCCTTGCAGGTGGTCCTGGGCCCACCAGGTGGTCCTGGGTGGGCATCTCTGGAATCTTGCCCCGCGACACCAAGTAAACGTCAACGTCAGAAACCTTTGAGCCTGTAAAGGATTTTTATGAGTTCGTGTGAGCCAAACGGGTAACCATGGCCTGGACATAAAATCTCCAGGAGCTGCTGCGGAGAGTGGCAGTTTTGCACCTTCTCTTATGCATCACCATCAAAGGAAGAGGCAGAGGGGGGTTCTGTGAGATCCGTTGGTGATAAATGAGGGAGGCGGGAGAGAGCATAGCCAGGCAGGCGGGGACCTCTCTGGGATTGGGTAAGAAGTAAACTGGATATAAGGGGGCGCTTCATTGACAGGGGGGTGGTTGTAGGAGAGTTAAGACAGTTAACAATTAACACCGCAGCAATTGCAATGAGGGGTTTTGTGGTCTCTGCTCTGGTGCGGTTGGTGCCCTGAAGGTTCTGGGAAAAGGAAATTACCCAGCATTCCAAAGGCGTGTTATCTTAGATGCAAAAAGGCTACAGACAGGCTCCTTGAAGGTAGAGATGCACCTTTGTCAGGGAAGAGACTGCCCTAGGACATGACGACCCGCCAGGACTCGCCCTTAGTCGGGAATTTTTATGTCCAGACCATCCTACGTGGTTCCTTTCCGTCTCTGAGTTTGTTGGGCCGCCATGCAGGCCTCCCCTGAGCTTGTCAGGTTTAGTACGTATGTGGCTCCTTTCTCGTCCACAAGGGTTTCAAGGACTTACTCTTTTTGTTTCTTTTTTTAAACCAGAACATGAATTGCACAACCAATCGTTGAAATCCTTAGGATGCACTGTGACAGCTGCCCCTGGCTCTTGGCGGCTCTTCAACACCCCCCCCATCCCCTGTCCCCCCCCCCCCCGCCCCCCCCACTCCCCACCCCCCCCACGGCCCCTTGCATGCCCAGGGCTTTGCAACTAAGGGTCTCGGATGTTGGAACTTGATGAAACGTCTGTTCACACGTATTCTGCTCATTGGCTCATTCGTTTATTCATTTAAATCTTCGTTGGTGACCTGCCGTGTGTTTGGCATGGAATTTGGTGCTGGAGGCACTGGGGGCCACAGGAGGTCCCTGCTTTTCTCGGTATGGGAGGCAGCGTGGTGTAACTGCTGCGAGGGAAATTGGACAGGGGGACGCGGGGGACCGACCCTGGGGGCAAGGAGGCTCCTGGGTTGGGGTCTGGGACCCTGTGCCGGGAGGCAGCACGGGAAGGAGAGTGGCGAGGACCAGGGAGGCTGGGGAGGGAGGTCTGGGCTTGGGTCACAACAATGCTTCCAGACCCCCCCCCCCCCCCCCCCCCCCGACATTTACACTGCTGTCAGCTCCTGCCCCGCCGGGGATTCCGATGGGAAACTTGGCGCTGACCCCGCCTTGGTCCCGCCTCCATTCTCAGATGGGGTCAGTGTGCGAGGGGGGTGTGCAGGCTAACAGAAGGTGTGTAGGAGGTGCTGCCGAGGCCTCGGGTCTCCCCATCGTCTCGGGTCAGTGGCCAGTTGTGTGTAGGGTACGGTTCTTAGTCCCTGTGCTGTTGGTCACAGAACAGGCTGATGGAAAGCCAGGGTGGTGTTCTTTTTTTTTTTTTTTTTTTTTTTTAATACATTTTTATTGATTTCAGAGAGGAAAGGAGAGGGAGAGAGAGAGATATCAACATCAATGATGAGAGAGAATCATTGACCGGCTGCCTCCTGCACACCCCCTGCTGGGGATCAAGCCCACAACCGGGGCATGTGCCCTGACCGGGAATCGAACCGTGACCTCCTGGTTAATAGGTCGATGCTTAACCACTGAGCCACGCCAGCCGGGCCAAGGGTTTGTAAAAATGTTGTAATTCCCCCTGTATTCTTCATGGTTGTAGCTTGTGGATCTTACTTAGCACCGAAAGGGGTGCTGCTAACAGTTACCATTCGCCCAGCACTTCCTGTGGGCCTTGCCTACTCTGCCTCGTTAACCCCATAGCCAGACCGTGGGGCGGGGTGGGGGGGGCCCTTTACCCCCGGTCACAGGCTGGGAGGTGGAGGCTTAGGGATGCCAAGTAGCTGCCCAAGGTCGCACATCTGGCAGGTGGCAGAGACAGGGTTCAGGCCCCAGTGGCCCGTCCCCTGGCACAGCTCCTGGTCAGCGGAGGAGAGAAGGCTCAGGAGAGGAATTTCTCCGTGACCAGCTGGCCAGCCCAGACCTGGCGTCTGTGTGGGCCTGGGCAGGTGTGGCGTGCCAGGCGTGGTCAAGGGCCAGCACTGGGCCAGACGCCAGGGTCAGGAAGAGGTTGGGGCTGGGCCAGGCCGCCGTGTGCCTCCACACCCAGAGCCCCTGCTGGGGAGCAGGATGGAGGGAAGAGAGGGGACTTGCAGACTGACATGGGGAGCCCTCGGGACCACGGCCCTTCCTCAGGCACGTCAGCCCCCGACAGCCCTTCTGACGCGGAGCCTGGGAAGCGGTCGGGTGCTCCGGAGGGACCTCGAATCCCCCCTTGCCCGCCGCCGCCCAATAGAAATGGCGTGGGAACCACACATGCAAGCCACACGTGTCATTTTACATTTTAAAAATGCTAACTTAGCCCTGGCCGGTTTGGCTCCGTGGATAGAGCGCCGGCCTGGGGACTGGAGGGTCCCGGGTTTGATTCCAGTCAAGGCCACGTACCTCGGTGGCAGGCTCCTGGCCCTGGCCCGGGGTATGGGGGAGGCAGCCAATCGATGTGTCTCTCTCACATTGATGTTTCTCGCTGTCTCTCCCTCTCCCTTCCACTCTCTCTAAAAATCAATGGGGAAAAAATCCGAGGGTGAGAATTAAAAAAAAAAAAACAAAAAAGCTAACTTAGTCCTATTTGTAAAAAGTAACAATGAGGTGAAGTTCATTTTAGTCTGGCCAAAATAGCATTCCCATGTGGGATCCGCTGTGTAAATAATGTAAAGTGATAGGTGACGCTTTTGGTGCTAACTCAGAGATCTGGTGTCTATTTTTTGCTTAGAGCACACCTTGGTGTGTGTGGCCCAGCCACCCTGCCGTGCTCCACAGCCTCACGTGGCAGGGCCACCGCATGGCAGGGACCACCGTGCGCACCCCTCTCAGGACAGGCCAGAGGAGGGAGGGGACGGGCCACACTGTGGGGAGCTGGGTTCAAGCCCCCCACCCCAGGAGCGCCTTCATCTTTCAGTCCTTGGGGCCAAACGTGTCAGCTGCTGGGTGTGAGGTCCCAGGAGAGTAACAGGCAGGAGCCCCTGCCTAGCAACCCGGGGCAGGTCCGGGCTACACAGGTTTGTCCTTTATTTACCCTGGGCACGGCCAGACCCTTTGCCTCTCCACCCTGCCACGCCGCCCGGCTTCCTCACCCAGAGAAAGGAATTCGAAGCGTCCGCCCCTCCCTCACAGACACCAGAAGTATGATGTGCGAGTGGCTCCCTGCGGAATCTTGTGACGGGCAGCTGACAGGCTGGGTGATACCGTGTTTCCGTGCGGGAGGCCGCAGTGCTGGGCTGTTTGTGGTGCCGAGCGGGGAGGAGCCGGTGGCCCCCGAGGGTGGGGAACAGAGAGCCTTGTGACGCTGCGGTGGGAAGCCTGTCCTCCCTTCCCCTCCGCACTTGGGTGTCTGGAGAGACGCCCCATCTGCTCACTGTGGGCCTCGGGGCAGTTGGTCAGTTACTCTGCCCTCTGCTGCCTGGAATGAGCCTGGGGCCAAAGAAGCCCGGCGCCCTCCCAGGCACCCCGTGACCACGTTGTGCGGGTCAGTGGAGGTGAGAGGATGCAGGCTGCGGGCTGTGACCAGCCAGGGCTGGACCTGCCACAGCCTCTTCCCCTCTTGCTCCGATAGATCCACCGGTTAATTCGACAGATCTGTCCTGAGAGCCTGCTGTGTGCCAGACACGGCTCCAGACACGGGTGATAGGGCAGCACACACAACAACGGGAAGAATCTTTCCAAGCAGGGAGGGGGTCTGAGCTATTGGGGATGTGCTGGGACGTGGAGGTGAGTAAGAGCTGAGTGTCCAGGGGAGAAGTATGGCTGGCTGAGCCCATGACAAATGGCCTCGCCCAGTCAGGAAAGGGTGGAGCCAGGGTGACTGGGTGGAGGGGGGCGTTGCTGGCCAGTAGGTCATGGGCATCCTGGTAGGTCAGCCGCAAGGTCGTGGGCTTTCTAAGTGCTGCGGAGCCCATGGAGGGTTTCGAGCAGAGGCGAAGTGACAGGTGGCCAGTCCATTCTCCAGAACTCACCGTCGCGCCCATGAGCCATCGATTGACGTGGGTTAGAACCCAGGAGAGCTCCCACGGCCGGACCCGGCAGTTGTGTTCTTTACGTTAAGTTCCCAGCCCAGCGCGAGTCCCCTCCGGGATATCGGCGCCCGACACTAAGCGACAGGACTCGCTGTGGGTTGGCTGACACCGTCGAGGCTCGCACACCTTGACAACATGGACACGCGGCCCCGCTTCCTGAGGTGAAACGTGTGTGCGCAGGTGTCGTCCCCGTCCTGCTGTCGGTTCGGATGGTGGCCACGCCATTTCGGGGCCCGGAGACCTGGCCCCCCCCCCACCCCACCCCCGCTGAGGGTCTCGGTCCGTCCCACATCCGTGCAGGGACGCGACTGCACGAGCGTGAGTGCCGTCGCTGCCAGGATTCCTGGACGTCTGGTGTCCAGATGGAGGGCAAAAGCCGACCTGCAAGCACAGCTGCGGGCCCGAGGACGCGCTGGCCAGCTTCCCGCGCAGCCCGGGCTGGGGGCAGCAGGCGCGCACTCCAGGGCCCGGGGCGTCTAGGGAGCGACTCCGTCCAGGATGGTGTGGGAGGCAGCAGGGGTGGGGGTCCGGGCAGGGCCCCGCGTTCCAGCCCCCTCCTCACCCGCTGTGGGACCCTGAGCACGTTGCCGGCTCTTGGCACCTCGGTTCCCTATCTGCACACGGGAGGTAGTAATAGTGTTTAGCTCACAGGGTTGAGATCATACTTGGACAGCCCCTGAGAGCGTCTAGCAGGGCAGTTCTCAACATTCCGTAATCTCTGGAGACTTTTCTCCCCCCCACAGCGGAGAGGGGGAGTGGGGGGGACCTACTGCCATCTAGGGGTCCAGGCCCCCACAACAATGACTATCTGGCCCCCGAAGTCACGAGAGGAGGGTGAGACCCCCTGGGGTCGCACCTCAAAAGTGCACCATACACTTCCGTTATGCATAAGGGATGGGATCCGCTTGTCATCTCCCTTTATTCCTCGTGTGGCCAGCATTTAGGACACATCTGCTACATTCTAGGCACCGTCACGGAGTCTGCAGACATCAAGAACCCCCGACCACAGAGTTCGCAGTCCCGTGGCAAGATAACAACGTAATATAATTATACTATGAAGTTACGTTCTGCGATGAGGCATCGCCTCTGACTCAGGGACTCCGATAGACTCTTGGAAAACAACAAGCGTTGGCGTTCAGAGGTCAGGGGAGAGCAGGCGAGGCAGGAAAAACAGTGATTACATGACAGGAGGTTATCATACCTGGAAGGGCTAAAATCAGGAGGTAAACAGTCTTTTGTGGGGAGAGAGACATCCGTTGCTCAGACGTGTCAGAAAAGACGTCAAGGAAGAGAGGTGTCCTTGAGCCGGTGCTCAGAAGGAGGGGGGCTGTCAGGCCGCTGGGGTGAGGAGGGGCGGCGGCTCTGGCCCTGGGGCCTGGGACCGGGTGGCAGGTGCATCTGCAGGGCTGTGGCCTGACTTGGAAGGGCCCCCATGGCCTCTGAGGAGATTCAGATTTCCATTTAAGGAACAGGGAGCAACAGGAGCAGGAAGGTGGCTCCACCGGAATGGTTTCTTAGGAAGATTCCAAGGATGGGGCTCGAGGGAGGCAGGGCTTGTGGTAAAGAGATCGGTCAGGCCTTAGCCGGTTTGGCTCAGTGGATAGAGCCTCAGCCTGTGGACTGAAGGGTCCCGGGTTCGATTCTGGTCAAGGGCATGTGCTCAGGGTTCGGGCTCGATCCCCAGTAGAGGGTGTGCAGGAGGCACCCGATCAATGATTCTCTCTCCTCATTGATCTTTCTATCTCTCTCTTCCTCTCCCTTCCTCTCTGTCATCAATAAAAATAAAAAAAGAGGCCAGTTAGGAAGCATGTGATTGGGGGTGGGATCCAGACTCCGCCTCCGGCTTGCGAGGAGGAGCAGGAGGGCTGCGCCCTGAATAATCCCGAGGCTCCCGGCGGGGCGGCCTTGACCCGGGACCGAGTCCTATAAAGCGTTCTGCCCCCCGTGCCTCCCACAATGCCAAGCGCTCAGTGGGAGTTCAGCAAACATTGGCTGGAATTGGGAAACGGGGCAGAATCGATAATACTTAGTAACTGTTTAGTAGGGATGGTGTGGAGGGGAAGGAGGTGTTGGAGACTTGAGTTGAAAATCTGGGGGCGGTGGGGAGAGATGGGCCCAGTCTGGCACGTGTTCAGTGGGGAGAATTTAAGGTCATCAGGTAGGATGTGCCATAGAAACTCAGAAGAATTCGGATGGGGCCTGGGAGAGAGATTCAAGGGCTGAAAATCAAGAGCTCAAACCATCAGCGTATGAATGGTAGCTAAAGGTTTGCAAATGAACAAACAGGTCCTGTGGAAAGACACGGGGGAGCGGAGGTTCAAGGTCAGGGGCCTGGGACCCACACAGGCCGAGGTAGCAAAAATCCTGCTGAGAGTCAGGTCAGGGAGGGGCCCTGGTGCCAGTGTCGGAGCCTCAGCGTGAAAGTGAGGGTGGGAGGCAGGGCTGGGGCGGGGCGAGGGGTGAGTGGGAAGGAGGGTGGAGCACAGACAAGGACGTGTGGCCCTTGGAGACCGGGACACAGATGCAGGGGCAGCTTGAGGTGGAGACGGAGGCCCGAGGGGTGTTTGTTTTAGGTAGAGGGAGGGCTGAGGACCTGTCTGAGTCAGAGGCAGTGGAGAAGGAGGGAGAGCTGGAAGGGTCAGGGCAAGAGGGGGTCCGTGAGGGGGGGCAATGATGGGAAAGTGAGTGGGGCCCGGTGTCCAGGCACAGGGCTCAGGAGGGAGCAGGCATGGGAGTGAGCCTAGCGGCGGCAGGCAGGCGGCTCCTGCCATTGATCAAGGTCACGGAGCCTGCGCTTCTGCCCCCTACGCCCCTGCCCACAGCCTTCTGAGGGACGTGAAGCCACGTCCCTTGATGGGCCCCGGGCTCTGCAGGGCCTGGCATCCCGCTGTGCCCCTTGGGGGAACACGGTCCTGTTCTTCTGGGTACAGTGGGTGCCTGCCGAGTACGCGCTGTGTGTGAGCTGGAGTGCGGAGCGTGCGTCACGGTCGCTGGCCGCTGCGTCCGCGGGGCCTGTTTCCCAGCCCTGCGCCCCCGGTCTGCCCTTCGGCGAGTTCCGTGGCCGCGCTCGGCAGCCTCACTTCTGCCCGGGCCACTGGTTCCTGGCAGAACACCAAGAGAGCACACAGCCTTCCGGCGAGTCGGCTCTGCTAGCGGTTGGGTGCGCTGGGCACCCTGGCGGCCAGAGCCTGCTGCCCCTTGGACATGAGTGGACCGGACGCCTGCTCTCCTGCCCAGGTACCGACGTTGAGTTTTCTTCTGCCCTTTGATACTGAGGGGCTCCGTCAGTAATGTGGGGAGCAGCTGGGAGAAGGTCACCCGTTGTCCCGAGGTAGCAGCCAGCCCAAGACTCCCCTGCTGGAAGGTGGCGGGGCGGGGGGGGGGGGGGGGGGGGGGCGGGCTGCAGAGTCACAGCGAGGGGAGGGGTGGGCTCATGGAATCCCAGCGGGGGTGTCTTAGAGAAGCCCCAAGACTAGCCAGTCTGCTGAGCATCAACCAGCACAGGGTGGGGACAGAGACAAGAGTGCAGAACTTTCTTGTTCAAAGCAGGGCTAGTGGTCTTGTTGCTCTGACCGGTCAGTGCTGGTCACTGTGCTGGCTCAGGTCTCCTCCATCCAGGGCGGCCTGCTGGTGGCTGCGTGTTTGCCTTGCAGTTACTGCGGACACACTGTGTGTAGTGTTTCCACCTTGGCTGCATGTTTGTCTTGTTTTTGTTTTTTGTTTTTTTTAACTTACCAGTGCCTGGGCTCTGCCCCTAACCAATTAAGTGAGAATCTTGGGCCCAGCTGGGGTGACCCAAGTGGTCGAGCGTTGACCTATGAACCAGAAGGTCACGGTTTAATTCCCAGTCAGGGCACGTGCTGGGTTTCGGGTTCAATCCCCAGTGTGGGCATGCAGGAGGCAGCTGATCAATGATTCTCTCTTCATTGATGTTTCTATCTCCCTCTCCATCTCCCTTCTTCTCTGAAATCAATAAAAATATATTAAAAAAAAATAAATGGGAATCTTGGGGAGCGGGGTCTGGACACCTGCAGTTTTTTTACTTCTCAGGTGATCGGCTGCCTTGTGCGATCAGTGTTGTGAGCAAGGGGTGACTCCTGGTCACGAAAGGAAGATGGGAGAGGATGGGGAGATGCTAGAGTTGGAAGGATCCTGGTCGCAGCCTAGCAGAGGGCACCCACCCCCTGGGAGCCGGTTAGGATCGGGCCCACTCACACCCACTAAGTCAGAACGGGCAGGCCCAAGGTTTGAGGAACCTGCTACTCAACCTCATCCGGATCTTAGTCAAATGCCGATTCTGATTATGCGGGTCTGGAGGGGCCTCGGGGGTTGAATTTCTAATAAGTTTCCTAGGGAGGTCCACGCTGCTGATCAGGTATATTTTGACCTGCAAGCATCTCAGACCAACTTCCCAGCTTCCCAGCCAAAGAAACCGAGGGTCAGCGCGGGAGAAGGGACTCCCCCAAAGGAGCCCACCAGGCTGCTCACTCACTCCAGACCGAGGGCTGGCTCCGTGTGGGCAGCGGGCTGGTGGCCTGCTGGGTGGGGACAGGCAGACCTGACTCCTTCCCTCACCGAGCTTGCGTTCTAGTGGGCAAATCAGCCGGCAAACAAATGAGTCACCGAACCACGTCCAGGCCAGAACGGCCGAGAAGGCCATAAAGGGTGACGTGGCGGGGTGGCGGCAGTGGCTGTGGGTAGGTAGGGGAGGCGTGCACTTTGGGGAAAGCAAGCATGGAAGTTACTAGAATCACACCTTTCCCTGGGGTCTCCTGGTTACAGATTACAGACCTAGAACTGGACTGGACAGGGCCACGTGCCATCCCCACTGGCGTCAGAAGATGGGTGCTGCTGACCCTACTGGGGACCCCTGACACTGGTCGCCTCATGACACTCCCCCCGCCCTTCCTCAAGGCTCATTCTTCAGGGCTCAGGGTCTCCGGATGGAGCCAGGAATGCCCCCGCGGGGCGGGGCGGGGCAGATAGGACAGAGTTGGGATCATTGATTTGTGATTTGTAAGAAAACCCAGGCCGTGTCCAGACGAGGAGAAATGTTGGAGGTTTTTTTGCTTATTCTGGAGAGTGCGGGCACTCGTGTTCCCCACTCCTGGTCCCTCAAACCGGCTGCTGTGGGCCCGGCCGGCCTGGCTCAGTGGTGGAGCATCGACCTATGAACCAGGAGGTCATGGTTCGATTCCCGGTCAGGGCACATGCCCGGGTTGCGGGCGTATGGGGTGCTGATCAATGATTCTCTCTCATCATTGATGTTTCTATCTCTCTCTCCCTCTCTGAGGTCAATAATAATATATTAAAAAATAAAAGAAAAGCCTTGACCAGTTTGGCTCAGTGGATAGAGCGTCGGCCTGCGGACTGAAGGGTCCCAGGTTCGAATCCAGTCAAGGGCATGTACCTTGGTTGCGGGCACATCCCCAGTAGGGGGTGTGCAGGAGGCAGCTGATCGATGTTTCTCTCTCATCGATGTTTCTAACTCTCTATCCCTCTCCCTTCCTCTCTGTAAAAAATCAATAAAATATATTAAAAAGAAAAAAAAGAAAAGAAAACCCACACCAGCTGCTGTGGACTAGCCTTCCCTGGTCCTCCCCGCTACTGAGCAGCCCAGGGAAGGGCCCTGGAGTCTGGGGTTGTAGGAAGTGGCCGGGTGATTCCTGGGATCCAGGTTACCGGGGAACCCGGCGCGGAGAGAAGATACCGCGCAGGCCCTGGCTGGGTGCTCAGTTGGTTAGAGCGTCGTCCCGGTACGCCAAGGTTGCGGGTTTGAGCCTCGAGCCCATGTAAGAATCAACCAATGAACGCGTAAATAAGTGGAACAACAAATCGACGTCTCTCTCAAATCAATAAATTAAAAAAATATAAATATATATTTTTAAAAAAGAACCGGGCGCTTGGCGGCGCCCCACGCCTCTTCGTGTGGCTGTGGACAATGCAGAAGGTTTCTCCCCGGTGACCCTGAAGCGTGGCCCCGGCTGAGTTTTGGGGTTTAGGAACCTCTTTGTTAACGCACCGGTGGCAGCTCCCCCTTCCACTGCCTGGCCTTTGCCTTTACCTGAGCGGGTCTCCCACCTCCTCCTCTGACCCAACAGACCCTCTGCTCCCCAAACTCCCCGTTCGAACACCCCGTCTTCTCTGTTTCCCACGCACCCGGGGCGGGTGGGGGGGAGGGCTCCGGCACTGTCTGCGTTTAATCAGAGTCCAGAAGGGCCGGAGAGGCCTCGTGGGCCAGCTCGTAGCGGTACCCTCACCCCACTGTCTGGCCTGGGCAGGCCGCTTGGTGGGAGTCCTGGGAGACTGGTGACGGGGAGGCGGCCAGTGGCCAGAACCAAGGGGAGGCCTCGGAAGGTGGTGAACAGATGTTCAGTTACATAAATTTTGAGTCACACCCTCATTCAGTTAGCTGTTAATTTCCTATAAAAAAATGGGTGGAGGTGCCATTTGCCGCCCGGAGCTGGCCCTCCCAAGATCAAAATGAGGAAGAGGACGGCGAGGGGAACCCCACCAGGGAAGTGGGGGCCGGTCAGTTTGGCAGGGACCCTAATCCTTGAGGGTTGGACTTGGTTTCCCTTCCTGTCGCCCAGGACCTCTGGAACCCCTGATGCTGCCCTCCAGGGTCTGGGGGTGTCCGGGGCGAGCAGGGCCCCCATGGATGGCCGCCCTGAAGCAGCTCTGTGCCAGCGCGGGCGGGGGGAGGGGGGAGGCAGAAGGAGGCCGGCCGTGGGCGTGTCCTGCTCCTATACCTGGCAGGTGTGAGTGGCGCTGACCAGACGCCTGTGACTCCTGCTTCCTAGGTGGCTCGAGGCAGCCGGGATGTCAGCTCTTCCCAAGAACCCTGCTTCCCGCTGAGAAACATGATCAGCAAGTCCCGTGAGTGTTGTCCCAGAGCTCCCCACCCTGAAACGCGGGCCCCCACCCCCAGAAGCAGTCTTGGGTAGCATCCTGGGACCCCGGGGGTCGGGAGGGACAGACAGGGAGCGAGGGGCCCCTCTCTTCTTCTTGAAGGACTTTGGAAACGCTCAGGTCCAAGCCCCGGGCTGGAAAGCAAGGGCCAGGCTCGGGTCGGCTTGCGTTGGGGGTTGCAGGGGCCCCAAATGGGGCAGGTGAGAGGGTGGACTAGGACGGTACCCGCCTGTTTCTGCCTCCAGCCCCTCTGTGCCTGTGCCCCGCAGGCTGCAAGCTCCTGGCCATGCTGGCACTGGTCCTGGTCATCATGGTGTTGTACTCCATCTCCCGGGAAGACAGGTACATTGAGCTGTGAGTCCAGCTTCCCTGGCCTTCCGCCGGTTCATCTCAGGAGCAGGGCTCGGGACAGAGCGTCAGAGGGAGGGGACAGAGTGGGCAGGAGGGCTCAGGGCCTGAGTGTGACCTCTCCCTCAAACTCAGCATGAAATTCTCCCGGGAGGGTGACATTCTTAGGGGGTGGGTTTGGGGGGGTCGGGTCTGGGATGGCTCCCCCAGGCCCTCGGCCAGGGTGTTCAGGACAAGGAAGAGCTGCATCCTCAGTGGTTTGTTTTCAAAATGGAACTTGGGTTGAGATGATCCCCACCCTGTAAGCCGCTGTCCAGGGCCTGGGACCATATGCGTGGGAGATGGTGGAGGCTGGGCCCCTGGTCTGACTGGAGCTCCTGCCTCTTCTTCTTTCCATCCCCAGTTTTTATTTTCCAATCCCTGAGAAGGAGGAGCCGTGCCTGCAGGGTGAGGCAGAGAGGAAGGCCTCTAAGCTCTTTGGCAAGTGAGTACTTGAGGGTGCAGTGGGTGGGGCAGGGCCTGGGGTGGGCTGGGATTGAGTGTCTCCAAGTGGGGAGTCCTCCCTGCGAGCCAGGCGGAGGGACTGTGTTGGTGGACACGGGTTAGGGGAAATCCATGATGACGGAGAGCCCTTGGACATGCAGGTGGAGAGGGAGGTGCCCACATGCCCATAGGAGCCAGGGGCCTGACCCCGATTCTGGCGCCAATATTAATCCCTTCCGCATTCCCGCCCTGTGCTCACCTCCGTGCAGCTACTCTCGGGATCAGCCCATCTTTCTGCGGCTAAAGGATTATTTCTGGGTGAAGACGCCCTCTGCCTACGAGCTGCCCTACGGGACCAAGGGGAGTGGTAAGTTCTGCCCGGTGTTGTCAAAACAGCGGGCTTGCCTCAACCACACTCTTCTTTAAAAAAAAAATAAAAAATTTATATATATATATACTAGAGGCCCAGCATGCGAAATCACGCGGCCCCGCCCACCTGCCTGCCGGCTGGCCGCCAGCTTTGCTGCGATCGGAGCCTGTGGGCCGTGGGGAAGGGACCGAGAGGTGCTCCGTGCACTTCATGGTGACTGGTCATTTGGTCATTTAGGTTGTGACGCCTCTGGCCTTTTATTATTATGATACATACACATACATATATATATACTAGAGGCCTGTTGCATGAAGAGATTTGTGCAATAGGCCTTCCCTTCCCTTGGCTGCTGGCACCAGTTTTCCTTTGGCACCCGGGACACAGGCCTTCACTCTGGCTGGGCTCCGGCCAGACCCCTCCCCCTCCCCCCCCCTCCCAGCCATCAGGCCTGGCAGCTCCACCCATCCCGGGGCCATGAGGCCTGGCTTCCGGGCCGTTTGACTTTGCTGCACCGTTTGGAGCCTACCTATGCAAATTAGCCGCCATCTTTGTTGATGGTTAATTTGCATATTGCCCTGATTAGCCAATGGGAAGCGTAGCGAAGGTACGGTCAGTTACCCTTTTTGTCTTTTATTAGATAGGATTCTATTGATTTTAGAGAGGAAGGGAGAGGGAGAGAGAGATAGAAACATCAATGATGAGAGAGAGAAGCATTGATTGGCTGCCTCCTGCACGCCCCTTACTGGGGATGGAGCCCGCAACCCGGCATGTGCCCTGACTGGGAATCAAACCGTGACCTCCTGGTTCATAGGTCAACGCTCCACCACTGAACCACGCTGGCCGGGCGGCCACACACTTCTTAGTGTTTGCCACCCGCAGTCCCAGGGGCAGGGGCAGAGCAGGCAGGCAAAGCTCTGAGGGGTGGAGGCTGGGAGAACGCAGTCTTCACGAGGCTGGCTCCTGTCCTCAGCCCCTTCCATCGGTTCCTTTTGCAGAAGACCTGCTCCTCCGGGTCCTAGCCATCACCAGCTACTCCATCCCGGAGAACCTCCAGAGGTAAGGGGACTGCCCCCTGTTACTCGGGTCCGAGTGCCTCCCCCGCCCCCCGCCTCCCGATGAAACAGCCAGGCCCAGCACCTCCCATTGAGCCTTCCTGCCTCTGGTCCCCGGTGGCCAATTTGACCCATCTTCCCAGCCTGCCCGTCTCCAGGGAGGCAGGGACATCGGTCCCCACAGCAACTGAGCCTGGGCACCTGGAGCAGGCGGAGGCTGTTGCCATGGCAACCGGCAGGCCCGGGCAGCAGGCGCAGGGCCTCTGAAATGGGGCTTCTTATTGGTGCTCCTCAGTCGTCTTCGCGTCTCCCCTCCTCTCTTTTCCATCCTCTGCTCAGTTTCCTCTTTGGTAATAGAACCCGGGGCTCAGAGTCAGCAGGGCCATAGGCAGGACTCCCTGCAGATGGCTGGTCCATGGGTCCCGGGGCCGGGGGGGCCTGGGGAAGGGTTCCGGGCCAGGCCAGGCAGACCCAGGGCGGGAGCAGCGCCTGCTTCTGTGTCTGAGCCCCCTCTGCCCCCCGCAGCCTCAAGTGCTGCCGCTGCGTGGTGGTGGGCAACGGGCACCGGCTGCGCAACAGCTCGCTGGGAGAGGCCATCGACAAGTACGACATGGTCATCAGGTGTGTGCGCCCTCGCCGCCTTCTCGTGTTCGGGGGCGGCTGTGGACAGGCCCCGCGGGGCCCTGGGTGATGGCGTCCTCCTCCCCACCCCCCCACCCCCCAGGTTAAACAACGCCCCCGTGGCTGGCTACGAGGGCGACGTGGGCTCCAAGACCACCATGCGCCTCTTCTACCCGGAGTCCGCCCACTTCAACCCCAAGGTGGAGAACAACCCCGACACACTCCTCGTCCTGGTCGCTTTCAAGGCGATGGACTTCCACTGGATCGAGACCATCCTGAGCGACAAGAAGCGGGTAGGTGGGGAGGCGTAGGGGTGGGGGCACGGAGCCAGGCCCTCCCGTTGCGCGGCGTCTGCTCTGCGGTCCTGGAGCTGGGGAGTGGGGGGAGGCGGGAACTCGGTCTCCGCAGCTTCTGGTGGCCCTCTGGGCAGCCCGAGCCCACGTGCCCCTGGGAGCCAGGTGGCAGCCAAGGACCCCCCGAGCTCGAGGCTGCAGGAGCTGGTCAGGAGTCATCTCCAGGCAGGGGCAGGTTAGGACAGTCGAGATCTGGCCCTTCCAGGAGAAACTTCCAGAAGGTCCCCTGTGTCCCTTTGCCATCCAGTCACACACCCAGCTGTCCAGCCTGGCGTTTTTGCCAAGTGTTTACACAACCCCCCAACTCGAACCCACCCACCTATGGGAGATCCTTGAAAGCGGGAATGGCTGGACCTCGTACTCGACACACGGTGTCCCCTGGCCTCCCCTGGGGGTGTCCCCCCCCCTCTCCCTGCCCCGCTGGTCTCCCTTACTGTCTGTGGTGCGGGCCGGCACCTCCCTCTCCTCACCCTGGGGGTCTCTCCATCACGTGGACCCCACCCCCTGGCTGAGGACACCGGGCTGGACGTGCAAACAGGTCTTCGCTCGCCCCCATCTCTTCCTTCCAACCTCAGCCTCCTCCCTACCCCTAGGTGCGGAAGGGCTTCTGGAAACAGCCACCCCTCATCTGGGACGTGAACCCCAAACAGATTCGGATTCTCAACCCCTTCTTCATGGAGATCGCAGCTGACAAACTGCTGAGCCTGCCAATGCAGCAGCCACGCAAGATTAAGCAGGTGAGGATGCGGCTGGGCGCCCCAGGGGTGGGGGACACGGGTGGGAAGGAGAGGGGAGCGTGTTAGCAGAGATCACAACTCCCATCGGAATAGCACCTGTGGCAGCCAGGACCCAGCCTGGGGGCGCCCACCTGTAATCGGGTTTATTAGCTCGCCCGCTGCAGCCAGGGAGCGCACAAGCTTGAGAACCGCGGGGCATCTCCGAGGTGGAGAGGTGTGGGAGGGTATTTCCAGGCCCCGGGGCTGGAGTTGGAGGATGGTTTTGGCAGGCACTGGCCAGAATCTGTGAACGGGTGCGTTACTGGGACAGTCATCGTGTTCTCTTGAGAACAGTGGTTCTCAACCTTCCTAATACCGCGACCCTTTAATACAGTTCCTCATGTTGTGGTGACCCCCGACCATAACATTATTTTCGTTGCTACTTCATAACTGTAATGTTGCTACTGTTATGAATCGTCATGTAAATATCTGATAGGCAGGATGTATTTTCATTGTTACAGATTGAACATAATTAAAGCGTAGTGATGAATCACAAAAACAATATGTGATTATGTATGTGTTTTCCGATGGTCTTAGGCGACCCCTGTGAAAGGGTCGTTCGACCCCCAGAGGGGTCGAGACCCACAGGTTGAGAACCGCTGCTTTAGAGCAAGTCAGGCCTGTGCAGTTGCTGTTACAGCATCTTACCTGTGACCTCACACTTAGGTCTGAGTGAGTTCGGAATTGGAGCGTCCAGTTCGCCTTGCATATCATAGTCAAGTTTTGCAGTCAGTCATGATGCAGTTTTGCAAGGGCTGGTTGTAGCTCTCAGGGTCCTTAGTGGCCTTCGGCTGGTGGGCTTTAGCTTGTAGCTCCCCGAGTCTCACACTCGTGTCTTCTGAGCCCCCGAGAGGCTGCGTGGGCACGGGGACAGAGGTAACCAGCAGACACAGGCGGGACTCGCTGTGCCGCTTCCTGGGTGGCCTCGGGCAAGCCAACCTCTCGGAGCCTCTGTTTTCTTATCTGTTTGGTGGGGGTCAAATCAGTGCCGACCTCCAAAGGCCATTGCAGGATCTCAAAAGACCATCTTGTCGCAGGCCCAGCACGGAGATTGGTACACAGTGGATGCTCAATGAGTATTTGCCATATTTTGAATGGATGGCGTTATTATTTACTGAGTATCGACCGTGATTCAGCTTCAGAAGTTGAATGCCTGCTTTCGTGCTTGCTCCGTGCCGGGCCCCAAGTCCGCACGTGGGGAGTAAGACACACTCCTCGCCCAAGGACGCTCGGGCCAGCAGAGTACACATAGGTAGCAACGAGAGGAGCCAATGCCCTAGCTGAGTTGTTCCAAGTGCTGCAGGACCTTGGAGAAGGGGCAGCCTCCCTCCCCCCCACCCCCGCCCGCCCCAGGAGGTGGTGCTGGATTGGCCCTTGAGGGCCCATCAGGCAGAGACCTGGGGAGAGGTAGGTCATTTGCCAATCAAAACACTCCTGGCACTGGGTTCTGTTGCAAGTAGAGTGGAGAGGTTTTATGCCCCTTAGGGGGCACGGAGCAGAAGTGAAGGCAAGAGAAAGGAAGGACCCAAACCAGCTCCTGTCATATGGAGGAAGAGGCCCAGAAGGGAAGGTCTTGATGGATATTCGTTTCCTGTCACTGCCTAACAAATGTCCACCGTTTATCGGCTTAAAATAGCACCACGTATCTGCTCCTAGTCCCGGAGGTCAGAAGTCCAGCTCAGGGAGGCTGGGTTCTCTGCCTAGGATAGGTATGCGGGTTCCCCCCCGCCCCCCACTCCCCCCCTCCCCCCGCCCGCGTCCGAGAGTAGAGTGCTACCATTGATGTCTATGTCTCTATTTCTTTCACGATAATCAAAATACTTAACGAGGTCCAGTTTTACTCGAAGCGTAGCACCCTTATGAGCTCTCTCAGGCTGCGCTGATGCCGGAGGCCGCATCTTGCTCACGATGCACAGAGCGGACCTAGATCGAGCCCAGATGCTCAGAGGCAGTTCAAAGCTCTGGCAGCTGGACGCTGGGTGTGGTTCTGGGGGAAGGAGCTTGGCGGGGCCACCGCTGCAAAACAAATGCTGAAGGCTGGGTTTGCCCTTCGCCGTTTCTCATTAAAGCGAGAATCCGCTTGGAATGTCTCTTGGTTAGCGACCCCAGGTGCTGTGGTGGGTCTTTCGTGAAAGCAAAGCGGCATAACATGAACTCTTGGAGAGCGGGGAATAGCCGTACAAGCCTGGAATCAAGTTGGCAGCTGGACTGAGTTCCTTCCTGTCTGGAGGCTGGAGGGTGAGGGAGGGTTGTTTTGTTTTTTTTTAAGTATATTTTTATTGATTTCAGAGAGGAAGGGAGAGGGAGAGAGGGATAGAAACATCAATGATGAGAGAGAATCACTGACCGGCTGCTTCCTGAACACCCCACACTGGGGGATCGAGTCCACAGCCTGGGCACATGCCTTGACCAGGAATCGAACCCTGATCTCCTGGTTCATAGGTCGATGCTAAACCACTGAGCCACACCAGCCGGGCCCAAGCTCATCCTCGTGGGAGGAATTCAGTTCCTGTAGTTGCAGGACCAACGTCCCATTCTCTTGCTGGCTCTCACCCAGGGCAGCGGGGAGCACCCTCAGCTCTTGGAGGCTGCCCGTATTCCTTGCCATGCGCCCCCTCCACCTTCAGACCACACCCAGCATGATCATTCTTCTTGTGCTTCCCAGCGCTAACTCCCTCCCCTGCTCAGCTCTAGACCTGGAAGTACAAGCTCATGAAACGTGGTCAAGCCCACCAGGACTATCGCTCTGACGGTCCACTGTGCCATCTAAAGCCAGAGACCAGTGATGGCGAACCTTTGGAGCTCAGCGTGTCCGCATTTTGAAAAACCCTAACTTAACTCTGGTGCCGTGTCACATCTAGAAATTTTTTGATATGTGCAACCATAGCAAAGCAAAGACTTACGTTTTTGATATTTATTTTACATATTTAAATGCCATTTAACAAGGAAAAATCAACCAAAAAAACGAGTTCGCGTGTCACCTCTGACACGCGTGTCATAGGTTCACCATCACTGCCAGAGACCATACTGTCATAGATCTCATCCTAGCCATAGTTTCCACACACGCCCACGGGCGAGGGCCCCTGGGAGTGGTCTTCAAAATCTCCTGCGACAACATGCCTTTTTCAGGTGAAATGGAGAGATCTGTGACAGTTCTAGGTTTCCAGCTTGGACAACGGGGTGGGCAGTCATAGGTGTAACTGATCTAGGGGACACAGCGGGGGAGGGAGCTTGGTGCGTTCAGAAGCCCTGTCCAGGCAGAGCTGGCCAGAAGGTGATGGGAATGTGGTTTGGCCAAGTTCTGCATGGGAGGAGATAAGAGTGGTGGTTACAGCGCCGGGGGGGGGGGGGGGGGGGGTGGGGGGGGGGTGGGGGGGACGGGGACGGGAGGCCCAGGCAGGAAGTGGCAGATGACACGACCGCCGAGCTCAGAAAGAAGCTGGAAACCCCCGCTGCACGAGGCCTGGCCGGCTGATGTTGTCTGGAGGCTGAGCGAGGAAGGGAGATGGGTGAGGTTCGGGCATAGGCCGTCCCTCTCTGTGGAAGAACTGGGGATGGAGAACGGGAGGTCGTTAGAGCAGCCCATAGGGTGGACGGGAAAGTCTGGCATCCCCAATTCACAGAGGGGGTGAGCCCACCTCGTAAGGATGCACGGTCCGTGAGCACGGGGGCCCCAGGTCTCCCGAAAGAGGTGCGGCCCTCCAAGGCCCAGAGCAGAACCTTTCTTTCCACTCCTTCAGGAGTCTTAAGCCTCCATTTCCCCATCTGTACTAGGCAGTATGGTAGCTATGAGCCACATTTGGCCATTTCAATTTCAGTTAAATGAAATGAAAAATTCAGCCCTGGCCGGTTTGGCTCAGTAGATAGAGGGTCGGCCTGTGGACTGAAGGGTCCCGGGTTTGATTCCAGTCCGGGCACATGCCCTGGTTGTGGGCTTGATCTCCAGTGGGGGGGGAGGGGGCGAGAGGGCGTGCAGGAGGCAGCCGATCAATGATTCTCTCTCATCATGGATGTTCCTATTTCTCTCTCCCTCTCCCTTCCTCTCTGAAATCAATAAAAATATATTGGAAAAAAAGAGATTAGCCTATATTATATATATTAAAAAAAGAGAAATGAACAATTCAGTCCCTCGGCACCACGAGCCCTGTTCACTCGCTCACTTGCCAGCTGTGCTGGTGGCACAGTTCTGTTGCAGAGGCCCCCCTAACGGTGCCCAAAGGGGCGGACTCCTCTAACACCCTCCCCACCCCTGCTCCTCAGAAGCCCACCACAGGCCTGCTGGCCATCACCCTGGCCCTCCACCTCTGCGACATGGTGCACATCGCCGGCTTTGGCTACCCAGACGCCCACAACAGGAAGCAGACCATTCACTACTACGAGCAGATTACACTCAAGTC
The DNA here is from genome assembly GCF_028538775.1 of Myotis yumanensis. Classification (NCBI taxonomy): domain Eukaryota; kingdom Metazoa; phylum Chordata; class Mammalia; order Chiroptera; family Vespertilionidae; genus Myotis; species Myotis yumanensis. The sequence continues at coordinate 15,329,323 of NW_027223770.1, forward strand.
CATGGCGGTAAGTGGCCCCCACCTGCCAGCTGGGAGGGGCAGACCAGCCTGGGACCCTGGGTGAGTGACTGGTGCCCAGGGTCCAGAGGTGGCTCCCGGTGGCGAGGTCCCTCAGAGTCAGAACCGGCACTGGACTCCCAGCCCAGTGTCCCCTGGATTTGGCCACCAGATTGCCTTGCTTCTCAGAGGCGGCATGGGGAAGGGAGCTCCTGGAGTGCGGGGCTGTGGGAGGGCCAGGAATGTCACCATCATCCCTCAGTTTGCTTCCTTGGCTGCCTCCGCAGGGCTCAGGCCACAACGTCTCCCAGGAGGCCCTGGCCATCAAACGGATGCTGGAAATGGGAGCAGTCAAGAACCTCACTTACTTCTGACTTGGGCAGGAGCTGCACCCATCGGTCTGCCCACTCTGCTACCTGAGCAGCCCCCAGCCATAGCTGTGGGGGTGCCTGTGCTAGCATGGCCAGCTTGGACTCCCCCTCGCCTGTGTGTGTGTGGGGGGGTCCCGGGACTAGCCAGGCCCAAGAGGAGGCCATGCCCGGCTGCTCTGTGGAGGCCAGCTCGCCAGGATGGAGGCCGGGGGCGGTGGGAGCCCAGCGGAGGAACGGGGCCCGCGGCTGCCTGTCCGTGCCGGGAGGTTATTTAATGGGCTATTTAATTAATGGGAAGAAAGTGCTGTGGGCTGGTCCCGTGGCATCCTGAAAAGGGGCATATACAGTGTCCGGACCATTTTTTTATAAAAACACAAACAAGATGGGCCCTCTGAGGCCTAGACCCAGAGCAGGCCTCCCCGGAGGGGGGGTTGTCTGGAGTGGGTGGGGGTCCTCCCGAGAGGGGCTGCTCCTCCCAGCGGGCGTGGGAAGGGCAGTGGTGGGGTGTTCCCTGGAGAAGGAACCTCATCTAGAAAAGAGGTACCAAACAAATTAAACTATTTTTCCTAAAACAAAGCAGTTGTGATACCCGGTGTCCTTTCAGATGAAGGGTGGGGTGCGTGGGTGGGTGGCGGGCCGCAGCAGTGGGTCGCTCTCCGGCAGTGGGCAGGCTCGTTAAAGACCCATGGGACCTAGAGCAGGCCACGGTCATTCAGGAAATTCACTTTTGAGGCCAGTGCTTGGAGCCAAGCCATACATTGTCACAGTGGCGTAGGAGGCAAGCAGGTGGTGCCCAGCGCAGCCCTACCTGCCAGCCACCCTGATGGCATCCTGCATCCTGGTTTACTTCCTAGAGGTAGGGAGGGGCAGGACCCTCTCCCACCTTCCTTCCTTTCTCTCACTAGCGTGTACTTTCAAAAGCCCCATGCGGGGCGATGTCTGAGGACAGGGGTGGAGTCAGACAGAGGAAGCCAAGTTTTCCTTCTCAGATTAACTGGGAATCATAAAACGGAGTTTACAGAAGGTCCTGCCAAGATCGGGATGGGCAGGGCCTGGGTAGCAGCTAAGGGATTTGGCAAGGCCTGCCAGCCAGTTGCCAGGCCCGGGGCCGGGGTGTGTGTGTGTGTGTGTGTGTGTGTGTGTGTGTGTGTGTGTGTGAAATGCTCCCTCCCTCCCCCTCCAGGTCTCTAGAATCATGATAGTCCGGCTATTTGTCCGTCTCTCCCCTCTGTGTTCTCCATCTTTCCAAGCCCTGCTGAGCTGCCAGCTGGGCTTCCTGCCACCCACAGCTGTTTCTTTACATCTGGAGCCAGGAGGGAGCGCTCGGACCCCCTTCCCCCTCCCACCCCCACTAGGGAATGGGGCTCACAGCTGTGTGCCTGTCTTTCTCGGAAAGAGTTGCAGCCTTGAGGCTTTGAGGCTGGGCTGGGACAGGACAGATAGAACAGGGCAGAGGTTGGGAGGATCAGAGGAAAGTGACACTTCTTGACAGGGTTGGCGTGGCCTGGGGAACACCCACAGAACGGTCCCGAGGACCCTGCCGGGGATGGAACGTGGCAGAAAGACTTGCTAGCTGCTCTCCCTCCAGGAGAGAGGGGGGAATTCTGAAAGCAAATAGGGTCCCGCATCTGCAGCAGCACAAGGGCTTTTGCTGCGGGGGCGGGGGGGGGGGGGCGGCCGGGGGGAGTGTGGAGAGTGTGGGGGTTGTCCTCTTGCTGAAGAGTGTGAGCACGGGGACAGGGATCTCAGCTCTTCTTCTCCCCGATGCTTCCCCAGCTGCTTCTCATGAGGGGATGCAAAGGAGTATCGATTTCCCCATCCAGGGCCATTGAAAGTGTCTGTCAGCACATATGATCCAGCTGTCCTAGACTGGGGTCACTGTCCGTCACTGAACACGCCTAAACTTCAGCCAGAATCCACTACACATGGATGGTCAGACTCCCCAGATGCACCACGCGTGTAGACACGGGAGCATTTCACATTCTTGTTGGGTTATGCCTGTGAGGGCATACACATTCCTTCATGACTGCATACAGACAAGAGTGTGTGCGGGGATGGGGTGCCCACACCCAAACCGTACACTGTTCCCTCGGGGTGCGGGCTCAGCTTTCTCCCGGGTGCAGACGGAGGCAGCGCTGGCCACGATCGGGGCTGAGCGCGGAGCTCTGATGTGGCCTGGTTGGGTGGGGTTCCTCGGTCCTGAGAAAGGGACTAGCCCGGCGATGTGTGATCTGCCTGCCAGCCTGCCTGGGACTGATTAAGCCGAGTGGGCAGGAAGGCAATAGGAGGGGCCCGCAGCCGAGTGCAAGTCCACAGTCCGGGTTCCACACCCGCTCTCCACTTCGTTCTGGAGGGTCGAGCATTTCTCCGCCTCTAGGCTCCCAATTCCTACGTTTCTTGAAATCGGAGGGTGGGTCCAGCCAATGAGCACCACTTAACAGCAGTATTATCTGGAGGCGATTTAAGAAAGCAGGTTTTTGGGTCTTCCCCAGGGCGCTGGGGCGCAGGAATCTGGGATTTTAATGAGCACTCAGAACCGCTGCTCTAGCAGTCTAGACTCCAGGATGACCTCATGCGTCTCTCAACTTCACCGTCTACGAGCAAAGCCCATCCTAATCCCCCGCATCCTGGGGCTGCATTAACCAGGCGCACGCGCAGGACGAGCAGCCGGCACAGCTGGCCCCGCCCCCAGGCGCGGAGGGGCGCGGAGGGGCGCGGAGGGGCGGGTGCGCTGCCCAGTGGGCGCGGGCAGGCCTGTGGCCGTGGGAACCTGGCAGCGATGGTCACTGCTGAGCGAGGCCTGTGGGGCTCGGCCGGGGCGGAGCCTGCTCGGCAGCGTGTCCGGTGGGGAACCCCCCCTGGGGGCCTGGGGACCAGACCTGGACGCGGGGAAGTGACAGAGACCTGCCGGCCAGTGTAGACCCCACAAGCCATGCCCTGCACAGAGGCCTGGGAGGGGAAGGGACCCCCAGCTCAGCCAGAGCTCGGCAAGGAGCTGGGCTTTCACTCAGCGCACAAACACATGGAAAGACTTTGTATTCACATCCAATGGTGTGCCTGCCTTTTGGACACTTCAGGTTTTTATTGACACGTTCTTTTATATATATATATTTATTTATTGATTGATTGATTTTTTACAGAGAGGAAGAGAGAGGAATAGAGAGTTAGAAACATCGATGATAGAGAAACATCCATCAGCTGCCTCCTGCACACCTCCTACCGGGGATGTGCCCGCAACCAAGGTACATGCCCTTGACCAGAATCGAACCTGGGACCTTCCAGTCCGCAGGCCGACGCTCTATCCACTGAGCCAAACCAGTCAGGGCTTATTGACACTTTCTAAGGACATAAGTACACCCCCCCGCCCCCCAGGCTGACTAGTCCACGAAAAGGGTGAGCTTGGAGCAGGTCAGTGAGGCGGAAGAAGGTGGGATGCCATGTGGGTGCGACTCCCCACCGTCCTGCCATCAGCCCAGTGGGCCTCTGCCCCTCCAGCTGCCAGTGATGGCGCATGCGTGAGGTCTCACGGGTCTCATGGGCACACTGTGTAGACTGTGGAGTATGATATCAATAGTAGATTGGAGAGCTGCCTTGCATCATGGAAAATACCAGAAAGGGAACGGATCAGGTGAGGGACAGCTGGAGGGCCAACTAGTTGCCTGGTGCAGAGTAACCTTTTCTGCTGACCGAAAAGGCTTTGTCACCCACAAGCAAAGGAAGGGTAAGACATCAGCGAAATGACTCAAATGCAGGCTTTGCATAACCAAACAATGAGCAGCGCGAGGTCAGACTGCTCTCTGGGAGTGATTTTCAGTGTTGAAGGCAGACGCCTTTCTTCGGGGTTTGGGGAGACGTCATCCATTTCGATGGCACTCGGCCTACGTACCACACACAGGAGGTTCCGAAACGGAGGGTGAGGAGACGATCCCAGTCAGTTGGATGTCTAAACCTTCTGATCTTTTCTGACGTCTTAATCACAGCTCCAGAAAGCTCTGTGCTAGCTTTGAGCATTCCCATGGTTCCGTACCAGACATGGTTCCAGGGAAATTCTTCCAACTTAGAAGTTTAAGGGAGGAGGTGTGTGTGTGTGTGTGTGTGTGTGTGTGTGTGTGTGTGTGTGTAGTTACAGCCTGTTTGCCATTCCCGTTCTTTCTCAACGAGTTTACCTCTCTTGTTAGAGGTCTTGGGGATTCTGCACCCAGGAAATGAGACAGGGAGGCGACCCTTGAGTCTCAGTTGTCAGATATGGGGGGAGCCCAAATGTATTGGAAGGCTCCGCTCCTTCACATAAGGGGGTACACAGGACTGGGATCGGGTGGGGGGGATCACGGTCCTGTCTGTGAGGGTGAGCACAGAGGATTTGACCAAAGTTTCTAGGGAAAAATGAACTTTGGAAGGCAGATTTCAGGTTCCCAGGGAAAATTAACATTTTCAAGGACACCTATCCCTCAACAGAGGCATGGCTTCCTCTCAGGAATCTTACAAGACTGGGAGGGTGGGGCTGGGTGGAGGGAATGAGAGAAGGCTCAGATGTTGAAATCACACTAGGGGATGGAAGTTGGAATTACTGAACTAAGCTATTCCAGAACCATCTATTATTCCGAGGCTCCCTAAAACACTGTTTACATAATCACCAATTTTAACGCTTAAAGGGTACCTTCTCCTGCTTGAAAATGTGTTTCTGTCTTGAGGGGAAGAAATCACAAGGGTGGAAATTAGAGGCTAGTAGGGAGACTCTCGCTACGAAGGGTGAGGAGACAAACCCTCTGACCTTTCTGGATGTCTTAGCCATAACTTCAGAAAGCGATCTGTCCTCATTTTCTGTGGGCTGTGTTCCACCGGTGTCGCCTGCGTGGCAGGAGAGCTAGAGCAACTTTCGGTGAAAAGCCAAATAGGGATTCTTACCTAAAGACTCTTCTATGGAAGCCCTGAATCCATATGCATCTCACTTTATGTCTACTGCCGTCTTTCCTCAGCATTTCTCACAAGTTCATTACTGTCACAAATGTATTTCTAGTCCGTGGGCCATTTTCATTTTCCTACAAGGCAGGCAAAGGCGGTATCTTTAACGTTGTCCACCCGAACCTGACTTTGGGGTGACCTTCAGGGGGAGACGCCCCGTATTCAGGTCCTATCCCAAGCAGTGCCTCTCGTCTCGCATCACTAGGAGCAGATGTCACAGGAGCTTCACTTTCTAAGACCCCAGTCCTCCCAAGTCCTGTTTCCTGAGCCGTCGCCTACCTCGTCTTTGAATCCAGAACTTCAGATTCACCACAAGAAAGACAGCTCTAAAGGGCACTCTTGAGTGTTCTCATGGCAATCCGAGACTCTTCCCAGGGCCACGAGGTTAAGAAGCAGCCGAAGGAGATAGATGCCTTTGCATGGCTGACCTCCCCGGTCTGTGGGGGGTGGCCCAGGGGTTGAGGAGGCCCGGCCCTGTGGGAAGGCTCAGTGGACTGTTCCAGAAGGGAGAGCTGGGAACATGGAGTGGCAGGCGGCTATCAGCACCAGGGATGTAGACCACAGTCAATGCGAACCGTGTGTGTTCACAAAAGGCCTTTGAAAGATGAGGGCTAAGCCAGGCTGGAGTGGCTCAATGGTTGGTTGAGCGTCAACCTATGAACCCGGAGGTCACGGTTCGATTCCTGGTCAGGGCACATGCCCAGGTTGCGGGCTCGGCCTCTAATGGGGGTTGGGAGGGGGAGTGCAGAAGGCAGTCAATCAATGATTCTCTATCATCATTGATGTTTCTCCCCCTTTCCCTTCCTCTCTGAAATCAATACATACATATATACATATATACATATATATATATATATATATATATATATATATATATATACATACATATATATATATGATGAGGGCTGGGGGGGAGTAAAACTGCAGGGCCCGTGGTAATGAAAGATTTCCGTGAACGTCAGAAACCAGCCCTTAGAGGGGCGGGGAGAGGGAACCAGGAGGAATAGCAATTAGGGGAAGAATGGACGATCCTCTCCTACATCAACAATGGATTCATCGGGGAAAACAAGTCCTTATTTTCAGAAAGAAGGGTAGCTTGAAATTTCCTCAGTTCTTCCAGTTGATGACCTAGTTAGGAAGACTGAAGCAGAGCGGGTCAGGGAAAAGGCCTTGGGAGCCTCACTGGACGTGAGAAGCAAAGGTCAGGATGAGAGATCTCTATCAGCGATCGATTTCTCAAAGGTTGCTGGGAGTTTTGACGTTTGCGTAGCCAACGGCTGGTATGTGGTTACATCTGAAAACAACTTAGGTAAGAGGCTCCTAAAAGACTTTTTTTCTCTAAGGGGAAGTCAAATTCAAGATTTGGTTGAGATATCATAGGTTGATGTCTACGTGGTTTTGTTCCGTCAGGTAGGCACACCGAGTGGTATGTTAAACAAAAACCTATATGCAAATGAGGCTAGTTTTTATTTAAATCTGTATGCTTTTATTTTAATAAAGAGTTTCTCCGATGGGGAAACTTCCTAGAGAAGAAACCGATTGCAGGACGGCCTTGGTCTTCTTTTCTGGTGCCATCACACGCCACACACAGTACCTGGGAAGAGCTCCTTGAACTTGGGGGCGTGTACCTTGGGATTTCCGTACTGATTCCTTGATAGCAGACGCCATACACCAGCGGTTCTCGACCTGTGGGTCTCGACCCCTTTGGCGGTCGAACGACCCTTTCACAGGGGTCGCCTAAGACCATCCTGCATGTCAGATATTTACATGACGATTCATAACAGTAGCAACATGACAGTTATGAAGTAGCAACGAAAATAATTTTATGGTTGGGGGTCACAACATGAGGAACTGTATTTAAAGGGCCAGAAGGTTGAGAACCACTGTCATACACGGTGTGTACGCCTCCCCATACCAACGGGAAGAGAGAGAGGCGACCCCTGAGAAATCTCCCGAGGACAGCAGCCTGCTTGTTGCCATGTCCCCGGGTCCCTTCCTCTCCGGAAGCCCCGAGGCCTAGGGCTCTGCAGCACTTGTGTCCATTGGCTGGGCCAGGCCCGGCTGTCCATGGAGCTGTCCGTGCTGTCCTCAGCTCCTCCAGCGACAGCACTTCCTGTGCCGGGAAAGCTGAAGAGGTGGTGGAAATAACTCTGGCCTTTCCAGACTGATAGCGGGCCTGAGAATCAGAAACCGGGCTCCCGGCCAGGGACTCGGAGCCAACAGTGAATTTAAAAACTATCAGCAAACTGGACACTGGCCTTGGTTGGGGAGGAGGGGGGACTTGATACACTGAATAGCTTTGTTTCCCGGGGAGCCATGGTCTTTCCAGGTCATTCGGGGACTGGAGGCGGAGGACGCCAGCCCCGCCTTCCGCCCCGGCTCAGCCACCTCAGAGCGGGTGCAAGCAGATGGCCTGTACCACAGGCCGGTTCATCACAGTCTAGGATGAAAGTGGCCTTGAGTCGGGACTGTGGGGTGGACACATTTTACAGAGGAAGTCACGGGTGTTGAAATCTCCTGTGTGCCACCTGCTCGCTCTGTGACCTAGCCCTAGGGCAAGTCTTTTGGCCTCTTTCTAGGCCTCATTCCCTTGCCTGTAAGATGGTAAGACTTGGTCGAATTGTGAGCATTCAGTAAGGTTACAAATGTAGACTCATTTCAGTTCATTTGAAGTCGCCTACAGGGGAATTCAGGGTTACCCATGGCTTTAAAGTTTTCTGTTTTGTTTGTTTTTGTTTTGTTTTGTTTACACCTTCCTTTACCAGCTCTTTTGCACCCTCGCTCCTGTGGGAGAAGTGAGTAGGGTTGGAGACAATTGAGGGATGCACACAGCTCAGGCGAGGCTCTTCCGAATGCCTCAACATTCCAGAAGCCCGGATGCTGCTAATTTTCCCCTGCTCTTGGCCACACACACACACACACACACACACACACACACACAGCTTTGCTGTGCTTGTGCATTGGAGGAACTCAGGGCCTTGGGCACGGGCTGGCTGAGTCTGGACTGCTCAGCCCCATCAGGACTCCGTTCCCTTCTATGACAGTCCACATGCTTTCTCGGGGAGTGCCCACAGGACACGAGACCAGCTCCGTCTGTTCTACGGGAAAACAGCTTTCTTCCCTGTGCTTTGGGTGATTCTGAGTCATAACCTGGGGTTTCCGGAAAGAATGGACGCCTTCACCCCATTATGAACGCTGTGTATGGGCGTGTGTGTGTGTGTGGGGGGGGGGGGGTGGGTGGCAGAGGGCAAGGGGCAAGGAAGGCTGTGGTGGGGGGTTAGGGGGAAGACTCCCCACCCAGGTCCAGGGCGGGGAAGATCAGACAAATGGATGGGCAAACCCTCTGAAGTCGCCCTTCCTTATTCTAGCACACCAAGGCATTTTGCATCTGGTCTTGGAATCTTGTTCCCTTTTGGCAAAGGCAACACATACACGGAAAGGAGAAGTCTCGTCAAGATTAACCTAGAGTGCGCGCAGCGGCCAATACCCTGGCGTCTGGGCGGGGCCCGGATGGTCCGAGGAGCAGGATATGGGACCTGGGTGTATTGCTTCTGCTTCTCACCAGTTTCCACTCCCTCGGGCTTGGGGGCTGCACCGGAAGCCATCTGGGGCCCTGGGGGCTCTGCAGCGACAGGAAACACGGTGGAAACTGAACACCCTCCTGGGAGGAGGTGCTAAGAAGGCAGCCAGCAAACCTGTGGGTGGGGGCCATCCGAGGACTCAGTGTATGGAAAGAAACACAGACTTCTGTGGTGGAGGTTCCCATGATGGTGAAGACTGTGGGGGGAGCGGGAGAAGAAGGGTCTAAAACAGGGGTCCTCAAACTTTTTAAACAGGGGGCCAGACCACTGTCCCTCAGACCGTTGGAGGGCTGGACTATAGTTTAAAAAAAACAACTATGTACAAATTCCTGCTAATTTGCTCAGCCCCATCAGGACTCCGTTCCCTTCTATGACAGTCCACATGCTTTCTCGGGGAGTGCCCACAGGACACGAGACCAGCTCCGCAAAAACACCCGGCGGGCCGGATAAATGTTTTTGGCTGACCACATGTGGCCCGCGGGCCGTAGTTTGAGGACCCCTGGTCTAAAACGTATGGGGAATGCCAGCCTTAGTGACCCTTTGGGTTCTCCTAAGGTCCACGTGACTCCTGCTCCCGGAACGAGCCCTCTACAACTTGCCTCTGTGTACCCACCCCTTCCCCTCTTCTGTCACCACAGCAAGCTTCCCACCCAAGCGAGGCCACCCTTGGGACGTGGTTCAAGTCCTGGAGGGTTGTGGTTTTTGATGCCATTGATTCTTTGAAGAGGGCCTCCTCCCCTGAACCCCCAAAGAAGGACGCTTCCCTTGCACAATATTGCGGAGAGATCTCCAGGGACCCTCCAGGGCCCAGCAGGGCCATGTGGCCTCTAAGCTGGACATGGCATGAGCCAGCTGGCTGGTGAGTCTTGCTGCTGGGCCCCACCGGGTTGGGCACGGCCACCAGGAGAGCTATGGCCCGCCACCACAACCAGTGCTAGGGGCTGCCTTCATTGTCTAGGACAGTGGTGGGCAAACTCATTAGTCAACAGAGCCAAATATCAACAGCACAACGATTGGAATTTCTTTTGAGAGCCAAATTTTTTAAACTTAAACTATATAGGTAGATACACTGTTATTAACTTAATTAGGGTACTCCTAAGCTGGCCTTTGCCAAAAACGTCCTCAATCTGATTGAGGTACGTTCGCTGAAGTCAACCCCTTCCAACCCTCCCATCCACACTCGTCTTGTCTACTTGTTTCAGATAGACGAGTGTGGATGGGAGAGTTGGAAGGGGTCGACCTCCGCGAACGTACCTCAAAACAATGTACCTCCCCCGCGCTGCGTATCCCGCCGCCTGCCTGTACCGCGTCTCCCATCACCAACCGACGCCCCCCCCCCCACTTCTTCTAATGCCACTTCTTCAAAATAGACTCGCCCAGGCCGAAAACTGACTTCTGCGCATGGGCCACGAAGTTTCAATCGCACTGTACGCGCGTGCCCGCACGTGGTATTTTGTGGAAGAGCCACTCAAGGGGCCAAAGAGTCGCATGTGGCTCGCGAGCCGCAGTTTGCCGACCACGGGTCTAGGAGAATTGAATCAAATGAGGGCAGAGAGCTGTGGGCCCCAGAGCGCTGGGTTCCTCCGGTGGCTCTGCGGGAACAAAAGGGGAGAACGAATGTGCTGGAGGAACAACCCTAACATTTATTCTTGGGTGCTGAGCAGGAGGGGGGAGGCGGCGACAGGCTTTCTCTCTTGCCCACAGAGTCTCGCTGAAGACAGGGCCATTGCTCCTGGGGTGGATCCAGGGCCCCGGAGTCTCATCAGCTGAGAAAGCCCGTCTAGTCCCCTCAAACCTACCTCTCGCAGGAAACACCGCCCCCCTGACCAAAGAACCACTCGCACCCCTTGTATTAACTCAGATGTGCCAGTGGAGGAGAGGGGACTATGCAAAGCAGGGCGGGTGGGAAGGCGTGAGGCTCACAGCCTGGGAGGGGGCATGTCCGGTAGGCGCTCCCCAGATGCGGTGTTCACACCCCTCCCCCCCCCCCAGGACACCAGTCTCTGATCGGGCCAGTTCCACCTCAGAGTCCAGAGGCATCAGTCCAGGGACAGAACTGCAAGAGTATGGACACGAGAAACACCGAACAAATTAGGGGCAGGCTGCCAGCCAGTGTGCGAGAGCTGGTCCTGTGGCCAGGCCGTTCCTGGCTCTGAGCAGCAGAGGGCGCTGCGGCGCTGGGGCAGCTCCGTGTCGGGGGAACCCTTCCCCCCTCTTCTCGCTAGAGTTGCACAGGGGCACAGGCGCAGGGGTAGAGCTTTTGGGCAGCAAGGGGCAGAGCTCACGGGGAGAGTGGAGAGTGATGGGCAGTTTCATGAAAGCGAAGTTCTAGCTGCCTCTAGTGCCTGTGGGAGGAGCGTAGGGAGGCGCCTCCAGGAAAGGTCTGGGGACCAGCCAGGGTCCTGCAGGGAGCATAGCGCTCAGCTGCATCCTCCTGCCTCCTCCTCCGGCACCCCCACCTCGCGCTTCTGCCGCGGCCGCTGGGGACCCAGATTTGTGCTTGATCAGGGCTTCGCAGGAGGGTGGTGGCAGAGGCAGTCGGGCTGTCCTGGAGGCTGCCAGTTCTGGGGTTCTCTACACAGTCCCCGAGCTAACTGAAGAGCCAGGATGTGCAGTGGCCCCCGTCCCCCGTCCCCCGTAGTCCCCCCTCTCCGCCTGCGCGGGCTGGACCGCGATCCTCAGACGTGAGTCTGCATCCTCCGCTGCAGGGGTCGGCTGGGGTCGGAGTTCTGCGAGGAGGACTGCGAGTGGTGGGAGGAGGAGGCCGAGGCCTTGCTGGCCTTGTCGAACTGCACGTAGCCGTCCTGCTTGCCGCTGCTGCTGACGCTGCTGTCGCACTGCGTGTCCAGGAAGGAGCTGCTGTCGCTGAGGGAGCCCCGCTGGAACTCGCGCTCACAGAGCTCAATGGACGAGCTGCCCATGCCCAGCACGAACCTCTGGCTGTAGTCATAGAGGCGGGCCTGGCCGCTCAGGGTGCTGTAGATGTTGGTGAAGGACATGCCCGTGGGCACGCGCTGCTTGCCCGCGGGGCGCAGGTCCGGCTGGCAGCTGGACAGCGAGATGGTGGGGGTGGAGTGGTGCTCCTTGAAGGTGTTGACGCTGTAGTAGCCATTGGTGGGGTCCTGGGGGGGGTGGGGGTGCGGTCAGAGCATAGCAGCGTCAGGGGCGGGCGGGCTGCACTGAGCTTCCTAGGCTGAGCGGGCCTTCCTTACACGGGTCGGGAGGCGGACAGACCAGAGGGGGGGACAGCAGGGGAGAAAGGGGGGAAGAGGGTCTGGAAGGGTTATCCCAGGGAAGAGAGGGCTGCCAGGTGTTCGGGTGGCAGCGCAGAGGGAGGGCGCTGCAGGGAAGGCGCAGGGTAGCTTTAGTGATGTCAGCACAATGCCAGGTCCTTTGAGAACCAGGCTTTGTTTTTTTTGTTTTTTGTCCAGAAGACCGATGCTTAGTTTTCAAATGCATCTGTGAAAAGGCTGTGGGGGAGGAGAGCTGGGGACCTCCACCTGAACTCGGTTGCCTCCTTAGTGTGGGGCTGAGACAGCAGGTGCTCACAGTTGGGGGGGGGGGGGGGAGGAGGGGGGGAGGACAGGGGGTCCCACCTTAGGGAGAGGAGTGGCACCTGCCCCAAGGTGACCTCTGGCCTTTCTCTTCTATTTGCTGCCATTGTCTGTCTGGACCGGGGCTTGGGCCCTCGGCGCTGAAGGCCAGGGGACACCCGGTCCTACAGCCCGGGGCCACGCCTACCTTCAGGTTCTGAAACTCCTTCTCTTCTTCTTTGAGGACCTCGAGCTGCTTGAGGACAGAGTCTTGCTGGAATTCTCCCCGCTCCATCTGCAACCCACAGATGGCTGCTCAGCGGGCAGGCGGTGGGCTAGCCGTCCACTCGCCCCAAGGAAGAGATGGAGAGGCCAACTCGAAAGAAGCCTGCATCTCTGCCTCCCACTGCCCGGCCCACAGGAGGGTGAAGGACTCAGGAGTGGGCGTGGGGGGTGGGGGTTGGGAGGGGAGAGGGGCAGGTCTCTCAGACTGAGCTCACTTCCCTACAGAGCTCTCACTTGGCTGATTCAATCCAATTCAGATTGAGCATTTCCTCAATTTCAGGGCAAGCACTGTGCTAAGGGCCAGGTACACAGAGATCAAGATACAGCTGTTCTCATCAGGATGAAGGATCTGTAGGTAAATAGTTACAGAACCTCGCCCGGCCAGTGTAGCTCAGCATCAACCCATGAACCAGGAAGTCACCGGTTCGATTCCCAGTCAGGGCACGTGCCCAAGTTGTGGGCTGGATCCCCAGTAGGGGTGTGCAGGAGGCAGCCGATCAATGATTCTCTCTCATCATTAATGTTTCTATCCCTCTATCCCTCTCCCTTCCTCTCTCTCTAAAAAAAAAAATCAATAAAAACAATCATCACAGAACTTCAACCAGTGGGCACAGGTCGGGGCCCCAGCAGGGCAGTGTGTCATCAGTGCTGGGTTTAGGGAAGGCATTCGGAAGGAGTCACCGTGAATCACGGTGACCTTGGGCCACACAGCAATGACATAGATGTACTACGTTTTCTTCCTTAACAAATACCACAATGCTGAAGAAAAAGGATCACTTCCTGTTTCTCATTCGGTCCTCAGCACAGCTGGTACAGCACCTTCGGTATTGTGGTCATTGACTTAAATGCTTTTGGGATGGAATCAAGTTAATGCTTTTGATTAATTCCTTGATTTGCCAGTGCCTAGTGCAGTGTCTGATCTACATAGAGTAGGGCTGTTACCAATGTTAGGTTTGTGTCGGATGAATGAATGAATGCAGTGGCATTGCTCTAAATTTCTGAGAATTAAAATAATACTTACACTCAAGGTGAAAAATAAAGCATAGGCAGCACACAGTGGGTGTGTTAATTAATCTAAATAACCTCAGTAGCTGCTCCCCATGTGGCATTTCTACACAAGCAGCTGACATCTCAAGAGCTGGCTGTGCTCTACAGGCTCTGGGGGTTTGCCATCTAGCCCTCAGCATGGCCCGTGTACTCTTACTTTCATCCCCATTTCCCAGATGAGCAGACGGAGGCACAGAGCAGCCCATGATCTTTCGCCCTCCGGCGTATCACCACGAGGGTTTCCTAGCAGTGTTTCAGGTTTGTTTGCACAGTTGGGAGGAGGAACAGGCGTGGGCTGCTGGAGAAGTTATGATTTGCTTATGGTATGCAAGTCAGTTCCGGAAGAGGAACCTATGCCTCTTGCAGACTTTTTCTTTTTTTGGTGGGGAGGGGGGGAGGTGGGGATTGGGACATGGTGTATATACTGAATATCTGTGATATCTGTGGGTGTAGGTGTGTAGAATGATAAGTTATATGGCAACCTCCTGTGGCTATTTATGCATGTCTTCTCTCCCTACCGAATGGCCAGGTTCTGTGAAAGCTGGGGCTGCCCCTTAGATGTTGTGGCGTCTCTAGAACCCCCAGCGCAGCAGAGCAGACACAGGATCATTCTCTTTGGGCCGAGAGCAGGCACCTGGCCTGTGATAGGGGGAAGGGCGTGTTGTGATGGATGCACTATTTCATGAAGCACCTCAGGCTCCTGGGGTGTCAGGGGGCTTGTCGTTCAGGACTTCGGGGCTCAGGGGTTGGGGTGGGGTGGGGGTAGGACAGCATTCTCACCATCAGCTGCTTGATGGTGGGGTGCTCCTCGCCCTCCCTGCCAGAGGCAGGCTCCTTGTGGACGATCTCCACGCGGATATCGTTCTTGGCCGACACAACACCTTTGAGATCTGGGCGTAAAATAGGAACTTGGAGATGACAGGTTCCGTCTGCATCCTCGGGCATCAGGGCCCGAGATGGCCAGCCCCTCCCACACCCCCGTGGCCCCCGGAGTTTACCCTCCAGCCCCCGAACCCTGCGGCTTCACCACGTCCCTCCTGCCAGCAGAACCCTGTCTAGATGAGCTGAGGGCTTTGGGCCTCAGAGCTCTGCCCCTGTGGGCTCCCGGTTGCATGCACCTCAGCCCATCACTGCAATTTCCGGGGCTTATGAGGCTGTCCTCATCCCTTTGTCCACCACACGGAGTGAGGCCCTTTCATGCTACTAAAGTCTCCCCTCTTCTGGAGGTCTTCTCTGATCCCCTGTAGCAGGCTCTGAGCTCCCCCTTCAGAGCATCACACACCTGACTGTTAGAAAGGACCTACTGGTCAACCTCCCGCCTGAAGCAGAGATATCCCTGCCATGTGGTGGTCCCACTCCCGAGTTAATGCTTTCAGGACGGAGACGGGGCAAACTCTAGAGGAGGCAGCCGGTTTTCAGTTGGCAACTTGTTAGAAAATTCTGGCTAAAATCTGGGGCCCTGGCATTTCCATGGAGAGAGTGGTGAGGGAGGTCCTGAGGCCACACCACTGGGGCATCCAGGCCGCTTAGCATGGAGTGGAGGGGAAGTGGGGGAGCACCCAGCTCTCGCCCATAGCGAAGGCTGCCACGGGGCGGGCTTACTCTGATTATTCACGTCTGCCTTGTGCTCACAGCACCGTGTTAGGGCTGCGTGGGGTCACACAAGTCATGTCCCCCCCCCCCCCCGACTGTTACACATGGGGAAACTGAGGCTGGGGTAGCTTGTGGCCCTGCCCAAGCTCCCATGTAGAAGAAGGGGGACCAGAGGACTGTGCCTGGGCGGTCTCCACCTCTGCGCTGCCGTCGCATTTGCCACGTCTGCGTGTGTCCGTCACGTGGAACGTCAGTGCTGTGTCCGGGATGGGAACTCGACACGCACACGATCTTCAAGAATGCTCAGACACCGAGATTTTATTGCCCGGGACGGAAGGAAGGTCTTTAAAAGTCTGCACAGCCCTAACCGGTTTGGCTCAGTGGATAGAGCGTCGGCCTGCGGACCGAAGGGCCCCAGGTTCGATTCCGGTCAAGGGCATGTACCTTGGTTGCAGGCACATCCCCAGTAGGAGGTGTGCAGGAGGCAGCTGATCGATGTTTCTCTCTCATCGATGTTTCTAACTCTCTATCCCTCTCCCTTCCTCTCTGTAAAAAAATCAATAAAATATATTTTAAAAAAAAAGTCTGCACAAAGAGATCCCTTGGATGGCTTTTTGTTTCTCGTGTGTGGGTGACCAGCTTTTCAGGTTGGACTTGCTGGCCCCGGAGGGCGGGATTTCTAGCATTCTCTCCGGCTACACGTGTTCAATCCCCAGTGCTGGCTGACTGCCATGTCGGGGGAGGCTTAGTGCAGTCCAGCTCCCCCTCGGTGGAGTGCCCACTATGTGCCCGATGCCCGCAAAGCACTGCTTGTCTGGAGATGGGCATGGCTCATCCCTGCCCGCAGCTCCCAGCACCACCTGGGTGCCTCCTGCTCACTTGCTCTGGGGGCGGCCTAAGCCTGGCTTTCTCTCTGTCCCCCTCCCCGAGATCCCGGGGCCCCTCCCGTACTTCTCTGGGAGCGGGCACAGCAGAAGGCCACGATGGTTGCCATGAGCACGAGGAAGGCCACGCCGGCTCCCACGGCCACCCCGATGATGACGGCCATCGGCACGGACTCTGTGGGAGAGAAGCAGGCACAGCTGACCAGGGATCCAGCAGCCCACGGTCCCCGGGGCCTCACCCAGTTCCCACGGGTGCAGCCTCTGCCAAGCGGGGCTAGAGCCCTGCACAGGGCCCTTCCGGGAAGTGCCTGCAGGGGGCGCTGGGCAGGCCCAGGCAGAGTCTAACAAGGGCAGCTCAGGTGGGACATGGGGACGGGGAGAGGGCAGGAGGAAGACAGGGGAGCAGCGGTGGTGGAAGAGGGAGGCAAGCAGACAAAGGAGGGGGCCGCGGAGGGGACAGGGGAGGTGAGAGGCAAGGCTGGCACGTTAGATCTCCAGGGGGTTCAGCCCGTCCATCACGCAGTGGCTGAAAAATCGTCCCCAAGTCCTGGCTTGTCTTTGGAAAATGACTGTGGTCACTGTCCTTGTCAGTTCGGGTTGCATTTTCCTTCTCGTCCCTTTCCCAGGTGCAAGAGGCTGGGCACAGACACCTAGCCTTTAGAATTAGTCCTCAGGTCGGAGCAGCGCCCCCTAGGGGCCTGCTGGGCATTTGCAGTTGTAGGTGTCAAGCCCATCTTCTGAGCCAGGAGAGCAAGATGACAACTCTCTCCTCTTTAAGGAGAAGTGCCCCTTTTCCTTGCCCGCGCCCCCCCACGCCCCCAGTCCTGCTCCTTCCTCTCCTAGGCCAGTCCTCTGGGCATCCTGGTAACTTTTCTCAAGGGGCCCAGGACTGCAGCTAGGCAAAGCCCTGCTCCTGGCTGGGTCTCTGTGGTCTGTGCCTGCCCCAGCCCAGGAGAGATGAGGGTAGGGAGGGTGGTGTTGGGGCTGGGGTTTGGGGGGTGCTCTTCCAGTGGCTGCATATGGGGCCTGAGCACATGATGTGGGGCCTGGAATAGTCCATGGAGAATAGAACTGGAGACTGCAGGGGCACCGAGACCTGAGGGCCCAGAGTCCACATCTCTCATTTACAGATGGAAACACCGAGGCCCAGAGAAGTCAAGTGACTTGGTCAAGGACACTCAGCATCAGTAGGGCCAGGGCAAATCTGGGTCTCCTCTCACCCCTCCCCCCCAACCCCCCCCCCCCTCCGATCCTGCCCCACTCCGTCCACTGTATCACACAGCAGCCGCCAAATCTCCCATGCTCCGTACGGCCCAGACGCCATTACTTCTGAGCAACTTACTTAACCTCTCTTATCTGTGAAGTGGGATGGTTACACTGCCCAGGCAGCGCTGTGCTACGGGGTTGAGGTGAGGGAATGCAGCTAAAGGCCTCGGAACTGAGCCTGGGCCCCAGACCTATTCGGCCTCCGGCCTGTTTCCATATGGGAAGGAGGATTGTCTCGGATCTAAATCGTAAAGAGAGGAAATTTCCTCATAGCGTTAGTACTCCCTCCCTCCAGCCCACTCCACATTCCCAATGTGATGGTGGGACATGTAGTTGTTTGTCTTGGGCTGTGGGTTAACCTCTCATTGTTAGTTTATTTAAAGAGGAGAAGAGTCCGGCTGGCGTGGCTCAGTGGTTGAGTGTTGACCTATGAACCAGGAGGTCACGGTTCGGTTCCCGGTCGGGGCACATGCCCAGGTTGAGGACTCGATCTCCAGTGTGGGGCGTGCAGGAGGCAGCTGATCAGTGATTCTCTCTCATCAGTGATGTTTCTATCTCTCTCTCCTTCTCCCTTCCTCTCTGAAATCAATAAAAATAAATTTTATAAAAAGGAGAAGAAAACTGCAACCCTGGCCCTTGGGGATGCTGCCTGGGGGAGGCGGTTGGTCCCTGCCTGGCCGGAGAAGGTGCGGATGGTTGGCGGCGGCAGCGGTGGTGATGGTGGTGATGCCGGTACATCCTTCTAGCCCAGGACTCACACACCAGCTCCCTGTGACCTGCCTGCTGGTGGCCGGGGCCACTGTGGGAGAGGCAGGGAGGGTGGGGAGGAGGTCGGTGGGGCAAACGTTCAGGGATGGACAATGCAGGTGCTTGGGGAGTTTCCACAGTCAGGAGCGAAGGACTGGACCTCGGTGACCTTGCTCTGACACACGGAGGATTCTGTCTCCGGTTTTCATTCCGTCGGGAAAGGGAAACTGCTTTGGAAGCTCGCTGGCTCTGTGCGTTTGCGTTTGATTGATTTGGGCTTGACCTGGGTTCTCTTCCGCTACCTAGCAAGTTTCCTTGGAATGACTTGGTCTTGTCTCGGCGGAGCTCAGAGTCCAGGGGTGACCATGGAAGGCTCCCGAACCTTCTGGGCCTCACTTGGGGTCTTGGCTGTGAAACCAGAGAACCAGGGAAGCCCATTCTGCCTCTGACATCCTGTGAGCCACCTGTCCCCCAGCTGTTTGCACCTGGATGGCACCATCTTATCTGGAGAAGGAGGGCAGGGGCAGAGAAGGGCCTGACGGAGGCGAGGGGGTTGGGGGGAGGGGTTGGGTGGCATTCCTCTGTGCCTGGCCTCCTGAGGTCTGGCCTCTGCCCTCTGTGCTGGTGGTCCTTTCCTGGACACAGCACCCCTCCAATGTCCCCAGGAGAGAGAGGGACTGGGGGGAGGAGCCGCCTTCCATTCAGCCTCCTCTTTATCTGAGGAGGTGGAGTCCCAGCCAGGAGGGGGCAGGGACCTCTCGGTGAGGGTGGACAGACACATGTGGGATAGAAGCAGCAGGAGACACCATGGCCAGCATCAGGAGGGGCTCAGAGGGGCCTCGGGAGGACAGCCGGAGGCTGACGACTCGATCCTGAGCGGGCCTGTGCCCCACTGAAGCGGGTTGAAGGAACTGACCGGCCCCAGCTCCTTTCTGGGCCAGCGTGGTGGGGGAACCAGGGCAGAGGACCCACACCCTCGGCCTGTCCTTGGTCAGCCTGGGGGATCAGGTTTGCAAGGCCCTGATCCTCTTTGCTGGGTTTCTGCTTGGAGGGGGGGGGGGGGGGTGGTGGGGGACCATTTCCTGTGGGGCCCAAGACAGAGCAGCTCAACCCAGGGATCCTGACAGCCACTCTGGGGCCAGGTGCCTCGGTGGAGGGCGGTGCCTTGTGGTGGGACAGTGCCCTGGGGAATGGCAGGCGAATGGCAGGCGTGGGGAGCAGGCAGCCACGAGCAAGCATGGATTAGCATGGATGGCGCAGACCACAGCAGGCTGGAGGCCCTGGCCCCTGGAGGCCCCTGCTGAGCTGGTGATGATGTGAGAAGCAGGAAGGGCAGGAAGATCATGGAGATAGAGGGAGGCTGTCCCAGAGGGCAGGAGCCAGGGTTTTGAAGGGAAGGGACTGGAGGAATAGAGCAGGGGGAACAGGAGCCTGGTCCCTGCAGCAAGCAGCCTGTGGCTCTGGGGGCGTCTGGGGTTCCTTGACCCGTGTGGCTGGGAACCCCTCTCCCTGCTGCTCTGATTGCACTGACCCCTCGAGATGGGGGAGGGCGGAGAAGTTAGCGGCCTGCACAGGCCTCCCTACTCCCTTTGGGGTTCCCTCCCCCACTAGCCCTGAGGTCCCTTTCCCCCAGCCCAGGGAGTTCTCATGTCTCCTTCCGTACCTGCTTCCAGCCCGGCTCCCGACTTCATTTCCGAACCTGTTTGGAAATAAAGCAAGCGTCCACCGCCAGGGCCTGTGGGGTGGGACTGGGGGGACCGCCACCTGCAGGGGTCTGGGGTGCGGGGGCTCCCTCCTCAGTCATGCCTTCGGGACTCCCCAATAGACCCAGGCCATCCCAACTGAACTCAGAGAGACCTAGAGGCTCAGGGGGAAGGGGCCAGAGAGAGAAGTCAAGGCTGGTGGGGGGGGGGGGGGTGGTGGTTCTGGGAGGGGAGTGAGAACACTAAGGGGAGAGCATGGGGGGCGGGGGGTACCAAGGGGAAGACATGGAGGGGAAGCAACAGGCACCGGAGGTTTGGGATGATGTGTGGATGATGTTATGCAAAGTATGTGCAAAGCATTATGCGCAGCAGCACCTATTAGGGGAGAGGGGTGGGGAGACCCTGTGACCCACAGGGTCCTGGAGGCCCGAGGGCCCAGCGGGGACCACCTGCTTGGCCCAGAGCCTTTGCCAGGGCCTGACAGCCTGTGGGGGGGGGGCCTTCATCTTGGAGGGGTCAGAGAGTGCAAGGTCTGCAGCCCATCTCAGGACCCAGTGTGCAGCGGCTGCCCGGAGCTCCCCCGGATCCCACTCCGTGCACCCCACCCCCGCCCATGTGAGACCTTTGAGCAGAGACTGGAGTTCATGACCAGGAGCTGGGCAGTCTGCACCCAGGGTCACAGTGAACCTACCCCCTCCCTCCTTCTCCTCCTTCTCACCTCCCCTGCCCCTCCCACTGAACCCTTCTGCCCAGAACAGCTCCCCTGGCTGCCTCTTGCTCAGCCCCTTGGTCCAGGAGTCTCCCATGTCCCAAGGGAACTGCAGAGGGTCTGGGCTCCCCCACACAGTGGTTAGGGCAGCTCAGTTGCCTCCCTTTAGCTCAGCTTGGGTGCCTCTGGGGGACTTTGGGGTGTCTGGACTGGCTTGTCCTGCTAACTGGCTAGGCCAGGTTCCCCAACACATCCACCCTGGGGTCTCCCTGTGTCCCTCCCAGGGTCACAGGCTTCCCCTCAGCGGATCACATGGTCCTGAGGGCACCTTGGTGTCAGACCGGGTAAATGCTGAGCGCAGGCAAGCGGGGCCTTTACAAGGTGCTGGCGGCTCAGCGTGGCCATGAACTTGGC
Organism: Myotis yumanensis; assembly: GCF_028538775.1. Classification (NCBI taxonomy): domain Eukaryota; kingdom Metazoa; phylum Chordata; class Mammalia; order Chiroptera; family Vespertilionidae; genus Myotis; species Myotis yumanensis. Next base: position 15,350,415 of record NW_027223770.1, read on the forward strand.
CTGCTCTGGGGTCCCTTTCCCTGAAACTCACCCTGACAGGCCACCTCCCTGAGCAGCTTCCTACCCCTCTGGCCTCCTGGCCTCCTGTGCGGGCTCCGCCCCGGCCTCAAGGCTGCCTGGCGGGTGAGCGGAACACTGCGGCCTGTCCTCGGTCCTACCCGCTCACAGCCTCACTAGGCCTCTGGGCCCCCAGTGCCTGGAGGCCTTGCCCGGCCCTGCCCGGGGCGGGAGGGTCCCCGTCCCACCTTGCTCCTTGAGCCGGATGATCTCGGTGTCGGAGCCGAAGCTGTTCCAGGCGGTGCAGTTGTAGATGGTCTGGAAGTCGGCTCGCACGATGTTGCTGATGGTCAGCGTGGAGATGACACCCTCCTCCGTGCTGACCGTCTCCACTGTGTAGCGCCCCGACGTCCCCGACTCCAGCACGTTCTCCTTCCACGACCAGGCCTGCCCGGGGTGCCAGAATCAGGAGGAGACCCCACCTGGGCCACCCACATGGGGACCACCGCGTCGCCTCGTGCTGCAGGGCTGGCGCTGCCAGGCTCACATGCACGCCCGCTGTCACCAGCCCCGGCACACGTACACACAGGTACACGCACACCCCAACACACTGCCAATGTGCATGCACCACACATACATAACACATGCCACAGCACATGCGCACAGCACCCCACCCCACACAGTGACAACCTGTGCACACACACACGCACACACACACATGTACACATGTACATGCACGCACGTATATGCACACGCAAAGGCTGGGCACCTCGGGGGGCATGTCCTTCAAGAAGGGTCCTCATGTGCATTGGCACTGGACACCTCTCCAGGCCAGTGAGAGAGTCCGGGCAGTGATGGGAGCCCCCCTGGGCTGGGACCCCCTGGGCTGGCCTGTGCCGGTGTCGCCCGGATGCTCCCACCAGCCTGGTGCTGCCCCCTGGCTGCTGGAGGTAGAGGACCAGCCCAGAGGGGCTGACTCTAGTTTTGTTACTTTTTTTTTTTTAACCCTAACCCGAAGATATTTTTTTCTATTGATTTATTTTTAGAGAGTGTGGAAGGGAGGGAGAGGGAGGGAGAGGGAAACATTGATGTGAGAGAGACACATCAATTGGTTGCTCGGGCGCGTGCGGGATTCAGCCTGCGACCAAGGTACGTGCCCTTGACTGGGAATCGAACACACGATCCTTTGGACCGGGGGCCGACGCTCTAACCTCTGAGAGGAACTGGCCAGGGCTAGTTCGTTACCTTTGTGTCAGGTCTGGACACAACTATGTTCCCAGAGCTGTGATCACCTTAATCTAGCTCGGTTTCCAGGGGTGATCGCTGAATCTCCCCCTGAGCTGCTTCACCCGCAAACACGGGAGGCCCCTGCATGCCCTGTTGGCTCAGGTTCCCGAGAATGTGGTCCTGCAGGTAGGACCGCACTCCGAGGGCCCCGTACTGTTGACCTTCTTGGGCGTGGGCTGTCCTGTGCCTGGTGGGCTGTGCGGCAGCACCTGCCTTTTTCTCGCAGAGCCAGCAGCACCCTCCAGTGTGACAACCCACGGGGTCTCCAGGAGACGCCATGCACCCCCTGGGGCCGAAACCGCCCCGTGAGAACCCACCGCGGCTAGAGTTAGACACTACGCAGAGGAAGACTGAGTATGCGAGAGTGAAGGGGATGGGCGACAATGGGCGTGTGTTGTGCTTATAATTAAAAAATAATAATAAAAAGAGTGACGGGAACGGGGAGGTGTAGGTACTCGTTCTCTGTGTGAATTCTTGCAATCTTTGTGTGTCTTTCAGTGAGTTAACGGAATGCCCGAGAGAGTGTGTTAGAATAATACCGCCCTAGTAATCCCTCGTGTACAGGATGGCACCTGAGTGGGTGCTGCCTCCACGCCCCAGCTGGGTATGCCCCCCCTCCCCCGCCTCCCTGGCACTGCTGGCCCATGAGAAGTAGAACTGCCCCTCGGAGATGGGCCTTGAGCTTCCTAATCACAATCCCTGCCTCGCCTCCCCCAGTGCTGCCCAGGGTTCACCCTCCTGGGTTTATGCCTGGGCGTCCACCAGCTTCAGGTGGGCTGGGCACAAGGCTCCCTGTCACCAATGCCAGTGCCTGGAGGGCTAGGCGTGGACTGGGGCTGCCTCAGCTGCACTGCGTGGAGATACGGGTGCTGAGAAAGGGTGTGGTGGTGAGGGGAACAAGGACACTTTTAGAGAGAAAACTTGATGAATGAGGCAGCTTTCGTTCTCCATGACGGAGGCTGAGAGGGGGACTCTGGAGGCGCGGAGAGAGGTTTGCCACTATAACTGCACTCTGCGTAGGATTTGGCCAAGAACTTGAACCCAGGAGGGTGTAGAAATCGTGTATCTTTCTTTCTCCCCTGCCCCCCCCCATTTGCTTCCCTTCTCTCCCACTTGCTTCCCTGCTCCCCCACTTGCTCTCTGCTCCCCCTACTTGCTCCTCTGCTCCCCAACTTGCTCTCTGCTCCCCCCACTTGCTCCCCTGGCCCCAGGATGCAGAATTCTGTTAGAACTACTGATGCCAGCGCCCATCTCCAGGGCAGGGAGGCATGACCCTGCAGGACAGCCTGCTCTGAAAGAGGAGACGGCCCGCCCTTGACTTTTGTCCTCAGGACGCCTCTCCCAGAGAGCCAGGGGGAGTGAGGGAGCCCAGGTGTGGCTGGCTCCCCGGGGGCCCACAGCTCTGGGCGGTTGCGATCCCCTTCCCGCCCTGAGCACTCACTATTCGGTCAGGCGGCGGCGTGCTCCGGATGAAGCACTTGATCTGGCCCTTCTCCCCGTGGAGGGCGTGCTGGGTCTGGGTGCTGGAGATGATGGGGGGGCCTGTGGGGGAAACAGATGGCGTCAGGGATTCAGGAACAGCAGGTCCCTGGCTGGGCCCCTCATGGAGGGGGGGCCTCAGTTTATTCATTTTGTCAGTCATTCAGCAGACACGTCCTGAAGGCTTGTGCGTACCAGGTGAAGTGCAAGGCGTCCATCACGGACCTCTTAAGGCAGTGGTTCTCAACCTTCTGACCCTTTAAATAGAGTTCCTCATGTTGTGACCCAACCATAAAATTATTTTCGTTGCTACTTCATAACTGTCATGTTGCTACTGTTATGAATCGTCATGTAAATATCTGATCTGCAGGATGGTCTTAGGCGACCCCTGTGAAAGGGTCGTTCGACCGCCAAAGGGGTCGCGACCCACAGGTCGAGAACCGCTGTCTTAAGGGGTCATGAGCGGGTGTCTCTGAGTCAGAAGGCCCAGAAGACATTGCAGGGGTTCAGAATGAGTCACCCCTACATGTGCTGCTGTGGAGTGTGGGCTCCAGAGAAACTCCCATCTCCCCTTAACTGCCTGTAAGAATTTAAACGAGGGGCCTCCCCTGTAATGAGAGGGTCCGAGAGAGCATTTCTGACCTGTGTGCACAGCAGGGCCGACTGTGAGTGACTGAGCATCTGCTGCTCTCACCGTCCTGCTCTGACCTCCCCCTGCAGCCCCAAGGTGCCCGCCTACCTTCTCCTTAGCTCGGGGTGCCATGTTCACCTCCTTTTAACTCCCTTGTCCCCCTCTCACGCGTGTGGAGCTCCCGTAGGCACGCATGTAATTAAATTAGGTGATGATCTCTTGTTAATCTGGCACAGACCGGTTCGATTACTCCACCAGCCGAAACCACCAGAGGAGGGAGGGGGGTCTCGCTTTCTCCACAGCAGAAATGACCGTGGGAAGAGTGGGCGAGTGTTGGGACCCCAGGCGCGTACGGATGAAGTGCCAGCGGCTCAGAGGAGAGAGGGTAGTTCTACCTGGCGGATAGGGAACGGGAATGCTTTGTGAAGGAGGTGGTCCGCCTTTGAAGGGAGTGGGGGGCTGCCAGGGAGGAAGGGTATAGCAGTGCTAAGTGAGCCGGCACCTCCGCCTTAGCCAGCTGTTCCAGTCCAAGCCATTTTCTCAGGTCTCCTGTAGAGGGCGCGCTTGCCTAACAAACGGGGTGTCCTGGGCAAGGCTGAGCTTCGAGGGTGGCAGCAGAGAAATGGTGTGTGATGTTGAGGGGGTGCAGAAAGAATCACCCCGGAGAGGCACAATGCACTGGGCACTTCTTAGCTCTCTTCTCACACAGGTCTCAGGAGATCCCAGATGGCCCAGGTGAGAGCGTGGCACCAAAGGTGACCCCTACACCTTCTCATCCAGCTTGTGCATATGTGTGTGTACACGTGGGTGTGCACGTGTGTGCATGTGTGACAAGGCACAGTTTGTGCATATGCATGTGCGCGTGCGTGCACGTGTATGCATGTGTGCTTGTGCGCGTGTGACAAGGCACGGCTTGTGCACATGCGTGTGTGCACGTGTGTGCGTGTGCATGTATGTATGCTTGTGCACGTGTGACAAGGCACGGTCCTGGAGTACCTGTCTCCGTGGCTGCATCCGACAGCCTAGCCAGTCTATCTGAATCCAGCAGTGCTTCTTGTCTAGTCTGCCTTTTATCTACCCCCAGTCTCCTGGCTGATGCCCGCCTGGCCTGGCCAATGGGCGAGCTGCTAGTCTGTCATTTCTGCAGCCAGCTCCCTGGCTGGGTGGGCAGTAGAAGCCAGGGGTGAGAGGGTGGAGGCCCCTGTGCCGTCTTCCCAATCCTTTGGGTAGAGGCCAGGACTCAGGTGGCAGGAAGCGAGGGAGGCAGAGAAAGGGACCCCAGGACAGGTAATATTATGCTGGGAACAAAACAAAACCCGCTGCCAACGTAATTGCTGTTTATTAGCCGCCTTAATTAAACCGGATTTGCATTTCTATGAGTAGCTCTCAGCCGTGGGGGAAAAAAGCGACTGGGAGACACACTCAGGTGACTTTTTGAGCTCAGGATGCAAATGGCTTGGAGCTGAGGAGGGCAGATGTGGGGGACCCTCCAGATGAGGGCTTCCACACTCAGCTGGCTGTACAAGTGGGCTGAGGCCTGGGCGCCAGGAAAAGGCAGGAGGGCCGGGCTTTGTTCTGCGGCTGGGATGGAAGTGAGGAAATCAGATACCGCCCCCCGCCCCCCAGGAGCTAGGCATCCTGGGGGACTCTCAGGCATCTGTTAAAGGGCTTCGTAAAAGAAACCAGAACTCAGAATCGAGGTGGATGGGGCTGAGGGAGTCACTGCGCAGCTGTCACAGGGCTCATCTCCCCTTCCTGAGATCCTGGAGTGAGCAAAGCAGCCGGCATCTGTGCCCGCCGACCCCCGGAGGGCAATGGCTGGAGGTCCCCAGCGGCTCGGATTTGTTCTGAAGAAAACCCCATCATTCTGGATCCCTTCAGAAGGCCAGATCCCCCCCGCCCAGTTCAGGCACCGTCCTTCCACCTGGTCTGCAGGAGCCCAGGCGCTGGCAGGCTCCCCTCCCTGGCCACTTACTCCACCCCTGCCTCAGGGCGAGATGCCCCTCGTTCAGCAGCCACAAACAGCTTCCTTGCTGCACTCCCATCCCTGGGGCATTCTCTTCCTGGCCACTCAGGGGGGCTCAGCAGGATTGGAGGCGGGAAGGGGGAGGGGGAGGGATAGAGAGCCAGACCCTGGAGGGAGCAGATTGACTCCTGGGCAGATGCCCAGGCCCAGGCTGGGGTGTCCCTGTCCCTCCAAGATGTTGGTTACCTCCCCAGGAAACCACTTCAAACCTCTGCTGGGAATCCCCGAATGTCTAAAGGGACAATGGGTTGTCAGTCCCTCCTTAGTCGCCCCGGTTACCCCAGAAACAAGGAGGCTCCTTTCAAAGCTTCAGGCTTGGGGGCCCCAGAGGCCTCTGTGAGTCGGAGGGTCCCCAGACTGGCTGGTCCTGGGCGAGTCATGGGCCAGCACTGCCCAGCGCCCTCCCAGGGCTGGCATTAGGGTGTGGGGGGAGGGGGCGCGCGTGAGATTTCACCAAGGCCTGGTGCCCAAGCTGAGTGTCAGACCCAGAGCGGCAGGAAAAGGCTGCTGCCTGTTGCCATGGATACATGGAGGCGCCACCAGATGCTGTTATTTTTAGCCTGCGGTGCCCATTTGCTGGTGGCGTCCTAGGGACACACAGGAAAGGCAGGAAGGCCCCTGAGGCAGGGCTCTGTCCAGCACAGGTGGCCAGGGAGCACTCAGGGGTCTGGGTGGGTAACCCCTCTCGGGCTGCCATAGCCTGTGGGGTCATGGAGAGGAAAGGAAATAGATGGAGGGGGGTGGTTAATGGGGACAGCAGGGGGGGTGGCTAAGGGGGCACCGAGCTGGTTAGTTTTCTATCAAAGCGGGCGCATCCATGCGGCTTCCTGGGTGGAGATGAAGCCACCTGGGACTCGGCTCAGCCCTGTCAGATGGGGGGTGGGGCGTGGAGCAGATGGGGGGGCAGGCTTGCAAGGGGCCCGGGCATGACAGACACCAAACAGGACACCAGGAACCCAGCGGCGGGGGAGTTTGGAGGAGGCAGAGGGACTGGCCTTCGTGTTTCTCACCCTCTCAAACCACCGTGGGTTCCAGACCGTGGCCCAGGCTGCCTCACAGCGGGGGGCCCGAATCTCTGTCCCGGTGCCAGCCAGGCCTGGTCTCGGCCCCGTCCCCTACACGCTGCATGTAGCAGTCATCCAGTGCCTCCGGCTGTGTCCTCGGGAGGCGTGCAAGCCCTCTCCTGCTGCAGTGGCTTTTATTATATGCAACAAGGCACCTCCCCACCCCTTAGCGGGACCCCCGCCCCCCAGCACTTGGTCTTGTCCAGTTGGGTGGCTCTATTGCAATGGGAAGGGGCCAATCCAGAGTCCAGAGATGCGCCCTAAATTCCCGCCAGGGCCGAGGTCAAGTTAAAGGATAGGTATGGCTTTGGCTGCCCAGTGACCCCTGACCCTTTTCCTGGCCAGGATAAAACTCGTCGGCTACCACTTTCAGGGCTGAGACCCTTAGGAGAGAAAGAAGGAGAGAGGTGTCTGGGCTCCAGCATAGACTCGTGCACCCATAGTCGGGGGTGATGGCCAGGTCCAGATGGATGACAGTCCCGCAGGTCACTGCCTGGGACCCAGACACGTTGGGTCCCTCTCCTCTCCCCCCCCCCTCTCCCCCCCATCGCGGCAGGAGTTGCGGGGAGGGGTCTTACCATTGACAGTCAGGGTCACCTCTCGCTCCCCGGCCCCCACCCGGGGCACCACGGCTCTGCACACATACTTCCCAGCATCCTCCTGGCGGACGGCTTTGAGGGTCAGGGTCTTCTCGTTGCTCAGGACCTAGGAGAATCGGGGAGCATCAGACACAAAGAGTGGGGGCGGGCGCTCTCTGTCTTTCAGGACCAGAGAGTCCTCCTCGGACAGGCCTGGTGAAAGCCCACGTGTCCGGCATCTCAGGAAGAACAGGGCCGGAGCAGGGGGTGAGGGGGTGGAGCGGGGAGGGGGGGAGGTCGACGGTTACTGCATAGCACCTGCGTGTAGGGGAGCCCACACCACAGAGGGTGGGCTGCAGCCCTGGAGGTGGGGTGCGGAACAAGTGTGGAGGAGTGGGACTCGCTGGCTGTGCCCAAGGCGGTCTCAGACAGGGAGGGGCTGCCCACCCACCGGCACCAGGCTGGCTCCCCGAGCAATGACCCTACAGCTGACCTTCTTTGAAGGCCCCTGGACCTGCCTCTCCCAGTCATTCCCAGTATCGCTTTGGGATGTGGTTTGGGGGGACGAAAAGAAAGCACTGGCTAGCTCCGAGTGGGCATCCTGGCTTCTGCCTCCCCCACCTCCCGCCCGGCTCTGGCTGGTCCTCTGGAGACAAGCGCCTTTGCACACTGAGGCACAGAGAGAGCAACGCGAACCCAAAAGCTAACGGGTGAGTTAACTGTGCCTCTCACTCCTAGTGTGGGGTGACCCCCAGCTGTTCCTCCCCGGGTCACAGCGGGAAACCCACAGCGGCTGCTGTGTGAAGGGCCGAGGAGGTGCCTGTGGGTCCCTGGGGTGCCCTCTTCTCTTTCTGGAGCCTCTTCCTGTAGCTCACCGGAGGCTGACACCCCGGTGTAAGAGTGACGGGGCCCTGGCAGGCAGGGCACCCAGGACCGGGGCCCCCCAACCCAGGCAGAGGCCCCTGGGACCGGGGCCTCCCAACCCAGGCAGAGGCCCCTGGGACCGGGGCCCCCCAACCCAGGCAGAGGCCCCTGGGGTCTGAGCTGCGGACTCACCACGCCGGAGCCCCGTTTCATCCAGACGATGGTCAGGGAGGGGTTCCCGGTCCAGGCGCAGCTGAAGACGGCCTCCGAGCCCAGATCCACGAGCAGGGACTGGGGCTCCGATGTTATCCGGGGCCCGACTGTGACGGGTGAGGGACAGACAGGCGCAGTGGGCCGGGGGCTCTGGGGACCGCCTTGCGGCTGCCTCCCTTCCCCCATCTGGTGCCTGGGCCACCTCAGCGTGCGCCAGCCCAGGCCCTCACACTTCAGTCCTCTGCCCTTGGGCCTCGGGTCGGGGAGTAAGGGAAAGGCCTCCCGCCTGGATGGACAGCACCAGCCGAGGAAAAAGGCTCCGGCCCCCTTTGTGCCTGGATATGCCCCCAGGGCTCTCCCATCCCCTTCCCTCTGTCCTGGTCCCAGGAAGCCCCCATCCCAAGGTGCGGGCAGAGGGGCCCTCCTCCTTGTGCCTAAAGACCTTCATGTGTCTGCTCTCAAGTCAAGTGGCTGCTCCCGGAGCCTCCGGCTCCCTAGGGGCTCTGACCTATGGAATGAAGTGGCCAGGTGGCTCCCTGGTGTCCCTACCTCTGCTCTCAGGCTGTCCTCTGTCCCAGCCCCTTCCGGCCTCTTGTTCGAGCTCACGTGTTGCCCACACCCCTGCTACGTGGCGGGGTTACTGGAGGCTCCTCTCTGCACCCCCTTCCCCAAGCCTCCTGCAGACCAAGCCTGGCCCCACACTGAGAATGATGGTGAACGTTTAGGCTCTGGACAGAGGGTGTGCAGGGAGCGGCTTTCAGGGAGGGAGAGTGAAATCTGGGGTGGGGTCAGAGCCTGGACGAGCCCCCTGGTGTGGGAGGGAGCACAGTGCTCAGCTGAGGCCCTGGGGGGGAGGGAAGGGGCAGGTGTAGAGGAGTGTGGGAAAGGGCTTTAACGCTGGAAAGGGCCGCAGAGGAGCGAATGGTTGTCGCTGTGATGCAGCCAGCTGCCCATCGGCTGGGAGGTCTCTGCCAGGCCCCCGGGAGGAGGGGCACCTCGGGGAGCCCTGAAAGGGAGGGATAGGCTGGGGGTGGGGACAGGCAGTGTTTTGCTTGGAGCTTGGCCTCAGGCCTCATCCTGCTGCCTCCACACAGTGTGACCTCGGGTCTCCGTCCCTTCATCTGCCTCACGGGAACCATGACTGCCTCCCTGTGTTGTCATGAGGCCGCCACAGGAGGAGGCTCTTTGCACAGGGCGCAGCTCCGTGAGCTGGCGAGACCTGGCACGCTGTGTGCAGGGGGCCAGCACCGGTCCCCGGGCCCTGAGCAGAGACCACCCGGGGCCCGCGCCCCCAGGGGGGCCCCCAGACGGGGCACTCACAGTAGACGTCCACGGTGCGGCTGATGTTGGTGCTGCCCAGGGCGTTGGTCACCTCGCAGGAGACGGGCTCCGAGAAGTACGTGTAGTCCACGGTGGCTCGGTACACCTCTCCCGATGCCTCCTTGATGATCTGGCCCCGCTTGGCCCACCTGCAACACAGGCCCCGAGGGCTGTGGTGGCCTCGATGGCCAGGGCGCCCCTCCCGCCCGGGGGACGGTTCTCTGGGAGCTGGGCGCGTCCAGTCCACAGAGAAGGAGCCGGGCCTGGGGCAGCGGGCAGCCCCTGCAGGGTCCCTCCGGGGACCTCCAGGCAGGGCGGCTTCCAGGGCTGGGGAGCAGTTGGCAGTGCAGGTGGCGGGCTTCGGTCTGAGGGTCACCAGGCGGGCAGTGGCACTGGACGAGTGGGTTATTCTGGAGGGAGGAGGTCTGGCTGTTTGGTCGGTCAGCCATCTGGCCGGCTAGGCGATGGGTAACACCCTGGCAGTCCCCAGACGGCGGGCCACCCGGCTCTGAGCCTGTCAGGGACCCTGTCCTGGCCGCGTTGGAAAAGAAGGAGGCTAAGTCCGCGACCTCAGAGGCCAAGGTGTCATGGCGTGTGCCCACACCTGTAGGCATACCCCCCCCCCACACCCCAACACATAGAAATGAGGCTCCAGGAAGTCGGGGTCCACGCGAGGTGAGAAGCTGAGAGAGAGGGGTTAGCAGAGCTCCCGACCGCCCCTCCCCTCGGCCAGTTCTCTCAGCTCTCCTGTCCCGGCTCCTGTCCCCAGAGTAGGTCCCCTCACGGTGCCCCTCTCTCCCTTCCACCCTCCCCCTCCCCAGGGATGACGCTTGCCCTTTTTTCTGTGCCGTTTCCACCCTCCCTCCCTTGTCTCGCTCCTCAGAGGCCTCGGCTCCATCTGTCCTGGTTTGTCGGAAAGGCAGGAGGAGGGCTGTGCTGACTTCTTTCATCAGCCAGTCATCCGACCAATCAGAGCCAGCGGAGGGGGGAGACCGAGAGCCTTGGGCCTGTCTGGGTGCTGGTCCTGGACCGCAGAGCACTGCGTGGGCCAGGGACCAGGCAGCCCCTGCCCCGGGGCAGCGCTGGGGTACCCAGGGGTGTGAGCGCCTGTACGCCGTGGGGCTCTCCTCACAGGTCTCCAAGGTGGACAAAACTCACTTTAAAATCACAAAGCTGCCCTGGCCGGTTTGGCTCCGTGGATAGAGCGTCAGCCCGCAGACTGAAGGGTCCCGGGTTCGATTCCGGCCAAGGGCACGCACCTCGGTTGCAGGCAACCAATGGAGATGTCTCTCCCACATCAATGTTTCTCTCTGTGTGTCTCTCGCCCACCCTTCTACTGTCTCTAAAAATCAATGGAAAAATATCCTCGGGTGAGGATGAACAACAACAAAAATAAATTAAAAAATCACAAAACTTCAAGCTCGCTCCTCCTGCAGTTCAAGCCCAGTGTTGATGGGCCCTTTGGCCCCCACCATTGTCACCCTGTACCCACGGGTCCCTGTGACCACAGCTCCCCTGCCGGCCCTGCCTGCACCCCACTTCCTCTCACTCCCGGCTCCATCCTGGGATCGTGGAGGCCCGTCCCCTTCGCTTCGTTCCCTGCATCGGTCTCTTGCCCAGCCCGTCCCTCCAGCCGGGAGGCGGCCATCCCCCAGGCGGGCACCATGTGGTTCTTATTGCGAATTAATATCGGGTAATTATTAAGAACACGATTAATAAATAACAATTATCGTTTAACAACAGAGCAAACCATGCTCCCTGAGAGCTTAAGGAGCTTCCCAACAAACCATTATGAGTTATTCATGAATCACTTCAATTTCTAACTTTAATTTAATGACCCGACTTAATTGGCACGGCCCCTGCTTGAGGTGGATGAATCGGGCGATGAATGGGGCGTGTGGTTGGGGATCTGTGTCCCACCCCTACTCCTCCCACCCGCTGGAGCGAGGGGGTCTGGGTGGGACCCAGGCTGCTGTGTGCTGGGGGGAGGCCTGGAGGAAGCCGGATCCACCCTGAAGCGTTCTCAGGACCTTTGGCTGATCAGAAGTCCACGGGGAAGGCGGCAGGCAAGGACAAGTCCCCACCTGCGGGGAGCCCACCGGCCCACTGACAGCTCCCCCTGACTGTGACCCACAGGGTGGGATGGAGATGGGGCGGGACACCCAGGGCCCACAGCCCAGGGCAACCTGCATGGTCTCTGCCTATATGCCTGCTTGTTCCTTTGTTAACTTTTTAGTGAAAAAGAACCCACATTTGAAATTATGGGGAAGTTGCAAGAAGAGTGCAATGAACCGCCTTTCCCCTTCACTGGACTCACCAGCAGTCACTCTCTTTCCATGTCCGCGTCATGACCCCGTCTCGTGTGCACACTTACACCTGGTCACCGTCGTCATCGCCGGGGTTCTGCTCTTTCCAGAGGGGTGACTGGGCCTCAGGAGTTTGCTCCAGACCTGCCCCTGGACATCCTGGGCTGCGCACCTCCAGGGGTCCCCTAGCCCAGTGCACAGCTAAGCCAGACAGGACAGATGGGTTTGCATCCGACTTAAAAATATCCTCGAGCCCTGGCTGGTGTTGCTAAGCGGTTAGAGTGCCAGCCCGCGCACCAAAGGGTTGTGGGTTTGATTCCCGGTCAAGGGCATGTACCTGGATTGCAGCTTCTACCCCAGCCCTGGTCAGGGTGCATGTGGGAGGCAACCAATCCATGTGTCTCTCTCAATCTATCAATGATTCTCATCATTGATATTTCTATCTCTCCCTCTCTGAAATCAATAAAAATATATTTTAAAAATAATAAAAATTGATGGAAAAATATCCTCGGGTAAGGATTAAAAAAAATTTTTTTTAAAAAATATCCTCGAAGGTACAGACTGTCTCCTGGTTTCTGGTCCCCATGTTGTTTCATTATCTGCACTGCAGGGGGCGCTGCCTCAAGTCCAGCCTGAACCTCCAGCTGCCTCTCGGGCTGCCTCTCCGGCCCATTACCTCGGATGCTGCCTCTGGGGCAGCACTGCCCGGCTGCCATCCCTGTCCTCCCCCAACACTGGCCAGTATTTCCTCCTCTGAGACCATTAGCCTCTCAGGCGCCGGCGGAGGCTGCAGCTTAATGGCCCATTTCCACGGCAGAGGCCGCACTCTGGGCGCCTCCGTCAGCTCTGGGCTGGCGGGAAGGGCCGGGTGGGGTCAGGGCCACGGTGAGATCCACTAGGAGGGCAGGCCAGTCTGCCCTTGAGCACCTCTGAGGTCACCGTCTCTTGGATGCCTCGTGCGGCGATGGTGCGCAGGCAGGCGGGGGCCCAGAGGAGCAGCTATGAGCATTTATCCCGTCAGTCAGCCCGCGTTCCGAGAACAGTACACGCCACACACTGTGCTCCACGCTGAGCGCCATATGCGACTCAAATTGCAGTGCTTGCCTCCGAGAAGCTCAGTCAAGGGCGGAAGACGAGCGTGGGAGCAGTAGCGATGCCTCACCGGTGTTGTGAGCCACGGGTGCTCGGCGCCACGGGTGTGCATGGTCCCAGGCGCCCGCGGGACGGGGAGCTGTCCCAGAGACCCCGCCCTGCCCAGGTGCCCAGTGTGGTGACTCAAGACTAGAATCCAGATGCTGACCTTACTGGTTCCCCTGATGGTTTTAACGTTTTTGTCCTGAGCCTCTCTCCCTCTTTTCAGAAACAAGGGATCAATGAGCTATTCACACAGAAGCGGTGACACCTACCGTCTCCAGCGGAATGGGAGCGCATCTGTGCGCGAAGGAGAGGGACTCCACCGGCCAGGGTGGAGGGGAGAGGCAGGCGGGGAGGGGCCCTCACCTGGCCGGGGTGGGTAGGGGGGTGGGGCATGGAGAAGGAGAAGGGGCACCCACACGGAACCAGCAGGGTGCCGGGTGCCCAGGCCCACAGCGACAGCCCAGGTGACAGGCGAGGGCGGAGGGCCGGGTGCCCAGGCCGCGCCTGCTCAGCATGGCCCTCACCTGTACTGCGTGACGGCCGGGTTGGCCTTGGCAGAGCAGTGGAAGGTGACGACGTTGTCTTCCAGCACCGGCTGCGGCTCCACCGACAGGTTGACCAGCGGGGGGTCTGCAAGAAGAAGAGAGTCCCTTGTAGACCGGGGAGCTGTGTCCATGGATTTGGGGAAGAATGAGGCAGGAAGACCCCCTCAGTGACCTGGAGGGTACAGGCCAGAGTTCCCACCCCCACAATCCTGGGGACCCTCAGAGCAGCCACCGCTCCAGGGGTCCCCAGAAAGCTGGGGGTTCAGCAGGGGCGCCCCACTCCCTGGAGGTGCCTGCTTCAGGCAGTCCTGGTGGGGGGGGGGGGGGCAGGGAGGCTCCCTCTGTAGGTCCAAAGCCTGGTGTTTCAATGAGCAGCCAGCTAGGAAGTACGGCTGCCCGGCCCCAGGGTCGTGCCGCCCACCGTCCAGCTTTCGGAGAGAACAAAAGGCTTCAGAAAGGAGAAGGGAGGAGGGGGTGCCACGGCAAGAGGGGGAGTGTGGACACTGAGGCCATTGAAATCCAAACGATCTGTCTTTGAAATGCCCTGTCATATCTCTGTACAGAGGCTCCGGTGCGTCCGTTCACTGGAACTTGGCATTCGTACCCTTTCATCAGCCTAACCATCTCCCCGGCGTTCTGACGGGCACCCCCAGACCCCCGGCTCCCCAGGCTGGGCTGGGCTCCCTCCTTCAACGTGATGAGAAGCTCACAGAGCTAAGTGGCGGGAGGTAGCGGAGAGGGGGAACTGAGAGAGGGAGACAAGGAGGAGAGGGGGGCGGAGATCGAGAAGTGCAGAGGAAGAATCAGAAAAAGAAGCAGAGAGCTTCGAGTCGAAAGCGTAGTTCAAATGGTCACAAGGATGTGTGTGTGGCAAGGAGTAGCCATGAGAGCTCGCCTCCCAGGAGAGCTACGACCCTCAGGACTCGCAGCCGCTCCCGGCTGCTGCCCATCAGGTGAGTGCCCGCCCACGCAGCCCAGGACCGCCAGCTCCCAGGCCAGGCTACGCAGGAGGCCCAGCCCTCTATCCAGGCAGGGCTGGCCGGCTACACTGGGCCCGCTGAGGCCGGCAGTGCCACCCAGGGACATGGAGACCCAGGGAGGAGCTTGCATCTCATGGGGGTTGGGGCAGCATGCTCTGCGGTATAGGCGTTGGAGAGCTGCCCTCTGGGTCTGAATGTGTGGCTGGCTCCCGTCCGTCCCCCATTCCGACATCAATATTAGGAGGCGAGCTGAGAGCCTCCATCCAACTCTTGGAGAGGAGGTGATGGCGTGACAGAGTCTAGAAACCCAACACAGAAACTGGGGGGCCGTTCCGGGAGGCCCACCCTACCTTTGTCAAATGGTGGCTCTCGGGGAGCAGGGGCATGGAGCACATACTTATGGGGACCCTTCTTGCTGCGTGGGCCCCTCGTCCATCCCCCACCTGCCATTCTCAGCTCATCCTTGGAACAGTCTCCCACAGCTTCCCCACCTCTTTGCAACACCCTCAATGCCTGCCTTTCCTGCAGGACCTCGGAGAATGGGCCCCAGGTTGCATTGCATCTCCCCTGTGGCTGCACCACCACCCTGGCCACAGCCCCTGCGCTCCCCGTCCAGGCCCCTCCTCTCCTTGTGCAGGATATGAATTTGCAGGCGTCTACCAGGCTCCAGGGGCAGACATAGTTTATGTCACATCCAACCATTAAACATGATTTTAATCCCACGCGTGATGTCGGCTGCGTAACGTGCAGAGGGCAGCTTTGATGTAGCTGGTGGAACCGAGATCACATGGAACAGATGTTACAGCTGAGCCTGTTAGTGTTTCTATCAGCAGCGCGTGCACGTGTGTGTGTGTGTGTGTGTGTGTGCGTGCGTGTGTGTGTGCATGTGCGCACACACTCGGGGGAAGTATTACAAGGAGGAGGAGGTGGGAAAAGTGCGAAATTCCATGACTTAGTGGTTTTATAGCACATCCATTTGCAACTTGGCAGCTGGATGCAGAGTCCAGATGTAGCGAGACTTTGGGGGTGTTCAGCTTTCTCTCCCATTACTCAATCTGGGAGCTTTGTCTTCCGTTGGGTAACATATAAAGACCGAGGGAAACAAACAACAAATGCGCTTTTGCTGAGTGTGGCTGCTTCCTGGTTGCCTGAGAAGACGAGCAGGCTTGCAAAGGCAGCTCCTCCAGCCCATGGCGTCCACAGCAAACACCTGGGTGCTTATTGAGCGAACAAATGGAGCGATGGAGGAAGAGGAAGGGGGAGGCTGGGGGTGGAGAGAGCCTGACCTTTGCTGGGCACACACATGCAGACACTTTCGGGAGGGGACACATGGATGGAGACCGCTCCCCTGTCAGGGTTGTGGGGGGGCCCTGGCTGTGGGGGGCGCGGGGGGAGGGGCGGCCACACACTGTGCATGGTAACAACAGCTGACAGGTGCAAAGTGCTCACCACGTGCCAGGCACTGTGCTAGGCACAGCATCGGAATGACTGAATAGGACCTCACAGTGACCCTATGAGGTAAGCATCGCTACCGCTGTATTCAGATGAGGAAACTGAGGTACCAAGAGGTTAGCTAGCCAGGTGAACCTTGGCAGAACCATATTCAAACCAGGAAGAATGCTGTGGCCTTAACCACGGCCTGCACTTCCTCGGATGGGGCGGACCCAGGAGCAGGGACCTGGGTGCTGAGCCTCCATCTGACCTCTCCCTGAGGCCTCCCTCCTCATGTGGCTGAGATGTCCTTGGGAAGAAAGGCCGCCAGGGCCCAGGGACCTGGCGGTGCTGGCGTCCTCCACCGAAGCAGACTGTCATCGCTCGCCCTTATGGTAAATCGATCATCTCATTAGAGTGCATTTAGGGCAATGACTTTTAGGAGCTGGTGGGCCGATGTGTGGGGATGGCTTTCCTGTTGACGGGAGGTTCCCTGGTGTGATGCATGGCTGGGAGCACTGCTTCCCCGGTCTCCCTGCTGGGCCCAGGGCGTGGCCCTGGGAGCCAAGCCGGGGTGGGGGGGTTTCTTTGGTGCAGGATTCCCAGCTGACACAGGCCTCCTGCACGGATTGGGGATGGGTGGGGAAGGAGGGAGGGGCTGTGCCGCGGCCACAGCTGGCAGCTCGGCCATCGGAGACTTGGGTGACTTGTGCCTCCCTCCCTCCTTCCTCCCAGGGGTGGCTTGTGTCTGGAAAGAGCTCTGATTCATGGTCAATCTTAGGGAAAGAAGGGAGCTCGAGTGTCACTCGGTGCCATCAGACAAGGCACCGGAGTCCCTCCGTGGAGCACCCAGCTCAGACCTGCACTCCTGGGGGTGGAGCCTGCCTGGCCGCCCGACCAGCTGATGCCCACAGCTCCTTGCTTCCTCCCCGAGGCTGGGCCTGCTGCTCTATGCCACAGCTGCTGCGCAGAAGCAGGTGGGTGTGGAGAGCCAGGCCCTGGGCGAGGGCCAGGGGAGGGAGGCACCCCTCTGAGGCTGACCCCCAAACTCACACGACCCTTAGAGCGAGCATCTTCCTCCCATCACCCTGCTGTTCTCGGCTCTCCCTGAGTGAGGGGTGAAAGAAAACCCCCCCTGCTTGGCGTGGAGTGGGGGGAGGGGGCCAACAGCCGATGCAAACGGTGGAGATGAAGCTCCTCCGGAACTCAGCGCTATGTCTGCTGTTACAGCCATTTCTTCTGCCCTCTGGAGTGTAACGGTGTCTGCAAGGACTCTAGACACTGAGTGGGAGCGTCTGCTGTTAGGCCCCAAGATGGCTTTGGAAAACCCTAGGCCCAGCCTGGGTGGCTCAGTGGTTGAGCATGGACCTATGAACCTGGAGGTCACGGTTCCATTCCCAGTCAGAGCACACGCTTGAGTTTGCAGGCTCGATCCCCTATGGGGAGGGTGTGCAGGAGGCAGCCGATCAATGACTCTCTCTCATCGTTGATGTTTCTATCTCCCTCTCCCTCTCCCTTCCTCTCTGAAATCAATAAAAAAAGAAAGAAAGTCCTAGGACACAGATCCTTGGAGTGCCCCGTGGAATGGAATGCAGAAGCCTTAGACGAGCCAGGGCTGTTGGGAAGTGTTTTGAAATGAACTTGAGTTAAAGCAAATAGAATGATGGGGAGGCAGTGAATGCCGGCCCATGACGAGGCACTCAGAGCCCCTGAGTTGATATCCGTTGTAGTAACTGACTCTCGATGAGGCCCACCGTTCGGAAGCACAGAGCGGGGTCACCAGCGCAGGTCTGCAGAGCCAGCCTGCCTACGGATGAAACCTCTGTGGCCGTGGGCATGCTCATCAGACTTTGGGGGCCTCGGTATCCCCATGTGGGGGCCATCGTCATACCTGCTCCAGATGAGTGTACAGACAGAATGAGACAATACGTGCCAAGTACAGACGGCCTTTTCTCCCTTCTCTGCCCTTGACCGGCCCTTCCCCACCTCTTTGCCCAGGCCGGGCCCAGGCCGGGGTGTGGGGACTCCTCCGTGCCCAGGCTGGGGTGTGGGGTTCCTCTGTGCCCAGACCGGGATATGGGGGCTCCTCCATGCCCAGGCTGGGGTGTGGTGGCTCCTCCGGGCCTAGGCCAGGGTGTGGGGGTTCCTCTGTGCACAGACCGAGGTGTGGGGGTTCCTCTGTGCCCAGGCTGGGGTGTGGGGCTCCTCTGTGCCCAGGCTGGGGTGTGGGGGTTCCTCCGTGCCCAGGCCGGGGTGTGAGGTTCCTCCGTGCCCAGACTGAGGTGTGGGGGTTCCTCTGGGCCCAGGCCGGGTCAGTACTCACGCTGGATGTCGATGGTGACCGAGGTCTCCTTCCCCGCGGGGATGGCTTTGTTGGTGGCTCGGCACACGATACTCTGCCCGTTCTCCACGTCTCCGGGGGAGATGAACAGGGTGCTCACGATGCTCTCACGCTTGCCGTCACGGAGCAGGGTCTGGGGGGAGGGAGAGAAGGCCCATGTCACCCAGCTGACATGGCCTGGCAGCTACAGGAAGAGGGAGCCCTGTGCTTGGAGGCGGGCAGCTCACGACCCCAGGGCGCCGTCTCTGCACAGAGCTGGGGTCACCTGGGCTCCCCGGCCTGGCTGAGTGCTGGGCTGCAGAAGAAAAAGGAACCAGAAAGAGTCCTATCACGAGTGAAAATCAGCCTGGACTGGCAGACCCCGGATGAGGAAGGAAACCAGGCTGCAGGTCCTGTGCAGGAATTCCCATTGGTCTGCCTTTTGTGTCCGGGGGAGGGGGCTCCGGGTCTGCAGGAAGCTCTGAGGCGTATGCCACAGGCAGAGCTGTTGTCCCGCCACAGGGACATGGTCTGTAGAAGGGGGTGTAGCTTGGGGTTTGGGGGAAAGGTCAGGCCTGGGTGGGGGCGTGGCAGAATCCACGGACACTGACTATCCAGTGGTTCTCAACCTTCCTAATGCCGCGACCCTTTCATACAGTTCCTCATGTTGTGGTGGCCCCCCAACCATAAAATTATTTTCGTTGCTGCTTCATAACGGTAATTTTGCTACTGTTATGAATCGTCATGGAAATATCTGATAGGCAGGATGTATTTTCAGGGGTCGCGACCCACAGGTTGAGAACTGCTGAAAACCCGTTCAGCTTTTCAAGTCATTCACTTCCTCACCTCATTAGAGCCCTGACCGAGCTATAGGCAGAACGGATGCCAGGTCTTCCACGTGACAGGTGAGAAAACAGGCGAGACCGAGAAACGTACACTTCAAGGTGGAGGCGACACAAGTAAGAGGCTCCTGCAGCGGGTTAAGTGGTGTCCCCCCAGGGTTCATGTCCCCCTGGAACCTCAGAATGTGACCTTAATTGGAAGTAGGGTCTCCACAGATTAGCTAATTAGCAATTAGTTGAGACTCTGTATTTAGAAGGGGCCCTAAATCCAATGACTGGTGTCCTGACAAGATGGAGAGGCAGAGAAACAGAGGAGAGGGCCGTACGGAGAGGGAGGCAGAGACTGGACTGATGCTGCCACAAGCCAAGGAGAGCTGGCAGCCACCTGGTGCTAGAAGAGTCGAGGGAGAGCTCTCCCTGAAGCAGGGGCAGGGAACCTTCTTTCTGCTAAGGGCCATTTGGATGTTTATGACGTCATTCGAGGGCCACACAACATTATCAGTTTCAGAATTCGCCTACTATCCGTGGTCAAACATTTAATTAACTCAGCTCTCATGCCTTGGCAGGGCCAGACCAAAGGATTTCTCGGGCCTCACATGGCTCGAGGGCTGGGCCGGATGTTCCCCACCCCCGCCCTAAAGCCTTTGGAGGGATCGAGGGCCCCATCAGCACCCCGAGTGCCGACTCTGGGCCTCCAGCCTGTGAGACAATGAACGACAGCTGTTTTGAGCACAGGTGTAGTCCCTTGTTAGGGCAGCTCTAGGAAACCAATACAAGTCCTGAGGCTTTTGGTCTTCCGTCTTCCATTAGCTTCCATGGGACCATGAGGCCATTCTGCAGCTGGGTCCGCCTCGCCCCTCCCCTGCACCCCCTTTCAGGGCCCTCCCCATCAGTTTGGAGCCCTGGGAGGGGAGCCCACCGGGGACCTGCTAGGTGGTGCGTGCTGGGACGGTATGTGGGCAGGAGGGCCACTCCCAGGCGGACTGGCCAGTCCTCGGACTCTGCTGATTCTGGGCAGGAGCTAACTCCCTCCAGGAAAGGGGTGGCGGGTGCAGTCTTATTTCACCGTGATTAGAGCCAGGGGATAAAACAAGAGTCTCCACTTCCTCAAACCTCCTTTAAACTAACCGCTGCCTGGGCTCTAACCTCCCTGGGAGGAAGGGAGTGCTCATCAGCAGAAGTGAAAACCAAGTTCAAAGTGAGCCAGGAACTGGGTGGGCAGGGCTGGGCTTTGCCCTTGAGAATGACCCTGAGCCCTGACCCTCCCTCCCCAGCTCCCCGGGAACTGGAAGGAAGTGAGTGTGATCTCCACATGAAGGTGGGAACAGTTAGGACCACTGTGTAGCCTCCAAGGTCACAGGGCCAAGGTCACGCAGGCTGCCGGAGCCGCTCTCTGGGTCTGCAGGTCAGTGTGGTCCTGCTTAGCCGGGGCAAAGCCTGCGGCCTCCATCACGAGACCATGACCCGAGCCTCTGTCTAGGTCAGCAGCTCATCCTGAGTAGACAAGGCCAGACTCTGAGATGCCGGAGAGATCCCTGGGGCGGGGCCATCGTCCACACTGTCTCCCAGATGCTGGAAAACTGCCTGGGCCTCAGCAGGTGCTGGTGGCTTGAGGCCTTCCCTGGGCCGTCATGGGGTGGTGGCCTTAGCCCTGAGCAGAGGGGTCCCCAGAGAGGGGCTGGGGGAAGAGGGATGTAGTCAGACCTAGCTAGCCATGGGGCAGTCCGGGCAGTGGGTGGGGAGCAGGCTGCAGGCCAGGAGCTGGATGGGGGCCCACAGAGGCACCTGCACAGAGAAGGCACAGAGGGTTGGGCACAGAGAAGGCACAGCAGCCGGCTGGCTAGGGCTGGGCCGCAGACCTCCTGCGTCTATAAACATCCAAGCGATAATAAGAACAATTTCCTAGGTGGAAATAAGACCTGGGGTGGAGCGTGTCTGTGTATGTGTCTGTGTGCGTGTCTGTGTGTGTGCACGCGTGCGTGTGTGTGTGCACGCGTGTGTGTGTGTGTGTGTGTAGTGAAGGGGGGAGGGTGTCCATACTATGCCCCCCTTTTCTGTACCCCCCATTGTGCTAACAAGGGTCATGGACATAGGCTGGACTCAGCTGGCCCCTCCGCTGATCGGCTCTTTGCGGCTGAGGGGCCGGGCCAGCCGGTGCTGGTGGGAGGGAACCTGGCGGCCCGCGCTCCTAATGAGGCCCCAGGACTGCCTCCCGCCGCCTCTCCACCCAGGGTGCTCCTCTGCCTCCGAATGATGATTAATGACATATTTACTGTGTCCGGGCGTGTGCTTTTCTGGGAAATAAAAATTCTGGTTCAAGCTGTTTGTTCCACCTAATTAGAGAAAAGGGAGATGTGTTCATTAAACCAGGGCGAGAGGGGAAGGCAGGCTTGCGGCTCCCACAGGAGGCTCACCCCGGCTCCCAGCTCTCGGGGACTCCAGGCCCTGGACCCAGGGAAGGGCCAGGTCTGCAGGGGAGGAGGCTGAGAAAGGCCAGGGAGGCCTGGGAGCCCGCAGGGAGGAAAGCTAGCTTGGGGGAGGGGGTGTGGCCTGCCTGCTCCTGCCCAGCCTCCATCTCCCTCACCCTCCTTTGTCTCCTTTCTCATTCCTTCTGAATCTCCTTACGTCTCATCTTTCTTTTCCTTCATTCCCCTCTGACAAAGCTCCCCTTTACTCAGATGCAAATGGACCCTCTGGGCTGTGAGGCCTTGAAGGTCCCAGCCAGGCCAGCATTCTATCTTTGGCTGATTCTTGTCACAGCCCACGTGAACCTTCCCTCCCAGCTCCTTCTCTTCACTGAACTTGGCTCTGGGGACACGCTGGGGGCTCCAGCCCCCCCCCCCCCCCCGCCACCTCCTATTTCAGAAAGCTTCGTTAGTGTGCAAATCAGCTCATCCAGTGAATTATTAACGGCGAGTCTTCTGTTTCTGGGCCACCACTTCCAGGGCCTGGGGCAGGCAGCCCTCCCTCCGGCTTGGTGGCACGCATGCTGCCGGGTGACCCTGATGGCAGCTCTTACAGGTGCACTAGGACCAGCGCAGCGGTGTGTGCAGGTGTGTGCTGGGGCGGGCGTGCACCTGACCCATGCACAGGGGTGAGTGCGCCGAGCAGTAGCCTTCGTGGATGGGTTTCCAGCCCTCTCTGCATCCAAGGCTTTGTGAGGTCTGGGGCTCATCTCCAAACCCTGCCTGCCCGGGCGCAGCTTCCTGTCTGTGCCCCATGCCCCACCCCTTGGCCTTCAGTTGGCACCCCAGGCCTCGTCCCCGCACCTGGGGGCCGGGCTGGCCAGGGACAGATGCGCCCTGGGTGCGGGTGTCCAGTGCAGGCGGCAGCCAAAGCCCCCCGGGGCCTCCGCTGGGCAGTGGAGAGCCACGCTGAGCCCCAGAGATGGGAGGCCAGGAGATGCCTGGGGGTGGGGTGGGGCTGGGGGTGGAGGGGACCCCATGTGAGGATGATGGAGGTTTTCAGGGAATGCAGTGGGTGGGGACTCAACACCTGTGCTTAAGAGAGGCCTTGAGTGAGACCTAATTGCCTGGCAACCAGGCTTCTCCTCTGTCGTTTTTTTTTTTTTTTTAACATCTCTGATTCCCCTCTTTACAGCTGCCTGGGGAATCCACTAGGGCCGCTTGAATGGGGATGGAAGGGAAGGTGGAGGCCTGCACAGTGCATTTGCCCAGACCCTGCCTTCTCAGGGACCTCACTGTGTGCCCTGGGGCCAGGAGTGACGCCCATCAAGAAAGCCAGGATGAGTGGTGGCTGCTGGGTAGAGACTCTAGGCCCTGATAGCCAGGTGGATGGAGGGTGCTGGGGTGACAGGTGGGGAGAGAGTACCCAGCAGAGAGGCTGGTGGAGGGAGCAGGGCCCAGTGAGGGGGTTGTTATTCTGCAAGTGCTGTTAGCCCAGTGAGGCCCAGGGTCCCGGCAGCAGCCGGAGGGAGCAGAGGTGGGGCCAGAGGGCGAGGGGCATCGAGGTAGGGACATACACGCCGTGCTAAGACCCAGCACCTCTCCAGGGTCCAGGCCTCGTCCCCGCACCTGGCAGCAGCTTGTGAAGTAGCAGGTGGAGCAGGGCGCTGGCTCCCTGGGGAGATTTCTCTCTGGACTCAGCCCATAGTGTCTCCCTTCTTCCTCAGCCTGTCCTGCCCACCCCTGGTTTGTGTATGATTCTGGTGCCAGGCCTGAGCCCGGGTGTCCAGGAAGGGTACTCGCGGGGAGGCCTTGCCATCACTCCAATGTTGCTGCAGCCAGATGCCCACGGGGAGCCCAGGCGCTCACCCATACACCAGGCCAGGGGCTTGGAGGCAGTGGGGGTACACGAGGCCCCCCAGTCAGTGTGGGTGAGTCTCCTCCAAGAGACAGAACGCTCAGATGAACAGAGCCATAGGGTGAGAGAGAGAGTGATGTGCAGAGAGCGACAGAGACAGAGGGAGAGCAAGAGCTGCGGAGATGGGGTGAGCTGGCCCCTCCCCGGGGATCCCCCATCCCCCTGCCCTGCCCCCACCAGCCCTGCCCCTACCAGCGCTGCCCCCAGGCCTCACCTTGGAGTAGGTGGCCCCGTTGATGACCTCTCCCTTCCGCAGCCAGACGATGGTCGCGGCGGGCTTGGCGTTGTCTGCGTGGCAGGTGAGGTTGAGGGGGTCCCCTGCCCGCAGGCTGATCACGGGCCCCCCCAGGATGACGGGGTCATCGGGTGGCACTGTGGGCAGAGGAAGAGGGAGGTCAGGCTGAGGGCAGCCGCGGAGCTGGCGGGCTTTATGGAGCTGATGACAAACAGTAATTACCACACTTTAATAACCATTAATCCCCGAGTATTGTCACTGTAATAACAGCAGTAATCCCGCACTCGCACGGCCTGTTTATTGGCAGAGGCTGTTCCCAGCAGCGTCTCATCCTCTGCTCGCGAGGAGCCTGCGAGGGGACAGGGCAGCCCTGAACCTGGTCTCAGAGCGAGGAGCAGAGGTCTGATGCCCAGACAGTATCTGTAGTCTCTTCCTATTTATCAACTTCTCCTCCTTCTCCTCCTCCTCCTCCTCCTTCTCCTCCTCCTCCTCCTCCTCCTTCTCTATTTCCTCTTCCTCTTCCTCCTCCTCCTCCTCCTCCTCCTCCTTCTTTACAGAAAGCTATTTTTTAAATAAGATTTTTTTCTTTTTGATTGCAGAGAGAGAAAGGGAGAGATAGAAACATCGATGACAGAGAAACATCATCCCTACCCACACGCCCCCTACTGGGGACCGAGCCGGCAACCCAGGCATGTGCCCTGACTGGGAACTGGACCGTGACCTCCTGGTTCATGGGTCAACACTCAACCACTGAGCCACACCGGCCTGTCTTCTTTTTCTTTTTTAAACAAAGCACGGTCACATCTGTGGTCTGATTTCATCCGCACAACCATCTTGCTAGTAAACATGATTATGATCCCAACTGCATACATGTCGAAATGAGGCTCAGCTCAAGGGGTCAGGCTCAAGGTCACGCTGCCAGGGAGCGGCAGAGCCAGGGCTGGGAGCCGACCCCTGACACCTGGAGCACCGGGCAGCCCCTTCCTCTCGGGGGACAGGTGACAGGCAGCCTTTCAAGACCGAGACAGCGGCTCAGGGGCTGCGAAGCCCTGGCATCTCCTTAGCGCTTTACCCTTGCAGCTCCCTCGCCCCAGTCAGAACGAACCTCTCCTGCTGGCTCTCTGCTGGGGTCTGGGGTGGCAGAGGAACCCACATCTCCCTCGGCGCCCTGCGCAGAGCCCTGTGCCTGGCGGGGTCCCATACACACTCGCTAAGGCCCATGGAGCCGCGCCTGTGAGCCCATGATGACCCCGGGAGGCAGGGCAGGCGCTTACGATGACGCGTGGCCAGCGTTTGGAGACGCGGCCCAGAGACGTCAGGTGACTGGTCCACGTCACAGAGCCGCTTCTCACGTCAGCGCAGCGGACACTCCGGAGGTGTGGCCTCGGAGGCTCCTGCCTCTCCCAGGACAGTCCACGGAGGGTAGCTCTCCCCAGAGACGCCCTGGGATCCCTGCTCTTCCTTGCTGGAGGGGCTGGGACTTCAGTTCTGGGGGCTGGGAGGGGCTGACTGCAGTCTGCCAGGGAAAGATCCAGGGGTAGCTGGGGGACAAGCTAGGGCCCTAGAACAAGGACCCAGAGACCGAGAATGTCCATCGTCCCCCTCTGTCCCCCCACCAGGCCCTGTGGAAGCCTCTGCGCTGGGGGCTGGGGCAGGCGGTCTCAGAGCTCCAGGGCTCCAGGCACCCCACCTCCCCTACAGGTGCTGCTTTCCCCTCCCCCCTCCCCCAGGGCGCGCCCCGCAACCTGCCTGGCTTCCTTCTCAGTCCCTGGAGCTCTTGCATCGGGGCTCTCCCAGGACCCTGGGCCCCCCAGGGAACGGCAGGCGGCTTGGGTCCTCTTCAGCCAGCGCTCTGCCCTCCCTTCCTGCCTCCAGGGCCTGGCTCAGGACCCAGCCCTGTGAGCACCAACCCCCCACCCCCCAATTTCTATTCCTGAGAAAGAACAAACCCTCAGGGCATCCAGAAGTCCTCATCAGTCCCAGGACTCCGCCCGGATCCTGGCCCAGGGAGGAAGTCGGCCTCATCTAACCCTGCCCAGCCTCCCGGGGGGCCTGGGCACAGGCAGATGGTGGGTGTGGGCTGGACAATCAAGACACCCTGTACCCCCTCATTACTGCCGGAGGCCTCGTGGATGCGGGTGTGGCCCGGGAGCCCAGGGAGGCTAATGAGGGCTTTGCACAACTGGGGGTGGGCGTTCCACTCGCCATAGAGGGAGCTTTGTCTCCATGGGCCGGGCCTTCCAGCAGGGAGGGCTGGGCTGGGCTCCTGCGCCCTCCCTGGGTGGGGGCAGCTTTCTCCCCAGGAGGGGTCCAGGGTACAGGGGCTCCAGCCGAGCTTGCCCAGGGCCAGGAAGACAGAAAAGAACCACCGGCAGCTTTAGGAGTGGAATAAAGCAGCCCATGGGCGCGGTAGGGTGGACGGCGCCCTCGGACAGACGGCGAGGCCCAAAGCAGCCCCTTCTGGTTTTGTTTCCTCAGATCTGAAATGGGCGAGGTCGCCTGGCCGGCATGGCTCAGCGGTTGAGTGTTGACCTATGAACCAGGAGGTCACGGTTCGATTCCCGGTCAGGGCATATGCCTGGGTTTTGGGCTCAATCCTCAGTGTGGAGTGGGCATGCAGGAGGCAGCTGATCAGTGATTCTCTCCCATCATTGATGTGTCTCTCTCTCCCTCTCCCTTCCTCTCTGTTTAAAAAATAAATAAACGTGAGAGGCGGACAGGGGATCTGGAACGTTCTCTCCAGCATGGACATTCGTGGGGTCTGACAGTGGTTTAAGCCAGGCCACAGCTTACAATCTTCTGGGAGAGGTCTTGAAAACCAAGGCCACACACTGACCAGCTGGACGGATTTCTGGAGCTGGACCCCAAGCAGTAGGGCTTTTGAGCTCCTGGCGGGTCCCGTGTGGCCAAGTTTAAGAACTGTCTGTGGACCTCTGTTCCTGCCCATAATTCCTCTGGTCACAGTGCAGGACTGAGCAGGCCTTCCCAAAAAACAAAGACTGTGCTGGGCAGAGCCCTCCCTCCCTGCTGTGCCGTGCTGCGCTGGGAATACTGGATGAGGGAGGGAGGGAGGGGAGCGGAGAGGGGCGTGGGCTGCAGGGTGGGTACACACGCACCCACACATCCACCCTCAGAATGGGTGCTGATTACATCTTCCCAAATAAGCGGTTATCACGGCGGTTATTCGTGGAGCTATGCATTATTGATTGGCCTTCGCCTGGCTGCACACCAGATGGGGTGGGGGTGGGGTGCAGATGGGGCTGGGGTGTGCGGGGCGGGTGGGGGAGGAGGGAGGAAGTTGGGGGGCCCACAGGCTGAATAGAAATCAACAGTTTCTGGCAGCTGCAGCTCCCCATGTACGGAAGGGGGACTCATTCCCTCTCTCTTCTTCGGAGGGACCCAGAGCTGAAGCGCTGGTGGGGGAAGGGGGGGCGTGAGTGGAGAGAGGGGGGCGGGCCCTGGAGCAGCCTGAGCCTGGACATGCATTATTCATGAAGACCTCACAGGATTGGTTATTATCCCGAACCACTACAGAGTTTGGTCTCCTAATTTTTAATCACAGGGAAGGTGGAAACGTTAGCCTTTTGTGATTAATCTGGAGATAAAAATAGTTGGCTGTTTTGGTGTTGTGGTCCTTGCCCATCAGGACAAAATGCATTCACTGTGGAGTGACTGAGGCCCGGGGAGGACCGGAGCGGGTGCCGGGGCGGGGACGGGGGTGGGGGTGGGACTGGCCCCCAGAGCTGGGAGCGGCCTGCGGAGGCCCGGTTCCACGCTGTCCAGAATGCTCTTTCCTGTGTCCTCGTCTTGCTGGCTTTGTCTCGTCTGTGAGGGCACAGCTTTCATTCACATCCTCAGCGAGGCACATACCATCGCCCCTCCTCTGCTCTCCATCACACCACCCGCCCGATTTCCCCATCAGGGGGGTCATGTTGTCCGTCTCCTTTTACCAGAAAGGAGGCTCCCTAACGACAAAGGAAGACCCTGTCGTCTTGGTCGCCGCGGCACTGCCATGTCCGGATCAGTGCCTGATGCGTAGCAGTTGCTCAATAAACACTTGTTGAATGAACGAGTGAAGGGTCCCTGGGCTGGGTCTCTCCTGGCCTTCCCCTCCGAGGTCGGCACCTTTTATATTGTGCACGTGTGTGGGTGGCTAGAGCTGGGGATGGATGAGTGAGTGGCGGGGGGCGGGGAGGGGGGCGGCGCGACAAAGAGGAGGAGGTCCCCAACCTTCACTGGGTCAGCTGCATAAGAATTCTCTGTGGTGTGACATTTGGGGATTGGCTGCTTCCTGCCTGCTGTTTCTGGTGGGAGAAGCCTGGGCCGGGGAGGCGTGGTGGTAATGGTGGGTGCTCCTCAGCCTCTTTTCTTGGTAGCACCCATCTTCTTGGTCCAGGAGGGACCCCAGTCTGATTTGCCTGGATCACAGGCGGGAAAGAAGGCTGTAGGCTGAACAAGGTGACAGATCAGACACCCGGCTTCAGGGTAGGAGCAGGTTAGCTGCCGGCACTACTTCCCTTTGCTGTTAGGCATCGGCGTTCAGCCCCAGGCCCTGGCACTCGGGCAGGGGCACAGGGGCACAGGGGCCGGGAGTGGGCTGAGTTCGGCTGTGTCTGTGCGAGCTGACTGGACCGGAGGGAGGGCACCTGGGCCTCTGGCTCATCCTGACCAGCACCTCACCCTCCAGACTCTCCCTTCATCCCCCGTCTCGGCTGCCGCCCTGATGCCAGTCTTGCTTCCCTCTGAGCAGATCATGGCTGAGAAAACCAGACTGGCCTGCCTCCTGGAGACCTTTGCTCCCTGTGTGCCCGGACGGGCCTGCAGTTCCACCCCACCTGGAGCTTGTTACAGATGCAGCCGCTGCTGGGCCCCACCTCTGGGCCTCCCGCATCGGCCCTGGCGTTGAAAAGGACACCGGGAGTTCTGTATTACATCAATGCTTGAGGAGCCCTGCTCTGGAGGCCTCCGGGGAATGAGGACAGACTGAAGAACGCTTTGAAGGAAAGGCTCACTGGACGATGAGAGCACACATGGGCCCTTCAGCCTCGCTTGGTGCCCTGCTTCCTCCTCAACTTAAAGAGAGGGCCTGGATGGCTCAGCAGACACTGGGCTTGCAGTTAGCGATCTTGTTTCTTAACAGGCGCCTCCATATAGGGCATTTCTTTGCCTGGGATGCTGGAGATCTCTCCCCCCACCCTTTCTGCGGGGTCTCCCTTCCCCAGCCTTCAAGACATAGCTAACGGGTTGCCCAGTTCCTGAGGTCTTTCTGGAACCTCCCAGGTGGACCACGTGACTTTGGCCCATGTCCCCATGGCATCCTGGGCATCCTCTGCCTTGATAGCCAACCTGTTCTACGCAGTGACCTGAACGTGTTTGCCTCTCTTCCTCGATCCCCATCACCTGGCGTGGCACCTGCGTACAGGGGACACCCCGGGTGGCGTTTGCTGAGCCGCACCTGGCTGGAGTCCGTGACTTCACAGGCTGTAAGGACTGGGCAGGTTACATAATCTGAATCTGCAGCTCTTTCTGGATTCTCCCCTCCTTCATCCGCCTTGTTAACGAACCATCCTGGTAGATTCTCAAACATGTCTCTCCGTTTCCATCCCCAAAGGTCTTCCTGGCTCAGGCCCTCATCATTTCTTGCTTGGATGATACTGCCTCCCATGCTCTCCCTCATTCCCCGACACGGGCCCGAGTGATCTTCACAAAAGTCAGGCCATCCATCCATCCATCCATCCAAGCATCCGTTCGTCCCCATTTGCCGAATGTGTGTAAAATCTTTCTGAGGCATTGCCATCTGGATAAAGTCTGAACTTCTCGGCTCCTGTCACCCTCGCCAGTCTCATTTTTCATCTTTACCAACAACTCAAATTCTTCCTGCGGACAAGAATCCCCTCCTTGGAATAAATCACTGCTCCCCAATTGTCCCTTCCCATCTGTTTAGCTCCCTTGACAGCTGGGCAGCTTGGGGTCGAAGCCTGGGTCCCACCTTGACCAGCGTGAGCCCTTGTGCAAGTGGCTTAGCCTCCCTGTGCCTCAGTTTCCTTGTGTGTAAATGGGGAATATAATAGAATCAGATTCGCTGTTTAGTTGCTGGAGCCAAGCGGGATGCGATGTGGAGAAACACGATCCATGGTCCGGGGTTGTGTGGTGGGTGCTCTGTCTCCTTGGGGAAGTAGAGGTGTTTCTCTCCTTCCCCTGCCCTGTGTTCACCGGGCTGTCCAGGGGTGACCCCATGCTGCCCTGCTCAGCTTGGCTTCTCTTCCTCCAGCCCCCCCACATCCTGTGCCCATGAGAGGGAGGCCACACCACAGAGGCATGAGCCCAGCTGTCTTCCCGTGGAACAGAGATGAGCCTTCCGGGCTGAGCTCAGCCAATCGCTGACTCAGAATCATTCTGTTTGAGGTGGTTTATTATGCAGCAAACCCCCCACAAACAAACAAACAAACAAACAAACAAAAAACCGCAAAAAAGCGCGCTAATTGATAGTCTCAGTAGTACACTACTGTCTGGTGACCACCCACATGCCTGGGCTCCTGAACCCGTCTCAGAACGGGCCACAGGTGACCTCTCTGTCCATCCCACTTCGCTCCTTTCTCCCTCTAGCGTGGCCAGTGGCCGTTCGGAAGCTCAGCCTCTGCTGCTGACAATGTTCACTGGCTCCCGCTGCTCCAGGCAAACTCCATTCCTCAGCTCGGAGGCCTCCGCAGCTGGGCCTTCTCCCTCCAGCTCTTTCTCCTGTGCCAAGCCAGGACTGGTCTGCCCGGCTCCCTGCAGGGACAGCCTGCCCTTCTAGAACCAGGCGCATTTACGTGCGCAGTTCCTCTGCTGGGGGTGTCCTGACCCCGAGTCCTAACTGGCTAGAATCCCCTGATCTCGCCAGTCAGTTCAGAGGCGACCTTTGCCTCGTTGCCGCCTCGCTAACGCGTTGTCAGTTGTCATTCTTTAGGCTCTGCACCTCTGCCAGGAAGCCCTCTCTCCATCTCAGCCTCGCCCCTCCCTTGTCCGTCCTCTGCTCTGCCCGAGCACCCGGTGCCACTTGCATGAGCTCACGTGGCCTTGATGCCAGTGCTGTTGGCTGCCCCGAGAGCAGGAGCGCCTAGAGCTGGTCCTTGCCAGGGTCTTCTCTCCACCCCAGCGTTTAGGACGGTGTCTGCCTGCAGTGAGCATCTTCCCTGAACTGCCGAGTCGGAAACCAAGCTCCCCGAGCTCCCCCAGCACCGCGCTGGGCCTTCTACCCGGCACTCAGCACAGCCTGAGTGCATCCTCCTGTGGGCCCGTTTCAGGTTCCCTGCACCCGGAGTAGAGGCTCAGTCCTCTTTGCATTTTCCTCCCACCTGGCATATTGCTCTAGATGTAATAACAACAACGATGACAATAGTAGGAATAATAGCTCACACTGATACAGGGCCACCAAGACTTCCGGAGCTTACGGCACTCTAAAAACCACCCTCCAATCCTCACAGCGACCCCATGGAAGGTAGGCACAATGATCCTGCATATTTTGGAGATGAGGAAACCGAGGCACCAAGAGGTGAAGTTACTTGCCCAAATGAGCAGCCGATTGGCCGGGAAATAGCTTGTTTCAGCCCTTGTTCCCCGGCCCAGCCTCCTCCCCGGCCAGCACCGGCCTCGCAGCCCAGGGCGGAAAGTTCCCGGCGGGACGGTGAAGGCAGGGGCAGCTGCTGTCAGGGGCAACGTCAAACAAAGCCGCTTGTTTCCCCTTCAAATTAGGCGGGGCATCCTGTTTATTCCAGATTAAACAGGGCCTGAGCCATCTTATCAGTGAGGAGCTGTCTTCGGGGAGAAGGACGTTTCATTAATGCTGAGCAGAGGAGTCAATCACAGGATGTAGGCAGAGCCGGAGGGAGAGAGTGATGGCAGGGAGGGCCCCAGACTGGGGCTCCACGCACACAGCCGTGTGTGTGTGTGTGTGTGTGTGTGTGTGTGTGTGTGTGTATGTGCGCGCCTGTGTGTCCAGAGGAGTCCTGACTTGGGTGCTGGTGGGTGGGGTGTGGAGGCACAGGTAGCTCCCCCTTTAGTGGAAAGGGGGACCTGTGAGAGCAATGGGGAAAGTACCTGAGTGGCTGGTGGAGGAGGTGGGTCTGTTGAGTGTTGGGGGGTCAAGCACAGGGTGTGGGTGGCCCCCATGGCCACCTGGGAGGTGGTTGTGCAAATGGCCACAGGACAACGTGAGAGCCCTGCTGAGGTGTGTCAGTAGGAGTAACTGGCACGGCCCTGCCTCGGCCTCACAAAGCTCTTCAGCTCCTTCCGACCTTGACTTGACCTTGGGGTTCTGATTAGCATGGTTGGGCCTGGGAGCCGAGCATGGTGGCATGGGCTGCCATTTCCTTGTTTTCTCTTTTCTCTCTTTTAATTGAATTATAATTGACACACAATATTAAATTAGCTTCAGGTGTGCAGCGTAGTGATTCAATATTTTTAGACACTACAAAATGATCACCACGCTGAGTCTGGCTACCATCTGTCACTCCCCAAAGTTATTAAACAGTATTGACTATATTCCCCGGGCCGCACGGTACCTTGGGCGACTTATTTGCTTTTTAACTACACGTTTGTACCTCTTAGTCCCCTTCACCTGTTCTGCCCACTTCACTTGCTTGAACCTCACGGTAAACTCCTGCTGCAGGACCGTGTGGCGTCCTTGTTTTACAGATGGGGAAACTGAGGCAGAGAATGGTCAATCCACTGGAGGCAAGCCACACGAGTCGCAGGTAGCAGAACCAGGCACCTGACGCCGGCCCTGGTGAGTCCAGCGGCCCAAGATAGCCATGGGAACGAGAACCGGTCCCCACGCCCTGGTGTGGCTCTCCCTGCTCTGAGGCCGCCTTCCTGACCCGGCAGGAGACTGGGGTGACAGGCGTCTGGCTGGGCCCAGGCATAGAAGACAGAACTGATTTGCTTGATTTGGCCATGACCTCTGGGGGCACTGAGTGGCCTTCCCTAAGGAGGGGAAGGAGGCGGGGAAGGAACCTTCCCAACCAAGTACCCGGAGCCTCAGCTGTCTGTGCAGAGACTGAGGGGTGTGGGCCAAGGGTCAGCTCACTAAGGGGCTTAAAGGCAAACATAGGAAATTCCAGTGATCGGCTCCTGAAGTGAGGTTGAGAGAACTTCTTTTTGCATATAAAAAATATATACAGTGGGGCCTTGACTTACGAGTGTCCCGACTAACGAGTTTTTCGAGATACGAGCTGTCTCTCGGCCTTGAGTTGCGAGCTAAAATTCGGGTTACGAGCCAGCTTCAGATACCCCACCGCTAGTTGGCGCAGCGAACGTCACAGTGAACGCCACAACATCAGCCCAGCATCACGTGTCTCACTCGTTCACAATTGATTTGACATATGAGTAATTTGAGTTACGAGCTCCGTCACGGAACGAATTAAACTCGTAAGTCAAGGCCCCACTGTACCTTTATTGCTATCAGAGAGGAAGGGAGAGGGAGGGAGAAACATCAATCATGACAGGGAATCATTGATTGGCTGCCTCCTGGATGGGGGACCAAGCCCACAACCTGGGCATGTGCCCTGACCAGGAATCAAACCGTGACTTCCTGGTTCGTAGGCTGACGCTCAACCACTAGCCACGCCGGGCAGGCTTCCTTTTGCATTACAAAATGGTGCATCTGCTCCGGATGGTAGTTGGTGGAAGGTGAGAAGGGGAGAAGAGAGGAGACAGAGGGGTGACTGAGAGAAGGTGTAGGGCAGCGGGTGGGCGGGGGTGGGGGGGTGCGCAGAGGGAGAGACAGGCAAAGAGCAGACGGAGCTGAGCGAGGGCCGCGCCACGGAACTCAGGGCAAAGATGCACGTGAGGAGAGACCAGGGTGTCCCCTGAGGGAGGACCAGACGCCGATGGCAGCGCTCCCCGAAGGGAGGGGGCGCGCAGGGCGCTGTCTCAGTCTCTGCCGCAAACATGCATTTCAGGGAATCGCAGGAAGCCACCAAAGGCGCCTTCTACTTGATGCAAAACGTTCAAGTCTACGTTTTGCCAAATCCTAAGACAAAACATCAAATTCGTTTTCTGGTCTGAGCCATTTGGAAAAAGTACAAGTCTCTGAATTTTAAAAAGGGCAACGTGTTTGGAGTTCATTATAAAAGGTGTCTGAATGCCCATCTGGAGTTGGGCATTACCGGTGATTCTGGAATCTCCTATCTTCTTTGTTTGTCGCCGAGACCACCTTTCTCCTCAGAAATCGGCGAGCCCTGCCTTTCGTTTCGCTTTATCCAGAGAGGGTACAATCCATGGTCTTCACGGTCTCCCAGGTGCTCTGTGCAACCACAGGGCATCGCTCGGAGAAATCGTGTCATGCCCAGCCTGTGGCAGGCTCAGGTAGGGGCTGTTGAAGGCTGGGGCCGTGCAAGCTGACTCTGAGCTAGAGATCTGAGAAAACTTAGTGTGTGTGTGGGGGGTGGGCAGGGGGGGGGGGCTCTGAAGACACCCCTGATGGGATGAAGGAAGCAGATTGGCAGAGAAGTGAGCGGAGCCCTGGTGGCAGCGTGGGAAGGTCTCAGCAGATCCGCAGGGAGCGGGATCAGCCCAAGTCACGATTACGGCTCTCAGCTCCGATCTGCATCACTGTCGCTGCGGGAACCGGGAGTGTGAGTGCTGCATAGATTGCTCCGAATGCAGAGGTGTCGCCGGGGCGCAGCCCATCGCTGCTCTGAGGAGCGGCGCTAGGTGCTCAGTGCTGGCTGGAGGGGGAATGTATTGGCTGTGTCTTAAAGTCATGATCAGGTCCCTGTGACAGGCACTCTGAGGCCCAGATAAGCCAAACCTGGTATAGAATTCCAAATATCATTTGCATTTGACTTTGGAGTGCACTGTGTGAGTGTGCGTGTGAGTGTGTGTGTCTGTGCGTGTGCCAGCATGTATGTGTGTGTGTGTCTGTATGTATGTGTGTGACTGTGAGTGTGTGAGTGTGCCTGTATGTGTATGAGTGTGTCTCTGTGTGTGTGTGTCCATGTGTGTGAGTGTATGAGTAAGTGTGTCTCTGTGTGTGAGTATGAGAGTGTGAGTGTGTGTGTGAATGTGTGAGTGGTTCTCTGTGTGTGAGTGTGTATTTGTGTGTGAGAGTGTGTGTCTGTGTGAGTGTGCCCGTGTGTGTGTGTGTGAGTATGTCTGTGTGTGAGTGTGTGTGAATGTTTCTCTGTGTGTGTGTATTTGTGAGTGTGAGTGTGTCTGTGTGAGTGTGCCCGTGTGTGTGTGTGTGTGTGTCTGTGTGTGAGTGTGTATTTGTGTGTGAGTGGAGTGTGTGTCTGTGTGTGTGGGGAGGAAAGGCAGCGTTACTCTTTGGCATATTTATCTGAGATCCCATCAGAGTTGATCCGCATTCACTGGCCATACCCCCCGGGAGAGGGGCAGAGCTCGCTCAGCATGAAGCAGCCCGGAGCCTGGGCTTGTGCCCGAGGCAGGTCATTGGAAATGTCCAGGCTGCGCCCCTCAGAGCTTCTTGGGGCTGAGGTGCTGCCTCGGGATCGGCCATTGGGCCTCCCAGTTCCCGGCTGCCTGACCCGGTGAGTGCGTCAGCTCTCGGAGCCGGTGTCTTCCTCACCAAGGGCAGGCCAGCAGGCTGATTATGCGAGGTGGCACATGTAACGTCCCCGGAATTAGTTATTATTAGTCTAGTTATTAATGCCCAGCCCCTTCCTTCTCCCTCCTCCCTCCTTATCCCAGAGAACGGTTCTGCCTCCTGCATCTCTGGCCGGATGGTGGTCTGGGGATCCAGGAGGCCAAGCAAAGCTGGGAATAGTCCTCGGGGCCAGATAGGAAGACCCCGCTCCTCCTCCTTGGCCATTTGCTCTTAAAGAAGCAGCGGGTGCACAGGCGGAGTGGTTCACAGCCCACCTGCCCGGGGAGGGACGGGTTTAGAGCGGAGAGCATGGTGTCCCCACTGGCGAATAGGGGTGGGCTCTGTCTGTTCTGTGTCCACCCACTGGTGGAGGAGGGTCCTGAGTGGGGAGACAGGAGGGCTTCAGATACTGCTGTTCAGAGGACAGGACCGGAGTCTCAGGGACACCGCCTTCTAGCTGAGTGAACTAGGGCCAGTCTCAGTGTCCACATCTGCAAAGTGGGCGCAGCAGTAAACACTGTCAGCGTGTCACGACGGCCAGGTGGGACCAGCGACGTCTAAGGCCGGAGCGCGGCACTGGTGCCAGCATGGAAGGCGAGGCTGCGGAGGGGGTGCAGGCTGGCGACGGGGGTACTTTCCCACCCCTCTCATGGCTCCAAGAGGGAAAAGGAAGCACCTTGAGGCTGACCCAGCCCCCCGCACCTCCCTGAGAAGCTGAGCGACCTGCCCGAGGTGACACAGCAGTTTCATCTTCTCAGGAGGCGTGTTTCAGAACCCGGACCTCCATCTTCTCACTTGCCTCCAGTCAGCCACGTGCCCCCTTCCTTGCCTGCCTCAGTTTCCCCGGGGCTTATTACGTGCAAGGACGTACGCCCCTAGCGACATGCATTTGTGTCATTTACACATTCCTTCCTGCCCCAGGCTCTCGTGTGAATTGATGCTGCTGCTACTGACCCAGTCTCTATTTAATATTTTGACGTTTTGTACAAAAATTAATATTTTTTGCATTAATTTTGATTTTAAAAAACACTGCATTAAATATTACGTGTCTACATGACTGAGTTTTTGTTTTGTGATCCTCACCCCAGGATATGTTTCTCATTGATTCTAGAGAGAGAGAGAGGGAGGGAGAGGGAGAGACAGAGAGAGAAACATTGATGTGAGAGAGACATCAATCGGTTGCCTCCCGTATGTGCCCCAACTGGGGTCAGACCTGGGTATGTGTTCTGACTTAGGAATTGTACCCACAACCCTTTGGGGCACAGGCGACGTTCCAATCCACTGAGCTGGACCACTGAGTTCTCTGATGCCCCTTAAATTTCGTGCCTCACCCAACCTTGGCCCTGCTCCAACTGTTGCCCCAGGGGTGCTAGCTGCTCCTCTTCCCTGCCTCTGGTGAGGGTGCTTGGACCCCTCTGGGCACGTTCAGACGTGGAAGATTCCCAGGGGTGGGAGCAGCTGCCGGGGAAGACGGATGACCTCGGGAGGCTCACAGATTGAGATGTGCAGCGGCTCCCCGGCCATCCATCAAGACCCGGGGTGATGACACGCACCTTAATCAGGCCAGAGCCCCCTGGGTCTCAGGGCGCGGGAGGCAGGGGGAGCCAGGCGAACTGAGCGTCCTGCATGCTCTCAGCTGGTGCCCAGAAGGGCTGAGTAGCAGCCAGGTGGTCAGGCGGTGCGCTGACCGATTCCATGGGGTTCTGGACTCTTGGCTGGTCCCCTCGGGGCCCCTGTCTTCCATGCAGGCCCCACCCTGCTGTTCGGACCCTGGGCTGGGGGCTGGGAGGGATTGCGGGAGGATAGGGGAGGAATGAAGCAGGTGGAGGGGCAGGTTAGGGGTGAGCCTGCAGACCTGCCCTGCTTGGCCTCCTCAGACACCTCCAGGGGCAAACCTCCCCATCTGCAAAAGGGAGTGTGAACCCTCAGCCTGGCTTCAAGGCCCTGTGTCAGCTGCCACCCTCTCTCGTGCCCTCTGACCTACCCAAGGCCCCCCACATGAATCCCCTCTCTGCTCCAGGTCCATGTACCACCTCCTCCCTGAAGCCCTCCCTCCTGCCCCACTTCCCTTGCTGTCTCACTCCTCCTTGCAGCCCAGTTCCCACAGGGAGCCTCCCCTGCGTGCGCAAGCCGCCTCCCAACACAACTGAGTTCTCCTGGGGCCCAGGGGACTTATTCCTGGGGTTTCCTCCTCAGAGCCAGCACCAGGCTGCAGCCACACCCCAGGAATGAGGTGACCCAAGGTGCTCTCTGGCCTGGGTCTCACTCCCCCAGGGTATGGAGGGCAAAGGTAAGGGGGTGTCTGCCGGAGGGAGGGCCCTGTTGATGTCACAGTTGGAACCACGGGGCAGAAGGGGAGCTCAGAACTCATTCCTCTGTAGTTCTGACATCTCAGCAAGATGCATCTCCATCCTACCAGCAGGTCAGGCCGGGCACCTTGGGGTGCCCTTGGCTTTGCCCTGTCTCTCACACCCCAATGGCCCCACCACTGACATATACACAGAGCTCATCCCTCCTCCCACCTGCACTGCTGCTGCCCCAGCAGCCACTGCACCGAACACCTGGACTACACAGTGGCCTCCTGACCGGGCTCCTGCATTCCTCCTTGGCACCCCCATGACCTCTTCACAAAGCAGCCAGGAGATCCTTTTCAGAGCATGTCTCTCCTCTGCTCAAAGCCTCTGTGCTCTCCTCTCTCAAGTAGAGTAAGATCTGAAGTTCCTGTGTCTACAGGATCTTGCCAGATCGGCCCTGGCTAGCTCTGACGTCATCTCCATCACTCTCTCCTTTTTCCTCTGTGCCAGCCACACAGGCCTTGGTGCTGTTCCAGGAAAATGACAAGGAGCCCTCTGCCCCAGGGCCTTTGCACTTGCTGCCCCCCCCCGCCCAATGCCGTCTCCCAATGGTTGCTTGGCTCACTCCTTCTTCCCCTACTTCTTCTCCCCCCACTCCTCCTCCTCTTTCTTCCCCTCCTCCTCCTCCTCCTACTCCTCTTTCTTCCTCTCCTCCTCTTCCTCCTCCTCCTCCTCCTCTTTCTCCTTCTTCTTCTTGGTTTTGGTATATGTTACTTACTCAAAGAGGCCTTCCCTGGAATCCACATAAAATAGCACCTCTGCCCTCCAGCCTCCGCCTCCTCACCCTGCTTCGCTTTGCTTTATGTCATTCGTGACATGACAGTGTTTGTTTGCTTATTGTCTGTCTCCTTCCACGGGTGGAAGTTCTGTGAGAACAGCAACTTTTTTCTGTGTTGTTCACTGTTGTAACTTTAGTGCCTAGAACAGCAATGCACACAGTAGGTGCTTAATATGACTGGCTTAGCCCCTACCAGCTGCACGAGGTGGGCGAAGGTCTCCCAGGTGTACAGGACTGGATGGACTTCCGCCCCATCCAGGCACGTCCAGCTCTCTGAACCCCAGGGTCCCCACTTGCATTTATTAGTACCCCACACTTTTCACATACAGTCTCCTTCCTCCTCTTGGTAATCCCTGGAGGCTCCCAGTGGTCAGTGAGACATCGCAGGCCACCTGTGCCTGAGGGGAGGAGCCTGGGTTGGAGCTCGGGCCCCTGGGGCCCGGCCTTGCCGTTCCAGTCCTCCCGGGTGGCCCTGGGGCCTGATTTATCTGTGCTCCCCGGGGGGCCCGGCCCAGGTCAGCCCCGGGAGGCTGCTGAGCAGGCCCTGTCTCTCCTCTGGGCACAGTGCCAGGTGTGTGTCGGCCCTCAGTCACAGCTCTTGCGTATTTTACGATGAAGGGTGGTTATAATAAAGGGCATTAATCACGGGACGACGGCTGGCCTGGGGGGTTTCCCAGCCAGTTTTGTTGAATAGAGGGTGCTTCCCTTCATTTCAAACAGCCTCCTGAGCAGCCGGGACAGAGAGGAATACTTGTTCCTGTGTTACCGTTAGAAAAGCAGCCCTGGCCGGTGTGGCTCAGTGGATAGAGCGTCGGTCCACGGACTGGAGGGTCTCGGGTTCGATTCCGGTCAAGGGCACATACTTTAGTTGCAGGCTCGATCCCCAGCCCTGGTTGGGGCGCATGCAAGAGGTAGCCAATCGTGTCTCTCTCACATCGATGTTTCTCTCTGTCTCCCCCCTCCCTTCCACTCTCTCTAAAAATCAATGGAAAACAGGCGAGGATTAACCAAACAAAGAAAAGAAAAGAAAAACAGGGCCTCAAAAACAACGACTTGCCTACGGTATCAGGGTCAGTCAGGGCAGGGACTGGGGCAACGGTGTGCTCCTCAACAAACTTCAGATATAACAAAGCACAACCAAACGGAACCCCAGCTGTGGTGCTGGGCAGTTTCCATGGGGCAAACCCTCCCTTTATAGCCAGTGCCAGGCTCCCTGCCTGCTGTCACTGGATGTGGAGTGACAGATACGCTCCCCGGCCGGTATGGCTGCCCCCGGACACCACGGTGCCTGGCGACAGCGTCTAACTTCTCTCCAAGCTTCACAGTCC
The DNA here is from genome assembly GCF_028538775.1 of Myotis yumanensis. Taxonomy (NCBI): domain Eukaryota; kingdom Metazoa; phylum Chordata; class Mammalia; order Chiroptera; family Vespertilionidae; genus Myotis; species Myotis yumanensis. The sequence goes on from NW_027223770.1 coordinate 15,390,040, forward strand.
ACAAAGCACGCTGATGCGCGGCACTCTCCTGATATTCACGGTGACCCTTTCAGAGAAGCAGCTATTGTGTCCATTTATCAGATGCGAACACGGGGCTGTGTGGCCTTGCAGGGATGCTGGTCAGACCAGGGCCCGAGAAGTGGGGCAGGGAAGGAGTGGGGAGAACTCGTCGGTTTAGTCTCCACGTCGCTGGTCAGTAGCAGGACTCGGGCCACAGACACGCTGCATGGCGGCTGCTGAGGGTCAGGCTGCCTCGACTTGCAGGTGACCTTGGTGGCCATGCACCTGCCCACCAGACTTACTGAGTGCTGCCGTCTGTGGGGTGGGCGAGGCACTGGGTGAGGAGGGCAAGGAGGCCTGGTCCCTGGCCCCGGGGCACACAGTCCAGGTCGGGGAGAGCCCCACAGAGCACAGGACTGCCATGGGGACTTAGAGGGGTTCCTAAGCCAGACTGGGGAGGCCGGGAGACTGAGGCCTTGGGGGCCCGTGCAGCATGCTGAGGTATGCGGGGGGGGAGAGGGGGGAGGAGTGAAGAGAGAGAATTGTGCGCAAACACTCGAGAGGTGACGAGCGAGGCGGGAGCGTGCAGGGGAGCTGAGGCTGGGGTGGGTGGGCCCTGAGTCTGCCTTGCCCGGCAGCAGCTCTGACTCCCTCAGCTCCATGACTCTGAGCCTGCTCCGTCCGGGAGTTTGCCACTGAGAATCTAGAGTGGCACGAGGCGGGTGGCACAGGCAGGTGCCAGCTCGGCCAGCCAGCCAAAGCCACATTTGCATTCCGGACCTTGGCAGACTGACCTCCTGTTTGCCAGGCTGCAGTCCCTGGCTCCCTGGAACCCAGCAGGGGCAGCAAAGGTGTCTGCTGCCCGGGCCCGGCCCTGTCCTCCCCCAGAGGTGGGGTGGGGTGGGGTGGGGTTGGCAGGTGCACACACATGGCTGGTCGGAGCCAGCAGGGCAGGCTGAGTGTCAGGGAGAGAGGCAGGGCAGGGCTCCCACACACAGATGGCCGACGGAGGTGCCAGTGGCCAAGGACCCCTCCCCCCCTCCCCCACTATGGAGGCCCTAAGTGGCCGTGTAAGGCGTTCACTTCCCTGAAGCCCGTGCTGGAGAGATGCTCCCAGAGCCAGCCCAGCTTCTGCTGTTCATGTCGTCCCAGCCCAGGCCCCAGACTTGAGAGCAAAGGAACCTGGTCCCTGCTGTACAGATGCCCCCCCTCCCCGGGCCTGTGGGTACCTGGGGCAGGTGTGGGCCCAGAGGCACATGTTCTCCCAGGTGGCAGACGAGGACCCAAGGCTCGGAGGGACCAGGGGACTTGCTCAGAATCTGTTTGTCAGGCTCACTGCCTCCCTCGGGGCTGGAATTGGGCTGGGCTGACAGTGGGGGCTGAATTGGCGGCCAAAACCCCTCAACACCTCCAGGTGGGAAAGGAGGGTCCCCCGAGGGGGGTTTGGCTCCTTCCCCACAGATGATGCATCAGTTGAGACCAAAAGGAGACTGTTTGGGGGGGAAATTCGAGTTCCCCTCATTAATTACATCTAATTGGATCACAACAGTAAACAGCAGCCTGCCTTCAATAAGCCGGGCTCTGCTGCGACCCCGAGATGGTGTCCCTCACCGGCGGGTGTGCCAGGGAAGACGCTGCTAATTGTCGCGAGGCCACGTCCCATCCTGTGCCAGGTAAGGGATGGCGGCGAGAGATAATTATAATCAGATCTAATTAGCAATTAGAACAGATCCCAACTAGAAGCTGTTTGCAGTTAAATGTTCCCAGAGAGGCGCTCACAGTCTCCAGGGCACGCCGTGTGCCCCAGACAACGGAATGGGGTGGAGAGGAACGGGCGCCCTCACACCCCGTGACTTTCATCTAGCGCAGTGGTTCTCAACCTTGGCTGCACATTAGACAAAGAAACAGAATTTCCGGAGGATGAGGCCCAGAAATCAGGATTTTAAAAAGATTCCCAGGTGATTCTAATGTGCAGCCAAGGTTGAGAACCACTGATCTAATGAGTAAAGGAGACGCACAGAGAACTGGTGGCTAAGGGAGCAGGGGTGGCAGGGCCCTGGGCAGCTGGGCTCTGGGGCAGAGGGAAGGACATCGGGTTGCCTGGCTCCTGTGGGCAGCACTTCCCCACACGGGTCGAGGTCCCTCCCCACCAGGCCCACTGCAGTGGGCCCCAGGCAAAGGCCATCTATTAAATGGCCCGGGACCCCGAGGCCTGGAAACTCCTGGATCGTTCAAGAAACTGCAGGTGGCTTGGGCATCGTGGGACATTTGCTGCTAATGACACTGTGGGGTGTGACTCCGCCCACTGTCACCAGCCCGCCGATGGGCCTAATGTTGCCAGATGTTTACAAGAGAAGCCGGGTGTCTGAATGTTTCATACTAAGGCTTCCAGAATCTTAAATGTAGGCAACAAATTAACCCCCCACCCCCCCCAAAAAAAAACAAAACTCTAAAGGAACTCTGGGAGCTGACCAGACCTGTCTGTGTGCCTGGTCTACCTGCCACTTGCCAGCTGCCACTGGAGAACCTGGGCTCAGTGGTTCCTGTGGCCTCTGCCAACTCTGGGGGTCTCTCATTCTTTGGCAGACCCCTGCCCAGCACGGCGCAGGCATTTGGCACACCATGTGGGTCAACACATGCCTTAGGGGAGGACCCAGCTCTAGATACCCCACCCCCACGTGCTCGAGGCCCAGTGGCCCATCCTGGGGGCTCTACCCCCAGGTCCCCAGGTCCCCAGCCCCTGGGCACCCGCCTGGGAGGGCAATCGACTCACACAGCCCTGTTCACTGCGAGGGCTTCGGTCCTCCCTCGAGAGTCGCTTCCTGCTATGGATTTTGAAGGCCAGTGGCGGCAGAACCACTCTCCCTTTTTTTTCTTTCGGTGCCGTGTGTCTAGTCAATAACTAAGCGGGAACGAAAGGATGCGCGAGAAACTAGAATGCAGTCAAAAGGTAAATTGTGGGCTTAAAGGCCCCTGAGAGACGGGCTCAGATTTGGAAATGTTTCCGCGTGTGAAGCGGGTTTCTCCGCTCTGCCATGCTCTCGGCTCTTGGATTTGCATCTCGGAAAGGCAATCTTGAAAACTGATTTCCCTCGGTTGCATTTCACGGGTGTAGAGACCAAACAGGCTGTTGTATTTCGGTAACGACACCAACATCTCACCTACCTTTGCCTTAATTATTTTTCTGTCTTGCCAGTGGAACCTGTTTAATAAGATTTATAGGTGGCAGGGAGGAGGGGCGAGCGGGTGTGCGGCTCAGATAATGGGCCGGCTGATTTCCCCTCACTGGCTGTCTCCGTAGAAAAACATGAACTAAAAGCTTTGCAGCACTTAAGTGATAATACAGTAATGCCAACATTTCACCTGCCTCCCCCTTAATTATTTTTCTCTCACTTTTGCCACCTGAACCTGTTTACTAGTCGATAAGATCCCCTGACAGATAAGAACCGAGGCCTCGTTCTCTTAGGCAGATAAGCGTCTGCTGCCGTCGATTCTGTGTGAAAAGGGAGCTGTGAATGGCAGCAAGGCTTTCTCTCAGCTCTTCCCGGGGAGGTTCAGAGCCTGTGGGCCTGGGGCAGACCGAAGGCCATGGGAGTGGAGGGCAGGTGACTGTGAAGGCAGACTTGGGCCCTGAGCGGGGCACCCTGGCCTGGGAGGCAGATGGGCACCAGAATCCGGACACAGGACAGGAGAAGGCCCTCTCTCTACACCTGCTCTCCCTCCCTCCTAGACGGGGGTGAGGGGATCTCATGGGATTGGGGAGAGGATCTTGGTCACATGCATTACTAGGCCAGCCCTCAAAGGGAACCGTCAAACATCTGAATACATGGGAAGACAGTCCATGTTCATGCATTGGAAGACACAGTGTTGTTAAAATGGCGATTCTCCTCAAACTGGCCTATAGCTTTAACACAATTCCTATAAGAAGTCCAGCAACCATTTTGCAGAAATTGACAAGTTGATCCTAAAATGTATATGGCAATACAAGGGGCCCCAACTTGCTAAAAGCATTTTGAAAAAGAACAAAATGGGAGGTCTTACTTTTTCTGAATTCAAAATTTGCTATGAAGTTACAGTATTTAAGATAATGCAGTACCAGCAAAAGAATAGACATATAGATCAATGCATCATAATTGAGAAGGATAGTGTTTTTCTTTCTTTTTTTTTTTGGATAAATCCTTACCCGAGGATATTTTTTCCATTGATATTTAGAGAGAGTGGAAGGGAGGGAGGAGGAGGAGGGGGAGAGAGAGAGAGAGAGAGAGAGAGAGAGACACTTGACTGGTGCCTCCCACACTTGCCCTGACCTGGCTGGGGATTGAACCTACAACCCAGGTGTGTGCCCTTGACTGGGAATCGGACCCACCACCTTTCGACATGCGGGTTGAAGCCCCACCCACCTGAGCCACACAGGCCAGGGCAAGGATAGAGTTTTTTGACACCGATGCTGGGACAGCTGGATGCAAAAATGATGAATTTAGTTTCTTATCTCACAAATTACCCAAACATTAACTTAAAAGGAACTATAGACTAAATGTTAGAGCTAAAACTGTAGACCGTGTGGAAGAAAACATAGGAGCAAACCCCTCTGTGACCTGGGGTTAGTTAGACACAACTTCAAAAGCTCAATCCACAAAAGAGCAAAAGAACGTCATTGGACTTGGCTAAAAGGAAAATCTTTTGTGCTTTGGAAGAGAGCAGTTAAGGAGATAAAGAGACAAGCCACAAGCTGAGAGAAGATATTTGCAAATTAAATACCTAATAAAGGACTGTATCCAGAATATGCAAAGAGCTCTCACAACACAATAAAAAGACAAACGACCCAATTTAAAAATGGGCAAAGGATTGGAACAGACATTTTACCAAAGGAGATAAAAAATGGATAATTATGACATCAAAAAGATGCTCAGTATCATTAGTCACCAGGGGCATGCAAATTACGCCTACGGTGGAATATCACGTCCAACCCATTAGAATAGCCGCAACGGAAAAGGCCAACCGTGACAAGTATTGATGAGATGGCGGAGACACTGGAACTCTCATTCGTGGCGGGGAACGTTGTAAAATGATACAGCTGCTGTGGAAAGTAGTTTGGCACTTTCTTAAAAAGCGAAGCTTGAACTTTCCACAGGACCTCGCTACTCCACTCCTAGAAACCTACCCACGAAAAACGAAAACATATCCATACGCATACACCTGTATGTGAATGTTCATAGCAGCATTATCCATAACAGCCCCACACCGGAAATAACCCGAGTGTCCACCAAGCGATGGAAGGACGGGCAGGATGTGGTCCGTCCATGCAACGGATGCCACTCGGCAATGAAGATAAAGGAACTATTGACACGCGCCACCACACAGATGAATCTCGCAAACATTATGCTAAGTGAACGGAGCCCGACCCGAAGGGCCACATGTTGTACGATCCTATTTATAGACGTGTCCGAAAGAGGCAAATCCATAGAGGCAGAAAGCAAGATCCGTGGCGGCCTGGGACTGGGGTGGAAGTGGAAATTGACAAAGGATCGTCTTAGGGCAGCCGTGGGCAAACTACAGCCCGCGGGCCGGATCCGGCCTGTTTGAAATGAATAAAACTAAAAAAAAAAAAAAAAAAAAAAAAAAAAAGACCGTACCCTTTTATGTAATGATGTTTACTTTGAATTTATATTAGTTCACACAAACACTCCATCCATGCTTTTGTTCTGGCCCTCCGGTCCAGTTTAAGAACCCACTGTGGCCCTCGAGTCAAAAAGTTTGCCCACCCCTGTCTTAGGGTGATGAAAATGGCCCAATGCTGGATACTGGTGATGGCCGCACAGCTCTGTAAACTTACTAAAAATCATGGATGAATGGAATGGAATGGAATTCTATCTCCACAAAGTTGGTAAAAAATAAGGGGGAAGATAAAATGGTCACTTCCTCTGTGGGGTCTGTCCTGACAGCTCAACCTGCTCTCTCCTCCAGGAAACTCAGTCCCTTCGACTCTTCTCTGATTTTTTAAAAAAATATATATATTTTATTGATATTTTACAGAGAGGAAGGGAGAGGGATAGAGAGTTAAAAACATTGATGAGAGAGAAACATCGATCAGCTGCCAACCAAGGTACATGCCCTTGACCGAACTCGAACCCGGGACCCTTCTTTCTGGAGCCAAACCAGTTAGGGCTTCTCTGATTTTTTTGATGGCACTTACTCCCTTTTAATAAACGACAACAATTTCTTCATGTGTCTATTGTTATTGTCCAAGGATAGAGGTTCCATGAAGGCAAGAGGGTCCAATCTATTTGACCACTGATGTGTACTTGCAATGCGTGGGCCAGTGCCTGGGGAGTGGAAGGTGCACACATATATGTTGAAAAATGGACTGAATGGGGAACCCTTGACTGGCAGGCTCCTTCCAGCTCTAAAATTCTCTATCAAGGTGAGATTTGGGGGAACTTTTCCAAGGTTAAGTTTGGGGCGTTAGTAGAACTGTTGCCCAGGCCAAGTTGGCGTTGGGGGCTGGGGCTGGAGGAAAGACTGGGCGGTCCCAAGTGACCGGTAATCAGAGTCCAACATCCTCAGTCTTGAAGAATCTGAGACGACTGGTGCTCCCTTTCCTATGCGTCCTGCAGCCTCTGGCATCTCTTCTTTTCTTTCTGACCTCAGTTGACCCATCTGTAAAATGGGTTCTCTCCAGCAACCTAGTGACAGCGTGTGAGTGTGTGTCTCTTCGTAGATAGAGAGAAAGCGCGTGGAGGGTGGGAGGGAGCAGTGTGTTTGGGGGTAGGGCAGTACCAGCTCTTGGGGGGATGGCTGTGTGGCCACCGGCTGGTCCCCCTTTCTCGCCTCCCACCACTAGGCTGCCGTGTGTTCCTGGCCCTGGCAAGGCGACTTCTCAGCGGCTAACACCTTTCTTGACATATTTACATGTGGGAAATCCTTCCTTTCTACAAACATTTACAAACACCTTGATGGGCGTGTGAACATGCGAACTCTGTTGGAAGCGCGCCTTCCTGGGCTGCGGGGCTCAGCTATTTAGTTTTGTGAGTCGGAGGCAGCTGTGTGGGCTTCTCTGAACCTCCCACTAGGAAAACCGCCTCCACAGTGACAGGATAATTTAGTGACGGGGAGAGGACAGCGAGCAGCCCCCTGATAATGAGACGTAATGGGGTGGAAAATGGATGCTGTGGGCCAGGACCCAGACTCCCAAGGCACATCTGGGAACAGGGGATGAGGAAGGGTTTTCTGAGGCCTGTGGTTCATCTGGGGTCCCTGCGCCAGGGTGCGGGCTCAGACAGGGCTCCCGGAGTGCCTGGGGCTGGAAAGAGACCGCATTGCAGTCCATCTGCAGGGAGGAGCCAGACAGCTGTGGGTCTGAGCAGAATTCTGGAGAAGAGCTGGCTTGGATGAAAGGGCGAGGGTCTTGGGAGCAGAGAGAACCGAGTTCAGATTCTAACTCTTGGACACTGGGCGAGCTAGAAGGCCTCTCTGTGCGTCATCTTTCTCATCTGGGACAGGAGGGAGACGTGGGCCTGCCTGGCAGAGGGGGTGAGAAATGCATGAGGCCCGTGAGAGGGTTACCCAGGCAGGTGGCACTGGGCCTGCAATGCCTCTCCCTGGCGGCATCTCCGACAGGTCCCAGCCCAGCACAGCGACAACGAACAGAGCTAGGGCCTGGCCCCACCCGAGGGAACCATGCATCTTTCCTCTGCAGAGAGGTGTCCGCTGCGGAGAGCCTGGGGCCTGGCTCCTGCTGTGGGCACTGCCTGCTCTGCCCTGCGGTGTCCTGCGCTGGTGATACAGCGGGTGTTCCCGGGGGTGGCCCCTGCCCGCTCCCCGGCCTTCTCTCTCCTGGCCGCTCCAGGTCTGGGCTTGGTGACTTCGGCTCTAAACTCCCCTGTAAGGCAACACCCCTCCCTGGTCATTGGCACTGAGGGAAGGCTTCCGTTTAGCAGCATTTTCCTTTCCCATTTCATGCTGTAATGGAGATTCATTGCGAGCTTTAAATCTGTAATTTGCCATGAAACCCTCGTCTCGGGCCCGGGCTGAGGTCAGAGCAGAGAAGTCGTGAGCCATTTTATCCTGGGAGGTCTCCCCGTGCAGCTGGGCCTCCCGGCCTCCCGGGCTGGCCTCAGCCCGCCAGCCAGAGACCTGGGTGTGACACGCACTGTGCCCAGGGGCCGGAGCCAGGAGAGGGGCGGCTCATCTGCGGGACTGGCTGGCCCTGGCCTTCCCTCTCTGGTGGCCGTGACTCTGCCCTCCGCCTCATTGTTCATTAGGGGCATCCATAGAGTGGGGGGCCTCGTGCTGGGGGTATTATGTGCACCTCCTCCAATCTTCTCTGGGCCTGGCAAGGGAGGAGGGGGGTGCAGTGGCCAAAGAGAGGGGAGGAGGGGACTCAGCTTCTGGACCAGGGGACACAGGGGTGTGTGGCCAGTGTGGCAGGAGAGGGAGGAGCCGGCAGCAGGGTGGCGTGGGGGAGGGCCCCAGTGCTGGGCACAGCTCCCACCTGGAACCTCAGGAGATAAGTGAGCTTAGCTGGTTCCCATCTCCCACCTCCGGCTTGTTTGCTGCCTTATTTGGGGTGATTGCAGGGTAATGAATGTGGCAGGAAAAGGCACACAGCACAGGTGAGAAGGGCACGCCAGCCCGGCCGGGCCCAGGCAAAGCAGCCTAAAGAGGAGATCGGTTCCGCCCGTCTTCCCGGGCGCTGAGCGGGAGGGCTGCCGGCTGCGTGCTGGGCGGAACAGCTTCCCCAGGACCTGGAGCCTGACCCCCGAGAAGGAGGGGCCGCTCGTGGGTGTCCCTAACTCGGCAGGAATCACAGTGACACCCACCACAGGTGTGATAACTGTCAACGCCGATATGCTGGCCGCGTGAAACGCGTTATGTATACTATTTCATGACACGCTCTGTAACCCTGAGAGGACAGGGTTATTCCCACTATGCCCCCATTTTATAGATGAGGAAACCGAGGCACAGAGGCGTTGCATAACTTGCCCAAGGTTATTCAATAGCTTCCAGAGTCTGGGCTCTTAACCGTGGCGCCGTGCCACCTCTCTAACCACGACACAACATACAAAGGACTCTCACCGTGTGAACGCCCCATAGTGTGCCCCGATCCCTTTGACCACAGTGATCAGATGCACATGTCCGTACTGAGTACCTAGTAGGTGCGCACAGGCTGGGCTCGGCATGAGGATGCATGATACCCCTCAAGAGACCCGGGGAAGCCAGGCATGTGAACAGTTACTTTCCATGTAACTGGGTTGAGTGTGGTGATGGAGGTGCGTGCAGAAGACTAAGAGAGCTCAGAGGGGGAGCGGTCAGGCCATGTGAGGTCCAGGAGGGCTTCCTGGAGGAAGTGATGTCTAAGATGAATTCTGACAGCTAAGCACATTAGCCATGGGAAGAACAGTGGGAAGGGCATTCTAGGCAAATACACACATTAACGAAGGAGCTAGAGGTGTAGGGGGTCGGGAGAGCGGCAAGCTGGTTGCTGTCCTCGGAGCAAGGGGGTGGTAGAGCTGGGGCTGGACAGGAAGCAGGGGGCAGGCCTCAGAGGGCCTTGTGTGCTCTTAAGACCCCACTCAGACTGTCCCCTCCTGCAGGGCGACTGACTGGGTTTCTTGCCACTGGTTTCTAGAATAGTTTTAGTAGCCAGTGCTCCTGGGTTCTGTGTCAGCCCACCTTCCCTGCTGCCTCTCTCTGCACCCACCTCCCCAGGTGAGGGGGTTGGCAGTCAGCGGAGCTGCCCATGTCCCGGACCCAGGAGGTCCCTGCCCACAGCTCCCGGGTGGAGGAGATGCAGAGGGAGCTCGAGGATTGGGAAGGGCAGCAGGTGAGGGCTCGGTTGGACCTTCTCTGCTGCCCTCCCAGGACCCGGGCCGGACATCAGCGCGTAGGCGCCTTTTTATCGGAATGGACTGATTCTCCATGTGAATAATTCATGCTGGTTTAGGAAGCTGTGTTTCTGATGGAGCGACGAGACAGCAGAGTTAATATTAGAACGGGCCAGGAAGGAGAGGGGAGGGGAAGGAAGGCTGGGAAAATACCTTTGTAAATAATTAATCTCACATCCACCACCCTCCCCCGCCTGCTCCCGCCCCGCCTCACCCTGCTCTCCTTCCCTTCTCACCGTGTTCATTCCGGCTGACGCGTGACATAACGAGGCAGTTTACCTGTTTAACCTGTTTGTTATTTACGACTGCCTGCTTCCCTGCCAGAACGCAGGCCCCCGCAGGGCAGCGGCTGGCTCTCTCGCGTGCTTATGGATGAATCTCAAAGCCCCTAGATGGGCACTTGGCACATCATAGGTGCTCAGTAAATGTTTGCCAATCAAGTCCTGGGCACCCACTTCCTCCCTGCTCTGGGTCTCTCAACTCCTTCTTCCCAAGTTTTCAGGCAAGATCCCCTTTTGGCTCTGGCCCTGGTGGGGGAGTTTATGTTTTTATTTATTTATTTTTAAAATATATTTTTATTGATTTCAGAGAGGAAGGGAGAGGGATAGAGAGATATAAACACCAATGATGAGAGAGAATCACTGATCGGCTGCCTCCTGCACGCCCCCTATTGGGGATCAAGCCCGAAACCCAGGCATGTGCCCTTGGCCAGAATCGAATCCTGGGACCCTTCAGTCCTCAGGCCGACGCTCTATCCAGTGAGCCAAACCGGCTGGGGCGCCCTGGGAGAGTTTAGATATTTTCAACCCTGGGTTCCTGCAGGTGGGAGGAGCAGTCTGCATGTGTGTGTGTGTACGTGCTCGCGTGTGTGTTTGATGTTCACAATAATTCTAGGGCAGTGATGGCGAACCTATGACACGCGTGTCAGAGGTGACACGCGAACTCATTTTTTTTGGTTGATTTTTCTTTGTTAAATGGCATTTAAATATATAAAATAAATATAAAAAATATAAGTCTTTGTTTTACTATGGTTGCAAATATCAAAAAATTTCTATATGTGACATGGCACCAGAGTTAAGTTAGGGTTTTTCAAAATGCTGACACGCCGAGCTCAAAAGGTTCACCATCACTGCTCTAGGAGCTTGGTATTTTTATTATCCCTATTTTATAGTAAAAACCAGAAACCTAGTTCATTCATGCATCCATTCATTCACTCATGTATGAAAAATCCTCAAATATTATTGAGCACCTACTGTGTACTAAGTGCTGGTTAAAGATACTTGAACCAGAGGCCCAGTGCCAGCCCTGAGGACCTGTTGGGGCCACACAGTGAGTGAGCTGCGGGCAGGCCTTCCTCCTGCCAGGCTCTTCCTTCCGCATCCTAGCTCCGCACAGGTGTCTGGGGGTCTCCTGATGTTCAACTGAGCCGTGTCTCTGCAGAGATGGCCCAGGAGGGTAGAGGCTGGATCCAGAGGAGGCCTCTGGGTTCAGGTATAGAGCCAGTCGCGGTCCCAGGGCTGGGCAGGATTTGCGAGGTCCCATCTCCAGCCTGGCGGTGGAATGCTATCTAAAACACCCTGAACAGTCAGCCACCTTCTTTGCCTCTGTCAGCATGCGAATCCCAGCTCCAGTGCAGGTTGGAGTATTTTCCTAAAGTAGCTGGTGGGCCTGTGGGTCCTAATTGTGGACGTCATGCGTTTGGGGAGCTGGACAGTTCCTGCAGGCCGTCTGATTGATCACCGCCTTCCTTTTACAGATGAGGCAACTGGGACCCCGAGAGTTGAGTAGCAGGACCGAGATCACACGGCCACTTAAAGGCAGGACCCAGGCTGTTGCCTGCAAGTCTGCCGCTCTTTCCACGACACCATGATTTTCACATGTTCTAGGGGCGGGAAGACGCGTGTCTGGACCTGGCTTGAGTCAGAGCACGGTCCCTGCCTGGCTGGGTCACAGAGGGAACGGCCTGCCTATTCACCGGGCTGGGCTCCCCGGTCTCTGCTTGGCTCAGCCTTCCCAGCACAGCCTCTGCCCCCCTTTTCCTCCTGGTTCCCCAGCTCCCTCCCTCTCCCTGCCTCCCGGGGTAGCAAAGGCTCAGCTCCAAGTTGCTCCTCACTTGATTGCATCTGAGAGCAGGAAACGTGAGGCTAATGAATCTGTCTGTGACTCTGGGCTTGGCTGCTGGGCCCGAGTCCCCGTGCCCACCCCGGAGCCCGGCAGGCTCTGTAGCTGGCCCTCCGACGTCTACGGGTGCGGCCTAAGCGTATTTCCACCACGCACATCTGCTGGCTCTGTAGCCTCTCGCATTTGCCCTCCTCACTCGGTGCTTTGATGGAAGGCTCTGGGGGACCCCTCTGCTCCAGCCAAAGTGTTTGCTTTGCAGTGCTGCCAGAGCACCATCTGATTCTGCTCTCACGTCTTCCGCAGGTTCTAATCAGGCCCTGACTTTATTTAATTAAAAATCGATCTCAGGCAAATACAGACTGAATTAGGAAGCTCTCTCATTCCTGGAGCACGGGCAGGGCTGCCACCTCCCCCCAACCCCCTTGGGGAGCCGGCTGGGACATTTTCCCAGGCTGAGATGTCACAGCCGAGCAGATGGGGTCTTGGTAGGGAAGCTGGCTGGGCAGGGTAGAGACACCCCTGTCCCCTCGGCCGGAGCAGGTGCTCTGTCTGTCCGCCACGGTGAGCAGCAGACCAGGGCTCCCTTTCCAGATGGCTGGCGAGCTTCTGCTTGTAGGGCCTCCCTCCAGGGCAGTAGGTGGGGCTGTTCACCGCAGAGAAACTCAGCCAGGCGGTACCTCAGGCAGAGCCCAGCAGGCCAGCCAGGGTGGGGCCAGCAGGAACAGCTCAGGGCTCAGGGGTGGGGCCTGGGGTGGCCCTGAGGAGTCTGGAGGACTGTAGACAGAGCCTGGGGGCGCTCTCTCATCCCCAGGGTTAGCTTGTTTTGGAGGAATTGTTTCAGTGGAGTGTGCACTAGAGGTCCCTGCTCAGGCTCCCTTCCCGGCTCTCAGGAATTTTACCCAGAGCATCCTGCTGGGGCCCCGGCAACTCCCCCTTCTGCCTCTTCAACTGACCCCCATCTCTATATATAAAAGGATAAGTGACCGTCCATCCGTCCATCTGTCTGTCCAACCGGCTGACTGGCTGGTACATATGACTCGCACTGGTAATTTAAAAATAAACGTTGACGCTCTGACTGGTTTGGCTCAGTGGATAGAGCGCCAGCCTGCGGACTGAAGAGTCCCGGGTTCGATTCCAGTCAAGGGCATGTACCTTGGTTGTGGGCACATCCCCAATAGGGGGTGTGCAGGAGGCAGCTGATTGATGCTTCTCTCTCATCGATGTTTCTAACTCTCTATCCCTCTCCCTACCTCTCTGTAAAAAATCAATAACATATATTTTAAAAATATAAATAAAATAAACATTGACTCACACATGCACGATACATATAAAGCTCTTGCTGGCGCCAATCGCACATGTGTGTTTTGGTCTGTCATGGTTGATTGTGAATTTGGTTGGCACTTCTATTATAGAGAAAGGGCGAATAGTGATATTAAAATATTTCTTCTAATTAATTTCCTTTCAATGTGCACGAATCCGTGCACCGGGACCCTAGTACTTGAATAAAACATCTTCCCTGGCCCTGACTGGCTTGGCTCAGTGGATAGAGCGTTGGCCTGTGGACTGAAGGGTCCCAGGTTCGATTCCAGTCAAGGGCATGTACCTTGGTTGCGGGCACATTCCCAGTAGGGGGTGTGCAGGAGGCAGCTGATCGATGTTTCTCTTTCATCGATGTTTCTAACTCTCTATCCCTCTCCCTACCTCTCTGTAAAAAAATCAATAAAATATATTAAAAACAAAAACAAAAACAAAACATCTTCCCTGCACCACCCAGCTCTGTGCCCAGAGGCAGTGCCAGGCAGTGGCACTAGAGAGGGAGGGGGGGGACAGCTGCCATTTAGTTGTGACCCCAGACAAAGTCAAGTCTGTTTAGATGAGACCCCAAGGCCCTGCTCTCAGAAGCACGACCTCCAGCAGGATAAAGAGGATTCTACTGGCATTTAGGGACACGGAGGGCAGGCAGAGAGCTTTGCCTTGGAGTTGGAGAATCTGGGGTTAATTCTGAGTGTCATTAAGCTGTGTGACCTCCTGTAAGGGCCTTTGCCTCTCAGAGTCTTGCTTTCCTCACCTGTGACACAGTTGGAGTCACTGGGACTTTGTTATCCAACCGTCCGCTACCAGGACAACCACTTCAGGAGGAGATGCATCTATTTTAGGTCCCGCGTGAGGCATGCTTGAGTGGGCCATGCCCAGGTCCTTCTCCCTTTAGCTTCCTTTGGTGCCCGCTGGCAGGGCCCGAGGAAGCAGAAGGCGGATTCTTCTGAGGATGGGGCTGAGTAGCCTCTGAAGAGGGAGACCCTACAGCTCCACTTAGCATATCCGTCCTGGCATTTTGCAACCGCCCCGCCCCCACACACACACCCAGGAAAGCTATTAGGCACCAAGTCCTCCTCTTCTCCTCTTCTCTCCCCTCAGTCCCCATACCTGTTCCTGTCCCGGGAGAGATGGCAATGGTGGTCCCGCCCTTCCACGTCCCTGATCACTTTCCGGAAGGCCCCTTCCTGACCACACAGCCCCAGCCTTCTAACCCTGCCCACCCGCTGGCTTCCCTCCCTCCTTTCATGGTGGGCGGAGGAGACCAAAGGCGGCAGGAGGCTCTGGTCTTGGCCCCAGTTCCTCCTCCGTCTCCAGCAGCCAGGCTCCGAGCCTGGTAAGCGGTCCTCCGGGGCCTGCCTGCTGGGCTTGGGCTAATCTGCCTGCACGCTGGCCGTGTAGATCTGAAGATAACCTGACACACTCGTAAATATTTCATCTCCGCGTGGCCATGCGCCTCATCTGCCGGGCGAGGAGGCAGCACCCCGGCGCTGACCCCGTTGTCAGAGCATCTCAGCAGCTGCCGAGAGGTGGGAGGGCAGAGCCGGGGTCAACCTCTTCTGGCTGCTGAGCACCAGGCGCCTGGCAGAGGCTCCCCGAGGAGGCAGTGAGGGGGTGCGCAGAGTCCGGCCGGCAGACCCTGGGCAGGGCCCTATGCTTCTTGAGCCTCGGTTTCTCATCTGGGGCAACAATTTTGTCCCACAGCCTTGCATCGAAAGAGTGAGGAAGGAGAACTGGACATGCTTTGAGAGTCGCTGTCAAGAGCTACTATGACTTATGTCCCAGGCGGATGGTCCCCAGTAACGTCTCGCAGAGGAAGGAGGTGACTCTTAAGACAGTGGTTCTCAATCTGTGGGTCGAGACCCCTTTGGGGGTCGAACGACCCTTCCACAGGGGTCGCCTAAGACCATCGGAAAACACATATATAATCACATATTGTTTTTGTGATTAATCACTATGCTTTAATTATGTTCAATTTGTAACAATGAAAATACATCCTGCCTATCAGATATGTACATCAGGATTCATAACAGTAGCAACATTACAGTTATGAAGTAGCAACGAAAATAATTTTATGGTTGGGGGTCACCACAACATGAGGAACTGTATTAAAGGGCTGCGGCATTAGCAAGGTTGAGAACCACTGCTTAAGAGGTAGTGAGCCCATTCAAGTCTACCTGAGGGGGGGCGGGGGGGTGGGCATCTGTTCAGGCAGGGTGACCCAGGGACACTGGGCTCTTGGGAAGCCGAGATGAAGGGAGACCCAGAGCAAAGTACGATTGGGACTAAGAGCTGGAAGTGAGTTTCCCAGGCAGCCCAGGGTTCCCAGGAGCAGGGAGGGGGAAGGAACGGGCAGTGGTGGTCCCTATGGATGCTGACATCACAGGGCCAGTCCAGCTCCAGGCGGATTCTGATGGGGAAGTGGCTGCCTGGGGCTGTTAGCACCCCGAGGGAGGTCAGTCCAGAAGGAAGTGACTCAAAGATGTGTCCCAGACTTCTCTGTCTCCACCGCCTAGCCCAGGGCCCAGATGCCGCGGAAAATGTTCTCTGATCGAATACGTGAGCCTCTGGGAGCCTTATTTGCTTCCCAGCCAGATAAACACACTGGGGTTGGACAAGGTCACAGGCAGGTGGCATTGGCCTTCTGATTTCCAGGGCCGGGGGTTACTGACACACTGGGGCGGAGGCCAGAGCCCTGGGGGACAATGCCTGGGGCTTTGCCCAGCAGGAGGCCCCTGAAGGAACCTTCTGGAACCGAGCGCCAGGGTTCCCATTGTGCCCTTGCCCCACGCGCACAGTCGGTTCTTACCCAGGACGGTGAGGCGCGCAGGGCGGGACCGGATGGCGGCCTGGATGGCCTGGCACTCGTACACCGCATCGTCTTGCAGTTCTGCCCGCAGGATCTTCAGGTGATGTTCTCCTGACAGGTGGTTCCCCACCACCAGGTACTGCGGGTAACCTGTGGACACAGCAGGCGTATCACAGGGGCTGGTCCAGGGGCGGAGGCGACATTCATGATACGCAGGACAGTGGCACACACCTAGGCGGGGCTGCTCTGTCTCAGAGGCCCAGGGCCCTGGGGTGAGCACAGAGGTGAGTCTCCCCAGGGTGCTGGGCAGAGTGTGCATGTGTATAAGGGAATGGGCGATGTTTGGTTTAGGAACGGGGGAAGCTATTGCTGGGCACCGTTACACAGGATAATCTATGTAAAGGGCCCGGCACATAGACTATAAATGCTGGTTGAAACGAAAGTACCTGGGAGGTGGGGCAGCAAAGAGCCGTCTTTCTAAGTGAGAACTGACCAGGCGTCTGGGCCTTTTGGGGGTTGGGAGCCGGGCACTGGGCTTTGGTATAGGTTTGAATCAACTGCTTTCTCAGCGGTGACTCTGTTTACCCGTCACATGAAGGAGAAAATCCTTCCTTTTCTCCCTGTGGATGATTGGATATTGATGAGACAATATCTGAGCTTCTTAGAAGAAAAATGTTCTATCAATATGAGGGAGTGTATTTATAAATCTCTTCCTTTGACTGTTTTGTTTTTTTCCCCCAGCCGCGGTGACCAGAGAGACAGCGAGGCCCTGCACGGACAGCTGGGGGTGCACGGGAGGGTAAGGCAGAGGCGGGGTCCAGGCCCTCCCGGGAGGTCTGGGGGTACTCACTCGAGAGGTCCCTGCCCACGCCCAGAGCCAAGCCGTCCTTGATCCACAGAACGAAGCCGTCATATTCCGGGATGGCACAGAGCAGCGTCACCGGCTGCCCCGACACCACGGCCTGGTCCTGGGGCTGCTGGCTGAAGGAGTACACTTGGCCTGGGGAGGAGACAAGCAGAGCGGCCGGTTAGTGCAGGGAGCAGGGCCCAGGCTGGCCCAGGGGGCAGGTCCCCCCACCTCCCAGAGCACTGGGGCCCAGCAGCGACCTCCTCACACACCTCCCCCCTCAATCCCCCAGCTTGATCCCCTGTTTCAGAGCTGAGTCCCCACTGGAGCCCCATCCATCCCTAATTTCCCTACACTCACACTCGGTCCAGCCATCCTCCCCCCACAGGCCGTGCCCACCACTCACTGCCCTTGGGACACGCCCCTCCCTTTCCATCTGGCTAACTCTTTCCATCTGACACCCCTGCTTGTACCCACTTCCACGCAGGACAGAGGACCCTCGCCTCCCCCTCCACCCCCCCCGCAGCATTCTGTGTGGGGTGGGCTTCAGAGCAGTGGACATGGGAGTGGTGAGCTGTGGTTAGACTTGAGAATCCAGGAAACAGTATTGTGCTAGTGGCTCAGGATGGGCCTCAGGCCGAGTTCACCAGGGGGAGCGGTGTGCAGTGTGGCGGGGGGTGTGCCACGAGGGAGCAGGTCTCACATCCACACATCAGCCTGTCCCTTTCCTTTCTGCAGCAGACCCTACCCCAGCCTCACTGTCACTGGGAGAAAGCCATAACTGTGACCCCGTGGCACCCACCCCCATATACCTCAGTGAGATGGCACTGAGCCATCTGAGCCAGCCAGTCCCTACTTTATTAAACACAATGGCAGCGTGTACAAAATACCAGGCTTGTGCAATGACTTAAAATATCAGCTCATCAATGTTTTCATCCCCGTACCAACCAGATGAGGCACAAGGAGGTGCGAGGTAGCCACAGGGCCTGCGATTGTTACCGACAGACCAGGTGCCGACCGCACCTTCCCTGGCGCGGGGGCAGCCCCCGCAGGGGCCCTTATCACCCCATTTCACAGGGTTAAGAACCGGAGCCTCAGAGGCTAACCGAACTGATAGCCTCTGCATCCAGGGGCCGGACGAGGCTGCGGATACAAGACTTTTTGGCTCCAAAGGCATGTTCTCATCTGCTGAGCTATGCTGCATGCAGATCCCTGAGCCTGGTCCTGGAGGGGTTGCCAAAGAAGGGGGTGCTGTGACCGCGTTCCCGGGAGGCCCCGCTGAATGGACAACAGGGCAATGACAGCTACTGAGCTCCTGCCGCAGTGCGACCATGCCTCCCGTGCCTGCCCTCTTGTGACTTAAGGAAGTACATCACCGGATGGAAATAGCACCATGTTCCCGCAAAGACACCAGGATCAGAGAGGCAAAGTAACCTGCCTGAGGTCGCACAGCTGATGAGTGATGGAGCAGGGGTTTGAGCTGGGGTGCTCTGACTCCCAAGCACCCCTTCTTTCCCACACCCTGCTCTGCACCTACTGACAGCCCAGGAAAGCTGGGCCTGGCTGGGCTGCTGCCCGGCCTCTCCTCCCCCTGGGGTCAGGATAGCCCCGAGGTCTGAGACACAAGGGCCCAGGCTCAGGCCACAGAGAGGGCTAAGGGGCTGCTGGTGTGTCGCTCCAAGGGGAGCAGGCAGGTGGCAGCACGCGTGGCGGCGCCCCCTGGAGGAGACAGTCCACATGCCGTGACAGTCCGTGCCGTGGCAGGTAGCTGAGCCCACCACCTGATCAGATCTTGGCTGGTCTTCGAGGAGTCTCATTAACAATCACATGGGCACTGAATTGTGGGAGAAGCACTTTTTATTCCGAGCCGAGCTTTACCGATGAGATTTCACAGGACGTTTTAATCAGCGATGTGAGGTGGGGTTGTTTTCTCCCCTCTCCGTCTCTTCTGTTTCTCGGTTGTAATTAGATAGTTTCTGGCACCAAAACAAGAGCGAGAAGGAGGGAAGAGATGAGAGAGGAGGAAGGAGGTGGGAGAAAGAGCAGGAGGGCGAGGGGCCAGGTGAGGAGAGCAGGAGAAAAGGGGGCCTGGAGGGGAAGTAAGAGGAAGAGCAGCGAGAGGAGGAGGAGGAGGAGGAGGAGGAGGAGGAGGAGGAGGAGGAGGGAAAGGGGTGCAGAAGCCACACAGTGGGAGGGTGTGGTGGGGAGAACATTCTGAGGCTCTTCTCTGGGCTCTCATGATGATTCCTCAGCTCATTCTTTTATCCCAAAATCGTTCTTGCAAGAAGGGCAGCGTGCAGACAGCCGCAAGAGCTGCCAAAGAGTGTGCTATCAGAGAGAACGATCAAGCTGCCAGCAGGGAGCTGAGGGGTCAGACTGAGAAGGCCTTAGCCAAAATGGGGCTCAGGTCCTCAGAAATGTCCATTGATGGGGACCCCCTGAAAGGGCAAGCATCCCATTGGCCTCCCACCCCCAGTCCTGCTTCCTCTTGCGGCTGGTGGGCATAACTAGAGAGCTGGGCGCAGGAGGCATCCCAAGGGGCTGGAGGGGCGGGGCTGGGTGAGTCCTGGATGGAGTGATACCCCAGCGTGACGGTGGTACCCTGAGGGAGAAGAGGACTGTCGCCATGGAAACAGGCTCTAGAGGAAGGCAGGCTGGGAGGAGCGCTGTGTGGAAGCAGGCCTTGGCAGTGAGACTGAGGAGTCCCTGTTTCACTCTGGAGGGTGTCTCGGGGCCAGGAGTTGGAGCAGGCAGAAGAGCCCCCCAGATTAGACCTGGGGCCTACAGACCGGAGCCCGAGGGGATGGGAGAACAGGAGTGGCCAGCCTGGGGGGCGGTCTCCAGGTCTCCCATCCCAGCATCTGCTGCTCACTCTCTGTGTGTTCGGGTCCCCCAGCTTTTCTCTGGGAAGGATGTTTCTGGGGGGCAGGGGCGGGGGGAGAAGGACACAAGGACAGTCTCAAAAAACCACCCAAAAGGCAGAATTTGCAAATTATTTTCGGACAGGGAATGGCTAGTGCTTTAACTGACTATTTTTTTTAAAGTCTAATTTTAATTTTTACACATCCAATACAAGACATGAAAAGGAAAAAAACCACACAAGATGCTAAAAAAACCCTGTTTTTCTTTTAAATCAATGGGATGCTTTTTCAAACAGAATCGTGACCCCATTGTCACTCCCCAGAGAGAGATAGTTGAGGTGCTGTGGATGGAGAGGCGGGGGTGGGGGGGTGGGGGGCGGGATGGGCACTCCTCTTCACCCCTGGGGTAGACCTTGCAGCCTCTGCTTCCAGCTCAAGACCCCAGGAACACAGATGAGAGTCCCAGGGTAGGTCCTCGCCCAAAGCATGCCCTGACCTCCCCTCACTCCTGCTTCCAATCCCCGTTTCCTACTCGGAACAAGTGACATTTAAGTGAGCCTGGGACCATTTCCTGTAACCTGCTGGGTATTGTGTTAAGCAGACAGGAAGCCCCTTGAGAACAGCTGTGTCTTTCACACACGTTCATCGAGACCTGCTATGAGGCAGGTATTGCAACCTCTGAGGACAGGTGGGTCTGACCTGGCCCCACCCTCCAGGAGCTTATGCCCGTATCCCCATCGCCTGGACAATTCTGTCCTGAGTACCGAGTATGTCCTGCTCTCAGCACACCTCGCACCCTCGGTCCCAGGTGTTCTGCCTCAGTTTCCCATTTCGTCCCATGACGTTCTCCTGGGTGTGGAGCCTGGCAGCCAGCGAGGCCTCCCTTTTCACGCTTTATTTGTAATCGGTCCCATCACCAAGTCCCGCCTAGCCTCTTTCTTCAGACCCACCCTTCCCTCTCCATTCCCACCACACAACCCCAAGTCCAGGCCCTCATGGCCTCAACCTGGCTGCTCAAAACAGACCATGACTGCTTTCAGGTAATGCCCTGGATTTTCTTTCAAAATTGCCGCTGTCCTCATATCTCCCCCCGCTTCAAGAGGTGCAACTCCGTGGCTCTCCATGTCAGCAAGGTGGCACCTGACCCTCCGTCCTGAACTATGAGCTTCTCCGAAATCTGCCCCTTCCTCCTGGTGCTCAGCAGCAACCCTGTGCTGCTGCCCACAGGTGTGTCCTGGAGTCCTGGCTGTCCCACCGGCTGGAGTGAGCCCTCCCCTCGCCCCCCAGGCCTCCCTCACCAGCCCAGCATCCCGGTGGGGCCAGCTCTGCCCTGAATTGATCTTTGCCTGCACCTCTAGGCACTGTCTGTCCCCGGGAGGGGGTCTCCATCTTCTCTTTTCCTCTCTTTCTCCTCTTTCCCCTCCTTCTCTTCTCCCTCACTGTCTTCAAAACTTTATTGAGCAGCTACTACATATATGTTAGATGCCAAGGAAACAAAAGTAAAGAAGAAATAGAGGGTAGACTCCTTGAGGGCGGGGCCACGGCTGCTTTTCCATCCTGTCGTCTCAGTGCTGTGCCTGGGGGGGAGGAGGCAGGCGGGGCGGGAGTGGGAAGAAGCACCGATGGCTCTTTAATGGCCGGTGGTGCTTGTAGCTGACCCGCTCTGGTTTGCCTCCTGAAATCTGGTTACTGTAGGAAACTGTTTTTACATTGTACACGACAGAGTAGATGGACATTGTGCTGAGCACGCCACATGGAAGGCATGAAGTGGGAAGGAAAGGGGAGGGGCCATAGTCTCACAGAGGTGGGTGTTATAGGACAAAAATAGCGGAGTTATTCATGAAAGCCTACTTTATGCCAGGCCTTTGAACTACCGTGCCAGTTAGCCGAGATTACCCAGTTTACAGATGAACTGAGGCTGATAAATGAAGTGACATGACCAAGGACACACAGTGGGCCCAGGTGTAATTCAAGGTTATACTGTGGGCCCAGGTATAACTTAAGGTCACATAGTAAACCCAGGTATAATTCAAGGTCGTACTGGATCCAGGTGTAATTCAAGATCACACAGTGGAACTATATGTAACTCAAGATTATGCAGTGGACCCAGCTGTAACTTAAGGTCACATAGTGGGCCCGGGTGTAATTCAAGGTCATGCAGTGGACCCAAGTGCAATTCAAGGTCACATATTGGGCCTGGGTGTAATTCAAGGTGACAAAGTGTTCTCAGGTGTAGTTCAAGGTCAAACAGTGGACCCAGGTGTAATTCAACATCCTGGATAGGCCCATGTGTAAATCAAACCCAAGTATCTTTGGCTGCAAACCCTGTTTTCTTGCCATTATCCCATGTTAGCTATTGAATTAAGAGCCTGAAATCCAATTTTGCTTCTCAAACAAGTACTCACCCCACAAACCAGGCACCTAAAGAGAGGCAGAGAATCTTTGGAGTGAAAAGCAATTTTTCGGTTCTTCCCTACGTTTACACAGCCTCCTCCCTACAGCTCTGGTCAACACCACCGGTTAGGACTCAGAGTGGAGCCCTGTACTGGCCACCATGGGGGGCAGATATGAAAGAAAGGAGGTATAATAACTATCGGTACTTTTTATTATATAATAACCATTATTTATATAATAATTACATTATCATATGCACATTATATAGCTAGGTAAATATTATAAATAATATTTTTATTGTTATAGAGCTAAAAATAGCCAAATTTCATTCAATGTAAACATGTATTCAGAGCTTTATATGGTTATATGATTGAATTCTCTCCCCGGTCAGTCCTGTGCGATGGGACCATATCAAACCCACGGGAAGATGAGGCTGTCCAGGGGCCCAGGGCACTGAATGATGGAGCCGGGACATCAGGCCCAGCAGTCCTGTTTCAGAGCCTCATCCTAATGACCTTTATTACAGTTATGGGCCCCTGGTAACTCACAGAACCTGCCCGAGACCTCCCGGGCCAACCTTTGCCCTTGCCCAGAACTGAAAAGTGTCGCGGGAGCTGCAAAGGAGCAGGCAGGGGCGGAATGCACATGGAGCTCTCCCTCCTGGCGCCTCACCTTGGCCTCCTCCCGGGGACCCGGGGACACAGCATAGACGGAACCATCACCATTTGGCTCTGGGAGGTCCCCTCCCTCTTCCAGTAAAATATTTAAAATGTTAAAGACCCCACGATTCTCTGTGAATTCACAGTCTCCTGGCCCCTGATCTGAGGTCACCCCTCAATCTCCGTTATTTCCTGGGGAGGAAAGAGGCCTTTTGCTGCGGAAGACCGAGATTATAAGGGGCAGAGCGATTTCACGGCAGTGTTCCAGGGAACTGGCTGCCTGGTGTGTGTGTGTGTGTGTGTGTGTGTATGTGTGAAGTGTGTAACAGGTGGGAAGGGGGCACAGGGGCCCCATGCCCATAGTGCTCGGGGTCCCCGATGCTAAGCTCAGAGGAGCCATGGTGCTCACCCAGCCCTGCCACCCATAACTGTCAGCCTCAAAGCTTCTGCGGACGCATTCTGGGACTCCAGTGTCCCGAGTCTCCTGCCGCTCCAATGGGCGTATGTGTTTGTGCCTCTCATGGTCAGGTCCCTGGGAAGCCTCTTCGTCCCCATGGGGACAGTTGTCAGTGCTTGCTGGGTGGCTCATGAGAACGAAATAGGCCGTTTTATGTAAAGTGCACAGCGCCCGTATGCCCTCCACTCGGCAGCTCTCATGTCACCGTGAGGCTGGTGTAGGGCGTGTGCGGGGCCTGAGCGCACAGGAGTGTATTTAGGATGCAAATCTAGGCAGTCGCGGTGGGTCTGACAGTGCTGGCCCTCGAATGTGTGGTCAGAAGTTGGCTCTGAATGAGACATCACCAAAGGCTTTGACCCACATGCTCAGATCTGGGTGTCAGAAGGATCGTGGTGGCCACCGTGAGGATGGGTGATGGAGGGCTCCCTGGAGGAGGAGAACAAAGCAGGAAGGTTTCGCTGTCACAGGGCTCAGGCTCCTGCTGCATTGGGGGAAGGAACATGAACTTAGGAGCCATCTGGGCGTGGAATTGACAGCACTCAATGGGGGATGAGGAAGATGGAGCATAAAGGCTCCTCTCTCTGGCCCGCAGGACAGTGAGGGGGTGACTCGAGGGGCCCTTTTGTCTCAGGAGAAGTGTGGGGGGCAGTGAGTCCAGTTGTGAATATGGTGATGGAGAGGGGCCTCGGATCACTCCAGAGAAGGCGTCCTGGGTGCCGGCTGGTGGGGAAGGAAGCTGTGGCTTCCGCCTTCTCACATTACTGGGCACTCACTGGGGCTCAGGCAGGAGGAGTGTTTCAACAACGTGTCCCTTCATTTGGTGTTGGCTGGGAATTCACCTCCAAATGCCACAAGCTGCGGTCATTGATGACTATCTAAGAGGGACATGGTTAAGCCAGGCTTGGGAATATGGGGAGCAGCTGGCTTGGGCGAGGCAGCTAACTCCTGTCCAGGTTTGCACAGGCTCAGAGCCCTGTGGGACAGCAAGAAGGCATCTAACCCAACCTTCTTCTTTGGGCCAGGGCCGGAAATACAGAGAAGCCAGACGGACAAGGCAGGCGTGGAAGATGGGCCCTCTCTCCACTGTCTGTCTCTCCTAGACATTGCGGGGGAGAGACTTGGAAACGCTCCAACCCCAACGTGGCCTGCAGTAGCCATTGGCAGCTTGGCTCTGGCGCACAGGTGAGGAGAAGCTCGCCAGCATCAGGAACGTTCTGGAAATGGCGCTGGCGTTTTGTTCGGCTCACACAGCAGAGCCCGACTACCTCTCCTGCGTGACAGGCTGGTCGTGGGGCCCTTCTCGGCCACCGGGGTTCCTTGCCTGTGGCTCTCTTGGCCTCACACGTCCCTCCCCAGGACACACCATCCGCCAAGGTTGTCCCGGACGGCGTGGGTCATTCATGAAGAGCAATGGGGCTGGCCGCGGCACGGTGACTCCAAAGTCACTATCAATCCTTGGCCGGCTGATTACCAGCCTGTGGCCCCAGCCAGAGCCCGCACTGTGCTCATTAGGGACAGAGGTGGTCCTCCATCCATTCCGCCCGGTTCTGGGTGCCAAGGAGACGCTGATAAGTGCCGGCGGAAACACGGGCGCATCGGGCCTGGGACGGAGCCCATCCATCCTGCCTGCCTGCTGCTGCCGTCCTGGAGTCTGACCGAGACGGGAAGGGCAGAGCGGTGCGGGCTGCTGTGCTGATGTGGGAGGCGAGGGCACCAGAAAGCGACTCCGGCCCACTGCTGGCCGGCCATGGGCCAGGCTCCGTCCTTTCTTTCTTTGAGTCTCTGGTTCTTGTGCTTATGATGTGCGCACTGAACCATTGTTGGCGGCGGGGAGGGGCTGCAGGAGAGAAAGTGGTGCTGAAGACAGCGATAGAACGACGGAACAGAGATGTCCTTAGCCCGAGAGGTGGCTTAGGCATCCGCTGTGGGCAGATAGGGGCCTCTCAGAGAGCGTCAGCTTGGGGATCCCCTGGACAGGCTGGAGGTGGGGCTTCGGGCCGCTGGCCCCGTGATGTCTAGCGTCTCTTGTTCTCTTTTATAAGAGACTTGTTGCCCAGTGCATGAAATTCATGCAGGGAGGGGGGGGGGTCCCTCAACCCGGCACTCATCCCTCTAGCAATCCGGGACCACTGGCTCCTAACTGCTCACCTGCCTGCCTGCCTGATCACCCCTAATCACTCTGCCTGCCTGCCTCAACAGCCCTAACCACTCACCTGCCTGCCTGATTGCCCCTAACTGCTCGCCTGCCTGCCTGCTCACCCCTAACCACTTTCCTGACTTTCTGATCACTCCTAACTGCTCGCCTGCCTGCCTGGTCACCCCCAACTGCCTCTGCCTCAGCCCTTGCCACTGTGGCTTAGTCCAGAAGGACATCCAGAATGATGTCCAGAAGGTCGTTTGGCTGTCTGGTCTAATTAGCATATTATGCTTTTATTATTATAGATGCTATAAGGACACAGGAGGCTGTCTTCACAGTGAGCACCAGGCCCAGAAGGTTGGATCTGGTGCTGCCTCTGCCTGTGGTCCTGGCTCGTCCCTTCTCCGTGACGCAGACTCTTTGTCTGTAAAGACCAGTGGGCAACCTGGCAGTTCTCTCCCTTCCAGCCCTAGCGATCTGTGTTCTGATTGATCCAAAATCTTATTTTTTTTTGGGGGGGGGGGGGCGGTGGGGAGCTAGGGCTGGAAGAATAAAAGCGAGGCACAAGGAAGTAAGAACAAATCTCCCACAGACGCCAGTCTGCTTGGGGAAGATCCATGTCCTAAACATCATTAAAAAAAAATCAACATTTAAAAATAATCATTTATGCTGGTACAGTCCTTGCCAGTTGGAAACTGTTCTGAAACTTCCATGTGCAGAGAATCACCTGGGGAACTTGCAAAACATACAGGTTCCTGGGCTCTAAGCTGGAAATTCCCAGACAGCCTCTGAGCCGGGCCAAGGAGTCTGCATTTCACCAGCTTCCAGAGCAGGAAGCACAAATGTATGCAGCAGAGGGCTCAGGGGGAGCAGGGGGGGCTCAGGGGAGCAGGGGGGCTCAGGGGGAGCAGCGAGAGCTCAGGGAGGCAGGGGGCTCAGAGGGTGTAGGGGGGTTCAGGGGGAGCAGCGAGGGGGCTTAGGGAGAGCAGCGGAGGGCTAGGGGGAGCAGCGGGGGGCGGCTCAAGGGAGTAGGGGGATTCAGGGGGAGCATGGGGGCTCAGGGAGAGCAGGGGGTTCAGGGGGAGCAGTGGGGGGCTCAGGGGGAGCAGTAGGGGGGTTCAGGGAGAGCAGCGGAGGGCTCAGAGGGAGCAGTGAGAGCTCGGGGGGCAGGGGGCTCAGAGGGTGTAGGGGGGCTCAGGGAGAACAGTGGGGGTTCAGGGGGAGCCGGGAGGCTCAGGGGGAGCAGGGGGGCTCAGGGGGGAGCAGCAGAGGTCTCAGGGGGCCCAGTTACACTAGTCTTGGCCCTGTCACTTGTCGCATTGGTCGAGCTGCTCTTTCTCTCCGGGCGCCTTGGCTTTCTGAACTGCACAGTGAAGGTCTGTAGTTGGATGAGGTCCGTAGTTTTCACACTTTTCTTTTTTTTAGTGCATCCAACCCTTTGTCAATGGAATCTCACACGGAACCCCGATGTATAAGGTGGGTGGCGGCAGAGCTGGGGTGGAGCCGGAGGGGCCGAGTCCAGCCCTCTGGCCCCTCTGCAGGGACTCCATGGTCCTCGTGGGATGCTCAGGAACCAGAAGGTCCCGTGCAGCTCGGACAGTCTCTAGCTGTCCGTGAAGGGCAACGTGGCTTTGTCCCACTGACGGGCCCACGGCAGGCCTGGCCCAGGGTGCCCTGCGCGGCTCAGGCAGGCTGGCCCTGAAGCACTAGGTACTTTTGTGTCACTCACTAACCTGGCCTCGGGACCGCCATCTAGACCTGGTGCTCATAGAGGAACCTCCTGGCGGCTGGAGCCGCTCCCCATCGGAACTAGATCATCTCATTGCCGGGCCCCAAATTTGTCCCGTCTTGGAGCCCAAATACCATCCACTCAATTATCTCCGTTGATGGAGAGGAGCGAGGGTGTGAATAATCCGAGATGATGGACATTCTAAAATAATGAATAATTCTTAGTAACATTTATTTTCAACTTTGCAATGCATTTTGGTATTCATGCTTGAATATGGACTTGTTGATGTTCTGGGAATTTTTAATACTTAAAGAAAAAGTGCCAGCCCGGCCAGCGTGGCTCAGTGGTTGAGTGTCGACCTAGGAACCAGGAGGTCATGGTTCGATTCCTGGTCAGGGCACATGCCCGGTTGTGGGCTAGATCCCCAGTTTCTCTCTCTCTCTCTCTCTCTCTCTCTCTCTCTCTTTCTCACTGAAATCAATAAATATATCTCTATATATAAAAGAAGTGTCAATGATGGAGCCTCCCTGTACATCCAGCTCAGCCAGTGGGGACATCACCGCTGGGATTGGCCCACAGCTGGGGTCAGGCCACCCTCCTCCATCTCCAGTTCACTGTCTGTGGCTCACACCTTCCCTAGGAGGGAACTCGGGATATCAGCTGATTTTGCTTTTAAAAGACTTCCATTCCCTTTGGGCCTCATGCAAATAAGAACCGACTAAGAAACTGTGAAATGTTAACAGAGGACTTCATTAAGCAATCTTGGCGATAGCATTTTCCAGGAATGGGGACAATTTGCCAACAGATAATTGAGAGCGGACTATATATGTACTCTAATTAAAAAAGCGATTCTTCTCCCTGCCCTGGGGTTCTGCGCCCCGCCTTCTGCTTGCTTCGGGGTATTAACCACAACTAACTCTTGTGTGCGCTCTCTACGTCACAAAGCAGTTTACACACGTTCTTTCGCTTCCTGCACCCCCACGACACCCAGTGGAAGGCCTGTCATCGGCCCTGACGGAGAGGCCTGAATGCCAAGGTCCCGCTGCAAGTGGGTGCCTTCCATCCCAGCCCCTTCTATGTCACGTGGTCTCTCCGTCACCACCTCACAGTGGCCCTGGCGAGGGCTCAGATTATTTGTGTCAACCGCGAGAATGAGCAGCAAAGAAAGCAGAATAAAACGAACTTGTAAATGCTACCCTGGTCTTTGTTTTCATTTTTATTGATTTCAGAGAGGAAGGGAGAGAGAGAGATAGAAACATCAATGATGAGAGAGAATCAAGGATCGGCTGCCTCCTGCATGCCCCACACTGGGGATGGAGCCTGCAACCTGGGCATGTGCCCTGACCGGGAATTGAACTTTGACCTCCTGGTTCCTAGGTTGATGCTCAACCACTGAGCCACACCAGCCGGGCATACCCCAGTCTTTGTTTTGATAATTAGAAGTGGAAATGCTGGTAAAGAGGAGATTTTGTGCTGGGGGTGCCCAGGGAGGAAGGAGAGGGAGCATGGGGGGCCAGGACGGGCTGAGGGGTTTCCCTGATCCCAAGAGGCTGCAGCTGCATCACTGAGCCCTGGCATCACAGAGGACGAGGTGGTGGGAAGGAGAGAGCTGGCCGGCCCAGAGTTCCTGGAAGCAGAAGTCGTCCTGACTCTGGCCTAGCTATTTCTTCATCGACAACCCCGAGAGGCAGAGAATCACTTCCATTTTATGGATCAGGAAATGCAAGCTCAGGTCGGCCATGTAACCCGTCCAGTGTGTGCTGGAGGCGGGCAGCGAAGCATTCGGCCCTGGGTCTGGGCCACCTTACTCGACAGTGCCGGGTAAGACGGAGGCTGGGTGAGCCCTGTGGGTCCCTCTTCAGAAAACAGAGACTGACAATCGTCCTCTGGTTGGCCCAGGCTGGGCTCCAGTAACAGACAGAAGCTGATAGGATAACTGCTTCGTGCCTTGGGCAGAGGCCCTGCCCCACCTGCAAACCACACTCAGCCAGAGAAAATGCCCGTGGTCCTGGCACCGGGGCTGAGATCAGCTCCAGGGACAACAATTCAGGGCAAACATCACCTGGACGCAGAGTCATGGCCGTGTTCTGAACTCCACCCGCCTGCACCCCTGTTCACAGGCCCTTGGCTATGTGTCCTCAGCTCAGTCCTGGGCTGGTGAGTGTCTCCCATGGGCCTTTGCAGCAGCCACCTGGTGCTGAGCCTCTTGTCTGTGGTGGGATGACTTAGGGAGGACCTGCTGTGCCCGGCGAGGCCCTTCTGCTGGGCACAGGATCGGGGGCTGCAAATGGGAGTCCTTTTGCAGGGACGAGGCCCACTCCTGCCTGCCCCCAGGACATGTCTGTTTTTCAGCAAGGACTGCCCCAGGCTGAGCCACAGCTCCTCTGATGGGAGAGCTACTCCAGCTTCACCGGAGGGAGCAGAGCAGCTCTCCCCGCCTTCCCGAAAGGCAACAATATTCGGCAACTCTCGGCGTCTTGGGGAGAGAATTCATGCCCGTAATTAGTTACTGTATATCACCGTGAGTACTCTGCTCAGGATTTACTGGGCAAATCCCGTTTAACTGCACAATAACTACAGGTCCTCGCTGCTTATTGGGTAATTTACTAAGGCTGGGAGAATGGGGCAGGAGGGACTCCACAGGAGGCATTGTAACCCCTTGAATCAAACTTTATGAGTTGGGGTTTTGGCAGGGAGGCGGCGGCTGGTAGCCAGCTCTCATCGCTTTGTGTTGCAGAGTTGGCGGGAAGACCGCTTCCTTCTCTTTATTTATTGCAGGAGGGGTCTGGGACCGGGGCTGGGGCTGGCCCGTAGCAGCCGGGGGCGACAGGGTCTTCTGGTACCGAGGGCCTTTGGCTGAACACAGAGCAACCTGGCAGGAACTGGCAGCGGGAACCCAGGCTTGGTGTCCTGGGGGCTCCAGCCAAGCCTGCCATTTATTCCCTCCAAGGGTCTTCTTTGTTTCTGGGCCAGTGGGCGGAGCGCAGGGAACTGGCCTTGGCTGGCAGCATGGAGATCATCCCTAAACCCTTTCTTTTCTCGCAAGGGCCGCGATGGTTGGGAAGTAGCCATTCCCGGGCACTCGGCCGACATTCCCAGCCTTAATCTGCTTGAGCAAAGTCTGTCTTTGGCCGCGCACCGTCTAAACTCCTCTAACCTAGTTAGTCCAGGGAGAGGGGAAGAGACACAATAATGAAAAACGCAACGTGCGGCATTGCCTGACGCAATCTAATAAATTACTCGGTGCCCGGCTGCCAGCTCAGACGAAGCCCGGTATTGCCTGCAGTAATTATTTGGATCAAATGCAGTTTATCTGCTTCATATTTGTGCTTCTGTGCTCAGTGGTAACTTATAAATGTCATTGTGGTGTTTATTTGTTATAATGAAACTTAATGGCATCGGAAAGCCGGGAGCGGAGTTGGTGGGGCGGCAGGTTTAAAACAATCTCTTCATCTCTGGAGAAGGAATGAGCCGAGATAACAGGAAGCTGCCCGTGGGGAAGAGGTCTGCAGAGAGGGCTGCGTGGCGTGCTGTGTGGTGGACGGAGGGTCCTGTCAGGAAGACGCGGCCGGGTTTAACCCCAGCACCGCCCCTGTCCTCTCTCCACCCTCCAAGGGCGCCCTAGGGATGGGAGCGGCTTAGACTTCACACTACCCGACAGATGGCCCAGATAACAGGTACGGGTTGTCAGGCTCTTGGGAGGCCATGGTCCTAATGGTTGGGATGGAAATCTGAACTCCATGGTAACCGTGTCATGGAGAACAGACCATCAAGGAAGGTGGGAGAAGGGAGGGGGGATGGAAAAGAAAGGGAGGGGCTCTTGGAGGGCCAAAGAGGGGAGGTGGTCTCCTTTGGTGAGGAAGGGGCGTGGTGAAGGGAGCACCAGGCACGAACAGAACAGGGAAGGTCTGGCGGTGGGAGGAGGCAGGGTGCCCCGCTGGCTCTGCGAGCAACCACGGACCAGCACCGGCCATTTAGTGCAGAATGAAGGCTGTTGGCTCCAGGCAGCCCTGGACCCTGCCCTTTCCTCCCTGTATGACTCTGGGCAAGCGATTCATCTTCCCCCAACGTCACGTCCTTATGTGGGACCTGGGGGTGAGAGCAGATACTTTCAGGACTGTGGTGATGATTAAATGAGGTGATGTGGCCTGGCGGGCGTGGCTCAGTGGTTGAACATCGACCTATCAACCAGGAGGTCATGGTTTGGTTCCCGGTCAGGGCACATGCCTGGGTTGCGGGCTTGATCCCCAGTGGGGGGGCATGTAGGAGGCGACTGACTGATATTTCTCTCTTATTGATATTTCTATCTCTCTACCCCTCTCCCTTCCTCTGTTTCTAAAATCAATAAAGACATATTTTTAAACAATGAGGTGATGTGTATAAAGGGGTGAATGCGGTGTTTGACACATAGTGAATGATAAACAATGGCTGTGGCAGTGATTGGCATGTAGTAGGTATCCCATAAACATCTGTTGAGTGAATAAATGAATACTACTTCCCACCTGTGTGTATTACCAAGCCCGCTCCCAAACAGCTCAACTCAGACTGAGACTTCTCAGCTGTGCAGGGCTGACCCTATCTCCCCCATTTACAGTCACCCCGGGGTGGTTATAGGAACTTGCCCAAGGCTGCCCAGCTGGTGGGTGCAGTGGGCACTGGCTCTCCCGCCCCCCAGGGCAGGGTTCCCTCCCCCAGTCATGCCGGGCTGCTCCCCATCTCCGCCGGGAGGCTGACCTCTTCCCTCCGGACCAGCTGCCCTGCTCCCTGGAGTCCAGTCCCAGAGCCGCGCTGACCTTCCCAGCTGCGCCGGGAGGCAGAGCACGCAGGGGTCTTCCTGTCCACCCCATCGTAATACCACATTCAGCGTGCACTCATGCAATAGTCATTCTCTCCCCTCAGCGACATGCGCGTGCAAAGCTCCGAACATCATCAATAACAGAGGAAAATTCTTGGTCACCGTTACTTCTCCCATAGCGAGCCCCTCCCTCCACATACCTTCTGCCCCCGATGTAGGCTGGACCCACTGCACTTAATATTGAATGAATTACCTGGAATTCACTGCCCTGAGGTTGCAGGAAGGAGAAGAGGCAGCCTGGGGAGGGGACACGTTAGCTCTGATGGGCCTACAAGTAGGCTTTCTACCCTGTCCTCACCCTCCACGCTCTCCTGCTCCACCTGCTCCAAGCCCACTGCCTCAGGAAATACGCCGGAGGAGGGGCCGCGCACCCACATCTCCCTGGAGCAGCATTGCTGCGGCGTGTTAATAGGTTTTCTGTGAAATACAGGCTCCATGGTTAAATAAGGCGGCGAGAAGCTGGGTTAATCCTAATTAAACAAGTCTCTCCTACACAAGTCCTCAGACTTTATATGCTAAAGGGCATGCCGAGTCCCCAAAAGGGGGCTATGGTTCAAGGAGCTCCCCCAACTTATTTGACCACAAAAAATTTTCCCTAGAGCACGAACTACGACCAGCGTTCCTTGGAACCCCCTTTGGGAAGTCAAGTGTAAGGCTCACATCGGCCACTAACTCATTACGTGAGCAGATGGGGCAGCCTGAGCAGCTGAGGGGGGTTTGTGGGCAGTGCCCTGTGGGGAGACAGGGGAGAGAGCAGACCCTGGCCACGGGGGAAATCTACGTGGACACAGAGTGGGCGCTCGGTCATGTCTGCCCTTGATGGTGAGGGGGGAAAGTCACCCCACGCTCACCTCCCACCCTCACAAAGCTCCCGGAGACAGAGCGGAGGTGGGAGGACCAGGGCTTGAATCTTAGCTTTTCAGGTCAACGCAAGAGCTGTGTGCCTTCAAGGCGATGCCTCGAACTTTGTGAGCCTCAGTTACCTCATCTTCAAAATGGAGACAACAGCACCTGCCTTGTGAAGGGTGAGGACTAGGTGGTATGTGTGGAAGTGCCCCCCTAGCCCCGTCCTCCCCCTATTTCTCCCACTTCCCGGCAGTCCCCCGATATTACTCTGAATGAACGCCTCCCCCCGTTTTATGCTCCTGTCCTGTCCCCAGTCCTCAGCTCCCCTGCCCGGCCTTCTGCTCTTTCATTACACGCCTGTGTCCCCACTGGACTCAACATCCTCTCGGGGATGTGGCCAACCCTGCCCACCTGCGTCCCTCAGGCCCGGCCACTTCAGTGCCCACAGGGAGCTCCTAATCGCCAGGACCTGCGACCTTCCTCGGAGGCTCTCAAGCTTCGAAGGCCACCTGCCCTCACACAGAGCAGCCCACACCCGCCGGAGAACTGACTCCCACCGAGCAGCCCTCAGCCAATGAGTGACGGGAGCCACTCTCTGGGTGGCTGAGTTCCACGGCACTAGTTGCCCTCCGGGTCGTGGGATTGATGATGCCCCTCCCCCCGATTGGATGCCTTCCCTTTTCCTTGTCAATTCCCTGTCGTCCATCCAGAGCTCTCTGCCTCCCATGTGGACGTTACACGCAAGGCCTTGCTTAGGTTTTTGGGGGAACCTGTGACAACATAGGGGCGCCCTGTGTGTGTTAACCATCTCCACGTCCCTCACAGCACCAGGCACACACTAAGATGCCTGATACACCTCCCAGTCAGACAAAAACAAGCCATAGAGCCCGGCTGGTGCGGCTCAGTGGTTGAGCGTTGACCTATGAACCAGGAGGTCAGGGTTCGATTCTCAGTCAGGGCACATGCCTGGGTTGTGGGCTCGATTCCCAGTGTGGGGTTTGCAGGAGGCAGCCGATCCATAATTCTCTCTCAACATTGAGGTTTCTCTCTCTCTCCCTTTATCTCTAAAATCAATAAAAATATATATATTTTTAAAAAGCCATAGGAAGGACCACAAGGAGCAATTGTCCTACAGCAGCTAGCCCGGGGGGTGGGGCCCGAGGAGCCCGGGGCAGAATGGACGTGCTCCCCCCTCCACTCAGAGGTCGCACCCTCCGGCTCTGTGGCTTGTTTTTGTCTGACTGGGAGGTGTATCAGGCATCTTAGTGTGTGCCTGGTGCTGTGAGGGACGTGGAGATGGATAACATACAAGGGTGCCCCCATGTTGTCTCAGGTTCCCCCAGAGACCTAAGCAAGGCCTTGCGTGTAACGTCCACATGGGAGGCCGAGAGCTCTGGATGGACGATAGGGAATTGACAAGGAAAAGGGAAGGCATCCAATCGGGGGGGAGGGGCATCATCAATCCCACGACCAGGTGGGCAACTAGCGCTGTGGAACTCAGGCCACCCAGGGAGTGGCTCCTGGGAGGTCGTACCTGTCCCCTCTGGCAAACCTTGGCGGGTGCTGAGGGCCGGTGGCCGGGCCGGCGTCCCTCCTCCGCGAGAGGAGAGCAGCGTGGCGGACTGTTTGAGAGCCTTGCGTGAGCGATGGTGGAGAAGTGCTGCTCTTTAAGATCAAGACTAGTGGTTACTGCCGGTGCCTTTGACTGGGAGGCGGGAGGATTCCGACGCTCTATTTATCCCACACTCTGTATGCAGTTACTGAAACTGTCACCGTGTCCCATATTCCAGGGGCTATTATGTGTATTTCAAACCATTATATAAATGCACTTGATTTGGTGCTTCTGAATGTCATTAAACTCCTCCCCTCCCCGTCACAACACGGTTCCCATGGAAACGGACACGTGTGAGAAGGGGAGGCCTAGAGAAGAAAGCAGGTGGAGCAGGGAGAAAAGGTGTCGGCCCGATGACAGCTTCCAGCGCGTGAGGGCCCGGTGAGGTGACATGGCCACTTTGTAGAGACGGGGCCAGCTCCTTCAGGATTTTATGGACTCTCTCTGATAAAAGCCCCGGATAATTCATCTCAGCCAGAACCTGCTCATTCCAGCGTACAGCTCTAAAAACTTGATGGCCCACAGGCCATTAAACACCCTCATTTATGCCGACTCTTTCACCCTGGGAGGGGGGTGGAGGGAGGTCTCGGCACGCAGTGATGGAGCCTCTGAGGCTAGCTGAGCTGGAGGGGTGGGGAGAAGAAAGGAGGCTTCCTCAAGGCACCGCTGGCATAGGGTGAGACCCCAGGATTTTGCCAGTGGCTGCTCCCTTGGTCACCGGGTCCCACTGTCAGCTGTGCACTTTAGAATTACAAAGCTGTAGACACTTGGGGTGGAAGGGGTGTTCTATGTGAAAGCCCTTATGAGGAGCTGCCCAGGGCCTTGGTAGGTAGGGAGCTTCCTGCCTTTGGAGGGATTCAAGCATAGGTTGCAATGGCCTCTTATAATATGACTAGGTGCTCAGTGCACAAAATTTGTGCACTCGGGAGAGAGGTCCCTCAGCCCAGCCTTGGGGGATGTCCGACTGATGGCTTAGGCCCGTTTTCCGTGGGACATCCTTAGCACTGCTGCGGAGGTAAGAGAGGCTCCCACCACCACCGCTGTGCTCGCCAGCCATGAGCCTGGCTTCTGGCTGAGTGGCGCTCCCCCTTTGGGAGCACACTGACCACCATGGGGCAGCTCCTGTGTTGAGCGTCTGCCCCCTGGTGATCAGTGCATGTCATAGTGACCGAGTTTCGCCATTCGGTCGATTTGCATATTACCCTTTTATTATATAGGATTTTCTCTCAGTGGTCAGCTCCGATAGCACATGGTCCAGGAAGCTGTCTGGTCACTGCTCGCTTGGTGTGCTGTTTGAATGGAATTCCTTCTCTGCTCGTTTATCTCCTGAACATTCCTAGCTGCAGGTATGATACTGTACTGGGATTGCTGTGACGTCGTTGGGGGCAGGCTCTGTCTTTACGTGCTGAGGGCCCACCAGCCAGTGCAGAGCACAGAGTAGGCACTTGGTATGTGGTTGATGAAGTAATGAGCACACAGCACCGCAGTATTCAGTATTCGGCAGGGAAACTGAGCCATCAGAAGGAGGTGCGGACCAAATGACCATTGGTTCCTTCGGGCCTCAGGAATCTTGAATGATATGGCTCTAAATCCGAGTTGAATCTAGCTTTCCCCCAAGCCACAGTGCTTAATGATTAAGCACATTAACTACAATGCCAAACAGCAAACCAAAATGAGAACAACTACAAAATCAACTTGGTATGAAATAAATCTGATCTGCCCGGATGGAGGGCAAAGTTGCTGGGGACAGAGCTACGCCCTGCCTTTCTGATGCTCCTATGCCTGGCACAGTGCTGGGGCCCCAGGGGGCGTGGCTTTCCTCCGTGTGTTTCATGTCTATATATATAAAAAAAAACCCAACTTCCCTTCCTTTCCTCCAGGGGTCCTTGCTTCCGGTCTCTTCCAAACAGGGCTTCAAACCCAGGTCTGCCTGCTGATCCTACCTGCCACTCAAGGACTTAGCAGAGTGGAGTGGCAAGAGGACTGGAAGCCTGGGTTTGAGCCCTGGCTCCGTCGCTAGCCAGCTGTGTCGCCCTGGGTAAGTCGCTTTACTTTCCCGAGTCTCAGTTTCCTCTTTTCCAGGTGATTCCCAGTGATTCTGCTAGGAGCCCATGATTCTCAAGCCACCCAGTCCCAGCATCTGAGGAGCCACCGGCCAGGGCCAGAGCAGGTCGCTGTCCTTGCTCTTCCTGCAATGTCTACGCCGTGCAAATATGCTGGGCTCCTGGGATATAATGGAGACCAAGCGGAGCTTAGGGACTGGTAGGGGAGACAGGGAGTCCTTAAGTAACAGCAATGTGAGCATGCATGTACATATGAGCTAAGAATTCTGAAGGGAAGGAGTATGGCTCCAGGAGAGCATAGACGGGTGGGGCCTGAGCAGACTGCACTGGAGAAGGGATCCCTATGCCAAGAGCTGAAGGATGAGCAGGTGACCATGTGCAGGGTTGGGGTGGGGAGTGTTGGGTATGACCAGCATCCAAGAGGGACCAGGGCAGGCAAAGATGCGGAGGCGGATGGAGCATCCCTGTTGGAGGAACTGAACAGTGGCTGATGTCACCAGAACACAGTGTTCAGGGGGCAAGAGGAGGCCAAAGAGGTGGGTGGGATCCAGATCCTGTAGAGCAGTGGTTCTCAACCTTCCTAATGCCGCCACCCTTTAATACAGTTCCTCATGTTGTGGTGACCCCCAATTTCATTGTTACAAATTGAACATAATTAAAGCATAGTGATTCATCACAAAAACAATATGTGATTATGTATGTGTTTTCCGATGGTCTTAGGCGACCCCTGTGAAAGGGTCGTTCGACACCAAAGGGGTCGCGACCCACAGGTTGAGAACCGCTGCTGTAGAGTCTTATGAAACATGCCAAGGATTTCTCCTAAAAGCAATAGGAAGCCATTGACATATTTTTAAGAGCAAAGTGACATCAGATTTGCGTTTTGAAATATCACTCTGGCCCACGTGCGGAAAGTGAACTGGGAGGGAAGGGGTCGGGCCTGACGGACACGAGGACCAATCAGGAGGGCCTTCTGTAGTCCAGGTGAGGGAAGGAGTGACGGGGACATGAGCCATCGGCCCTGAGATGGACAAGGGCGGACGGATTCAAGAGGTATTTGGGAGGTCATATTCCTAGGTCTTGGCGAGGGTTGAATGTGGCGTGAGAGAAATGGGTGTTTAATAAGGAGCTCGGCAGGGTCTGCGGCCTAGGAGCCCCCCAGATCGTCTTGGATAAGCAGGGCTTCCAGTAGGAATCGTGGCCGGGGCAATGGGTCTGGGGAAAGTTCTGGAATCCCCCATCAGATTGCGGCAGCGAGTGAAATGGCAGTGCCCCTGCTCTAAGACGCCGAGCGAATTAAATAACAATCATGAGGTGCCCTGGAAATCCGAGTCTCGCCATCAATAATAAACAGGGATGATATACAAATAACCCGCGTTGCAGCCCCAGTGGAAGAAAACACATCAGTAAAGAAAAATGAAATAAGAAAAAAACGTACCCAAGAGCCCCAACTAACAAAATGACAATATTAGCCAACATCCTGGGGGCTGGAGCAGGCAGGGGAGGAATGGTCTTGAGAAGATGACGGGGCCCTTAGCATAAGCCAGACGGCGGTGGCTGCACAGCGAGACGGGAGGGGCTCACGGGCCATCAGACCCTGTCTCGCTGGGCCAGGGCTCTGGGCCGAGGTCCAGGCCACCCTCGTAGGCCTGCTCTTCACCCTCCATCCCCTGTCCTCCCCTCTCTTCTCCCCCCCCTCCCACCCCCTCGCCACCCAGCAAGTGGCCAAGCTGGCCTGAATTCACACTCAGAGAACAGACAGGAAAAATCAACAAAATGCCTTCTGAGGCTGCCAAGCAAAGCCGTTCAGTCCGTGTCCTAGTACTGGCTCCTTTGGTGACCAAAGCATTTGCATTTATGGGATCGGTGGTGAGAACAGGGTGGGAGCAGGCTGTTGAGAGCTAGGATAGATTTTGAATCATCACATTTTAAAGACTTGTAGGTGATCGTAGCCCATGACTCAGGTTCGAGCACAAGAAGGTAGAAATCTGGGTGTGGGGGGACTTGCAGAGGACATGCAGCTGGTACCCCCCTCTGGGTGCTCCTTCCACTGCTCGAGCCGACCGGGCACCTCCCTTATCACCTCTGTCAGGGCACAGGCAAGAAGCAGTGGACGTTTTAGACTCATTTTCACAGACTAGGGAATCGGGGTGCAGAAAGATGGGTTAGACTCCAAGCAGTCAGGGCTGCTGCCGCCTGATTCCATCCTCCAGGGCTGAGTCCCCACCTGGCTGAGGGGTGGAGGTGGAGGTGTGTTCCCTAAGCCTGGACTAGGAGGGGGGTACTACCCAGAGCCTGTATGGGGGCTGCCATCTGTGGAGGCCGCCTTCTCTCAGAGAGGCGGCGTCTCCGGGGACAGAAGCTGCCTTCGCAAGTCACTGCACTTGTTTCTTCCTGGGAAGACGAAAGCGAGGGCGCTGGGAGGCATGTCTGCCTTCCCTGAGTTGGGAGGTGCCCCTGCCAAGCGCTGTGATTCTTAAGGTCCGGAATCTGTGATTCCGCCGCCCTCCAGAGGGGGGCGCTGTGGGAGAGGGCAAGCTGGGTGCAGGCGCAGCTTGTGAAAAGGGCCAGGGCTTGGCTGCCTCCTCCCTCTCCCTTTACACCTCCTGGTCCTCATTGCTCCTCCCAGGAGCTCTAGGGCCTGATGGCATTGCTGGTTCCTTGGAAATGGGCTTCCGTGGCCTATGTCCCCCAGCTCCAGGCCTTTCCTGACTTTCTCCCACATCAACTGGAAACTCACCTGTGTTCCTCCCCTCTTCCCCGGACCCCTCCCACGTTCTTTGTATTTTCAGCGACCCAGAAACACCAAACCAGCTGCGTGTTCGGGGCTGCCTCTCTGTTCACGGTCAGCCTGCTCTATCAGAATCCCAGGGGCGCCGGACTGGACGTGAGGAGGCCTGGGTTGTGGTCCTGGGTCTCCCAGTAATTTCTTGTTGACTGGGGGCCGGCGCTCATGCTCCTGGGCCTCCCTGAGTCGCTGGGCTGGGCTGTAGGTGCTGGGGTTGGTTATGCTCTCAGGGAGGAACACTGAGGCTTTGGAGAGGCAGGCAGAGCCCCGCATCCGATTCAGTGTGAGAGCGTTCTACCTGCCCATGACTAGGATCAGCCCTGGGCAGGCATGTGCGTGGAGAAGGTGAGTGGTTATGGGACCTCCAGGAGAAGTGGGTGATGGGATTTGCCAGGAGACGAAGGGATGGTGGTGGTGGAGGTGGTGTGTGTGCCTGATGGGGGTGTGGGATGAGGGAATCATGGGAACGGCTCCCCTTGCAGATCTGGGGGACACACACCTAGAGATGCTCTGGGAACCAGTCCAGCAGTACCTGGGGTGAAGAAGCAAAGCCAGTGTGGAAAGAAGGGGGAGCCCTTCTGGGGGCCACCCCTCCCAGCCCCCTGCTCTGCTGACCTGCCTAGGCCCTGGCCTCCCAGTAGGAGCCTTAGAACTGGACTTGGAGGAGAGGCCGATAGGAAGACGTGTGGACCCACTTTGCGCCTGCGGGTGACTTTGCCCGTCATGGCACTAATTAATGACTTAAATTAAACTTGACTGACTACTTCCTGGTGGGAGACACTGGGCCAGGGGAGGGAGGGAGGGAAAGAGGGAGGGGAATCCTTGCCTATCTGTCTCTTTAGGTGTGGCAGAGGGTCTAGTGCCGTGGCCGGTAAACTGCGGCTCGTGAGCCACATGCGGCTCTTTGGCCCCTTGAGTGTGGCTCTTCCACAAAATACCATGTGCGGGCGCGCACGTACAGTGCGATTGAAACTTCGTGGCCCATGTGCAGAAGTCGGTTTTCGGCTTGGGCGAGTCTATTTTGAAGAAGTACTGTTGATATTTGGCTCTGTTGACTAATGAATTTGCCGACCACTGGTCTAGTGCATTTGTTTAGGGTAAGCGCCACAAAGCAAATAGGCTGGTTGCCCCAATGGAGCCCAATGGTGGGGGAAGATGAGGATCCAATTTAGGGTCTCTCTGTGGAGGGGGCGGTAACGCGGAGAAGGCCCTGTGTGTCTTTATCCTGAGCTCATGGAAGGCAGGGGCCATGTCCTACTTAACTTTAAAAGCTCCAATGCTTAGAACCACGCCTGGAACTTACTATAAAATTGATATTATTTTAAAAAAATGTATTTTTATTGATTTCAGAGAGGAAGGGAGAGGGAGAGAGAGATAGAAATATCAACGATGAAAGAGAATCATTGATCAGCTGCCTCCTGCACGCCCCCTACTGGGGATCGAGCCTGCAACCTGGGCATGTGCCCTTGACTGGAATAGAACCTGCGACCCTTCAGTCTGAAGGCCGACACTCCATCCAGAGCCAAACTGGCTAGATCTAAAATTGATATTATTTTGCTCGTAGGTATTCAATGACTGTTTTATGAATAAATAAATGATCTCCTTCCAGCAGTTCCCATTTAAAGCACCATGTACTTAATCACATGAAGACTATGAGGTCAAACAAACCTGAATTCTTATGCCTGGCCTGGTTTTATTTCTTCCTGCCTTGTCTACCCTCCATTAATTTTTGTTCAAATCTCCATTTGATGCCACAGATGTGTTGAGTCCAAACAGGAAAGAACACACACGCGCGCACACAAACCACATAGTGCTGACCACCTCCATTCCTGCAGATGTTGCACATTCTATCCAAGCAGGCTTTTAAGCACCCCCCAATAAAGCAACTCTCATCGACTGTCACATGCCTCCTCAAATGATCTTTGAATCATGTTTTCTCTTTATTGCTTTGTGTAGTTTAATCGCACCAATTGCGATTACTCTAGCTTATGATAAATCCCAAATCTATAAAGCTCCTGTTCATTCATTATTTTTCTCAAGCTGTTATTTTTTTGGGGGGGGGGGTGGGAAGTAGCGAGGAGGAGTGGGGAGGAGTAGAGGGAGAAGAAAAGGAAAAGATACCAGATTAACAAGGAGACATAAAATAGGAGACCACTTCTCCCCAGGTGACAGACACCCTACGAAATACTGTTAAACAGAAAAAATACACTTTAATACAGTACAAGTAAGGCTTTTATGTCTCTTCTAAATTAGAAATATAATGATCACCACCTTATCTTTAATGGAAGCAGCAGCTAATTGTTCTAATATCTCACTGATTCCAGCGTCCGGGAGAAAAAATATTTTTTACTGTTTTTACCAATGGTTCCATTTATACCAAGGTGTATGGTGCAGCTTGGACAGCGATTTCTATTTTTTGAGCTATGTCATGGCTGCTATTCCAGTTCAATTATTAATATGTGGAAGTTATAATTATTTTCAGTATTGGTACAAGATAATTATAAACCATAAAACAGCTCCCCGTGCTTGCCGATGCCTTTTCTTATCTGCAGACGTGTTGGAGTTCGGGCACGTGAGTTTTAGAAAGAGAAAAAAATGTATAATGTGGCAAGACTGTCCAGAATGGGAGCAAGGGAGCCTTGCCCACCCCTCCAGGTCCCTCCTGCTTCTCCACCGTCCAAAACGGAGGGTGACCCACCTCATGCATCTCCTCTTCTGCCCCACGGTCTCACCCCCTCCTATCCTGTCTCCTGGTTAGTTGAGATTTGTAACCATTCACACGTGATGGTTTAGCGGGTTAGCCCCCCCCACCCACCTCCTTCTTCATCCAGAAATAGCAGCAGCTACTGTGTCTGTGGTCGTGTGTGAGTATGTGCATGGATGTGTGTGTGTGTGTGTGTGTGTGTGTGTTGGGGCATTTGGGAGGGGTGAGAGCAACATGGAGAAACAGAGAGAGAGAGAGAGAGAGAGAGAGAGAGAGAGAGGGGTGAGGTGTTGGCTGCCCAAGCTATTAGTGATGCCTTGCTGCCTCCCTCATTCTGAGTATCTTGCGTGATTCTCAATTAGTCATCTCCAGGGGAGGGTGTAGGTTGGAGTAAGGCGCCTGGGGTCTATCATTGTTAACCAAGCCAACCGTAATCAGTTGAAAGTAATAACACATTTGTGCAGATTGTATGTGTTTAGAGGCGGCCGGGGGGGGGGGGGGGGATGGGGCTCAGAGAGAATAGATATTGTTTTGGCATCTTCCCATTTTAAAAAGAAAGAACTTTAAATATGCTGTTTTCGCTTAGTTGTTGCACAAAGTAAGACTAACTGTCCTCAGACGTCACCGGTCCTGGTCTTATCCCTGGGCCCTCGTCCAGTCCTCCCTGACTCCCTCCCTTCCTTCTTTACCTTAGCAACATCTAAAAAGTGCCTCTCTACTGAATGCTGAATTCCTTTTTTTCTGACCATTTTCCAAATTCCTGGGCCAGAGTATTCCCACTGTTCCTTTCTGCTATGACAAAGGCATCCAGACTCCTTGCCATGGATTGGGTCCCCCTTTCTCTCAATTTATGT
Organism: Myotis yumanensis; assembly: GCF_028538775.1. NCBI lineage: Eukaryota > Metazoa > Chordata > Mammalia > Chiroptera > Vespertilionidae > Myotis > Myotis yumanensis. The sequence continues at coordinate 15,432,971 of NW_027223770.1, forward strand.
GCTGAAGTCCCAGCCCCAATGGGACTGTACTTGGAGAGGAGGCCTTTACAGAAGTGATTCAGGTTAAATGAGGTCATATGGGGAGGCCTTGATCCGATGGGATTGCTATCTTCATAAGATGAGCCACCTGAGGGCTTTCTCTCTCTCTCTCTCTCTCTCTCTCTCTCTCTCTCTCTCTCTCGGACACAGTGGAAAGGTGGGCCGTCTGTGGGCCAAGAAAAGAGCTCTCACAAGAACCTGACATGCTGGCACCCTGATCTTGGACTCTCTGTCTCCAGAATTGTGAGAAAATAATCTTCTGTTGTTTAAGCCACCCAGTCTGTTGTGCTTTGTGATAGCAGCCCATGCAAGGTGCAGGGAGTCAAATCCTGCTTATGAGTCACGTGATAAGATTCTTTGAAGGCCCCAGGATCGAGAGTCACTATCCTTTTCCTTGGTCAGACGCCCAGAGCTTGAGGTTTCAAATCCAGCCCAGCTCGGGCCTTTTTGGCTTCCCCTGTCTCTGTCGATTCAGCTTCTCCCATGGGCATCGCCAGCAAGAGCCTGTGTCTGTCTATTCAGCACCACGGACAGAGGCACCCCCTTCAGTCCCTGTGGAAGAGAAGCTACCACCTAGCTAGCGCTCTCATGAAGGTTGTGTTGGGAGGGGAGTGGGTAGGCTGAGCAAGAGAAAGCCAGGAAGGGAGACTGACTAGAGCAGTGGTTCTCAACCTTCCTAATGCCGCGACCCTTTAATACAGTTCCTCATGTTGTGGTGACCCCAACCATAACATTATTTTTGTTGTTACTTCATAACTGTAATTTTGCTACTGTTATGAATCGTCATGTAAATATCTGATATGCAAGATGTATTTTCATTGTTACAAATTGAACATAATTCAAGCATAGGGATGAATCACAAAAACAATATGTAATTATATGTGTGTTTTCCGATGGTCTTAGGCAACCCCTGTGAAAGGGTCGTTCGACCCCCCAAAGGGGTCGCGACCCACAGGTTGAGAACCGATGGACTAGAACCGCAGACAATCCCAGCCCCGGGGGCTCAGCCTTGGGGCTCCCACAAATGGGAGGTGGCCTCTTGGTGCTGCTGCCCTCTTACAGACAGGTAGCAAAATGGGGAGGCGATACCCCTTGTGCTTATTGTGCTGGCCTGCCTCCTGTCACACTGTCACCACGATGGGTGCTGGTGATGAACCTATAGCTGGCGAGGCCTTAAGTTTGGGGAGCGTAAGGGGGTGTGGGTGCCATGAACTGTGGGTGGGGAAGAGAGCCCGCTGAAGAGCATTGAGGAGTGCCCCGGAACTGTGCTATGGATGGCCCAGCTCTGGGAACAGAAACGGAACAGGTGAGTCGCCTCCCCCATGCCTGGAAGGGAGCCCAGGGTGTCAGGAGAGGAGGGGCCCAGCTCACAGCAAGCTGGGCTGGCCGCAGGCCAGGGCTTCATGTGTCTGACTTTAATGAATAAATGGCATCCCCAGCCATTGTTGATCTACTTTTGAATCCGGACAAACAGTCTGTGGCATCTGATGGGAAGGGTGATTAGCTCGCAGAGACAGATGGCCGGGGAGGAGGGGACTGGCTCTTTATGACAGCAAGCCCACGAGCGACAGCACGCCTTCCACACCCCAGCCTCCACGTCCATGTCAATGCCTTTCCCAAGCTTCCTGTGGCCCGGTCCAGCCTCGGAGGAAAGACTGGGAGCAAGAGGAAGGCGGATGAGTAAGTGGGAGGCGTAGGGGGGATGGAGCTGGACAAGAGGGCAGGTTTGCAAGTGTAAACACTCGGCCTTATTTTCTTTTGGTATCATCCCAAGTGCCCCGTCAGGTGCTATTCATTCAATCGGCATTTAACAAACGTAAGTGACTGAGGAGAAAGGTCAAGAGGTCTGGAGTAGAAAAGATGATAGAAGCAGATTTAATTGCAACAGGTGGGTGGGTGGGAAATAAAAGGCAGGGAAGCCGGAGGAGGAGAAGGAGGGGACACAAAGGGAGGAGGAAAGATAGCCCATAAGGAAAAGTGCTGTAGCGTCAGCATACTGTGTTTCAGGCATGAGCGGCTCCTCTCCACGTTACTATATGAATAGCTTCGTGGAAATTGAACTGATCTGCCCACTGTCCTTTCTCGATGCCCCAGATTCCTTTTCTTGGTCCTGTAGCTGTAGGGCATAGTTTCCGCCCCCCACATTACTCCTGAGAGGGTAGGCGGGTTCTCACTGACCTTCATTCATTCTCCGAAACTTGTCCTTGGCCATGTAGCCCAGCACGAGACAGCATCCTCTCTTCTGGAGGCCCAGCTCTGGAAGAGAAACAGAGGTGGGTGAGTCGGGAGCAGGTCAGGGATCAGAGAACCCCTTTTGCAGGGGATGTGGCACTAGTTGCTCTTATATACTTAGTTATTTCACAAGCCTTTACATTGCACACACTCTGGTCCAGGCATAATTGTAAACCATAAATTCCTTATTTGATTTTCACAACCCTATGAGGTACATATCATTATTCATTTTATTGTTTATTATATATATATATATATATATATATAATTTATTTATTTATTTAAAATATATTTTATTGATTTTAGAGAGGAAGGGAGAGGGAGAGAGAGATAGAAACATCAATGATGAGAGAGAATCATTGATCGGCTGCCTCCTGCATGCCCCCTACTGGGGATCGAGCCGGCAACCCAGGCACATGCCCTTGACCAGAATCAAACCCAGGACCCTTCACGCCACAGGCTGACACTCTATCCACTGAGCCAAACCGGCTAGGGCCCCATGATTCTTTTAGACTCGCCACCCCTACCTCTTTGTTCAGAAGTCCTACAAATGTGACAGCCGCCACGAACCGGGGGGAATGAATAAGGGGCATGATTTCTGGAAGGCGGAGTGTGACTGCACCTTCTCCGGGGCCTTGCCAGCCTCTCCGGGTACCCAGGCGCTCCCTCTGTTTCTCAGAGGAGGACCTCCCACGGAGCGGCGTGTGCAGCAACTTCTCCCCAAACACTGGGTGTTTGCAGGCAGCTGGAGCCGAGGCAGGCTGGGCTCCTCCTCTCCCCTATGTCTCCAACCACCTCTGGGGCCCAGCACCCCCTCCCCCAGCAGAGCAGCAGGATGAAAGGGAGCCCAGGGCCCAGGAGAGACAGAGGAGTCAAGCTTGGCGGTTCTTGCCCTCGGGGAAAAACAAAGCGTGGCAGGCGGTGGCTGAATGCCATGGCCCAGGGAGGTCCCCGGCTTTGATCTCCTGATTCTTTAAAGGGGTTTATTGACTATCAGGAAAGAGCCAGAGAAGCAGACCCGAGCGTGCCTTATCCAAAGGCACTCGCCTCTTTTCCTTTCCTTCCACGGTCCCTCCTTGGAAGGCGAGGCCAATCTGCCCTCACTTCAAACAGCCTCACATCTCAGGCGCCCAAATTGACGGTGTTAAGTTCCCTCATCCAAGGCCCTGGCTCTTTCTTCGGGGGCTCCTGCTATATCGCGGGCAGGAGGATCAAAGCCTCTTTGATGTTTACTTACAGTATTTGTGGATCCTTCCTAACAACCGCCTTCAAGAGGCAGGAATGCAGCACGCCAGGAGGGGGCCGGGCGGAAGTACAAGCTGTGAGGAGGCGCTGAGCCCCCCTGAACAATAAATAGCCTCTTGCCCGAGAAGGTATTGAAACCACAGCACGCTGACGACAGGCCGCGCTGGCCCGTCCATTACAAGTGCAATGCGATTGTTCACCATCGGAGCCGTACAATTGCTACAATTCTTAATCTCATTGCCAGTGACTTCTTATGTCCACCTCCAGCACATAAGCAGCGGCTACTAATGAGAGAGGGAGTCTGAGTTCCTGCACTGAGCCGGGGAGGTGACTGGGGGCGGGAGCATTAAGGCCTGGGGGCAGAGGTGCTGGATGGATTTAGGTCCATTTCTTGGAGGTCTTCCTGGAAAGTCCCCTAAGTTCCCAGGGAAATGGAGCGGGTGTAATTTTCCTAAAAATTTAGAGTGTGGGGCAACCTGTGGAATCCAGATGATCCCTGTGGGCCAAGTATGTCAAACTCAGAGGCTAACATGGGCCAAATAAACGAGTTTGACATGCTTGCTGTAGGCTGTCGCTGCCACCCCAGCTCAATCCATCTGATGTCAACATAATAGGCTGCCCCCAGAGTGGTTGCATGTCCAGTTGTTTGAAGTAAGAGCCTCACTGACCAAGTTTGAGTTTTGCAAATGACCAGGAAAAAAAGTAAAACACACACACACACACACACACATCACCACCACCACCACCACCACCACCACAACTTGATGAAGAAAAGAAATGGAGGGCGAGGCAATTTCTCAATGTATCTGGCTCATTTAATTTGACACGTGTGGGTTAGTCTTAATTATGGAGGCAGCTGCATTACAAGGCGCTGATAAGCACACTGCAGGAATTTGTTAAGGGAGCGGGCTCTCTGGCCTCGTCTTTATTGAGAAGTGGGGAGCAGCCACTGAGTCTTTGCAAAAGCAAGCAGGTTGGAGGCTTAGGGAAGTGGGAAGTAGCTAGCCATCCATTTGGGATTGCTTCCGGGAGGCTTGCCAGAGGAACACTAGAGGTCACTGGGTCCAAGGGAGGAGGCTCCAGCAGGGCTGGAATGGGGCAGGGGAGGCGAATCGGGAACCCGGGTGAGAACCCGGGAAGCAGGAACTACCTGCTTTGACTCAGGGAAACTCCGCCAGGCCCGACTCACCAGGCTACGAAGGGAGAGATGCCCAGATGTGACAGGAAGCACGGGGACCTGCACGTTGTGAGCTAGGCCAGCCTCCAGCCTGCCACCTTCCCTGTCACACCGCACTGGGACCGAGGGTGGAGCCAGATCACAGGTGCCCATTTTATTTATTTATTTACTTATTATTTGTATTGATTTCAGAGAGGAAGGGAGAGGGAGAGAGAGAGAGATAGCAACATCAGTGATGAGAGAGAATCATTGATCGGCTGCCTCCTGCACACTCCCTACTGGGGATCGAGCCCACAACTGGGGCAAGTCCCCTGACTGGGAAGTGAACTACTGTGACCTCCTGGTTCATAGGTTGATGCTCAACCACTGAGCCATGCTGGCCGGGCACAGATGCCCCTTTTAGAGCGGCAAGATGTTGGAGTCTTCTCCATGTGGACGTGGGGGGCTGTGGACTTCGGCTGAGCACTTATCAGGAGCAAATCATCAGACACCGAAGGTGGCAAATGATTCACGTGAAGCAAGTTGTCCCGCCTTAAAATAAAAGTCACAGCGAAGAAGTGCAGGGCCACCTGCAGACGGGGGTGTGGAGGGCGCTGTGTGAGGAGGACAAAGGTTTGGGAAATACTGCCGAGCAAGAAAATATGTATCAGGAAAGAGTATGTTTCTAAGGGAGAAGGAAAGGTTTCATCCCAGGGCCTCCTGGCTTCTAGGCTGTGAGCGACAGAAGGTCTGCGCTGTGCCTTTAAAAAAACATACACACACACAAACAAACCCAAAAATTACCTCTGAGCTCCTGGTCCCAGGCACAGTCCTGCTGATTTAATGAAAGGGCCAGCGTGAAAATCTTGGGCAGCGAACAGTGTTCTGCCCAGGTTGGAATGGAATCAGGGGGCTTATATGCGGCCCAGTGGATTGGGCGAGGGAGAGAGGGCGGTGAAACGAATGAAGATTGTAATTCATCGGAACAGGAGTCGAGGAGACGCGAGACTTTCCTCCTGAGGGGAATAAAAAGCTTTGAAAATGGAACGGCTTTTCCTTTAGTTTCAGAGGGTGCGGATGGGCCTTTTCTCCTAGCCTCAGGGTTTTAAAGTTCTTATTAGTAATAACGGCGATACTGTGGTATTACTTCAACTTTTGTGAAATGACTTATTTTCTCCTGACACTGTCATAGTCACTCTCTCATTAGACACTCACAATAGCTCTGCGACAGGCAAGGCAGAAATGAGTTCCCTCCTTTTGGTCTCAGAATCGGAGGCGCGGAGAAGTAGCGTGACCATTCAAGGCCGAAGCACTGGCGTGCTCAGGCCCGGATCCAGGTTTAATTTCTGGCTCCATTCTCAGGGGAGGCCTGGAATTCCGGGGCTGCCAATGCCATGGATCACGACGGGTTTGGCCTTCCCTGGGTGTCCTTCCCTCGCTCCCAGGTGGTCGTCCAGCGATGCCTCGCCCAAGGATGCTGGTCTCATGTTTGCCAAGTTCTGACCTGCATGCCGCTAAACTGTGCTGGTTCTGCCTAGTCCTGTTTGCAGCCTAAGTACTCACATCCCAGGCAATGATGCTGCCCACGCATCACGGGAAGACCAGTTTTTGGATGAACCTCTATAGCACAGACCCTGAGAGGGGCGGAGCCCAGGTTAAGCAATCCCGACGGGCACTGGTACACAGCCCTGGCCCTTTAGGGCGAGTGGTAAATGTTTAATAGCCCAATAATACCTGTTTCATAATTTTTGACTCTCATTGCTTGCTGGTTGTAAGTTTATTAAAGGACCCATAAACTTTACATTGTTGTAAAGACGTAATTGCTATTTCATTGCTTATTTAATAGGAGTTAATTATATCAGAACTAAGTTTTCCTCCCTGTTCATATTAAGAATCAATTAGTTGTTTTAAACTATTGATTTGTATTTAATTAACTGTGCTATTGCATACCAATTAAATTCTTATAAGAGAAACGTGAAACAGCTGTGATCTTAAATTACGTTTTAAAATTAATGAATTACATGAAAAGCTGATGTGGAGTTATCTTGTGTTAGGAAGAGTTGACAATCACTGGGAGAGTCTCTCGAAGTTTCTGTGGCCACCGGCCCATACTCACAGGCTCCTGCTTCAGATGACACGCACCTGGCAGCTTCCTATGGCAATACCAAGGGCCACATTGGCATAGCCCTTTGCCAGCCCGGCCTCCCTCAGCTGCCTCAGCCAGGCCATTTCCTGGCTGGCATAGCCCTGTCCACAGCATGCAAGGCAGGCAGCGTATTAGGAGGTCTTCACTAGCAGCTGTGGGGTCCCCCTGTCCCTGGATCCCATGTACCCGAAGGAAAGCTGGTGCCCATGTGGTCACCAGTCCTCTGGTTTCTCTAAATCTATGCTCCACTGGCCCAAGTCTATGCGTCATGGGCATGAAAAAGGCAGCACGCTGAGCAGCACTGGGCATTATACTCTCCTCACCTTGTCTCACCCGCACACTGACCTTCTGTAGGTGGGTATTATTATGCCCGTCTTTAGTAATAAAGAAATGGACATTTCCGAAGTGTAAGGAGTTTGTCCAGCATCCTTCAGCTGTGATGGCAAAGCGTGGTGCCTGACTCCATGCCTGGCACACCCAGGTGGCCACCCTCAGACCCTGCCTGGGGCCTTTCTCCCAGCTGATGAATGATTTAGCATCCCAACATGGCCACCCGCTGGCTCAGAACGGGACCTGCTTCAGGACCACTTGGGCATCAGTGTGGGCCCCAAGCTTGGCGGAGTCTACACATCCCTCTGCACAATGGAATCTAGACGCTGCCCTCCTCGAACGTGGGGCTGGGAACAGCCCGGCCTCCCCTCCATTGGCTGGTAGCACCACGGGCTCACCTGCCTGGGGCCAGGCTCCCTTAATTCACCATCACAATGAAGTTGCCATTTGCTGATTACTTGTGACTTATTAGTCTCTAGGCTAAGCACTTTGCATATATTATGTTCTTCAATCATAAGATCCTATGCAGTAATTACTATTATTACTCCTGTTTAATAGGAGAGGAAACTGAGACTCCAAAAGATTAAATAACGCTTAGGGTCATGCAGCTGTAAGCGTGGGGGCCGGTAAAACGGATTTGTAGACGCAGCTCCTTGGGCTTCTAGTATGTTCTCTGAGAGGTGCAGGCCTGGGGAGTGGGATGATGTCAGTTGGACACTTTCTGGGGTAACAGTTCTATCACATGGACACCTAATCCCCGTGGGCCACGGCTCTGTGGGGACTGTGACTGAGCGGCAGGACCAGGAAGGCTCCCGCCTCGGCCTGTCAGCAGCCTACTTATCCCGTGAAGAGCAGGGGCTGCGGAAGGCCATTCGCCTGGAAGGCTTTTAGACTTTTCCTGAGAGGTCGTTGGGAATTGGTGATTAATGTTTGAATGGGGCCAGATGTTCAACAGCTGTGTGCCCGGCTCTCACAGAGGCCCCGCTGGTAGGCCAGGCAGAAAGAGACTGAAAGGGCGAGGGCTAGGTCCTCCATCTTGCCCCAGGGTAGGGGCTGCGTCCTACTCTGCTAGCCACACCCAGGTGGCAGAGCACAGTCTTTTCTCCTCCCCTTACTCCAACCCCCCCCCCCCCCCTCATAAAGCCCGTCTCTACGCGGGGGTTCGCTCTCTCGGCCACTTGGCTTGCCATTGTGTCGGCGAGTCTGGTGGACGAGGAGCTCAAGCTAGCTTGAAATACAGATTCTTATGCTTTTGCATCGGACTGGCTGGCTCCCTGATGTTGGTTTCTTGGGGATCTTGAAATCTGGGCATAACAGAGACCATCTCTTTTCTCTTCTCTAAGGGGATCAACATCGTCCCCAAAACTAAGACTGAGGGGATAGGAGGCCTGCCAAGCCCCCACTGCCCCGCGCCCACCCCACCCCTGTAGTTCTCCAGATATTCAGGGAGGAAGACGCCCAAGAAGAGGCTATAAATTAGGTTGATCTGGGGATTTAATTTTCACACGTGAAGATGTGGATTATTAGCCATTGCTTCTTTCGCCTTCAAAAAATGAGGACGTGCAGATGTGTCTTTCCCACTTGGTGTGCGGGACAGGAGCGGGGTGGTGAGGACAGCAGGGAGCTGTGGTCAGGGATGCCTCTAAGAGAGGGGAGGGTCATGGCGCGGGCTGGGTCTACCCGTGTTCTTGACCAAGATGCCTTATGGAAGGAGGGTCCACTGGTTCCAGAAAGCGCTATGGAAGCCCCTGCTGGACTGGGAGCCTCATGCTGAGGGGCCAGAACATGGTCAGAGAACACGGGTGTAGCAGCAGCTGACACCCCTGCAGCCTTAGAAGCACCGACAAATACAAGACCTCTCTGAATCTCACAACATCTGAGAGTGTGGACATGGGCATAGGGGAGGGGAGAGGCCTTATGACTTGCCTTGCTCAGCTGAGCATGGCAGGGCTGGGATCTGAACACAAGCTCAGGGTAAGTCCCTCCCCCACCCCCCATGACCACCTCCCAGGAGCCCCAGATCCAAGCTGGCAGGCCCAGCATCAGAAATCAAAGCGCCTTTCTTCTCTTGAATGATAACCTTTCGGGGAGAGAGCGCGGAGGAGAGCCAGAAGCTTTGATTAAGGAATCAACCTCCAACAGGTCCGGGGGAGTCATTCTGTACCAGTGGCCTCACTTAGTGAGGATATGAAAGTTTACTCACACGAGGCTGGCCCCGCGGGGGGCTGATTGCTAACAGGCACGCTCGGAACCCGCACATCCATAGGGAGCCCCGGAGAGGTGACCGCACTGGGGGCCCTCCAACCCGGCAGCCCCGCCGGAGCGGAGGACGGGATGGCTGGGCTGAAGGAACGGGAGAGAGGCCCATCCTCGCGCATTGTGGTGGGAGAGTGGGAAGGAATTCGAGTCCAGCTGATGCCTTAGACAGATCTCCTCTGAAGAGAAAATGGTCTTTACTCCCTACCTCTCCCCTGGCCTCCCCACCTGATCAACCTGCTTGGCGGGTTGTGTGTGGGCTGTTTACAGTCCTCTGTTCTGGTGCGCGGCGCTCACAGGGCCTCAGTGTACGTGGAAGATGGGGGTCTCTGTGTTTCTGTGACCTGTTTCCCCATAAGAACCATCAGAGACCTTGGCTCAGGCTCTGGCCAGGCCACAGAGGATGTCACAGCGACGCGAAGGAGGCTGGTGGCCCGGCCTGAACTGCAGGAGGATTTCTACCTCTTGTTCATTTGAGAAGGGTCTCCGGTGGAAGATACAGGGAGGAGGCCCCGTCTAAGACAGGGAGGGCGCCTCCCCCACGGCTCCCCCTCCCCAGAGCTGGTTTACCGCCGGCTGAGCTCTAACCTTTGAGCCTTTCACCAATGGGACCGAGGGTCACATCCCTCCAGGCCTCATCCTGTTTTGCTGACCACTGAGCGGCAGCTGGCAAGGTCCAGCCAGAGGAGCCCCCTGGTGGGTGGCCATGACAGCTCCTGGGGTTCACGGCAGGGCCTCCTGGCAGGACTGCTTTTCGGAAAGGTCAGGCTCTGACCTGCCTTTCAAACCCCCAGAGGGGCAAACCCACAACCTCGTCTGGGCAGCTAGTCCTTCCCAGCGCTTCTCGGAGGCCTCCTGCTGCGTTCTGCAAATACTTGGGATGGAACGGGAAGGGGGGTTCTTCTACCCATTGTCACCGGGGTATCAGCAGGTAGCTGGGGATGAGATTCTAAAGGGGAGGATCTATAGCCCTGGGGACCCGCTGGGCAGTGCGACATCAACAGCTAAAATGTATGGCCACCTCGGTGTTCAGTGTGTCGTATATAAATGATCTCATTTAATTCTCCCACCGGTCCCAGGGAGAGGGGATCCTGGGGGGACAGATGAGGATATGGAGGCTTGGAAAGGTGCAGTCCTGGCCCAACTGCAGCTCATCCATGAAGTGGCGGAGCCAGGATTTGTATCTGAGCCTGTCTGACTGCACCCCCCGAGTTCTACTCAATCCTGGACACATACACCCCAACCTTGTGTGCACGCTTGCCCAGGGATGGAGATTCACCCCTCACAGATCCAAACCTCCTGCTCGCACTGCGGAGGTGAGGATGTGGGCGGCTCTCAGAGTCCCAGGGAGGAAACCGTTCCTGCAATTTTCCCGAAGAGCATTCTGTGTGTGAGACCAACGGAGCCTGCAGGCTGCCCAGAGGGTGCCGCCTGGGAGCCATCGCCCAGGGCCCTCCTCCTGAGGGGCCACAGGGATGGTGGGCAGCTTGTGGACAGAGAGACAGCAGAGGCCGAAGGCTCTGTGACCAGCCAGTTCCCATGGCAGAGCCCCTGGTTGCAGGGACCTGCTGTCCCCTCTTCTGAGCGCTCCTTGCCAGAGGTGAGCCATGGCATCTGCCAGGGGCCAAGTTCATGGTCAGATACTAGCGACCCTGGGCCCTGCTGGGAGCTGCCCTGCTTGGGGCCGATGACGGCCTGATTTCCTGGCCACTCGGCTCTGCTCTAATGATCTGGGTGACTTTGGGCAAATCACCTACTCTTTCTGGGCCTCGGTATCCTCATTTGTAAAATAGCAAGTTTGAACGAGGGCTGGCGACGTAACCTGCTGTCTGAGGACCTCAACCAGGGCTTCGTACACTCTTATAAATGTGCACACAGAACCGAGTATGCATGCCTTTTTCTAGGGAGAGACTGTGCTCTTCATTATTCTCCAAGGGGCCGATTCCTGCCCTCTCTGAGTTCCCTAAACTGCGAGTTTTCACCAGAAGGATCACTAAGACCCCTCTAGCGTTGGGGTTTGTTGGATCCCAGGGCCCCCCTCTCCTTGATGTCTGTGGTTTAGAAAGGAAGCCGACTGCCGGGAACTGAGGACCCGGGGAAGGTTCTCACGTCTTGTGGCCACATCACTTTTTTCGAGTGTCGGCAGCTCCATGGGACGAGATGCCATTCCAGCTCCAGCCCCAGGGACAGCACGAAGGCCCCCCGGTCTGCTCCTCTCTGGAAGCATCACGGGGGGCACTGAGCTCACACAGGGCGGGGCTTCCCTTCTGCTGAGGAGGACCCATGGTTCTGGGAGCCAGGACGGGCCCCCTAGGGGTGACTCCACAGGTTATTAAAGAATTGCCAGTTCTTACACTGTGTGCACTAGATTAACCCACACGTCTGTGTGTATTTTCTTACACCTCTGGTCTTGTGAACATATTGGATTTTGTGCAATAATCAGAAATGTCAGAGAATGTCAGGAGCGGAAGGGAACTTAGAAATCACCCCATTCAACCTCGGACAGAGGAAGAGACTGGCGTGCAGAGCAGGGAAGTGACCTGCCCAGTGCCACCGGGGGCAAGGCGGGTGCAGAGCTGCGTCTTCCCGTTCAGGCAGCCCCCTGAGTGGCAGGGATGATCCCCTGCCCGCCTGCCTTCCTCCCAGGCTTCTTTCCTGACCCCAAGGCCCCGTCCTGTTGCATCGTTCTGAGCATGTGCCCTGCTGAGCCAGCTCTGTGCCCCGGACTGCGCTGCTTCCTCTACCAGGCATTCCTGCATCCTCTCAGACATCTCATCTGATCTGTTCCGGACCCCCCCTCAGAAACGCCTTGTACCCATCCATGCACGGGGCACCCCTCTTCTGGACTCCCCTACGCCTTGCACCCACCTTTGCCATGAGACATCCTACAGATGCAACGATGGTTTATTATCTTTGGTTCCACCCTGTAGACTGTGAGGTGGGGACCATCTATGTTGATCTTCCCATTTCTACTGCCTCGCACGGAGCCTGGCATAGCGGGCACTCCATAAACACTTACACGGGGTGAGTAGGGCTGGGGCTGTCTACCCTTATGTCTGGCAGAAGGGCCAATTCATTTGGCACCTCAGGTCTCTTCCAAGTCTTGGGGCCACGGTGAGGGCTCAGGTCTGAGAGCCTGTCTGTACCCCTTCTATCGCCACTTGCCCTCCTTTTGCAGAGATGCACCCTGAGTCCAGCCTCAGATGCAACTTTGACTCATTGGTCCTGAATCTGCTCCACACGGAACAAGACCGACCCCAATTCCATGCAACTCCCCAAAAGTCTTCTCTTCTCCAAGAGAAACAGCCCTGGGGAGTTGGGGGCCTGGGACACTTGCAGCCCAGAAACTGCCCACTGGCGTCCCTGCACGTCTGGGGCCCTGTCTTCATTCACGGTCCTTCCTCAGTGTCTCCCGAGACAGGAGATGGGCAAAATGGGAATTCACGGAGGAATCCTCCTCTCATGTGTCTGGGGAAGGAAAGAGGATGGCCTTGGTCTGGACTTCCACGTGGCGTGACCACAGGTGTCTAATAAAACCGGCAGCGTGTGCACATCTGAGAGGATGGCGTGTGCGGCCCCTGTGGGGTGCATACGCCGTGAGCAGTGAGCGTTCGCAGGTGTGAGTGTGCGGGGCGCGTGGGGATGCTGCTCGGTGTGCGGGCCCTGGGGAGGGGCTGCGCTGATGCTCACGAGGCTGGGAATTGTCTCCCACACTGGAAGGCTCTCTGAGCATGACCGCAGGTAGCCCCTGAGATTCCCACCGAGAGCTGCTAAGGATTTCCCACGTGGGAGGGTAGTTAGCTCCAAACACGGGTTTGACATTCACGGACACCTCCTGGCTCCCTAGTCACATAAGGTACCTACTCACAGTCCCATTTTACAGACAGGAAAACAACCTTGGGGGTTAAACAACCTGCCGAGGTCACACAGTCAGCGGCCATGGGGCTGCTGGCAAAGCCTGGCCCCTCCTTCATCTGGCCCGCGTCCCCCTGGGGCCTTCTGGGTGATCTGCAGCACATCCTCGAAGCTCTCTGGGCTTCAAGCTTCTCATCATTCCATCGAGGAGGGCGGCTCTCAAGTGACCCCCTGCTCAGCTCAGACCAGGGTCCCTCTCACAGGCTACCCGCTCCGGGGCCAGGCGGCCGAGTTTTGCCAGCAGCCCGCGGGGGCTTGGCCAGCCGCACTGAGCCCGGGTTTGTGTTCTGCCTTCCGTGTCTTATGAGAGTCGGTGTTGACACGCACTCCCCTGATGCCGCCGGAAGCCATAATCCAGACACGGCGGCAGGGTTTAGCTGAAATCCTCCGAGACAGCAGCAGAAAGCGAACGGGAAGCAAGGATGTCAGCAGCCGCAAAGGCTGCCATTGGCCTCCAAACCCAGGTGCTGGGCAGGGACAGCTGAGAAGCAGGTGGATGTCTCTGCTCCGGGTCTCCCTGAAGTCTCTGGGGGTGATCACCGGCCTAACGCCCCTGAGGACGGAGGGGGCAGGTCCCAGGTCTCCCCTCCTCGCTGGGGTCGGATTCTACCGAGGGCTGACCGTCCAGCAGGCCAGCACTTCCTGCACTCACACCCATTTTCTCACGCAGTCACAGAAGTAGGGCTCTTCCTGGTTTTGAGACGAAGCTCAGACAGCCTATGTGACTTACCTAAAGCTACACAGTCGGTGAATGATGGAGCAGAGAAGAGCCACTCATGACAGACAGGGGGATCCTGATACCTTTCTCCATCTCCCCCGGCCCCACATCAGCTAGTGATCGTCACGGAAAACTCCCCTGACCGGTCAGCCTGCTGACCTGCCCTCCACCCACTGTGCATGCCCAGCGTCTCCTCCATCGGAGCCTCGGTCTGTGGTCACAGACCCTCCTGCTGGCCTCAGCTGGCTGTGGACGCTTCCGGAGCCCAGGGAGTCGTGTGGTCACGGGGAGAACATGCGCCGCTCTAGGCTTGCCAGCAGACCTAAGGCAATAAGTTATCTTTCTACAACGAGATGTTCCAGTTCTGAGACTCAGAAACCTCCAGCTTTGCCCAACTGCAGGCCTTCTTCCCAGTCCAGGAGAGCCGGGTCATGGCCAAGGCCAAGCTGCTCAGGATCTGCCCCCCACCCCACCCCATCCCATCAGTGATAACAGTCCTGGGCAGAGTCCAGCGCCTAGGACATGCCTAACCCCTGGGGGCTTCGTTTTCACCTTCCAAACAAACACACAAGCAGTTGCGCATAATGAGCATGTGCCCCTCAGCCGGCCAGACAGTTCCCGCTTCCAATCCCAGCTCCACCACTGAGTAATCGGACAATCCCAGAAGGACATTGAACTTCTCTCTGAGCCGCTTCCTTGTTTGTAAATGGACATAAGAACCCCATCCACCTCAAGGAGCTGCCTTGGGGATGAATGAGATGAAGCACTCAGCACAGTGCCTGGCTCGCAGGAGGGCTCCCCGGAGGGAAGTCCCACCCTCTCGCCCCACCTCACATTGGAGACGGACAGCCTGAGGCGGCCAGGTGCGGGGGGGCCTGCCTGTGAGCCGCCCGCTGAGGAAGCTGCCTGTGAGTACAGCCTTAGAGAAGGCATCACGGGCCATTGTTTTAATCAATACCATATTATTTCCTCGGAGGCACCTAGCCCCGTGTTTACTGTGTGTAAATAGGGTTTTTCAATGATGTGAACGTGTTAGTTTAATGTCGCTGACGTTCGGTGCACGCAATCTGGTGGCTGCCCCTCGGGACCTCCAGGAAAATGAGATGATGTCCTGCCACAAAGCCGTCCGTAGGAGCGACACTGGAGAAATACAACACGGTAGCGGCCGGGGTGCCTGACGCATGCTTGCAGCCGCAGGCTGCGTGTGTGAGGAGAAGGAATAACACCTGTGGGCCCGGGAGCACGGTCCTTCTCCTGGGGAGAGGGTGTTCGCAGCTGGTGGACCAGACGGAGAGCATTGGGATTCTCTTCTCTTTGCTCTCCAGGCGTAGGTGCTGCACAAAGCCTCGCCGTGGTCTGGCCAACTCCTGGTGATGTCCCCCATGCCTTGCGACACCGGGAATTCGTCAAATCAGATGGTCCCCTTCTCCCCTCCTGATACATGGCCCCTAGGGCTCTGGAAATCCACTCTGTACGTGTTTCTCCGGCTTGGGCCCCACCCCCGTGGACTCAGTCCTGCCTGGGGTCCAGGCAGGCAGTGTAAAGCAAAGACAGCCTTTCCAAGTCTTCCAGGTGACCTTAATTCTCCTCTCATACAAGGATGCTCAGAGTCACAGGTGTCAGCATGACGGGCCCCTCTCCCTTCATCCCACCGGACCGGAGCTGAACAGGATGGGTTCTGCCCCATGGCCCCATGGCGTGTCTCATAACCAATGGGCCAGACCCCGATGGTGGCCACTTAGCAATATCAGCGGACAGTGTGGGCTCATTTGCGTAGCTCCCTGCTGCGCACCGTAGAGGAACTAGCCCTTCCCAGAGAGTTCACGGACGTAGATCACTCGGATGTGCTTTTGCCCTTGTTTTAATGGAGGGCGGGGTAGGAAACTGCTTGATGTTCCACCCTCATGCCAGAGGGCAGCGTGGGCTCAGGGAGGAGCCCGTCAGGCATGTGGGGACGGGCCTGTGAGCGGCACTTCGCACCTGTCCGTTCACCTGCCCGCGGTGCTCGTCCGACGCTGGGGCGCATCTCACGGAAAGGTTCTATGTAAGCGCCACCAGCCGCTCCCCAGTGAGCTCCGTCTCTGCGTCTTAAACCTTCTGCACGAAAGGTGACCGGCTCTGGGCGTCTGCTTCCCTTCGCGGCCCGAGAGATGCTGAGGGAGGTGGGTCTTTTGGTCAATAAATATGATCTCATCAACCCTGGCCGGATTCCAGTCTGAGTAATGGCCGCCGGCCTTCCCAATTCCCTCAGCAGCCAGCAACAGGAGCATTAGTCTTCACTGCCTCTGTTTAAAAACAAACTCTCGATCTGCGAGCATTACTCAGCCGCGGGACCCCTCCCCGGGGGCCGCATTTCCAGACGGCACGTGAAGGACGGCTCAGATGACGGTGCACTTTTGGGAAAACGCAGCCAGGCGTTCGGCCTGGAAAAGGCACCTCGGATCTTGAATTGGGAGGCCACGCAGTTCACGTGTCCTGGTGCACGAGGCACGCAGAGCCCAAATCAATAGGAATCCCATTGCTTACCGTGGCCGTTTCCCTGGTCTCCGTCACTGCGCAGTAACTAGGTAGCGGCGGTCCAGCTGGACCGCGCATTCAGCTCACGTTCAAGGCCGTCTTGCTGAGCCCCGTGCTGCGAGTGAGTGGAGGGGTGCCTTCAGGCTTCTCTGCGCACACGGGCACTGCCTCCTGAAAGTGTGTAACCCCCCACCCCTCCTTCGCTTTGGTTGCCATCCAATATTTATACTACACTTTAATGCAAGCAGCCAGTATCTTTACTCTCCGTTTTATAAACCCGAAAACTGACGCTCAAAGAGATGAAAGAGGTACGTCGTTCAGGGTCACATATGATACGCAGCAGAAGTGGGAATTGAACTTGAACTCTAGTTCTTACCATGCTACATGAAGCCTCCTCATCTCCCCTGGACCGTGAGGACGTTGGCGCTATGACCAGGTGGTGGAGGGAGGCCCTAGTACCCGGGTCCACTCACGTGGCCACTGATGCGAAGGGGGCTCATGGGTGGCCCCTTAGTCAGCAGGGGCAACACCTGGCTGAGCTCACGGCGAGGTTTGGAGGCGGAACTCCCTCAGCCTTCAGTTGTGCATGAAGCCGGGGGCGGGGGGGGGGGGCGGTGCTGGAAAGGCACCCCAACTCGAGCAGATAGCACCAACCCCTGATTCAAAAAAAACCCCGGCCGCTTTTGTCTCACCGGAAGACTAGAACCTGGGAGATGTTCCTTTAACACATTTCTGCCTTCTGAATGGCTTTTACTTTTTACTAAATTGGAACTGCAGCACAATCTATGTGAATGATGAGACTGTGTAATACATTCCTGCAAATTCAGATTAGGAGCGATTATGACTTAAGTAAAAATAGTTGAGCACAATTCTCATCGCCATCTATCTCTTCGCTTCTTTTCAGTGTTCCCGGGGGGCGCGGAGTGTGGGGAATGAATGACTTGCTTGAGAGCCCGGGTCCGGGGGCAGGGAGGGGCTCAGGCCCACCTTGCAGGCTTCAAAGACGGAGGGAGAAGCGCCATAAGTGGGTGTGGGACCTGCGGTGCAGGGGGACAGCCCTGGGACAGGAGGCCGATCTGGGATTAGGCCCTGGCTCTGCCACTCGTTAGCTGTGCGGCTTTAGGTAAGTTACTTAATCTCTCTGCGTCTTTCTTCCCCCTCAGCAAAATGGGCTTTATGATTCCCGCCTCATGGGACCGTTTCAGGTGGAATGGGATCAGGGATGTGAGAGCTTGAGTGGCTGAGTCCCGCTAGAGCCCGGTGACCTTGGCCTTCCTCACTCAGCCTGTTAGAGCGCCAGTGTCCTACCCCCCAGAATGGGAGCAAGTGCTCTTGGCCACGGCTACCCGAGGGGAGAGACGTCAGCGGGGTTTTCCAGGTGCCAAGTGCTTTGCCAAGTGTGAGTCACCCGGGAGTCCAGCACAGGCGGGCAGGGGTGGGAGCAGGAGCCTGAGGGAGGCTGGACTTCCCCTTTGCAGAAACAGCCTACAATCCGGACATGTGCCCTGACCGGGAATCGAAACAGCAACCTTGTGGCACACCGGACGACGCCCACCCAACTGAGCCACACCGGCCAGGGCTCCCGCACTATTAATATTACTTATTAATCATTGTATTATTTCCCATATGAGCCACGGTAAACCCACTTTGCCCGCCCTGTACAAAGAACTCTCACAACAACTCGTCGGTATGTACTGCGAGCACCGTCTTACGGATGACGCCGCCGGGACTCAGAGACGCCAAGCGCTTTGCCCAAGATCACACAGCCAGGAAGTGGCAGAGGCGGAACTAGAAGGAGGCTCTCTTCTCCAAGGAAGACCCGGTTGACCAGCAGCCCCCCTGTCCCTTGAGCCGGGCCACACTGCCCCTCGAGAGAGATGGGATCACCAGAGGCAACAAGGCCCCATGGCACATATAGCCTTGGTGGGGCAGCCATGACGGAAATAGGCCAGTCCTCCCTGCCAGACCCTTCCTCGGCTCCCAGGCACAGTCTGCTTTCCCAAGGCTTTGTGTGTGTGTGTGGGGGGGGGGGGGGGGGGGGGGGAAGGGGCGTGGCGTGGTGATAAATCATTGTGATGAATATGCGCTAAGAGCTGTGTGATAGGCTGGCGACGTGACTCTCCCTTTAGGAGCCGAGGGCAGTGGCTCAGGTCTCCGAGGGGGACCCTGGCCCCCAGGAAGGACCCCAGGACGAGTCCCCTGTCCCAGGCTCGGGTGGCCTGCATCGAAAGCCACAGAAGCCGAGGCTGGGGATCCTGCCTTGTGGCTGAACCGCCTTCTCCAGAGCCGTTTGCCAATCTTAAGGATGACCCGCCAGAGAGTCTCCGTCACCAAGACGCCCAGCGTCTGTGCCCAGGAGACAGTGTAGCAAGAATGTGCCTCATGCTCAGGTCGAAGGCAGTGCCTGGCACAGGGTAGCTGCTTAGCAAACTCTCCAGCAAAGTAATCACGTGTGAGGAAAGCCTAGAACAGTGATGGCGAACCTTTTGAGCTCGGCATGTCAGCATTTTGAAAACCCTAACTTAACTCTGGTGCTGTGTCACCTATAGAAATTTTTTGTTATTTGCAACCATAGTAAAACAAAGATTTATATTTTTGATATTTATTTTATGTATTTAAATGCCATTTAACAAAGAAAAATCAACCAAAAAAATGAGTTCGTGTGTCACCTCTGACACGCGTGTCATAGGTTCGCCATCACTGGCCTAGAAGGTCATCCCTGAAGGAAGTTATTCATTCCACTCTACAGAGGTGGCACCCGAGGCCCAGAGAGGTCAAGCCACACGCCCAAGGTCACACAGCCAGGTGGTGGTGGGAGGAGTGCCAGGGCCAGGCCTCCTTCACCACACACTTCTCCTCCCGAAGCGGGGAGGTGAGGAATGTGAGGATCACGGCCCCAGGGTCAGGCGGCTGATCTGGCCTCTGAAAAGCTCTCCCCAGATGTCTTAGCTGCACGGAGTCTGCGTCATTGGATGCGGTTCTGTGGGGAGGGGATGTCTTTCACCTGGGAAGGCAGCACTGGTCATGGGAGCAGCCGCTTCTCCCCAGCGCCCTCCCGTTGTCTTAGCAACACTCACCTCTTCCCAGCGCACCTGCACCTGCAGTTCCCCCCGCAACCCCCCCCCCCCCCCCCGCTTTCTCTCTGGGGAAGGGGGAGTAAAGGCCACTGCTAATAAAGTAGGAAGAACGAAACAGCCTCCCATCTGGTCTCCCACGTGGGTTTGATGGCTGCTGGTGATGGGGTCTGGTAGAGAGAGAGAGAGAGGCAGAGCCCGGCTGCAGGTCCCAGGGCAGAGGGGGTGGGTGGGCACACCCATTTGCCAACTATTAACTCTCTACAGCAGGAGGAGCGAGCAGGATGGGTCCTTATATTTTCAAGCTCCTCCACGGAGCCACTCAGAGGAGAGCTAGGACTCAGAAGTTCCCTTGCTCTAGACCCGTGGTCGGCAAACTGCAGCTCGCGAGCCACATGCGGCTCTTTGGCCCCTTGAGTGTGGCTCTTCCTAAGCCTTAGGAATACCCTAGTTAAGTTAATAACAATGTACCTACCTATATAGTTTAAGTTTAAAAAACTTGGCTCTCAAAAGAAATTTCAATTGTTGTACTGTTGATATTGGGCTCTGTTGACTAATGAGTTTGCCGACCACTGCTCTAGACACACTGTCCCCCAAAACCTGTGTGTCCTCATTATCTTCCTTTCAGGGCCCTTCCCTGCACGGCTGCCTCAGTCTCCCCATGGGCTCCTCCTCTCCCCACAGAGTCCCCTCAGCTCTCAGTGGCGGGGCCCCGCTCTCGCCAAGAGCCGCACAGTGGGCCTGGGCCTGGGCCTGGGCCTGCCTGTCGCTCTGTGGCTCTGCAGTGCGGGGACGGCAGCCTGCCGCAAGCTGACAAGGCTGAGTTCACTTCGGTGCCGAGGAGGCGACGGGATCCGCTGAATGAAGTGGCCAAGTTTAGTTTTTAATTAAGCCCCCGTGGTCTTTAAAAAAGGTCACCACCGCCGCCGTCTTCTTTAAGGCCAATAGGAAGAGGCGTCCGAAGTCAAAGTTCTGAGATGGCAGCCGTGTAACTGGAAATGCCACAGGAGGGAACTGGGGGAGGGAGGAAGAGGACGCAGGCGGGAGGCCCCGTCACACTGCTCTGCCATCAGCCTCTCAGTTCCCATGTGGAGCTCCAAGAAGGGCAGGGGGCCCCTCTGCGCTCTCCGGGACCTTCCCCCACAAGTGCCTTTGGGGCTTGTTGCTTGCTGCAGCAGTGAGCGATGGGGCAGTGGGTATGAACGGGGCAGGCTGTGGCAACGCATATGTCACTGACCGCCATGCTTCTGCTCCGACTCCCGCAAGCACTTTTCTACAAACTTGACCACTACTGCATCGCTGGGAAACACAGTTCTTGTCTCGAGTGGCGCACAACAGCCACTTCATTCCCTGGCAACATCCCGGGATGATCCTACAGTGAAAGCAAAGACCTGCGCCTGGTTCTACACAGCCCAAGAGAAGAAGAGGTGGGGGCGGGGCGGGGGGGTGGCCAGCATCTTTCTCGTCTTTCTTCCTCTTGCTGGAAAGGTGCAGCCGATGGCTGTAGCTTCAGCAGCTGTTTTATGCCCATGAGGTCTGAGCTGAGCAGGGAGGCCAGTGTTCAGGACGGGCTGCCTGCCCCCCTCTAGCCTTCATGTTACATGAGAGGACGGGGGATCCCTCGCTTGTTTGGGCCACTGGTACTCTGGACTCTGAGTGACAGCTTGATGGCCCACTCGGCCCTTCACTCCTAGGGCACTGTGGGCGAGTCCCTAGGTGTCTTTGAGCTCCAGTTTCTTCTCCTCGCAGTGGGAATTAGAGCTCTTGTTTGGCCTGGGAGGCCTTATCTCTGCCTTCCAGGGTCTGTCACAGACTTCGGGGGAATGCCCTGCCCCTCAGTCTGGGGGAATGCCCTGCCCCTCAGTCTGAAGGTCACGTGGTTTCACACCCCAGCAGCGGCCTCCCTCCCATTGTCCTGCGGGTAATTGTTCCCGGACAAGGTGCGTGCCTGCCTTCCGTCTTCAATGGCTTGCTCGGCTGTGATCAAGTCCCCTCGCGGGCTCCCATGTTTTCTGGGGACACAATGGCTCTTCCCCACTCACCTAGGCCTCTCCCTCCTCCTGGGTGTGGAGCCGGCTGCTGTTTCAAGGCGCTGAAAAGGAGGCTTCAAAGCGTCCCACACCGGGCCCCCCTCGTAGGCTCTGACTCACAGAGCCACTTCTGGAAATCCTCAAAAGCCTCACCAACCTGCTGAGACGTCCCAGAAGCAGGAGTCTGTGCCCGTCTCCAGGGCTTTCAGCTGCGTCCACTGTCTCGGCTACCTTGTGCCTGCTCCGTGCCTGGCCCCCGATGGACTCTCCGAGGCTGTGCCTGCTTTTCTTTCCCTCCCGCTTTTCTTCTTCTCTGTTGCCTTTAACTCTTGACGAGGAAAGGTGGCTGCTTTCTTGGGCTGTGGATTCCCTCAACACCCCCTGGTGTGGGTCCCCACGCCACCCCTTCCTCTCCTGGCTTTGGGCTGGGTCTGGGGCAGGCACACGGACCATAGAAACGAGGCCCCAGTGGCTTCTCCTTCACATGAGAACCTCTAAGCCTGTTGTGCCCAGTGTAGTTTCCTGAGTCACCACGAGCCTCTGCAGGGGACCTGTGTACAGCCTTGACTAGGTCAGTGCCCGGCCAGGGTCTCCAGTCTGTTCACTGACCACCTTCCCTTCTGCATGAAGGGGCACTACGGGGAGAGCTGGAAGACCAGGCCTCTACTCCTCAACCCCAGTGGGGTTTCCACTGTCTTTTTTTGTTTTTCTACCCTCACTTGAGGATATGTTTATTGCTGAGACACAGAGAGAGAGAGAGACAGAGAGAGAGAGAGAGAGAGAGAGAGACATTGTTGTGAGAGAAAAATATCGATCGGTTGCCTCCTGCACATGCCCAGACCTGGGATTGAACCCTAAACCTATGTATGTGCTCTGACCAGGAACCAAACCTGCAACCCTTTGGTGTACAGGACGACGCTCCAATCAACTGAGCCACCCAGCCAGGGTGGGTTCCCATTGTCTTGGTCTATATCCAGGGGTTTGACTTGATAGTCACTGTCTGTGATTGGCAGCATCCCAATGGTCTCCGTGTCCTGGGTCTCAAACCCTTCAAGTGTGGGCTGGACCCAGCGACTTGCTTCTAGTGAATAGGATACAGCCAGCAGGATAAGATGCCACATCTGTTACGAACGACTGTGACTACTGTGTTCTGTCTTGCTGACACACACATGCTTTCTCGTGTTTTCTCGCCTGCTTGCTTTGAAGAAGAAAGCTGTGTGTTGGAAAGGCCTGTGTGGTGACCACTGAGGGTGGCCACTGGCCAAATCTAGTGAAGAACTGAGGCCCTCAACGCCACAGCCTGCAAAGAACTGAGTCCAGCTGACAACTGTGTGCGTGCGTGGACTGTAGCCTTGGGAGCAACCTTGAAGCCGAGGAGCCAGCGGAACCGTGCCTAAGTTCCCGACCCATGGAGACTTTGTGATAATACATGTGTATTGTCTTAAGCGGCTACATTTGGGGTCTTTTGTTACGCAGCAGGAGATAACTAATACAGGTCTTTCTTAGCTTTAAAAAAGTGTTTGTTTTGCTCTGCTATATTTTGACTCAAGTCTATGTTTAGACTTAAAGCTTTCACATCCATGAGCCATTTTGGTGGTGCATTTGTGTGCAGGTGCACACATACACACACACACACACACTCAAATCTATGAACTGCCCAAGTCCCTTCACCCCTATTCCAAACATACATGATCAGAATAAATGGAAGAGAGATATCCTATATAATAAAACCCTAATATGCAAATCAACCAAACTGCGGAACGACTGGTTGCTATAACACGCACTGACCACCAGGGGGCAGACGCTCAATGCAGGAGCTGCCCCCTGGTGGTCAGTGTGCTCCCAGAGGGGGAGTGCCACTCAGCCAGAAGCCAGGCTTACAGCTGGTGAGCACAGTGGTGGTGGCGGGAGCCTCTCCCACCTCTGCTGCAGGCAGGCAGTAAGGAGCGAGGGGTCCTGGACTGGGAGAGCCCCGGACTGTGATGGGGATGTCTGCTTTGGGGATTGGGCCTAAGCCGGCAGTCGGACATCCCCTGAGGGGTCTTGGACTGCGAGAAGGCACAGCCTGAGCTGAGGGAACTCCCCACTTCCCCCCCACAGTGTATGATTTTTGTGCACTGGGCCTCTAGTAGTGAGATAAAGCTCTAGGAAGGCGATTCTTGGTTTCTATTAGTAGCCTCAGTAACATTGGAATTTCTGCTAGAAACCCAAAGATCCAGGAGGGGCTTGACCCAGGAGGCCCCGGGCATCTTTGTGCACCTTGCCTCACACTTTAGTCCTCAGAAAAGTGTTACCTATTTCTCCGGTGAGAATGACTGCTCCCTATCCAAATCCCCCAGCAGTTTACATCTATATCAGAGCACATGCCACATTATATTTTAATTATTTATATGCTCCCTCCTCACTCTCTCATCTCCCTACTGATCCCCTAACCAACCCAGGAAGCTCAGAATCCAGTGACATCTATGGGAAATCATCCAGGATTTCAAAACCATCGTCAGAAGCAAAATATAAAACCTTTTGTACCCCCCCTCACCCGTCATGTTCCAGGAAGCCAACACACAGAGCAATTTCTCCAACCTAGGAAGTCATAAAGAGATGTATTTATGAGGCGGCCTCTATCGAAGCGAGGAATTTATGTCTCTTTATGCTCTTGTTGACAATAATCACTGGTTGCCGCATCAATGTGATGTCATATAATTTAAAAGCCCTTCAGAGGAAGGATCAGAAAGCGACTGGCAGGGCCTGAGCCGTGGCGCCTCCGGTGGTGGCTGCGCCTGGGCCTGCTAATGGCCGGAGGCGATGGGAAGGCAGCTGGGAGCACCTGCAATCTCATCTCGTTTCTTCCCAGGCACCGGGGAAGAAAAGCAATTTGTTTGCTCTCATGCTCCAAAGATGAACTTCCCGCGCTCAATCACACGTTATTATCCCGATGTAAGTCAATTTACCTTTGAATCTGAAGGCTATTTTCTTCCTAAATGGCTAATTATGGGAGATAGATGGCTGTAAACAGAAGCCTTCTCCTTCGGCACTCAGCAGGCCCTCCTCCCTGTGGCACCTGAGGGAACCTGGGAAGGTGGGCCTGGCTTTGCCCTGCCTTCTCCGCCCCATCCCTGCGCCCCTGTCCACGCTTCTCCATCACCCTGCAATGCCATCAACCCTCCCACCCACATTCTCAGACAGCGTTCGGAGTTCCACCTCCCTGAACCCTGTCTGCGGCTGAGCCCCAAATCACAGCTTCCCTGTTGAGCTCATTTTGGGGGGCGGTGTGCCTCTGAGCCCACCACCCCTCCCAACATGATCCACCTTTCAAGACAGTAGCCGCTCATGCAGCAGACGCAAGGTGTGGAACCCAGAGGAGAGAGTGCGGGGAGCGAGGGCCGCTCCCCCCTCAGCACGCAGCGCCTCCTTCCTGTCTACCCCCTTTATCCCAGTCTACCCTGGCACACAGTAGGTCCCCAATAAAGGCCAGCTCCTTCCCTCCCGGCTCCCCCTCCCCTCCTCGGCATCTGGCCCCCCCGAAGGACACTGTATTGGAAGAAGACGTCAGCCAGAGAGCTGGGCACACGGGACGGCGTGGATTTCAGAAGATGAGGGTTCCTCTGAGCATCTGTGATGAAACAGGTCACCGAGGCTGCCTCTGATTCTCTGGCAAAGTGACGAGAGTGACCGCCTGGCCCAGAGGGGCAGCGGCTTTCCCGTCACAAGATCTACACCATGCAGCAGCTGATGGCTGTTTGTTTACCAAGAGGAGGGATGGCTCCCCTCCTCCTCACAAAGAGGAATTTTTGCTCAGGGCGGCGGCAGAGGGGTCAGCCGGCGGCATTTCTGTTCGCCCTTTGATGTGCGCTGAACCTGAGGCTCTGGAGACCGGCACTGGGTGTGTGCGCTGCCAGAGGTGCCTCCAGCCAGGGGAGCTTTCAGGTGTGCGGGTTACCGAGCCTGTGGGGTGTGGAGTTATTGGGGAGGAAACATACCTTCTGGTCCTCTCCCCCAGGCCTGGCCCTGGGCCCTCTGCACTTCCCACCTGGGACACTGATGCCGTAATAACAGCCTGGAGGACTCGACAGTGTGTCTCCATACATTATGTCATGTGATCGTGTCTTCATACATTATGTCATGTGATCGTGTCTCCATACATTATGTCATGTGGTCGTGTCTTTATAAATTATGTCATGTGATCGTGTCTTCACACATTATGTCATGTGATTGTGTCTTCATACATTATGTCATGTGATCGTGTCTTCATACATTATGTCATGTGATCGTGTCTTCATACATTATTTCATATGCTCCTCACCACCATCCTGGGAAACCACCCTCAGCTGACAGAGGAAGGACAGGCTCAGAGAGGCCAGTGCTCTGCCCAAGGCC
Organism: Myotis yumanensis; assembly: GCF_028538775.1. Lineage (NCBI taxonomy): Eukaryota > Metazoa > Chordata > Mammalia > Chiroptera > Vespertilionidae > Myotis > Myotis yumanensis. Next base: position 15,459,003 of record NW_027223770.1, read on the forward strand.
ACACAGCTAGTAAGTGACAGAGGTGGGACCTGCATCCAGGTCTCTGCCTTCACAATTCCAGGGCAGAAAGGAGGGACCTGGCTCCAGGATCCGTGTGGGAGCCTCCCCCTAGATTGAATCCCTTGGGCTGGGGTTCCGACATCTGACCCTCAATGGACCTTGGAACCATGGCCCCGCTGTTTTGTCTGGCCCCTGTTTGTTGAACGCGTGCTACATGCAGGGCCTGCCCTAGGCAATGTGTACATCCATCTGCTCCCGTCTCCACCGCAGGCCTGGGAGCACGCGCTGCACCCCTAGGAGGTGGAGTCGGGGGCAGTTAGGGCCACTGCCCTTGTGGACCCGCTGCCACACCTGTGCTCTCTGTGCTGCTTCTGCACCCAGAGGCTTCGGACCGAGGCCACAGGGCGGTGGGCTGATGTGCACAGATGCTGTCGGAACCCCTGGTGTGTGGGCTCCAGGCTGCACAGAACGGCGCCTCCAAACAACAGCGTCTCAGCTCTGCCAGGCTGCAGCGTTTGGAACAGAAAAGGACTGCGAGGTGAGGTGACGTCGGGCAGCAACGTCGGACACAGGGCCGCAGGCCCAGGCACTCGGCCGGGAGCTGCCCTCGCCAACATGGCAACCTCGCTCGCGTACATAACCTCTCTGAGCCTCCTCCCATCATCAGCAGGAAAGGGAGACCAGGCTGACAGCGGACGCAGGAGGAGCGATGGGATGGCCTATGTGAAACTGCTTTGTAAACGGCAAAGTAGCAAACGCGATTATTATTACTCTCCCCGCCCCTCAGCAAAGAGCCACAATCACAGGATCACAGACCATGCACAGCACAGGGGGTCCTGCCCCATCCCTCAGCCCTGTCTCCCGCCCTCCTTGGTCCTGCCCTTTCTATTCAGTTCCTCCCACCCTCTTGCCTCTTCTCCTGCATCCCTGCTCTCCCACCTCCCCCCACCCCGCCTCCCTGGGGCTCTGTGGGTAACTCTAACTAGTAACTAGTAACTAGTAACTAGTAACTCTGGTGGGCTGGAGAGCTGGGAGCCCACGAAACCACATCTCGGGTGCTGCCCCCTGAGCCCCTGCCAGGTTCCGGGTTTAACACAGTGGGTCCGGGGCCCAGCAGGAAGCTGGGACTTCAGGTGCAGGCAGTGGGCGTAATGGAGTGGCCATGGTCTCTGGGCCTCAGATCACCTGGGTCTGGATTCCCATCTCAGAAGGTGGTGACTGCCGTCAGGGAGTGATGTGAGGGCTGGGGCCCAGTTCCAGGGAGATGATGGATGCGAGGCAGGTGCCAGGAGGGCAGCCCGGCTCCCACTCCGCGGCCGAGAGCCGCCAACAGGGGCTCTGCTCGGGCCCGTGCCCGGCACTCCATTTCCCAGAGACAACCGGTGCGTTTTAATAATGTCTGCTTGGGTTAATGAAAGTTGTCGGTTTCACTTAATAAATACATCACCATGCTTGGCCATACATATCCGTCATGCTGGGCCTGGCGCTGTGTACACTGCCAGGGGGAGCAGAGGGACGCTGGGAGCTGGGGAGAGATGCCGGGGCTGTGAGCATGGGGCAATCAGTGGGGAGCCAGGTTTGGGAGGGCCCGGAGGGGGGGGTCCCCTGGGGGGTTAAGCAGAGAGATTCCTCTCCATGCACTTTTCCTCCAGGGCCCACTGAGAGGCAGACACGCAGAAGTGGACACCCAGACAGCCTCCCCCCTCTTCTCCAGCCTGGCCGGCCCCCTTGAAGGGGTGCTGAGGGGTAACGTCTCCAGGTGGACTCGGGCCAACCCGGGGAGGCATCCCAGGCCACCAATCACAGGTCCAAGTTCCCAAGCCAAGTGATCGGTACGAGATTGGCAGCGAGGGGAGGGGACTCAGGGCGTGTTTAACATTCCGGGGCCACTCTCCTCAAATTTGCAGGGTCCTTGCCATTTCCAAGCACTGCCACAACAGGAGGGACCGGCACAGCGACCGACAGGTGATCTCTAGCTGGAGCGAGAGGCTTGAGACCTGCCCTCACACCGCCTGCGATTCCAGGGCGGGTGACTTCACCCCCAGTGTTGCCCTAAGGGACCAGTTCGTCGCTTCCGAGGGGCTCTCCTGGGCACCAGTGACCCAGCCACAGGGCTGGTCATGGGGCTTAGGGGCAGCCATGCCTCCCAGGGGCCATGGGAGTGGGTGGGCCTCAGCCACAGGGACAGGCTGGGCTCTGGCTCCAGCATAGAGGAGTGGATGGAGTGGCTGTGCTGAGGTTGGCCCGTCTCCTGCTTTTATGGTGGAGGCTGGAGGGGCAAGGCCATCACCTGGCTTGAGCACATTTCGGTGTCAGACCAGGTGAGTCTGTGATGGTCGGAGCTGTTTTGGGATAGATGTGTGGACACTCTTAGCTACAGAGGAAGGAGTGGAGGGGAGATCAGGAGGGGCAGGTGAGGAGGCAGGAGCTGACCCCACACATTGCCCTCTGCTGGGGGGGAGCAGCCTCCGCGAAGGTGGCCATCCCTGGGAGCAGGAACCCTGGCTCCCACGCACCTGGAGATAAGCAGCCCTCCCCACTCAGAGAGCCGTGCTGCCATAATCATTCACTCGCTGTTACTGTTCCGGGGGCTTCCTCTGTCCTCAGGGTAGTAACTCTCGAGCATAAGGTCAAAGCTAGGCTGCACCGTGGCAGCACTTGGCTCTCCATCCTTCCTGCGCACCTCTTGTGGTCCCATTTTACAGATGGAGAAACTGAGACCACACTCCTTGCTCACAGGACGAATCCACCCCAGATGGGCCACCTCTCCCTTTCCCTCTTTGAGTCCCAGTCCTGTAAGGTGCATGAATGAATAGAGAGGGGCCCTGAGATGGGACTGGCGGGATCCCCAGGCACCTCGGGGATGCCCTGCCCTGCGGCTGCAAGGCTGGGGAAGAGAGACCAGGGCCACAACGAGCCGACAGCCACTTAGTTCTCTCCCGAGCCTTTCTTGCCCCACCACACCAGCCTCTTACTAACCAGAGTCAGAGTGGTTGCCACGGCCCCACCCACACCCTTTTGACCACCCCCCAGGGTTGGGTGACCGGTCCAGGGACAGGGCTGGCGCTGGGTGGGTGCAGACTCGGATCGTCTCAGAACCCCCACAGGAGCCTCCCACCCACCTGGCAGGTTCAATACCGCAGCATCTGTGAAATCTAATTAGTGCAGCCTTCCTTCTGCTGTCCTGCCTGGGCTCCTCCCCTCGCTCCAGGCTACCCTCGGAACTAAGCTGCCTAAGATCACCTCATTAAATCCTCTAACCTTGCGTTTAGCCCCTGGTGCCCTCCTGTCTGTGGGAGGTTCACGTCTGGCCCCACCAGAGCGGTTCCCAGGCAGGTGTCTCAGGAATGCGCCTCCTCTCCCCCCAGACGTGGCTTCCGTAGCCACAAAGCCCCTTTCTCCTGAGCCAGTGACCATCCCGAACCATCCATCCACACAGATCCTGGCTCCAGCGGGAGCCCCCACGTCTCACCTCTCCCTGCCGAAGGGGATGGTGTCTGGGTGGGGCAAGAATTCAACCAGGAGGGAGGTGGTGCAGGGCATCAGTAGGGAGGGCACCCTCAGGCTGGCACCGCACGCCGGTAGCCAGCACGGCGATGGCAGTTTCCTGGGGATTCGGCAGTGGCCCAGGGCGTGTGCTCCTGGTGCCCAATGGATGGGCGTTGGGATGCTCGTGGGGAGACCAAGCCTGGGGCAGGAGGGGGGCAGCCAGGCTGAGGACGCCCCCTCTGCCTTCAGGCAATTCACTCGGTGGCCCTGGTAACAAATGAGCACCCCGGGGTGGGCAGCAGAAACACCCAGGCTTGGGGGCAGTTACTGAAGAGAAATGCAAAGTGTTATAGGAGACCCGGAAAAATCGTCCACAGACACAGAGCGAAAGGGACTTACTGCCAGGTCTCCCTTCTCACTAATCCTGCTACATCGACAACGCCCATCCACCTTGGTGCACATCACCTCTGCTGAGGCCGGGACCCCAGGAAGGAAGAGGCAGGAAGGGAGGGGCAGCTTCTGAAGGACTGAGGTTTAGCAGACACACCTGTGCAGCTCCAGGCAGCTCCCTCAATGTCTCAGTATTTAGCCTCTTGCCAAGAGGGCTCATGCGTGTCTCTCCCCACACCCACTCCCTGCCCCACCTCCCTGGGGCTGGCGGCTGGGTTAACTGCTCATTGTGTAGGTGGCACCTATGACTTATGACTTCCTATTGTCTGTTGCAAGTGTGACCACCATGGCCAGCTGCCTTGGGAGGTGTGAGAGAACAGTTGGTCTCTCTCTCAACCCACCTGCCTTGACTTGGAGGCCAAGAGTGGTTTCATGAAGGGCATAGGCCACCCATGAGAGTCTGGGGGTCCGACTGCCAATGGGGTGCAGGAGCACGGGGACCTGCTGGGGAAACCCTGTGGTCAGGTTCAGGGCGCTATCTCTCTCGAGCCCACCACACCCCTAGGTCCTTCTCTGGTGCCTTTGGCCACACGGCTCTTCCTCAGTTAACAAGCCGTGTTCTCCGGCTCAGACTCACCTCCTCCAGGAAGCTCCCAGCTCAGGCCCTGTCCAGCCCCGCCTACACTCTATGGCACAGCTCACATCACCACAGCAAGTACATACTAGGGGATGTATTTGGTGGACTGTCAAGCCCCCACTCGAATTTCAGTCCCAGAGAGCGTGAGTAAGTCTCTCTTCTCGGTATGCTGTTGGCAGGGCCCCGGCATGCCTGGCATATAATAGGTGCTCCAATCAGTATTTCAACGACTACATCCATATGGCGTCCACGTGGATTAGTTTGTTCTGTCTTATGCTTGTTCTCACGTGCTCTCTAATTATCTGGGGAGCTTGTAAGTTACAAGCAATAGTTGTGTGTGTGTGTGTGTGTTCTAAGTACACGCATTTTAAACATGAGATAGAGCTCGAATAACATAAAATGTGCCCTTTTAAAGTGCACATACAGTCCGGCGGTGTTTCAGCATATTTACCACCCCTTGCAATGATCACCATTAGCTAATTCTGGAACATTTCCCTCCCAATAAGCCCTGTACCAGCCAGCAGTCACTTCCCATACCTCTCCCCACTGCCGGCCACCGAGATCTGCCTGCGGTCTCTGTGCATTTGACTATTTTGGACCGTTCGTAGAAATGGAATTATAAACACATGGCCTTCGTGGCTGCTTCTGCCGGCATACGGTTCCCAGGCTCACTCGTGTTGTGCTGTGTGTAACAGTAGTGCCTTCCTTTTCATGGCGGAATGATGTTCCATTGTATGGATAGGCCCCATTTTGCTTATCTGTTCATGTAAATCAGCAGTTCTCAACCTGTGGGTCGCGACCCCTTTGGGGGGGGGGGTCGAACGACCCTTTCACAGGGGTTGCCTAAGACCATCGGAAAACACATATATAATTACATATTGTTTTTGTGATTTATCACTATGCTCTAATTATGTTCAATTTGTAACAATAAAAAATACATCCTGCATATCAGATATTTACATTACGATTCATAACAGTAGCAAAATTACAGCTATGAAGTAGCAACGAAAATAATTTTATGGTTGGGGGTCACCACAACATGAGGAACTGTATTAAAGGGTCGCGGTATTAGGAAGGTTGAGAATCACTGATGTAAAGCTTTTGTGTGACATGTTTTCAGTTCTCCTGGGCAGATACCAAGGAATGGAGTTGCTGGGCTATAGGGTAACTCTACGTCTAACTTTTTGCAGAAGTGCTACACTGCTTCCCGAGGGCACTTTATTTATTTATTTATTCACTTATTTATTTATCGATCTAGTTATTTATTTAAAATATACTTTTATTGATTTCAGAGAGGAAAGGAGAGGGAGAGAGAGAGAGATAGAAACATCAATGATGAGAGGAGAATCACTGATTGGCCACCTCCCACATGCCCCACACTGGGGATGGAGACTATAACCCTGGCATGTGCCCTGGCTGGGGAATCAAACTGTGACCTCCTGGTTCACAGGTCAATGCTCAACCACTGAGCCATGCCAGCTGGGCTAGTTTTATTTATTTTAAATGAAGGAGATGGACCAACGTAGTGGTTCTTTATTTTTTATTTTCATTTACTGTTGATAAAGAACTCCTTTAGAAACAGTTTAAAAGCCACGGGATGTCTTTCCAGATAAATGAATATGTGTGACCACGCATAATTTCAGGGTGTAAGAACCACGAGAAACCGGCTTCGGATCCCCGTGCTCCGTGACCCAGGCTCACACACGCAGCTCTTCCAGGTTCTCGCATTTTCTCAGACACAAAGCCCCCCCGACGTGTTGGGCTTTTCCTCGTGGATATAGGAAATGCATAATCTGACTAATCATTTCTGATCCATGTTCTGATTTCCATCTGGGATCCAAGCATTCAGCAGCCAATCGCTTGCCCTCATTTCCCCACCCGCTCTGTAATCATCTGATTGATGTGCAATTATCTCGCTCAGCTTCACCACACACTTTCCTCCTTCTCGTGTTTGCAATCCGGTGCCAGATAACCTTCATTTTCCCCCATTTATTTTGTGTATTGGCCACTGTTTGATGTGATTATTTTTGCAATCATCTTCCATTAGGTGAGAGAATATTGCAGTGGAGAAAGAAGGAAGAGGAAAATAAATGCATTCCCGACGAGCTCTAATATTTTATGTTCACAAATAATCTCCCAATAGCGGAGTAATAATATTATTTCCTCCATGTGCATTTATTAAAATGTAAAGCGGCTCCATCACTCGGGGAACCGAAACCCTTGCGCTACCTTGGCCAGAAAATACCATGTATTTATTTCAAAGCACATTTCTGGAATTTTAATACTGTTACTTCCCACCTCCCCACGCCCCCTCGCCCCCCAGTCTTTATCTAGCAGGAGCGTGAACCTGAAGGGTTGATTTCCGAAGAGGCATTCATTGCTGAATGCTCAGGACCTTAATTTGGTTTTAAGAATTGCTTTTGGCTCTTGATTTACAATGAGGTTCTTTTCTGTGTGATTCACTTGGCTGAAAACTGAATAGAGCTCTCCCCTTGTGGGTGGCTCTTTGACACCACATTTTATGACTGAGGCACAGAGGTGAGGGAGGAGTTGAGAAGACTTAGAAAGGAGAGGAGGGATTAATGAGGTGGTTTTTAGGGGTTGGAAGAGTTGGATCCATTAGCTATTTCTGTAAGCATCTAACAGAATACCCCTGGGACTTTAGTTTGAAGTCAGGATGTGAACCTCTGGGCAGCCTATTGAAAAAGACACTAGATCCCTAGCTGGTTTGGCTCAGTGGATAGAGAGTTGGCCTGCGGACTGAAAGGGCGCAGGTTCAAGGGCACGTACCTCGGTTCCAGGCTCGATCCCTGGCCTTGGTCGGGGCATATGTAGGAGGCAAGCAATCGATGTCTCTCTCACATCGATGTTTCTCTCTCTGTCTCTCCCCCTCCTTTCTACTCTCTCTAAAAAAATCAATGAAAAATATTCTCAGGTGAGGATTAACAAAAAGATGAAAGAAAGAAAGAAAGAAAGAAAGAAATAAAGAAAGAAAGAAAGAAAGAAAAGAAAAAGATAGTAGGCTGGAAGTTAGAAGCCAGGACATTTAATCCTGTTTCGCCCTTTAAGTAGCTCTCTGACTTAGGACAGATAACGTCTACCCTTTGGGCAGATTTCACAAGTGCAGAAGGAACTGGTGAGCAGATGGATGAGTTTTTAATCCTAGCTGGATATTAGAATACTAGAGGCCCGGTGCACAAAATTTGTGTACAGGTAGGGTCCCTAGGCTTGGCTGGTGATCAGGGCCGATCGGGGCCTTCCGGCTGCCGGCTGGGGCCTTCCTGTGTCCCGCACCGCCCCCTGGTGGTCAGCACACGTCATAGCAAGTGATTGAACTCCCAGTCTCCCTGTTGAACTCCCAAGGGGACACTTTGCATATTAGCCTTTTACATGTATAGATCCTGGGAGCTTGACACTAAGACACATAGGACAATTAAATCAGAATTTCTTACGGGTGGGTGAATGGATCTGGGCTTTGCTATCTTTATGAAATACCCCCCAGGTGAGTCTATCATAAAGCCAGGGCTGAGAACCGCTGGTCTGGCTGATCTCAAAGTTTCCTTCAGGCTTCTGGTTGCCCGAGGCTCTGAGCTGGGCAGTGATGTGTTACCAGCCGAAGTTGGTGAGACAAGCTGGCAGATGAATGAGCCACAATCACTGGGTCGTGAGGCCGAGCTGGGGTTTGAGGTGTCTCAGCCGAGGGGCTCTGGGGGAGCCCGAATGGAATGGAATTTCTCTCGGAATCAGGCCTTGGTTGGGCAGGTAAATCTTCCTTTCTTTGGGGGCCCTCAGTGCTGAGAAGATGGATGAGCTGGGGCTGGTAAAATAGCTTCTGTTCCTTGGAGAAAGGCATGTAGAAAGATGAGGCAGGCGTGTTGTTTTTAGAGTGGAACCGGGACTGTTTAGCCTAGAAACAAGGGACTTAAGGGGACATGAGTTGCGATCTTCATGAGGCTGAAAGGTTGTCATGCGGAAGAGGGATTGGGATAGTTCTCGGAGCTCCAGGGGGCTGAACTCAGGCCAACGAGCAGAGTCAGGGAAACGACCTTTGTTGCATTAGAAGGAAGAATTGTGACGCAGAGCTGTATTTCCATATTCCCTGTGCGTGCCTCTGTCTTAGCACCGGCTTCTATGACCATCTCTCCACCTCGAGGTATTCCCAGCACAAGTTCCATTCCTGACATAGTCCTCGAGACATGTTTGTCATTTCTGTGATTATTAATTACTGCCACGAATGCCCACTGTGTACAGAACACTTTTTTTGCTTTATTTCCTTTAGCCCTTCCGGTGCTCTGTGGGGTAGGCGTGTTATCACCCCATTCTGCAGCCAAGGAAGCTGGTGCTTAGGGAGGTTAAGGGATGCGCATAGTCACAGCCAGGATGGGGCAGAGGCTGGCTGTGAATTCAAGCTCATCTGAACGAACACCTGTGCTCCCAGCTGCCTGCTGGGACCCTGGGTGGGCTCCCAGCCGAGGGCATGCAGGTGGAAAGTAGGCAACTATTCACTTGACCTGGTTTCATCATGGCAGTGGGTACGAGCTAAGTTAGAAGGGTCCCAGGTGGTGATGGAGCCAGAGGCTGGGCAGATTTTAAAGTCTGAAGTCACCTGATTGCTGCTCCCTTGGCCTCCTACCCCAGGCCCCACCAGCAAGGTACTGGCCTAGTCCATGCAAAGAGCCTCATGACCTTTGGCCTCTCAGCAGCTGTGGCTGCCTCCAGGTAGTGGGTATTGTGGCTTCTTCTGCCACCTGCCTGCGTTCCTCACCAAGCCCCATGGTCACGTGTCTGTGACCATGGGGAGCAGACTCCTTCATAAGCCCCTGGCGACAGGATAGAATGGAGAGAGAGAGAGTGTGTGGGATGCCTGGCTGCTCCAGCCAAGAAACATCGTGTTAGCGTCTCTGCATTTCACGTAGCCTCCGTGAGAGCATTACGCATGGCTCTGGGTACAAGGCAGAGGGGTGAAGGCAGATGATGAAGGAGGGAGTGCTCCAGGGAAGTCTTTCATCAAAGTGACGGCATAGCTTAAGGCACAGAAGTAACATCCCTGAGATGGCACTGCCAATTAGTGGAAGGCTGCAAGGAGAACGCTGAGATGGAAGCTTGGGGGCATGAATGGGAGACGGGCTGGCTTGGGGCGAGAGAGACAGGAAAAGGAAGAGGGGGAGAGAAGGCTGGTGAGACTGGTGAGTCCTTTAACAAGGTGTCGCTGCTTGAAAGGCGGTGGCGTTCTTCTACCACAGGCCAACGTCAAGCGTAGAAAGAAGGAATTTAGTTAGATGCAGCCAGGGCCCTCCTATTCGGCGGGTTAGGCAGCGAGGTGTCCCAGAAACCTCCTTCTCCGAAGGGGTTGGGGAGGTCGTGATGAGCTTCTAAGGACCAGCAAGGGAGTGAACATGGGAGAGCTAGGCGTGTAAAACGCATGGTCCCGCTTGTTGCTGAGCACAAACGTAGGCTAGGTGAGACGATTTCCATTTTGCATGGGTCCACACACACTGTACACCGTGGCATGTATATATATGTACACATGCGCATGGCATGCATTTCTGGGAAGAGAGTCCATCGCTTTCATTCAAGTCTCAAATTTTCATCCACATTAAAAGCATAGAGCCACTGGCATAGGACGTTTAATCAAGGGATGTTTACATGGAGTGGAAGCTTCCATTAGTCCCCTCTCTGATCCCACATCGTCCCGTTCCTGCCAGCCCCAACGGCCTTTCCAGGTCTTTTGAATCTCTTCTTCCTGGCTCAGCCTCCACGTTAAATTTCTTCTCTAGCTCCTTAGATTTCACCCAAACCCAGAGAAGACAACCCCTGCTTTTACCTTTTTTCTTAAGAGAAGAGCTTAGTGAGGAAGGCTGCGTCCGGCTAACAGTGACGGGGACCAAGGCCTGGGGTTTTCTCTCTCTTCTCCGGTACTCACGTGTCTTTGAAACTAGCCTGCAAGTGTTTCTGACTTGCAGATTTTTTTTTTTTAAAGAGCAGAGCAGAGAGTCAGTTAAAGGGCTTGGACGCAAGCCGTTGCAAAGGGCAAAGTCGTCTCCAAAGAATTATTATTCATTTCCCATTGCAGTTAATTTTGGCACCTTCATCAGGATTTAAATTCTAGTACCATATCGTATCAAAGGGGAAAAAAGTATTTGATGTACATGTTAATTACTGCTAAGATGTAGCTACTTAAATCAAGGGTTTAATCTTCATTTGACTATTCAGAACAGCTCTGCGTGGGGGGTTGGGGAGCGGTGAGCCCCTTTTGATTTGGGTTATTTAAATAGATGATGAGAACTTCAAGTAAAATGGCTTCTTATTTTCAAAACCAACATCTGAAATTAGTACCCAGCTAAAGGAAAAATAGTTAGGAAAATCAAGTTCCTCCAGGAATTCCCAAGGCTGCCTGCTCTATGAAGTGGGAGAAGGGGGGGGGGGGGGTAATATAATTTCACTAGAGGCCCCATGCAGGCAATTCGTGCATGGGTAGGGTCCCTAGGCCTGGCCGACGATCAGGGCCAATCTGCGGGGTGACCTGCAGGGTGATGGGCTGGGGGGCCAGCTGGCACCCGCCTTGCCTGGTCTGGTGCTGCCCGCTCACCGGCCCTGCCCCTCGCCGCCACAGGTCGCCTCCCTCTGCAGGGCAACCGGCGGGGTGATTGGGGGGCTCCCTGCTGGCACCTGCCTTAGCTGGCCCGGGGTCTGTGGGTTGGGGGCAGCTCCTGCATTGAGTGTCTGCCCCCTGGAGGTCACTGCACATCATAGCGACCAGTTGTTCTACCGGTAGTTCTGCCATTAGGTCGATTTGCGTATTAGGCTTTTATTATATAGGATGAGCTCAAAGATCTGCGAATCTGCAGAGTGATAGCCTAATGGTAAGTGAGATCTTAAAAGCCTGTGAGAGGCGTCAAGAGTAGTTCTACACAGAAAAGAATATACTATTCTTTAAAGCCTAAATTGCCTAAACAATGCTCCTCTTGAATACATTCTCTCTAAGAACCATCTCGGATGAATCCCTAATGGGCCTTCTCTTTCCTACCATGAAACTATAAAACCCATTGAAATACCAAGCTATTTACCAAGTGATTAAGTCACAGCCATTTGTTATAGTTTTGCTAGAACATTGTTTTCTTGAATTTCCAAGGCTGTATTCTCCTCAGATATAACACGTTGCTTCTAATAATGCCTATTGATTTTACTGTATCACCTTATATTTTTAGATCTGTTTTACTGCCTTGCATCACATTCTAACCTTAATGTGCTATCTGAAATGAGATATAGCCCCGTGTTCCTCAAACCATATGAGGATAATGCTCTTGTCCAGCATGGGCGAAATATGCTCGTTTTTGGCTGCTGACCGAGTTGGGGCCTGAAGGTGAGGGGAGTCCTTGGCAGTCCCCGGGCCTGTCGGTTGTGTTGTTTCTGGAATGGAAGGCCCCGAGGCACTGTCTGTGAACTGGCTGGGCACGGGGGCCGGGAGGGGGGGGGGCGGTGTGTGGGAGTCAGGGCCTCGGTACAGATTAGAGGACATGTCCGGGATGACATTTGTGTCACTATTTTGCTATCGTTGAATCTCTCTTGGGATTCGTGGCTCAGACTGCATCTTCAAGGTGCTTTGCCTCCTGTAATTGTCCACGCGCTAAACTGGCCAGGGGAGAACTTGGTGTTCTTAGAACAAGTTAGTGCACCTTTGGGTGCTATTTAAAAAAATATTTTTATGGATTTCAGAGAAAGGATAGAGAGGGATAGAGACATAGAGACATCAATGATGAGAGAGAATCATTGATCGGCTGCCTCCTGCATGCTCCCTACTGGGATCGAGCTCACAACCTGGGCATGTGCCCTGACTAGGAATTGAACTGTGACCTCCTGGATCATAGGTTGATGCTCAACCACTGAGCCATGCTGGCTAGGCCCTCCTGCTTTCTTAAGAGAAAAAGACAGACCAGCCAAAGGAGGTAAGGAGAAAGGCCCCGACTCAATATCAGGCCAGAAGACAAAGACATACGGTGAAATTCTAGGTCCACGAGAAAAGACACACACCAACCAGAAAAGTCCTCTTCCATGTACTGGGGCCAGTGTTGAACCCAGCAATAAAAGCTAAGCCTTTTTTTCTCCCCAGTTCAGAAGGGGCTGGCCGGTGGACATGTTAGCCCATTGAGAAAGCCACAGTGAGCAGTCCTCTGAATTCAATAAATAATACCTGAACTGCTCAGAACCCAAGAGGCAGAAGCTCAGAGGAGGAGAGAGAGGAACTGGTCTCTCCTTCATCTGCTATGATGGGTTTCCCACGTGTGGCCTCAGAATAACCATCCTCGCTGGTGAGGGACGTTGATTTAGAGCTTTGAGATGCCTGGGGGACAGACAGGTCAGGCGACTAACAAGGAGAATGGCATTTTGCGTCAAATCAATAGGAATGAAGAACAAGGACAGTGGGAGGAACAGAAAGATGGGGGGGGGGTGCGGGTCAGAGAAGGGGGATGTTGGCACAGCTGGGCTCATCTCTTATTCTCATGAAACAGATTATTCTTTTCTTCTCCTCTCATTCCCATGAGGAAAAACCAAACCAAACCAAACCCTCGGTCTTTCTTAGACCATGAAGTGTGAGTTGCTTACAGGAGATAGATGAGGAAAACACCATTAGGCGCTTAAGAAGCAATTATAATGAAAAGATCAAGAACCTGTGGCTCATTTCTAGCAGGTAAACAAGTGCCTATCTGCGCTGGGGTGAACCCGGGCTCCCCTTCCTGGCCCGGGTGCCTTCGCAGCGGGCTTGGAGCATGCTCCCGCGTTATTCACCTGACGGATCACCCTCCGCAGAGGCAGGCTGCCTGGGCATGTCGTGTAATTCAGCATTAAGTATCCTATCGATTCGCCGAAGTGCTGCCATGGATGTTAATGGAGACAAATACTGTGGCTGTGATTTTTTCAAAGGGCTGAGTAATTCCTAAGCATCAATAATACCTGTCATTATGGAATGTGGGTGACCTTAAGATGCCTGACTTGAGGCCAACCATGAGGGCGGGCTGGGGAAGGGGTCCTTGGACACTGGCTCAGGGCTAGAGGAGGCAGCGTGTGCTTTTTCAAGACCTACGATGGGAAGGACGATGGGAATCGGGGTGGGGGGACCGGGTGGAGGTGATAGAAGCAGAGGTGATGGTGACAGCGTTTCCCAGTGACTCACCACAAGGGTCACTGGTTATCAGAAAGCAGGGCATGCTAAACTCTTTTCAAAAATGTTTTTATTGGTTTCAGAGAGAGGAAGGGAGAGGGTGAGAGGGATATGAAACACCAGTGATGAGAGAGAATCATCAACCGGCTGCCTCCTGCACGCTGCCCCTGGGGATTGAGCCCACAATTCAAGTATATGCCCTGACTGGGAATTGAACCGTGACCTCCTGGTTCATGGGTCGATGCTCAACCACTGAGCCACACTGGCTGGGCCCTGGGAAGTCTGTTGCAGAGAAGAGGGGCATGGTCCCCATTCTTCAACCAGAAGCACTCTACGGCCCTGATAATAATGAGCAGAACCCTTCTAATCCTGCCGTAGTAAGCCCCGATACAACCCCGACCCTGTGCCCTGCTCCATCTGAGCGTCATCATTCCAGTGACTGCGTTCAGAGAGGGGCAGGTTCTTGCTGAAGGTCACACAGCCAGGTAGGCAGGCACTGGGCTATCATTCAGCTCTCAGGATCTCTTGCCCACGTCTATTCTCAGTCATCGTTAGGTAAGATCTCCAGAAACTCTGAGTAAATGACCTGAAAGAAGTGATATTTCCTTCCAAAAAGGCTCTGTAAAAACCTCAGGGTTAGTAATTGGAAGAGATCAATTACTCACCAGTGCAATTTTAGTCAAATCCTGCAGGCTGCCCAATCTTTCCTACTTTCCAGCCCAGTCTCCACACTGCTGCTCACACGATCCTTCTGTGAGACACATCTGAGCCTGTCACTTCCTGACGTAGAGACCTCCATCAGCCCCTCCCAGAGGACGGGATACACTCCTTGGCACCATCCTCACAATCCCCCCGCCCCCCATTCCCAGCCTTCAGTTTGATGTCCTGCGCCTCCTGTTCCCAGCCACTCTGGGCATCGCTGACCATCCTGTAGCCTCTCAATCTCTGCCTACCTTCTACGTGCCATTTCCTGGGTCATCAACACCTTTCCCCCGCCTGCTGCCCAGGAAACGCCTGTCCATTCTCATAAAGGGCCCGTTCTTCTGTGTCCTCTGAGGACCATCCCCGCCTCTCCCGTGCCGGGTGAGGAGCAGACCCCATAGGAAACTGCCCATCCGTCGGTACAGCTTTGTTCTAACAGCTTCCTGGGCACTGTGTTTGTTTTCTTGTCTACTTCTACTGCAATTTGAATTTCTGTGGCGAGGAGACACGTCTTTTTCTTGTTAGTATCCCACTTCTTGGCACACAGTTAGGTGGACTCTATGTGCTGATTCCATGAATGCGGGAAATGTGTTGTGGAACAGAAAGCCTTCGGGGTAGGAGCTGCCAGTAGGGTTTAAGGCACATATGTTGGCCCTGTGAGACACACGTTTCTGCAGCCTTGGTCCAGGATGGACCCACAAGGGATTGGGACCTAGTGGCAGAAAAGCAGGGCCTTAACTGAGCAGCACGTTGGGGATCTGGGAGGAGTGTGCCCTCTGCCACCACGTTCTTTGAACACAGTGTCCCTGAACCGATGTGCCACCAAGGGCCTTGGGGAGCAGACACTGACATTCAAATGGAAACAAAGCACCCAGCCTATTTGGATAGTCACCAGCCTGATGATGAGCAGGGGTGATATTCAAATATTTGATGGTGGCCCAGCAGGTGCATGGAGCAGTCAGCATGCACACAGGCCACAGGGCTGAGGCGGAGTCCTTGGTGCCAGGCATGGACTCCTTAGGGCTGGACAGGGGTGGGTGTCTGGGAGGAGGGTCTGGGAACGGTAGGAGTGTGCTGGGTGAGGGGCTGGGAACAGTGACTTCTTCCTTGTCAGGGTTGCAGCATTTTAATGCTGGTGCTGATACTTCTGCACCCGTGCACACCAGCCTATTCATAAATCCCACGAAAGAATAGCACAGCATTTAGAACTCATTCTCAAAAGATGTGTGCATATGTGTGTGTGAAAGAACGAGGCGAAGCTTGTATAGGGAGGCAGTATTTAGTTCTATTTCAATATAAAGAGAAGGAAGCGGAAATAAGGGAATTGCAGGTCTAGACTGAGTTCACGGGAGTGGGGATGGGCCTGTTGGGAATGGCGATTGGATGGCGCTTGGAACACCTGGCTCATGGGGAAGGGGAAGTAGGTTGAGGCCCGACTGGAAGGGCCCTGATAGCCCCATGGAAGTATTACGATCTACTAAGCCCTCCAGCTAAACCTTGCTGCTTGCCAGGCTTCAGGGAGGCCCTTGCTGGGCCCACCAGTGGCACTTGCTTCCCTAAGTCCGTGGCTGTCCCCTGGTGAGGGGGACGAGGGGCTCCTGAGTGAGCAGTGTCACGCAGCCTCCCCGGCTCCATGGTGATGGACTCTGTCCTCCCACTGCCCCGTGGCCGATGTGTCTATCTCGGTACATCATCTCCTAATTAACTCGCCTTGCCGGGTCCAGCAGTTGGCTTTAGTAAACACGCTCCTAGCAGCTGTCGCTGGGACCCTGCGTGGGGCCTGCTGCCTCGTTAGCTTGAGAGAAGGGGGGTGGCCCTGGCACAGGGCGCAGGGAGAGGGGTGTTCTTTGTGGGGGTGTTGGCAGGGCTAGAGAGACGTCAGATCTCAGAGAGAACTCACGGGGCCCCGTGGAGGATTCAGCTCAGTGTTTGGGCTTCTCTCCTTGATGGGACAGGGTGGTGCCAGCATGCCGGGGTGGGAAGGACAGGGAGGTGCAAGCATGCCCGGGTGGGAAGGACAGGGAGGTGCCAGCATGCCCGGGTGGGAAGGACAGGGAGGTGCAAGCATGCCCGGGTGGGAAGGACAGGGAGGTGCAAGCATGCCCGGGTGGGAAGGACAGGGTGGTACCAGGGTGCCCGGGTAGGAAGGCCTGACTCCTCATGATGACTGCCACCACCCAGGAAGGGCCAGTGTCCCCTCCAATTCATATGATGAAGCCCTACTACTCACTGTGATGGCATTAAGAGTGGAACTTTGGGAGGTAGTTAGGTCTAGATGAGGCATGAGAGGGGAGCCCCCTGTTGGGTTACTGCCCTCTAGGAAGAGGAGAAGGTCTCTCTTGCACACACCAAGGAAAGGCCACGCGAGGACCTACCGGGAAGAGGGCTCCCAGGAGAATCCAACATGCCTCCCAAACCGGGGCTGCTGCCTAAGCCACGCAGTCTCTGTAAGTTGTTAGAGCTGCTTGAATGGACTGAGGCAGAGGCTCAGACTCCTCATCTGAAAAATGGATCTGATCCCAGCCCCACCTACCTCACAGGCCTGTTGGGTGGGTCTAAGGAGAAAATGGAAATTCCAAGACGCTGTGAACGGTGAAATAACAAGGCCGAAAAAAGCACTGTTCTAATTTGGGGACCAGGGAGCATTCTTGGCTCAGACAAGATGCTGTGATGTTTCTCTGACCACACCTGGCCCATCTTTCCAGGGCTCCCTGCCTGCACTGTCCCATCACTCCTTGCTCTCCCAGGTGGGATCCTGCCTAAGCCCTCTCCTTCCTCGAAGGCCAGCCCGGCCTCCCCTCTCCATGAGGAGGAGCAGGAGAAGATTCCAGAAGGGAATGCTCTTCTGTCTCTGGCTGCCAGTGCATTGCCCAGGGCTCTGGCGGCAAGCAGCCTACCTCCCAGGGACATGTAGACAGACATAGGCCTCCCTCCGCCTCTCCCCTGGCCCTAGATTGTAAGCACATGTCTACAGTCTGTGCCTGAAAACACATAGTAGGCAGCTGATTCATGCCTGTTGCATGGGAAAAGCAGTGTCTCTCATTCTCGCAGCCCCTACACAATGGTGGGTGACCTCACAGTTCCTTTGAACAACGTGTTCTGTGTTCTATGGTCAACCTTTCTATGGACCTCCTTCTGAGGTCTAGCCCGCATCTCTGTGCGGGCAGCACATCTATGTTTCCTCTTTGTCTGTCCCTCCTGGAAAATAGGAACTTGGTTGCATCCTCTCCATCTGTCCTGGAGGGGTGATAGTGAGCACCCCACCTTCCCTGAGTCCAGCCTGCTACCTGGAGCCAGTCCCACCCGAGAGTTCCCTCCAGCTCCTCGATCCTGTTCAGGGTCCGTCCTGGGCAAAGTCTGAGCAACAGAGGGTGTCCTGCAAATGTCTGATTAGACCAAGGAGCAGACTTTGCAGCCAGCAGAGGCATCACACCCACACAATCTGTAGATCTTCCGTAATGAGCACATTAGGCCTCGTCCTGATGAAGGAGCCAGGAAGGACAGGCCATGGATTCCAGCCTGAAGATTTCCATTAAAATGCTGCTGTCTGTTTAGTTGGCCCCTTGCTTCTCCTTTGCCCTGCTCCCTGCCCATGAGGCATATTCCTTGCTGCTGGACCAGGCCTGTGCAGAGGGTATGTGTCTCCCATTTCCTTTGACGGAGCGGCTCCCCGGGGGGCTCTGAGCCCCTCTTCAGCGTGGGCCAGCGTGGGCTTGGTGTGACGAGGATGTGCCCGTGTGAGTGGGGGTGGACCAGGAGTTTGCTGCCTGGAGCCAAGCAGATGTCTGCACCCCAGGAAACACAGTGGGGATCCAAGCAGGCTCACAAATGAGTAGCAGCTGTCAGCCTTGTGCACTTCCTGGGGTGCAGCTCTAGGGTGAGGGCCAAGGCACCAGCTGAGGGACTTCTGGGCCAAAGGCTGTTTCTTGGGCCTCTCGTGGTCCTTTTCTTTCCAAGTGGCTGAATGGAGTGGGGAGCAAAGGCTGCGAGGAAAGGGCTTTGCACTGCTTTCTCTGGGGGGCGGGGGATGTTGTGCTGGCAAGTGCCTTCCATTTGCTTCTCCAGACCTGTCTCCCCCTGCCCCTGCCCTGGGAACCTGCAGTCCGGGACTCCATCGTAGATGCCCTTGCCGTAGATGCCCTTGCTGGGGGCTTTGGATTGGATCTGGCCAATGAGAAGGCCTTGGCAGGAGATCAAAGGGAAGGAGGACAATGAGGCTGGACTATTTATTTCCTGGTCCTTTCTCTGTGAGGCCCTCAGGGCTAGTCTGTCTCTCCCTGGAGTTCACAGTTCCTCCTTCAGGCAGCTACTCCATGAGATGCTCTCTCTCCTGGATCTCCCACCTCCTCTAACCACCCCTCCCCTTCACCCTCGATTCAACCACTCCCCCTGCCCCTGCAGGCATTCCAGCCCTAGGGTCCTGTGTTATCCCTGGTTACTCCCCGAGCACAGCCTTGCACACAGCCCCTGTATGACCCAGTGCAATGTGTCATCTGTTCTCCGCCAGGACCCCAAGGGACCACCTGTTCTCTTCCTCCTCACCACACGCACAGTCAAAGGGACCCTGTTGGTGTCAGGGTGCTCCTGAGGTGGCAGCTTTGATGTGGGACAGAGTGCAATCTTGTGGGTGATAGAGGTCCCCATCTCCAGGTAATGGGTTAGTGTCAGTGAGTTTGCTTCCCAGGACCCGGCGATGGCCCTCAGACCTCCCCAGGGTTCTGTGTAGGCGGAGTAAGCCCTGTGTGTGTGTGTGTGTGTGTGTGTGTGTGTGTGTGTCGGGTAAGGTGTGTTGGGCAACGTTTTCACACCGGCTATCGTCTGTTCTTACTTATAAAGAGGCCACCGCAGTGGAGTGACCTGACTAGGATTCAAGGGCACGCTCTCTGAAACTAACATTTAGCCAAGAACTGAAGCAGGTCTTTTAGCAATTGGCGGGAATCTCTCCCTCTTTCCTTCTTTCCCTCTCTTGTTCGTTCCACGTTGGCCGCAAAGACTGATTTCAGGCATTTCGCTGGGAAGTGAGCAGGGCACTGACCCCGGGCTGGGAAAGACTCCACTGAGATACAGCCTCTGAGCCAGGCTCCCAGCATCCTTACCTCCCCACCTCTCTCTTGAGCAGGGTTGCTGATCTCGGTTCAGCTGACCGCCTGTCCCCTACAGGAGCCTCACTCCAGGGCCCTGAACTTGGAGAAGCAGGCCTGGTCCCCAGCCAAGGGGCTTGTCTTCGATTTCTGATTGGCCCTTGTGCCCAATGGTTTGGGTTGACGTTCGCAGCCCCACAGGCCCTGGTCTCCCATTAGCACTACCACCCACAGTGGCCCAACAAGGTGAGCCTGCCCTTGACCTGCCTCTGTGGCCAGCCACACTGTAGGTCTGACCATCTCTCAACACACCTCAGTTTCACTCCACTCCACCGGCTGACTGGGAGGCAGAGGTGCTTTCTCCTTGCTGTGTCCTGCCTGAACTGTCAGCGTCCACCCCTGCCCCGTATTCCCTGTGCCAACTTATGGACCGAGCCTTCCTTCTGGTGCGCAGTGGCACGTGGCTACTGTGTGTTAACTTTTCATTCAGTCCTCTGTGCTCCCGTCAGTATTCACCCATATGTTCATTCATTCCTTCTTTCTGCTGCTTACTGAGCAACCTCCAGGTGCCTGAATTGGCAACATCATCTCATTTAATCCTCACCTCTCTCTATCAGGTATGCTCTATTCCTGCTGATGTTATTCATAGGAGGAAACTGAGTCAGAGAGTAGCTAAATGGCTTGCCGAGGGCCATGAGGCTGGTCAACATTGGAGCCAGGCTTTGAAGCAGGTGGTATAACACTAGAGCAGTGATGGCAAACCTTTTGAGCTCGGCGTGTCAGCATTTTGAAAAACCCTAACTTAACTCTGGTGCCGTGCCACATATAGAAATTATTTGATATTTGCAACCATAGTAAAACAAAGATTTATATTTTATATATTTATTTTATATATTTAAATGCCATTTAACAAAGAAAAATCAACCAAAAAAATGAGTTCGCGTGTCACCTCTGACACGCGTGTCATAGGTTCGCCATCACTGCACTAGAGCTTGAACCTCAGCAATGTTCCTATTTGAAACTATTCATATGTTGAATTAGAAGGTCAGATTCCTTCTTTCCTTCTTCCCCATCACACATCCGCCGGCTCTGCCCAGAGCAGGTGTAACTGCGTGTGCAGGAAGAGAGAAGGAGAGAGGCGAGGAGGCCCCAAGGGAGAAGTGTGGGAGGTGCCCACAGAGCCAAGTCACCCTGACATGACGCGCAGGAGGGAGTGCGTGTCACGCTGTCACAGCCTTTTCCTGTGTTGACAGGTTAACAACCCCTTACTTGTGTGTAGCACTTTGTGGTTTTCAAAGCACTCTGAAATCCATTAGCTCATTTTATTCCCACAACAATCTTTCGAGGAGTCAGGAATTGTCAGCCTTATTTTACAGAGGAAATAGCTCAGTGAGGTGATGCAGTTTGTCCCGAGTGGGGGAGCCTGGACCACACCCTGGACCCCCCGCTCCTGGCTGCAGGGTCTGTGTCGCATGCCTTGATTTCTTTTTAAAAAATATATTTTATTGATTTTTTTACAGAGAGGAAGGGAGAGAGATAGAGAGTTAGAAACATCGATGAGAGAGAGAGACATCAATCAGCTGCCTCTTGCACACCCCCTACTGGGGATGTGCCTGCAACCAAGGTACATGCCCTTGACCGGAATCAAACCTGGGACCCTTGAGTCCGCAGGCCGACGCTCTATCCACTGAGCCAAACCGGTTAAGGTTACATGCCTTCCTTTCTTCCCGTCACTGTTTGAGTCTGAGCATTTGGGGAAGGAGGGGCTGGCTTCCCAGACTCCCCTCACTCCTAGGGGCCAGGCCACCTCGAATGCATAAAGCAGTGGTTCTATCGGGCATCGGCGTCACCTGGGAGGCATTCAGAGCTCCGTGCTGAGTTTCTGATTCAGGAGGTCTGGGAGGCCTAAGAATCTGCATTTCTTTCCTTTAAAAAATTTTCATTGATTTCAGAGTGGAAAGGGGAGGGAGAGAGAAATAGAAACACCGATGATGACAGAGAAACATCGATGGGCTGCCTCCTGCATACCTCCTACTGGGGATGGAGCCCACAACCCAGGCATGTGCCCTGACCTGGAATTGAACCGTGACCTCTTGGTTTATAAATTGATGCACAACCACTGAGCAACACTGGCCTGGAAGAATCTGTATTTCTAACAAGTTCCCAGGTGAGGCTGCTGCTGGTCGAGAGCCCCCACACTCTGAGAACCCCTGGTGCCAAGCAAGGTCTTGCAGGCCTTTAGGTGGCTTTCTCTCCCCTGGGCTCATCTCCTAGGCTAACGAAACCCCAGACAGAGCAAGACCTCCCGTGTGGGTCTCTCCCGGAGGTGAGGAATGTGGGTCAGGTCACCGCCTGCCTGCTGTGTGGCTCAGAGAGTGAGCGCACACCTCAGGCTTTTTGGTTCCTGCACACAAGAGGAATATGTCCACGCGAGATTATTAATTCATTGTTCCATTAAGTTATGATCTCTAAAATTATCACAATATTTGACTGGGAGGAAGGCAGAATTGAATAGCTTGTTCCAAGTAATGTGTGAATAATGTGACTTTATTACTCCTCTCGCTAGTGAGTAATTGTGATGGACACATTGGCAATAACACAGATCACCTTCTTCCCCTTCCCTCTCCCTACCCTCCACACGGAGCACTTGCTTTCTTGTCTCTGCAGCGTTCTCGCTCAACCCTCTCCGCTGCTAGCCCCTTCCCTGAGCTGCCTCACCTCTTTCCTGTTCTGCCTGACACTCAGGGCTGTGAGGGGGTGATGTGCGGAGGGAGCGGGGGTCCCAGGAGACATGGTGAGCTGCACGCCCAGGCCGCTCGGCCAGCCTGGCGGGAGCCCCTGTAAGGCCTGCTTGAACCCTTGCTCACATTGTTCCATATACTTTCCCCTCATCTTCCATTTCCTCCAAGGCCCTTGTATGTCCACTTGGGGGAGTCCACTTCACACAGGTGTGAGCTGACCAGGGCACACACTCCATGCAGGGGGGTGGTCGTTGTTGCAGTGTTGAGCAGGGTCCATACTGACAAAGGTGGGAGTCTCTGTGTTTTCTTATTTTGTATCCCCTTTAATCCTTTTAAACCTGGCTTCTGTCTCCAGCTGGCCTGTTCTGGGGCAACACTGAGCCCCTCATTTTTGCCCCAGGCCCTCTGGACACTCAGGTGGCAGAGGGCTGAGGTCAGCAACGGGAGAGCTCCCAGCTGCCAAGAGCCTTCTCACCTGCACAGTATTGGCTACCCGTGTGAGGAATATATTCAGGATTCCTCATCAGTCCTTTCCCTGGGCCACTTGGGTCTAAACGTTATTTTAAAAAATCACTCCTTAGCTGTTAAAATTCGGTTTAAACACCATCTTGCCTTACTGTTTCATCATCCATCAGTGCACATTTTTGTACCAGCAAATATATTTATTTAGGCAGAACCCGGATGCTGACAACTTCTCTACAGCATAGGCACGGAAAGGACAGGAGGAATGGATGTATCCAACAGACTTGTTCACATGGATCAGCCATGCTCCTGCTGCAGCGGCCCAGTTCAAAGCCCATTCCTAGGCCCCTTCCACCTCTTCAGGACGTAGTCTACTCCATGTGAGTCAGACCTGACCACTGGGAACCTTCCCTCTCACTCTGGAGGTTCGGTTGGGTGATCTGGTTTGGTGATCTGGCTTAGCTTCCTGCAAAACTCCCGTTGGAAGGAAAAATAAGTCTTGTCTGGTGGGTGTGGCTCAGGCGTTGACCCATGAACCAAGAGGTCACGGGTCCAATTCCCAGTCAGGGAACATGCCTGGGTTGCGGGCTTGATCTCCAGTAGGGGGCATGCAGGAGGCAGCCTATAAAAGTTTCTCTCATCAATGTTTCTATCTCTCTATCCCGCTCACTTCCTTTCTTTCTAAAGACCAATCCTATATAATAAATGCCTAATATGCTAATTGACCAAAAAGTGGAACGACCAGTCGCTATGATGCGCACTGACCACCAGGGGGCAGACACTCAACACAGGAGTTGTTCCCAGCCTGCAGGCCTCAGGCCAGCCAAGGCAAGTGTGAGTGGAGCCCCCTGATTACCCCACAGATGAGCCCTGATCACCGGCCAGACCTAGGGACCCTATCTGTGCATGAATTTCATGCACCGGTCCACTAGTAAAAACATATTAAAAATTATTCTCTGTTTCTGAGGCAACCATGTAGAAGGCCAACTTGCCTGCAGATGGTGCGTGTTGTTGATTCTGCTCTATCAACAGGGAGGGTGGAATCAGGTCACCCTAACTTTTCCTGACAGGGTGGTCAGAGCTTCCATTTGTGCAGGAACTTTGTGCTATTATTCCATTTAGTCTTCACAATAATTGAATGAGGAAGGCGGCTTTGTTTCTCCCATTTTACAGCTGGCGGGGGATGGAGCCAGGAATCCACACCCACAGCTGTGCTCGTTACAACACCATAAGTGCCAGCCTCCCTGGCCTCACCGCTGATTCCTGGGACACCTCTGGGCCTGTCCAAGGGAACGCAGGTGACGGGCTCAGGTGTGGGGAAATGGTGTGGTAGCAAAGCTCTGAAGAGTTGAGGGGAAGGTCCATTTGGTCTGGACAGGCTGGGGGCTTCCTGTGAGATGAGGCTTGACTGTTGGGTCACGAGGGTTGAAGCTTTGTCTTTCTTCTCAAGAAAGTACTAAAGGGAACCAGGTGTCCGGTTAGTTTTGCCTTGGGTACACCTGGCAGGAAGTGTGATGCGGGGGGCGGGGTGTCACAGTTCTCCTGCACCCAGTCCTCCTCACATTCATTTCCACCAGCTGGGGCCACCTGCTCCCTGGTCAGGAAGGAATCAGGTTTCTAAAAAGAGCCACTCTCAGCCCTGGGCTGGTGTTCTTTTCATTATGCCTCTTGTCTCTTTGGTCGCCAAAAGGGGCTCACTGCTCTGTGGGAGCCAAGGGGAGAGCGTCTATGCACCCAAAGAAGAAGGCCAGCACCGCCCCTCACACAGCCCAGAGTTATAGTCCCCACCTAGGTAGGAAGTGGGCGAAATTCCAACTTCTGGGCCCTGCTGGCCCCTACACTTCTCCAGGATTAGGAATAGTGCCAGGCCTGAGAGTGAGCACAAATAACACCTTTTCCTTTAAGGATTGACCTTAAAAGAAGCTCTAAATCTCAAAGGCAGGGACATGCACACTCCTGGTCCAGAGCAAACCACCGTCTCCTGTCCCCCGCCCCCCCCCCCCCCACCTTATGGAGGTTGAACTTGAGGGTGACATCGGGTTAGGTGCGGGGGGGGGGGGGAGGGGGCGGGCAGAGAACCTTCCTCATTAAAAGACTCGGGTGGTTGGGACCTTCCCCTCAACTCCGCAGAGCTGTGTGACCTTAGGCAAGCGGCTTAATGTCATTGAGTCTGTGCCATCATCCATACAAAGAGGGACACCTATTTCATTGCATTCCTGAGAGATAAGAAGGGATGCCATGTGGACGCACCTAGGAGGGTAGGTACTTCATCACTACAAGGCTACCTCTCTTCTTCCTTTTCTCATTCCTCATGCTTGAAGGAGTTTCAGCTGAACCAATTTTCAGGGGTGAAGACAGAACTTCCTCACTGGTATGCTGAGGTTCTCTTTCCATTTGGGCTGATTTCGGAGTAACTGGGACATTTCAATAATCAGCAGTAGCAGCATTAGTATTGCAACCGACCGCTTTTCCCTTCTCTCTCTGCACGCTTCGAATGCCTTTGCTAACACTGCCATGCCCTCCTCTGGCCCTTGGCCTTGTGTTCCCACTGCAGATGGCATGTTCCCTGCTTAGCACTATGGGTCAGGCTCTGTGCAGCCTCCTCCCTCCTCTTCTCAGCTTCCTGCTCAAGCCTCTGCCTACCTGTTTGCCCAGCACCTGGCAGGCACACTTAGCCAGCTTGTCCCTTTGTACAGTCCACCTATGTGTTTATTTCAATTCCCAGTCTTAGAAGAAATGAAAAAAATAAATCATGTCAAAATCCTGATAAAAATATAGCTTAGTGTTCTCTGGGCTGATAAAATCCTACTTGGAGAATGGAGACCTATTCCTTTCCCAAAGACTGGCTACCCCTGAAGGCTGGTCATTTAAAAAAAGGATAAAAATGTAGAGACTTTTTTATTAGCAAAAACTAATAATCAGTGGTTTCAACATTTACCCACTGTCCGTCTGTCCATCCATCCGTCCATCCATCCATCTGTCCATCCATCCATCCAATAAATACTTAAGAGTGTCTACAATGTTCCATGCCTAGTGCTGAGCTTTGGGGACACACAGGTGACTGCTGGGAAGACTGACAAGTAAACCGATGATCACTGTACAGTGTAATAGATGCCGAGAGCGCAGTGGGAATGTGAGGCAAGACATCTGAGTCAGTGAGCAGAAAGGGACGGCTTCTCTGAGCAAGGGGACCCTGGAATTGAAGACTGAGGAATGAAGAGGCGTTAGCTTTGCTGAGTCTCATTCACTGGCTTGTGTGGTACCAGAATCAGTGAACTTCAGAATCTTTATAAAGTCTGCCCACGGCCTCGTGCAGCGTGTGGGAGAACTGTGATGCCCTGGCGAGGGGGAGCTCAGAATGGGAACGATAATGGCCTTGGCTTTGGAGTTTAGCATTGACTTCCCAGAATCAGAGACCTCAGAACACTTAGGTTATATCACTTCCTCTCGACAGAATTTCACTAAACCATGCCCAAGGTAGGAAGAGAAGCACCTTTTTGTTGTTGTTTGTTTTTAAAAAAGCCAAAGGCCCAGCACATCCCCCTTTCAGTCCATCACCTCCTATTGGAAAAATGTACTTGTCTGTCCACAGGCTGCAGTTAAAGTCAGTCTTCTCCTGGGAGACCCAGAAACTCTTCATGTTTCACCAACTGTCTTTCTCAGCTCAGCTCAAGACTACAAGTTGTTCTATATTCTCTACTGGGTCTGGCCTGGGCTCACAGAGTCTACACAGACAGAAATAACTACCATTATGGATGTGCAGCAATAGGATAAAAAAGCAGAAAAATTTAGATGCTGTAGGCAGAGGGGAGAGGATAGCCCCACAGGACATGGAGAATTCCTTTTCTCCATTCCTCCCACCAGAAGAAGTCCTATACCTTCTTTTAAAAAAAATTCATCCTCACCAGAGAATATTCTTTTATTGATTTTTAGAGAGAGATGAAAAGAGGAAGAGATAGAGAGAGAAAGAGAGAGAGAGAGAGAGAGAGAGAGAGAAACATCAATGGGAGGGAGAAACATCGATTGGCTGCCCCAGCAAGTGCCCTGATCAGGGATTGAACCTGCAACCCAGGTATATGCCCTGGCTGGGAATTGAACCTGCAACCTTTTGGTGCATGGGATGATGCTCCAACCCACTGAGCTACTGGGTCAGGGCAAAATCCTAAACTTTCTTATCACTGCAGTCATTTGATCACGGACCAGCCTGGTGAATGGAAGCCCAGACTGAGGGCTTAGAACTCATGAGGTGTCAGAACCTTGGGGAGAAGACTGCTATGGTTGGGGGACCACTGTGCAAAAGGACTTAAGTCCTGAAGAGCCAGGTGGTGACTGGAGCATCACCGAGTCTCCCACAGCCCAACTCCTTTTCTAGATTATGGAAGCTCGGTTTTGCCCATCATTGTAGCCCCAGGGACTGGGACAGTACAGTTCGATTATTTTCTGGTGGATGAATTCATGTTCTCAAGTCATATGAGAGGGGGCTCCATTGGTCCTGTGGGTAGCTCTCAGCCCTGGGCTGTGATTTCAGTCTGCAGTGTCTTTGCGCCTTGGCCAACCTCCCATCCTCCCAAGGCCCAGTCAACGGAAAGAGGTCGGTGCCAACGGGCCTGGAGATTAAGCTCTGGGGCCACCTCTATCCCATCAGCTTTGCCTCCAAAGGCCACTGCTTCTGACCTTCTGATGACATTTAAGAAAAGAAGCCTTATGTACTGACTGAATCAGCCCTATCTCCAATGAAGGTCCAGGAAGCTATTTGGTTTTCTGCTTGAGTTTTCTCCGTCTTTTCTTTTTCTGCTTCTGGGTAATCATAAAGAGAAAAAAAGGTCCTTTGGTTGACCAAACCTCATTTCAAAAGTTGTTTGTATTTTTTTTTTAATGAAACCCAATCCCTTAAGCTTTGAAAAGTAACCTCCACTGAGCTCAGTCAATCATTTCCAACGTGGCAGCTTCTAATCCAGGCGAGTTCAGAAGGCAGATGCTGAACAACCACCCGCTACATCCCCAAACAGTTGCCCACAAGTCTCAGGGCTCTGCAAGCTGGAGATCGGATAATCTAATCCCGACTCTACCCTCACGCCTGCTCTGTGAGCTCGCCTGATTTGTGCAATTAGCATTCTTTCCCGTGTTGATTTTGTTCAGATATATTGGGCCCATCAATCACCCACTTTCCAACTCATCTTTCTGGATCAGTCAATTACAAAGTTATTTTTGAGCCACTAGGATTCTTGTGAAATAGATGCAAGACGGAGCTAAACTCATTTTCAGGTTTGACCTCGGGGGCTGGGATCTGAGAAGGCTTAGTTTGCTTACACTTCATGGCCATCCAATCCAATCTGGCCTGCAGAATAGAAAGGCCACTTGCTTAATTGGGAACACTTTAATATAGATATCCATTAACTTATGCTAAATTACAGTAAAACATCTATGGACGAACCTGGTGTGACAACTGCATGAATACTAAATCGCTTCATTACAACCAGGACTGTGACAATGAGTACGGAATGAACGTGCCCAGAGAAGACAATTAATCTTCCACCTTCCCGAACCATGACTGTGTTATGTTCCCCTGCACTGTACTCACAAACAAGGCACAGAAGCTCCAGGGCGACATCCCTTCAGCACCTGTCATTTGTAGAGTGGCGACTGGCTTGGGCCACCCTGAGAAATAGCCATGGAAGTGGAGACGTGGGGGTGGGGGGCGGTCCTGGGGTCCCGCTTTGGTTTGGGAACGGAGGCTGTTAGGACCGACTGAACACCACACACACACACACACACACACACACACACACACACACACACCTCGGAATTGAAAGGCATCCTCATCTGGAACCAGCAAACAGACTGTCAATTCAGATTAGCAACTTCAAAAGCGTTCCAATCTGCTCCCTGCATACATTACATGCATAGATCTGAGGGGAAAATTTGGCCTCTGAATTAAGTCAGTTTTTCCTTCTGGGCTGCTTGTACCTGAAAAGCATGGCTAAGAGGGCCCAGCAGTCAGATAAATGCACCCCTTTGTGCTTAGTCTGAACCACGAAACCTGGACTTAAAGATACACCCTCTCATACCACTTGGTGCCGCTTCATATAGGTTCTTCCTGAACCTCCAAGTGAACCATGGGGCCCTTCGTCTTCAGAACCATGTCCACCTCTGTGTGAGGAACAGCCCGTGAGAGGCAAGCATGGGAACGATTCCTGGGTTCTCCACCCTGATCCTTTTCCTCTAGGTCACAGGCCTCTACTCCCTGCTGGCTTCCCTCCTCTCCTGGACCCCAAAATCCCCTGGCTCAGTCAGTCCTTGGATCTCTTCTCTTGTCTGCACTCACTTCTAGAGCTTTAAACACCAACTCTCCTCTGAGGTCTCTCACAGCCTGGACCACTCCTCCTAACTCCAGACTCATCTATCCAACTGCCTCCCCCCATCTCCACGTGGATGTCTAGTGGGCATCTCAAACTGAACGCCTGCTCTGCTCCTAGAGACCTGCCCCTGCCACAGGCTTCCTCAACTGTTAAGTGGTGGTTTTATCCTCCCAGTGACCCAGGCTGGAAGTCTTGGAGTGACCTTAGACCCCTCTCATTCTTGCATACACACGTCCAATCGGTCAATATAGTTTGTTGTCTCACAATATATACATAGATCAACCGCCTCTCATCACTTCCTCCGCTAGCTCCTGGCCAACCCACCATCACCAGCCTTGCCCAGAGGATTGGCATAGTCTCTCTGTGGTTCTGGGTTTCCCGGGGCCTCTACTCCAGGTCATGTCTCCGAGGAGCCTCAGTGCTCACGAAGCTATTCTCTGTCCTGCTCACCAGCTCAGGGTTCAGGGGCTCATGTGGAGTTTCACAAGGTTTGACCACAGAGGTCGGAGGTAAAGGAATACCTTTGACACTAGTAACAGCGGGAAAGTAGGACATTGCTCTTCCCACCTAGACTGCCAACGAAGAAAGTACCGGCCAGTGGGCCACATCTCACCGGGACAATACAGACCACACTCAACGCGAGCCTCTTGGCTTCTTCTGCGACTGGGACTGCATGATGTTCCACCGCCCCTCGCCGCCAGCTCCGTTTCCCTGTTACCCAACAAGGAAGTCTCTCTCACTCATTCTCTCTGTCCTCCCCAGAGTTCCCACTGTATTTACATGGTGGAAGCCATGGAAACATTAATTTATAGAATGTTGGAGAACTCAGAGTAACTCCATTCTCTGCAGAGCCCTGTGCTGCTCACTGACTCCTCACCACCAGCCCCCTTGTGTGTGCAGAGCCCCAACGACCACCTTCTCAGGGCTGGAGGGTCAGCTCTGCTGCTCCAGGGGAAGGTGGGAAAGGGCCTCTCTCCATCACACATAGGCCAGGCGTCCAGTGGGAGGAGCCTCCCTGTGCAAGGTGCAGGTGTCTGTGCCTGCCCCAGTGGAGCCTAGGTCCCAGCGGGGCTGTTCATGGAGAGTCACGGGCCCCTCTTGAAAGGGTAGATCTTCACAACCCATGGAGGAGAGGGGCACCAACCATCTTGTTAGCCCATCAAGTAACAGATTTGGACAGACGCTTCCTTGCCTTCTCAGTCCCAGCTTCCAAGTGCTCCCTGCACCAGTCTCACCGGGGTTGGTGATTAGTGCTCACTGTTCCCTCTTCTGATACCAGCAAGAGACTCTGTTTGTGCCAAGTCTCTCTGTAACTACTGTGGCTGCGCCCCCACCGGGCAAAGCGTTCCTGGGAGATGACACTGTGTTTGTTGCAGGACTCCCACGGGGAGCAGGAGGGAGTGAGATTGTCTCTGGGAGAGCTCACGGCCACGCCACGTGGCCAACTCAGGCAAGACTCGCCGAGATGCAAATTCTGTCTCCCCCACTCCCCCCTCTGTGCCTCCCTCTCCTCTGCCTCTGCCAAGCAAACTCTCCGTTTAAGAACAGGCCTGATCTCCTTGGGCGACCACCGTTTCCAAGCCAACATCCGGGAACAGGCCACAGACAAGTAAGAAGCCTCAGAAAAGTCAAGAGCATCTGACCGGACAAAGTGCTTAGGGACACACTGATGTTTGAAGGAGTGACGGCACAAAAGGGAAAGGGATAGAACCAGGAAGTAGCTCAGGAACAGTCTTTCTGAGGCAGCGGATGGATAGTATAATGTCTGCTGTCCCTTCCAGTGCATGGCTTGTGAAAAATTCTCAACTGTACATCGGTTCAACGAAGTGAAATTTATTCAGCATCCAAGTGAAGAATTCAAAAGTAAGATTTCCGAGTTCAAGGATTCTACAGTCAAGTAGGGTGATAAAAGGACATTTGAGCATCTCTCTCTCTCTCTCTCTCTCATCCCCCTTTCCTTTCCATCCAATACAAGGCAGACTGCACTAAAGCAGGGGTAACTTTGGTCTGATTTGAACAGCTTTGGAATTGGGTTTACAGACTGCCTCTGCCTCTTGCCTCTTGCTAATTCTGTGATATTGGGCAGGATATCTCAAAGCATTGAAGCTTCAGTTTTCTTATTCACAAAACATGGATAGGAATGATATCTGTCTTAGAGGGTTAGTGTGAGAGGCAAATAAGATAATGTATATTAAACTTCTTTGTATGTAGTAGAGGCTTAACGAACATTAGCGGAACGAATGAATTATAAACAGAGAAGATGTCAGGAAAACAGAGGACAGCGCATCCGTGGCTGGGAGGAACAGTGTTTGAGATGGTCTTGAAAGGCCAAGAGAATCCCGGCAGGTGTGGTTGAAAGCTATTCCAGATTTCCAATAGTCAAAATCCCTCTCTGTCCTCACCCATGTTCTCACTTCCTCTGGAACGTCTACCTCGTTTTCTCTTGGCCTTCATTCTATTTGTCCTTTGCTAGTTTCCCACTTTCCTCTCTGGTTTCATTAGGTCTGAACTCAATGACCACACTTTTAAGATCCTCACCCCAGGATATGGTTTTATTGATTTTTTTTTTAGAAAGAGGGAAAGGGGGAAATAAAGAGAGAGAGAGAGAAAGAGAGAGCATATGAACCAATCAATCAATTAATGAGCCAATCACGGCATAAAGCAGAGGATAGGCACTTAAACCGGGCTACCGTGTTTGGCCTGAGGCCTCCCACATCTGAGCAGAAGGCATCCTGGCGCAGGGCGAAATCCTAGGTTTCTAAAGAAAAAAAAAGTAGGGAACACTCTCAAAGCCTCAGTTAATTAAAAACACAAATAGCTCCTCAGGGACCATTGCCTGCCTCCCATTCTCTCTCCTGGCACCGAACCCTCGCACTGAGCGGCAGATAAGGTGGCATCTTTGTCTGCACTTCGGACCACAGTTAATTAAATGCCGACGTTGACTGCTTCCTCGCACACCTTGTTTTATTTCCTTCCCTTCCCTCCATGCTAAAGAGGGCCAGGGCTAATACTAATGCATATGCCGTTAAACCTTTTTAATTAACTTCAACTTCTCCCCGAGATTTATGTTTAAACAGTAAATTTTTTGTTGATACTCAAATACATAGGCGGCACTCAGAATGATGTTCGAGTACTCTTGTCCTCAAAATGATTCTTCCTGAGCTACCACCAGAGACGCTTTCATGAGCCTTTTTTTATTAAAATAATAATACTCTGCCAAGCAATAACGCTTTACAACCTGCAGATAATTAACCCGCCCCACCCCCCACAGGTCGGCCTTGGCGTCGGCAGGTTGGCGATGCCATGGCCCAGTGGGTCTCTTGCTCCTCCGCGTCAGCACAGGACGGGGCTGAGTCTGTCCTCCCGCATCCGTGAGTAATGATTTTCATTTAAAACCCATCTTCGTTCTCGGGGCCGCAGCTCAATCTATTATCATCGTTATTTATTTTGCGCTTGTTGAGGACACATGGAGAGTCAGTGTGTCGGGTCTGCAGTTGACCTCCCGAAACAGAATTCAAGCGCGCCTGGGAAAATCCCAGGGGTTTCAAACTCTTGTTTAATTGCAAAATCCGTTCATTGTCCTGAGACGGTAAATTTGTGCCCCGAGTGTTTTTAATCATGACCCGGGCTGTCACTTGTAATTGCAGCACAACCACGTTCTGCCAACAACACCAATCTACCCACCCAAGCTCCAGTCTCACTCTCCCCATGGAAACAATGCGTCCCCCCCACAGATTCCATCGACGAGCCAATTATTTCAATTTGGGCATCAGATTCAGAAGAGTTTCATGATCCTCAATAGCATACACTGAATTTGTATTCCTACAGCCATTTAGTAATGATGATGGCATTTAAACACTTAGTGTTTCTTGTCTTCCCACCATGACACACAGGAGGACAGATGATCATTTTAGGCACTTTCCTGTGCAGGCTCAATGGGGACCTCAGCCTCGCACTGTTATTCCTGCAATTTTGCCAGGGGCTAGAGAGAGAAAAGCCCCCGGACCCATCTACTGGGAGTTCAGTTGAAAGTCAGAACGAGGTTCCAGGTCTTGCACACCTATTTCAATTAATTCCTTTATTCACTTATTCAACAAATATTTAATGAGTTTCTAGTAGGGAAGGAATCTCAGCCCCAGGAGAGAGGCTGAGTTACAGGAGATACGCGCTTCCCCCTCTAATCAAATTCAACACAACCCCTACCTGAGGTCCAAGTTATTTGAAGACCGCGTTTATGCACATGTTTGCCATTCATTCCGCAAACATTGATCAGGCACCTTCTGGGAATAGGGACTCGACTCTCTGGGAGCTAAGAAGTTTCCAAAGAAGTCTAATCCGCCAGGGAGTCCTGGTGGCTCTTTCTTCAAAGGAAATTCTGCATCTGGTTGCTTCCCACCCCACCCGCCCTGGGCCTAGGCTATTGCCAGGGCCTCCACACTGGTCCCCCTGCTCCTGCCCTCACCTCCCCACACTCTCTTCTCCACAGAGCAGTCTGAGCGATGCTTTTACACACGGAAGCCAGGCGGTGTTATTTCCCCATCACGAACCATCCCAGAGGAGAAGGCAAAACCCTTGTCATGACTTAGCACCCTGCACGGCCTTGCCTCCTTGTTCCTTCTTTAGCTTCATCCCCTCCTCTTCCTTTTGCTGACTCTCGGCTCCATCTCTTCTGTCTCTTTGCTGTTCCCTAAACTCACCAGGTATGCTTCTGCCTCGGGGCCTTTGCGCTCGCTGTTCCCTCTGCCTGAGATGTTGTGCCTTTGTGCACCCACGTGGCTCAGTCCTCCACTTCCTCAGGACACCGCTCAGTTGTTAGCTTCTCATGGACTGATCGACTTATTTAAAATCTGCCTCCCACCCCCGTACATATCCCTTCCTCCACATCCCTCCCCTACTTTATTCTCCTCTACAGTACTTATCCATACCTTACATATTATTTATCTTAGTTATTTGTTTCTTTGATGTCTCCCCACTAGAATGTCAACTCCATGAGGGCTTAGATCAGCCGTGGGCAAACTACGGCCCTCGGGCCGGATCCTGCCCGTTTGAAATGAATAAAACTAAAAAAAAAGACTGTACCCTTTTATGTAATGATGTTTACTTTGAATTTATATTAGTTCACACAAACACTCCATCCATGCTTTTGTTCCGGCCCTCCGGTCCAGTTTAAGAACCCATTGTGGCCCTCGAGTCAAAAAGTTTGCCCACCCCTGGCTTAGATAGTTGTCTGTTTTATTTAATGGAGTATCAGTGCCTAGCACAGAGATATTTAATAAACACTTGTTTTATACATATGTATATACACATATATGATAAATATATATATATACATAGTAAATATATATATATATATATATATATATATATTACATAGTACTGTCATGGCCTTTAAGAAACATACAATCAAATAGGAGCTATGTCTGAAAATAAATAATGAGCTATGTTTCAAGAAAGTTAGAAATAAAAAGCTACGGTGGGTAGTTCAGAAGGTAGAACATTTCATTTGCCTGCTCGAATGAGCCTGCGATCACCCCAGCCCGTACCAGCCTACAGGCACGGAGTATTGGAAAGGAACCACAGTCCCTGCTGACAGGACACGGCTCTTTGCTGCAGGACCCTCATCTCGACCAAGAAGGGCTTCTGGGAATGGGTGAGTACGTAGGATGCTCAGTGTTTCGTGGGCCTTGATGGCTGTTCTGTTGGGGATCCCCCTCTCTCCTCCCCAAACAAATCCCCCTGAAAACTGGACTCCACGTCTCAGGCAGGAAACCTCCGGGGCTCGTGGCGGCCTTCACCGGTGTCAGTGGCAGGGCGTCCAAAGTTGGTGTGATTTGCAATGGCTGGCTTTGACAGGCCACGTCAGGTTAGTGCTCCTTCTCCCGGAGCCTAACTGGATCTTGGGGATAAATCTCCTATTTTGATAGCATTTTAAAATAAGTGGCAGCAGTTCATGCATAATTACTTTGGAATGATCTCGGCGATTCATCAGGTTTGATTATGGGTGCATAATGAATTTACCAAATTTGTGGGTATTAGGGAGATATTAATTCCATATGAAAGCTCACAATTCATTCATGTGCCATTTGTTTTCATTCCTTTTATTATAGGAAGCTAATTAGTTTAAATTATTTGTACTTGTACAAGGTCCTGAAACACATATAAGGAATGATTATACCAGAGAACCCAATAAATGGAAAGCTCGAGAAAGAGTACTAATTGTGATGAAGGGTTCATAAAGCAAGAGATGTTCAATTTTCGCATGTGGGGTGGTAATAATAGGTTCCATCCTGACACTTCCATAAAGTCTGGGGAAGACCCTAATGAACACTTCTGAGTTCAGGAATCTAAAAGAAGGTGGAGGAAGTGATTGTGCCAAGTGGAGAATGAGGCAATTAGAGAAGTTGACCTTGTTCTAACCAGAGAAGAAAAGGTGAGATGGCCGGGGCTTGTTACTTCTGGGCCCTGAGCCAGAAGGCTGGTGTGGCCCCTGGCCTGTTTGGAGAATGCCTTAAAGAAGAACCCATGTTTCTGGGGGGGTCACTGGCAAGTTGGGACATCAGCCCCTCAGAAGGAAGGATGGGTGTTTTTGGGTCGGGGCTCTAGTATCAATGGCCCCTTTTGGTTCCCTTTGTTCAATGAGCCTGGGCTGGAGTCTCCATGGGTTGGTGGGCAGTAAACTATCTTCTTTCGCTAGGATATAAGGAGGAACCAAGGCAGACGGAGCCTGGATCACGCCTCCCCCGCCCCCATCCCCTCCACTCTCCCCGGGAGACTATGGTAGTAGTAACAATGGCTACCATGCCTTGGGCACATTCCAAGTGTCAGGCACAGTGCTAGGCACATCACACACACACACACACACACACACACACACACACACATTATGCTAGTTCATCCTCATAGAAGCGCCATGGCACTATGGTGTAGAAGCTATTACTACCTCCACTTCACAGGTCAGGGGACTGTGGACAAGAGGTCGTGCAACTTTCCCAAAGTCATCCATCATTCAGGAAGTCGCAGGGCTGGGACCACCGGGCTGTCTGACCCCGAAGCCCTGCATGTAATCCCTATGCATTACACCTCCTTTCTCCCATTGTCTCCCAAACATCAATGCTCTTATTACAGCCCCATCACTCCTCCTCCTATGATAACCACCCCAAATGGGGAGCTTTGAAGACTTTCTCTGTTGTGAAATTTTAATCTCCGATTTTCACTCCAAGGGCAAGCAACTAGGTCAGAGGCCTTTAGATTTTCCTCCCGCAGGCCCATGTCTGTGGAACAGAAACAAAAGGGCCAGCTACCTGCCTGTCCCCCACTGCCACCAGAGAGAGCCCCACAGGGGTTAACACAGAAAGAAGCTCTGCTTTGGCTATGACACCAGCTTAATTTATATCTGATTAAAACAAAGTCATTCATCCATGCGTTCAGCAGCGGTATTTGTTAAATGTCTCCTACACTCTTAATTGGGTTTTGTTGGGAGGCGGGTGAGGGGGGGAGCAGGAATAATAAAGCTTATGCCAGACACCTTGTTTATAATTTTCTTGGGAAGAATATATGTCCACACCTGAAGAATTAAGTAAACAAGAGAGTGATGGAATAACCAGGCGACCGAGAGATACAAACAGTGAGCTTCCTACAGTCAAATGGAAGAGAGAGAGCAAGCACGGGGGCCTGGTGTGGTCCAGGAAGGCTTCTTGGAGGAGGTGGGGTGTGAATTGCTTGTTGAAAGGAGAGCAGCAACAGCAAGGCAGAAGGGTTGCCGGCTGGACACAGCCAGGAAGCCAAGCTCCTGGCCTCAGCCGGTCACCAGGTGCTTGACCTTGGGGGGAATCACTCATTAGGGCCTCATTTTCTTTGCTGTAAGATGAAGACGATGATACCTCACAGGGTTGTTATGCAATTCACATAAGTAAATGGATAGGAAACTGCCCCTGAAGATGTAACATGAAGCTTAAAGGCTTTTTCCTGCAGGAGAAAAAGCAGAGGCAAACGAACTTAGAGTTCTTTTCAAGGTCACCTGGACACGCAGGCCCCACTTTGGCCTGGCAGCATGCAGGTGACACGCTGCTGGCCAGCAATGAGCAGAGCGCATCTGACTGGCAGGAGAAGCTGGGCCAGATGTGGTGAGACCAAGGCCCAATCCTGAAGGTTCACTGACTTTAAAGGGGGTTCAGGGGGAGAATGACCCAGGGATGAGAAGTAGTAAGGGGCAGAGAGGCACTAGAAGTTTCGCTTGTCTCTTGCGTTATCAAATGGGAAATAGCATCTTTGTTCTATTGTAGGCAAAAAGGGTGGTTGAAAAAAATACTTGGTAAATGCCTATATGCTGATCCAGGGGGAGGTCCCACAACTTCTTCCTACAGATGCCTTTAGAATTCTCCTGAAGGCCAGGCAAAGCCTCAGTCACAGCGAGGCCACAGCCCTCTGTTCCACAGTGTAGTGTCTTGAATCTTCCCCCCGTGGGCCTCTGGTTCCAAGGGGAGCCCAGACCCATTCATGTCTACCTTGAGAATCTCTTTGACTCTCTCTTTTTTTTGTTGTTGTTAATCCTCACCCAAGGATATTTTTTCATTGATTTTTAGAGAGAATGGAAGAGAGAGGGAAAGACAGAGAGAAATATCGATGTGAGAGAAACACATCAATTAGTTGCCTCCTGCACAAGCCCAACCAGGGCCTGGGCTGGGGAGAAGCCTGCAACCGAGGCACGTGCCCTTGACCGGAATCGAACCTGGGACCCTTTGGTCCACAGTCTGACCACCGAACTATCCACTGAGCCAAACCGGCTAGGGCCTTAGACTCTTTTTGGATCTCTGCATTCAGTTTTCTTCGGCTGATGAATGAGGCTTTGTGGTTCGGATTCCTGGAGGGGGACCTTCTCTAGGGGCGGGCGGGGGTTACTGCTTCTATTACTAAGAGCTGTTCAAGGATGAGTTTTCTCCTGAGCGCCCAGGACTTTTACCATTTCAGGGATAGGACCACGAATCAACCCCAAGAGGGTGGGTCTAGAATACGCCCTAAACTGAAAGGAATTTCCAGTACATAATTTGCCCCTTTCCCTCCCTCCATGCACCTGTCTCTGAAATACTGAAGATGCAGATAGACTTGGCCTTTCTGGGAAGACCTCCACAGAGGAGCTTCCTGGGGGTAACTTTCCAAGATGAGGAAGAGCCGTGTAACCTAGGATGCTCCCTGGCTTTGGAGAGATGCGCTCCCTCGCCTCACCTAAGAACACAACGGCCCTAAAATCCCTTCCGCATCGGTCTGAGGGGGCCTTGAGCCCCACCACATCGTCCCAGACTCTCCAACTGGACGGCACACGGCCTGACATTGCAGAAGGTCGGACCCCCTTAGAACCATGGACTCTTCAAAGTTCAGTGGAGTCTGCGGAATCTAACCCTGCACTCCAGTTCCTCCCACCACCTCGGTGCTTTTTGGGCTTTGTTTCAAACCTTGAGTGTTTTTGTTAAAAAATATTTTTATTGATTTCCGAGAAGGGAGAGGGTGAGAGAGATAGAAACATCAGTGAGGAGAGAGAATCATTGATCGGCTGCCTCCTGC
Organism: Myotis yumanensis; assembly: GCF_028538775.1. Lineage (NCBI taxonomy): Eukaryota > Metazoa > Chordata > Mammalia > Chiroptera > Vespertilionidae > Myotis > Myotis yumanensis. The sequence goes on from NW_027223770.1 coordinate 15,497,582, forward strand.
ACGCCCCACACTGGGGATGGGGCCCACAACCCGGGCATGTGCCCTGACCGGGAATTGAACCGTGACCTCTGGTTCATGGGTTGATGATCAACCACTGGGCTACGCTGGCCGGGCAAACCTTGAGTGTTTTAAGGGTTTGTTTCTTTAAAGCGTTTACCTACTCTCTCTCAATATTAGTAACCTGTTGGGTAACAGGCCAGGGGGCTGCAGAGGGCTGTTCACTCAGCAGAGGTAACTCCTCCGTCTCTCCTGGCCTCGAAAAGGCAGCTGAAGCCACCCGATGTTAATTGGATGGAAGCAGACTCTGGGGAGCCTTCCTGGCTCACCCGCTGGCAAAGGCTGCGGAAACCTGGGTCTTGCCCGCAGTGGGCAGGTGGCGGGGAGACATCTGTCTGTGTTGATGGCCTTTGATTGGCAGCTCTGCCAAAGATTCGTGGGAGGGAGAGGGACGGGTGCAGGGCTGGGTTAGGGAAAAGGGAATAAGAAGGGGGATTGGTCACGTGAGTCAGGATAATTTTTCCTGATGTCAAAGCCACATCCAGGAGAGCTTTGGCCGACGCTCGCTTTCATCTGGGAACAATATAAGCAGCATCTCTCGAAATTAGGTCGCGCTGGCGAAGGCAGGGGCTCGCCAAGGTGCCAACAGCCTGAATCCTCGTGGGTTCACACAGCGCGCTGCTCTGACAAACGGCTCCTTTGTTTCCCTGGGAAGTCTGACTCGCTGAAGGCTCACACCAGCCTCTCTTCCCCTTCACCCTCTCACCCCACAAACAACTGCGTTTGGGAGGTTAAATCGCTTCACTGTCCAGGCCAACGCTCTCCCTTCTTCCATGGGATTCTTTCACCTTCTACCCCGGGAGGGATGCGGGGCCATCCCTCTGCGGCTGGGAGCCACTTTGGGAAGAGAGCAGGTCTGCAGTTTTCCAGACACACTGCCCTCTCTGGAGCAGGGTGTGCCCACCTGCCCTGCGAGCTGTATGGATGCCCATCCCGATGGTTTCAGAATCAGGGGACAGTCCTGGTCTCTAGGCTCCTCTGAGCTCAGGTCTCTATGTGGCAATAACTCAATGGAAACCCTGCCCACCTACTCAGATGGGGGAGGAGGCGGGAACACCAGGGGCAGCATCAATAGACATTAACTCTTGTTGGATTTTGAGGACAAAACTAACTTTCATTCATTCATTCATTCATTCATTCACTCACTTTTGTATGGGCACTGTTGCTGACTAAGGTTGCTTCACACCAAAACACTGTGACTGTAAAAGGGGGGTGGGGCTGAGGAAAGGGTGAGAGCAGGTGTTGGGAGCTAATTAGAGTCCCCCAGGTGAGGACGGGAATGAGAAGCTGAGCTGGGCACGTCAGGCGGGTTCCCTGGACTCTGGGGCTGTCGAAGAGCCCTGCTCTGCCAGGAGCTGCCTCTGGAACCAGAACCCGAGCCGGGCTCCCGGGAGCCAGGTGTGAAGGTGCGTGAGGTCAGGAGGCCCACTGAACTCGGACCCTGACCTCAGCAAGATGCCTGTTCTTCTGCCCTCTGAACCTGTGAAACGCTGGGCTGGTTTCTTCCCACGGTCTCGATGCTTCTTCCTTTGCAAAATGAACTTGTTCATTTGCAGAGAAGGTTGAACCAGGGTGATGTATCCAAAACCCTTGGCTTGAAATAAGCCTTCAACAGTGGTTGGTCATTCTTGTGATTGTTTTGGTACATTTTGAGAAGGAAATAGAATACAAGGTGCTATCATCGGAGTCCCGAGAAAACCTTGAATAATGGCTTCCAAACTTTTTATCTTCAGTAACAGGTTTTTTCCCCCCTAGATGGGATTTCACATGGAATCTCAATATATAAACACTTGGGTTGCGGGAAACGAGTTAAGTCGGCTCGCGTGAATTGCGCGTACTCCGCGGGAGCCGTCTTAAACTCGGTTCATATAGATTTGCGGTGGAGTGCGGGAAACGTGTAAACTCGGGCCGATTGTAACTGCGTATTACCAAATATTTCATTTCAATCGAACCCATACTTCAAAAGATATAGGCATTTTAACGCGCCATCTTATATTTTGGCGGGAAATTCACCCGCAACCCAAGTGTAAAATTGGTGTCAGTGACGTATAAGGCAGTAGGCTTGGGCCCTGGGCCCTGAGGAGCCCAATTAGAAAACTGCTGGCTGAGAGTCTTAGCGAAACAGCAGATTGTTTCCAAAAGAGGAAGGATCGATAGGGAACGAAAGGGGACATATGTAATACTTTCAACAATAAAGTTTTAGAAAAAGATGAAACCAAACCAAACTAAACCAAACCCAAAAAAGGAGAGCCTGGCCTAACCCCAGCTCGTTACCATGTTTTGGTGAACCAAGCAAATCAACCCAGACAGAGATGGATCAGGAGAAACCCCGGCGGGGAGGATGGGGTGGTGGGGTTGGGGGCAGGACACAGGTCAGAGCTGGTGGAATTGACACCCACGATGTGCTTTTTGGAAGAGAAAGGGCCCCATCTTTTTCCTTTTCTCATCCGGAGTGGGGCCAGAAATTGTGGAAACACCGGGCTTTCAAATGAATTGGGGTGAGGTGGAGTTAAGGGGTGGAGATAAGGGCACAGAGACAGCCTGCCCCCTCGCCCCCCCATCCCCTCCCCACCCCAGTGGGCTCTGGGAAGGAGTGGGAATCAGCTGCTTGCTCCGGATGGGTCGGGTGAAGCTGTGGACTCTGCTTGTGTGGATGCAGAAACCTGCGACGTGTTTGCTCATGGGCACGCTTTCCTAATCCTATTGCTTCTTTCCCTTTGCTTCTCCTTAGTTCTCAGCAAAATTCAAAGCTGGCCTTACTTCTATCCACTGGAAAGACAAGGAAATAATTTGACGAGATCGAGGCCAGCAAAGCCAGCAGAGAACAGTCCACAATCAGCCCACCAATCGGCCCCGGGTGCCCAGGAGTCTAACTGGGAAGATGGGCCTCGCCCAGCCGGAGGATCCCGGTCCCTCTGTGGCTTGGCCACGGCTCCCCACTCCCAGGAGCCCGCAGGCCCCTTCTCCCCGAGGGAGCCCTTCTCAGGGAAGTCTTTTCAGACTCGCTGCTTTGATAACCCGATGCTACCGCGCATGCTACGGCAAAGCACAGAATGAGCAGGCGCTGTCTTACAAGAATGAGGGAACTTCTGAGGGTGCTGAATAATAGGGCTCCTGCCTCACTGTGCACACCAGCAGGTGCACCCAGCTTCAAGGAGATGGCTATTTTTATACATTCCTGGACTTGGTACCTTTGATTCTCTGGGGAAAATTCTCTTTGATTCTCAGCCCCAACTTCCTCAGTTACCCCTCAAGGAAAAGCGCAGATGCCACCTCGGCCCTGCACACGCTTTCTGGCCTCCTGTTCCTCCTCTCAGGGCTGGAGGTGTCTCCGGGATGCACCCCGCAGTTTTCATGATCCATGGACATCCCAGTAATGAGGGTTCACCACACGGGGCCCTCATTTAGCCTGATAACTTCAATAAAGGTAATATTTGATTTGTGCTAAGTATCTGATGAAACAATGTATTTAACCTATTGATCTTTCATCGCTCGCCAGCCCTAGGTTCCTGGATAAACTTTAATCGCCGACTTGGAGAGCTTCCCTGAGTGGGATTTGCATCTCGTTAAGACCCTTTCGTTGTCTTCGGGGCTGCAAGTCGAAAGCTTTCTTGTTCTGTTGCCTCTGGGCCTTATCCCACGTCCTGCTCCGCTACCAGACCCTCAAGACATACACCATTGGGTTAATCTACAAGGAGGAGGGTCCTTTCAGTGGCCACAGATCCTACTGTTTATTTTAGAAAGTCAATGACCCCATCAACAACTGGACTTCTGCCTTCGTCCGCTCCGGTATTTGGAGCACCGGGAATTGTCCAGAGTGACAACCCGTTTTGTAGGCCGTTGTCACAGCTGTTGCGTTGGCCAGACCCTTCCATCTCAGGAGACTAGGCAGTGGCCACCCGCCGGAAGATCAGAGAAAACCATTCCCACTGGCCCATTAGCTAGCTAATTGCTCTAATCTGAACCACCTCTGACACAACCACAGAAAAGCATACTTTGTTCCTCTTGCCTGGAAGGATATATACATGAATACTAGTATTAATAATAATTAGGTGATTTACATGCTGTCTTTCCTTCAAGAATCCCAAACATGCTGGGTTTGTTTATTTCCCCCCTCTTATTTTAAAATTAGCTCAACAAAGACTGAGCTAGCTTCTCTGTGGGTCCTCCCAAAATGAGAATAACACCTCAGAGGGTTAGGAGCATTTGGTGAGAAAATGCATGTAGGAACCCTTACAGTAATGCTGGCCACTAGTAAGTGCTCATCAAATAGTCGTAGCTATTAGTACGGTACCTTCTGCGACTTGTGGGTCGGCCATGAGTTTCTGGACATGGTCAGGCTGGGGAGAAGGTACCCACCTGGTAAAGGCTGTCTCTTTAGAGTCCCTACTGGCCCATCACAAGTCAGACGTGCACGAAAACTAGTGGTTGGTGGAGGAAGAGCCCTGAAACGCCAACGTTCACCTTCGCTCACGCCACGGCCCCAAATCAGATGAGCAGCAGAGTCAACATGCTCTCCGAACAGAGGGTCTCAACAGGTGTCTCCCCCAGGGTGTGTGCTCAACAGCAGAGCAAATGAAAGACACCATTGCCAGACGCCCGAACTAGAATTTCTGTGAGTAGCCCTAGGCGTTTGCCATTCACATGAGCTCCCTGGGTGATTCGTATGTGCAATGAGAGTGAGAACCACTCCCCACCACGTGGGTTCCTTTCTCTCAAGAACCTGCAGTGAACTTCCGAGAAAGGCTGGAGGTGATGAGGCGCTTGCTCTGCAGGTACACCAGATAGCTCCACCTCCCAGGAGGCATTCTGGTCTTGCAGGGGGCACTACAAATTTAGGGTGGCCGCCGGGAAGGGACAACTGTGCAGCCTGCAGAGAGAGAGATTTGGGGTACCTCTCCACAGTCCTATCAGGATCAGGCAGATCATGGGCACCTGCTGGGCATGAGAGCAAAGTGGGAAAGGACAAGCCCTACAGGGTCCACAAAACTCCCCAAACAGAGGTCCATGGCCCTCTTCCTAGCCCAGTGGTCGGCAAACTCATTAGTCAACAGAGCCAAATATCAACAGTACAACGACTGAAATTTCTTTTGAGAGCCAAATTTTTTAAACTTAAACTATATAGGTAGGTACATTATTATTAACTTAATTAGGGTACTCCTAAGGCTTAAGAAGAGCCACACTCAAGGGACCAAAGAGCCGCATGTGGCTCGTGAGCCACAGTTTGCCGACCACGGTCCTAGCCTCTTCATACTCTAGGGAGCCTTTGCAACTCCATGCTGGCTTCCCCCCCACTCCTCAGGAGGCAGTGGGATGCTTACTCCCACCTCCAGATGATGCTACCTCAGAGCATGGGACTCCGGTGCACATAAAACCCAGACGGCCATGGAGAACGAGACGCTGCTGGGACACAGTCATGCACACACTCCCACATGCGCTGCGTTTGCTCCAACGCCACCAAAGGTGACTGCAGATAATCTGCTATTCTGCACCATCTGCACCGCTGCTCACCTCCCTGAGCATGGCTAATTGGGAACTGACTGTGTGTCTTGGCCCATTTCCAGGAACGGAGCCCAGTACCTGGATGATAACAGCTCCCCAGAGAGCCAAGCAAATGGCTGGAAACGTGAGGCGCATGCCCATTGGAGGAGGAGCAAGTTAAAAAAAAATGGCTTGACCATTCCCAGGCCAGAGAAAGCAGTCTTGCCTGGCTGGTGTGGCTCAGTGGTTGATCTGAAACCTATGCACCGGGAGGTCATGGCTCAATTCCTGGTCAGGGCACATGCCTATGTTGTGGGCTCGATCCCCAGTGTGGGACGTGCAGGAGGCAGCCGATCAATGATTCTCTCTCATCATTGATGGTTCTATCTCTCTCTCCCTCTCCCTTCCTCTCTGAAATTAATAAAAATATATAAAAAATATTTTATTTTTTTAAAAAGGAAAAGATTAGAAAGCAGTTTCGTTCAGCATTCACCTTGATTGACGAGGCAGCAACCATTAAGTCGTCCCACAGCCAGACCGTGCATTGGCTCTAGAAAGATGCGGCTTGGTTAGGAAAGGCTAAAGCCATTCCAGGAACCGGTCAACGATGCCATAGGATTCCCCCCGGGCTGCATATTAACACCACCTGGGACGCTACGGAGGCTGGAGGTTTGGCAAACGACCTTTTTTCGCTTGGACTTTTGCACAGAAAGGGTGGGAGAGAGGCCAGTGGGGGGCCAGCTGAGAGCAGACAGAGGCTGGGGAGGAGGGGCCTCCACAGAAGCCCAGGTGCTGAAGATCCCCCCCAACTCCCACGTCTGTGTCACAGCCACACTCGCTGTCATTTAGCATCTGGCGAAGCACCCCAAACAGGTCTCCCACCAAAACAGCCCGAGCGAAAGAAGAAAAGAGGAGAAACGCAGCACACAGGGTAACTGCCTTCTGGGTAACTATGTTTGGATGGTGCCATTTTTCTTATGACACGAGCTCCCGAATGGAGCAGACGCTGTCTCTTAGAATAAATCGGGCCGCGCCGGGGGTCAGGCCTCGTGCGGGTTTCTGATAAGTGCTGTTCGGCTGGATGCTGTTTATCACAAAGGGAGCAGGTACGACTGTCAGGCAGTGCTCGCCGCCTGCCTTTTGCAAGAGGAACGTCCCTGACACCTTCTACAATTCTGTGTTCTGGCCCAAACGCTAATGAGACGTGAACCACCTGGGCTGAGAGGTCATTGAAGGAGGTGGCACGTTCCTCGGAGGGGCAGGGAGCCGCTGTTGAGAGCTAAGGTGAACCCTGGGGTTTCTGCAGTGGGGCCTCTATCAGCCAGAGACGCTGCGGATGGTTTCTGCTGGTCAACGCCAGGTCTCCACTCCCTATCGGAATCCGAGGACATGAACTGTGAGGATTAGAGAGACAGGCTTCTAAGGGGAGCTGTCCAGAGTGGGGCTAGAGTTGTTTCCCCGCTGGCTGCCCAGTAGGATCACCTGGGGGAGCAGGAGAAGCACCCAGTGGCTGAGTGTGGACCTGTGAACCGGGAGAGCCCGGTTCGATTCCCGGTCAGGGCATACATAGGCCGGGTTGTGGGCTCGATTCCCAGTGTGGGCCGTGCAGGAGGCAGCCGATCAGTGATTCTCTCTCATCACTGATGTTTTTCTCTCTCTCCCTCTCCCTCCCTCTCTGAAATCAATCAAAATATATTTTAAAAAACGAAAACCAACCAAACAAGAACACATGGGAACCCAGGCCCTGCCTCCAATGATTCTGATTTCCTGGGTCTGAGGTGGGCCCCCAAGGTCAGTGGTTTTTAGAAGCTCCTAGGAGACCCGGTGCAGCCAGGGCTGAGCAAGCTGGAGCAGACACCGCTACTGTGATAAGAGGGAAGCAGGGGGCCCCGATCTACTTCCCAGAGCAGAGGATCAAACCCGGGGTCTGAAACAGCGTTCCTCATCTTTACCGGGCGTCAGGAGACAGCCAGCACAGGGCTGGAAGCAGGCAGTGTGGGTCGGAAGGAAAGGAAATGGATAGAGAGAGAGAGAGAGAGAGAGCTAAAAGCCTGCTGGGAGGAAAGAAGTAAGATTGATTTCCTCTGAATGGTGATTTTGCAACCAGGTCTCCAAGGTGAAAGCTTTACCAGCACGATGATGTTGGTAAAAAATGCAAATAGTCCCAGCAAACGTATGCAGGCTGCCTCTGACCCTCAGAGTGGTAAGAGAGGGTGGAAGGTGCCTTACAGAAGGTGCCCCTGTCCCCCCCACCCTCCAAGTATTGTCACCTCAGAAAATACAGTGTTTCCTTCTCCATCCCAGAGGAGTCAGGACAGTAAGTAGCACTGGGACTAATGCTCCGCTCTGGCCAAGAGCCCATCCTAACAATTGGCAATGATTTTGGGGACCTGCCCATGGGCCACCAAATAACCAGAGAAGGGGCCAGCACCCTGGAGAACATGGTGATGTCAGAAATGGCAAAGCAGAGCCTGCGAGGGGACAAGAAGGGACTTCTGGGCGGGGAGGTGAGAGGCCTGGTGCGTCACCTGCTTCCCAGGCCTTCTCAGCAGCAGGTCGGCTTTTCTTTCTTTGGTCTGCGTCCTTCTTGCTCATTTATTGCTACTCAGCACAGGAGCCGGGGATCCATGGCCCTCTCCCAGGCAAGATGCTGTGGAAGAGCAGGCGGGGAGGAGCTGTGGGAGGCGTGGGTGTGTCCACGCGCAGGATGGGCGAGGGCCCAGTGTGGAGTGAGGCGGGACGGGAGGGGCACTGGAGGAAACGCCATACCAGGTGCCCCTTTAACCAGAGGAAGCCACTGCCTGCCCCTCCCTCTCCTAGGACTGGTTCTCCCCAGGGAGGGGCCAGTTTCGGCTCCACAGGGATAGGCTGAACTGCTGTCATCATGAATACTTCTGGGAGCAAATGCCTTCCTGTTCCTTGGGAAGCTGGTCCCTAGGGACGTGGGGAGGGCACAGCACTACCTCTCCGGTGGATTTCTGCCTCTGAACTATTGCTCTGATTCCTCTGTGCAGCCAAAGGGGGTGAGAGAGCGTGGACGCTCCGTTTGAAGATCCCTGGTAGTCTCTACCCTCCGAGCCTGCTCTGATCACAAGCATGGGCGAGCCACCACCATCCTGTAACACTCCAGGCTTAGGCTCGGGGAGAAAACATGAGGGTCACCGGCCTGGAGGTCGGAGGGAATGTGCCGAGGGCGTGTGTGTGTGTGTGTGTGTGTGTGTGTGTGTGTGTGTGTGTGTGCATTTGATCCCGGGCCACCGGCACCAGGGAAATTAACCCAAAGCTGCCAAGTGTGGGAATTCTGCATGGCCACCTAATCGAGTCTTGGTTTTTCATTAACATTTCCATTAATACCGGAGCTGTTTGGAGCAAGTTGAGTGGGAATATCCGTAAGGCACCTCCCACCCTCTCTTACCACTCTGAGGATCAGAGAGCAGGCTGTCTACTTTTGCTGGGGCCATTTGCATTCTTCGCCATCATCACCCCCAGCACCTCTCATACAGAGCAGGCGAAGTTCAAAGAGAATCACGCAGAACCTCCCGTGGTCCCACGTGACAAGCGGGGAATGAGTAAGAGAAGAGGCGTGCGGGGGTGGAGAGTGAGGCTCGGTGCAGCCTCATGCAGCGGACGTCATGTTTTCAGCATCGAGAAGCATCTCCCTCCTCCCACTGGCGACTCCAAAGGAGATTGGACTGGAGCGATCTCAGAGGGAGGCAAGCACAGGTCTTGGGGGGCTGGGGTGCTGAAAGGGATGACCGCCTGCAGGCTTCAATCTCCGGGGTCATTTCTATATTGGAGCTACCTGAGCATCTCCGTCCCTTCTAGCTCTGCTGTGTCCTTTTCTCTTTCTTTTTTTTTTAAATGTATATTTTTATGGATTTCAGAGAGGAAGGGAAAAGGAGAGAGAGAGATAGAAACATCAATGATGAGAGAGAATCATTGATCGGCTGCCTCCTGTATGCCCCCTACTGGGGATCAAGCCCACAACCCAGGCATGTGCCCTTGACTGGAATCAAACCGTGACCTCCTGGGCCATGCTGGGCCCTGTTCACACCCTCATGGCCAATCATCTCTTGGAGACGCCACTGCTGTTTCCTGGGTTGTGGGGTGCTTTGGAAACTGGTCCCCCAAAGGCTGTTTCCATGACACCTTGCTGAGCTGCATCCCTTCCCATCCTTAGCTGCAGCTGCATGAAACTGCTCCCTAGTCCATGGACACCGTGCTCTGAGACAGGAGTGCCCTTCCTGCTTCACCCACAGCCACTAGAGCTCATCCCTCTGTCCAGCATGGAAGCCACCACCCTGGCCCCTCCCCTCAGCGTGAACTGTGGTCTTACTCTAGGCTTCCACAGCCTTCAGTGTTAGCCTATATAATAAAAGCCTACTATGCAAATTGACCGAACGGCGGAACGACCAGTCACTATGACGCGCACTGACCACCAGGGGGCAGATGCTTAACGCAGGAGTTGCCCCCAGTCCATAGGCCCCAGGTCATCCAAGGCAGGTGCCAGTTGCCGCCCTGTCCCCCCCCCCCCCCCCCCCAACACACAGAGGGAGACAACCAGTGGCAGGCAGTGGGGCTGGCAAGTGGGTGGCACCAGACTGGCCAAGGCGGGTGCCAGCAGGGCCCCCCTGATCGCCTGCCAGTTGCCCCACAGATCAGCCCTGAGTGCTGGCCAGGCTAGGGACCCTACCTGTGCATGAATTTCATGCACTGGGCCTCTAGTTAATAATAATACCATGATGTGGGTGTGTTTCTATTTCCTCCTTCACACTGTGAGCAGACACTGTATTTGTTCAGCTTGTATCCTCTAGGATAAGTGCAGGCTAACTCACTACTAGTTTCTTGTAAAAGTGTGTCGAATTCTTGTACGATTTCCTCCAGTTCTCCGGGGTGAGCCTCCTCACTTTCCGACAAGCTGGCCAGTGTGCATTGCAAGTTGCCCAGCCCAGCCGGCACCGTCTGCTGATGGTGTTCGAAGGGGATGGCATGAGGCATCCTATTTGTCCCACACCTGTGGCTGCCAGCTCCGAGGGAACATTCTACCAGGAGAACATGTAAAACACACTCTGGTACCGTGGCCCCGAGCCAGGAATGCATTTCAGGGGACATATACATGGAAACAGCCCTATTGGTGAGGAGCAGGGAGTTTGCAAACACGCTACACGGGTTTGGGGCCAATTTCCATCACGTGTCTGCTGAGTGGCCCTGGGAAGGTCCCTTAAACTCTGAGTGTGTCCATTTCTTTGTTTGTAAAATGGAGACCATAGTAGAACTTACCACCTAGGGCTGTTCCATAAATCACACAAGATGATTTCTAGAAGGGTGTAGAATAGTGTACAGTAGTGTTGTGTAAGCATAAGTGATTGTTTTTGTTGGTATCACCTAATCGGGTTCCTGGTTTGGGATGGGCGGGCATTTTTATTTGGAAAGGGAGGCTGACTTGCCCCCTGGGTTGAGAACCATCTGCCTCCTATTCTACAGACGTTGAGGAAAATGAATCAACAGTAAATCAGTTCAGCAGGATGTGGGTGAACCAGGAAGAGATAAGCACGGATTCCTGGCATCCAGTTCTCACTGGCAAATTATTTCGAGTTATCCTGCTGTTTCCTCCTCGCTGTATCTCTAACACACAGCCCAGGTGCCACCCCCCGTGGGCGCCCGCGCCGGGGGAAAGGAGAAGGAAGGCGTGCGTGCAAGCGCCCCGCATAACCAGCTCCTGAGAAACAGTGGGCCGTCGGCCCTGAGAGGTTTACCAGGATGGGAAAAACCTAACGAGAAGAAAGTTACAGCACGGCTTATGGAACCATAACCCGTTTCCCTCACTTAGAAACAACGAGAGGACATTTGTCTCCGTTCCGAGGCACAGGGAAAGCCATCTCAGTGATTTGTGCCGCCTGCGTACCAGTCTCTTTACCGCTCGGCTATTTCCTCGCTGCGCGATGTTAACACTTAGGGCTGAGCGCGGCTCTCTCTTTCTCTCTCCAGTGAGGTTTTCGCTTTCCCCACTTTTATTAGTGTTGACGGTGAGGTCTTTCATCGGGAGAATAAAACAGAGACCATGTTTTGAGGAGCCGGTCATGCCGCTTGCTGATGAGTGATGCCGGTGTGGCTGTGAGTATTTGGATTTGGAATAGGAAAAATCTGTCGAAAGATTCCTGGGGGGGTGGGGGGTGGGGTGGGAAGCAGAGGTCCTGACCGACAGCCTCAGGGTCAGGGACCCCCAGTCCCAGAAGATTCAGATCCTGACGTCGATCCTAGGAAACGCTGGGGTGACTAGGAAACTTGCCGTCGAACAAGGCAGGTTCACGTGCCAGTAGCTCTGTATCACTGTGTCCAATTCACTTCAGGGAGAACTATCACTTCAGATTAAAAAGCAAAGGGAAGAAATCGCCATGTGACTCCACAGTGCTGGACAAAGAAAATCTCAAGGAAATCACTTTGAAAGTTGAGAGTTACCGGAAATAAAATGGGAAAAAGCACACACAAAGCAACCCGAGAGTCTGCCTGTCATGAATTCAATCCCAGCAGAAGTCCATCCCCAAGGCCTTGAGGCCTAGGCAGGTTCCAGCGGCAAACATCTCCCGGAAGTGCTTTAGGCACAGGCTGGGTGCTAAGTAGCTCGACAAACATTTCGGGTCACAACCGCCTGCCTGGGCGCGCAGGGAGAGCGGGCTGTCTGCACCCGGGTGTCGCTCACGGCTCCATGGAGTTCTGAGACGGAAACTGCCTGGAAAACAGCGGGGTTTTAAAGGAGGGACTTTCCACTCCCCATGCGAGGTGGAGGGGAGATTGGGGAAGAGACAAGTGCAGCCCCTCGCACCTGGAGGGCCGTGGTGACGAAGACTGCTTTGCCAGGATGGACTCAACGCCCAACCCAGCCCCTGCTTCTGCTCCCAGACCAATGTCAACTCCAGCTGGTCCAGCTGAACCGTCAGGCTGCCTGGATTCGGACGCCCGTCTTGGGGAGGTGTGTGTGTGTGTGTGTGTGTGTGTGGTGGTTGGGGGTGGGGGGCACTGCTTTAGAGAACAGACGAGGCCAACAGTGTTTAGGGAAGCCGCCTCCCTTTGGCAGAGGGACCCCATGAACACTGACCAGGGGCTGAGGCCCTGCATCGGGCTCTTCTGGGGAGGGTGGTGTTTTCCATTCTCAGGACACAGCGGCTACGCCCGGAACTCCTGCGTCCTGGAGAGAAGCCCCGTAGCTCCTGTTCTCCAGGGGCGGGGGCAGGACTGCTTGCTCACATGCTGCGGTGATCGGGGTTACGGGGAACCTTGTCTCTGAACGACCTGAGCACCTCATGAACCCCCCGGCGAGAGGAAGAGGCCGAGATGCCCTCTCCCCTGACTGTGTTCCTGTCTCCCCAGTCCCGCTGGCTGCCTAAGCATGGGGAGCTTCCCCGGGGAAGAGCCCCGTCAACGGGGCCTGGTACTGTGGTGGCCTTTCCTCCTCGTTAGCTTCTTCCCAAGTCCCTGGGATGACAGGGGTCCCTTCTCGGTTTTCACTGTGCCAGTTGCCGTCTCAAATCTATAAAGAGCTGTTGGCAGGCCATTCTTTTTTTTTTTTTTAATTTAATTCCCCCCGGGGGGCTCACCTGGGCTTTTAATAACTTTCAGCTCCATTTTAAATCCCTTGCCCTGAGTGTGTGGTTAAGAATGTATCCCCGCCCTAACCGGTTTGGCTCAATGGATAGAGCGTCAGCCTGCGGACTCAAGGGTTCCAGGTTCGATTCCGGTCAAGGGCATGTACCTTGGTTGTGGGCACATCCCCAGTGGGAGGTGTGCAGGAGGCAGCTGATTGATGTTTCTCTCTCTATCCCTCTCCCTTCCTCTCTGTAAAAAATCAATAAAATATATATTTTTAAAAAGACTGTATCCCCTACCTACGGGTGCTCGGTTACCCTAGAGTTAATGAAAATTTCATCCCCCCCTTCCTGCCCATGGTTGGGGCTGTGTGCACCCCGAGCGAGAGTATCCTGGGGGAGGGAGGGGTCCAGCGATGTCCTGGAGTTTTATTCACCTGTTAGGTATTGCATCCCAACTCCTGGCAAAGCTTTGCAGCGAGGAGTCCACGGAAGATACTCCCATCACCCCACGTGCCTGCTCTTCAGCCTGCATCCATGGATGTGGGTCTTTCTGTTTGTTTGGCAGGAGTCTCCTTTTTTGGCTACGATGGGAGGTGACCAGACCTGCTGCACAGATGACAGTAGACGGGCCTCTGCATCTCTGGTCCCGGCCCGAGGCAAGCTTTTCCCCAGGCGATGTCACACGCTTACAAGATCCTTCTCCTTCCTGGCACTTGCTCTCTAGCTTTCAGATTTTATTTTTTAAATATATTTTTATTGATTTCAGAGAGGAACAGAGAGGGAGAGAGAGAGATAGAAACATCAATGATGAGAGAGGATCATTGATTGGCTGCCTCCTGCACGGCCCCCGATTGAGCCCGCATCCCGGGTATGTGCCCCAACCGGGAATTGAACCATGACCTCCTGGTTCATAGGTCACCGCTCAACCACTGAGCCAAACCGGCCAGGCTAGCTTTCAGATTTTGGACCATCTCTTCCGGGAAACGTCCCCTCTTGAACCTCATCTATTTCTAACCCACTAGCATATTCCCAAATGTGTCCACATCTTTAGTTAATTCTTGTAGTAGCTTCGTGTATGTAAGGGCTTCGCTGTAACTGCGGGTGGTTTGATTAACTCCGGGTTCGGAATGAATCCATCGTTTCTCGAATCAGCTTCGGGTCTCCGCGCACACGCTGAGTACTGGCGAACTCTGGGGTTCATTCATTCACTCCCTCCCCTGAGTCAGATCACCCCACCGGCCAGCAAATGCGGAAGGACCCCCAGGCTCTGTGGGTTTTTTCCCTTTTCTCCACTTAATGTTTTTGCCCCAAGGTAATCGTATGACATTCCAAGGCTTGAAACACCATTGATAAACAAATGGTTTCAAAAATGACAAATCCGGCCCTGACCTATCCTCTGAACTCCAGATCTATATATTCAATTGCCTCTTTGAATCTTATTTTGTGGTTCTTTTTTTTTTTTTTTATAGTTTAATGTATTTTAATAGCAAACTTACAGGAACAGCACAGAAGACAGACAACATTAAAAACATGTACTTGCATGTAGGACAACTAAGTTAGAAAAGTATAGTGAATGGATGGAATCTACTGTATGATAAAAATGCTACAAACACCATTTAGTTGCCATCAATAAGAAATTTACTTGTTTTAAAAAAATCCAAATGCTGGCATTGTCCAGAAAAATTTAACAGGTTTATTTATAGTTATAAAGTTGAACTGCTGAAACTTGTTCACTGAAACATTTGACTTGCATTAATGCTTTATGTCCCCGCATTTCTATTAAAAAAATTCACACACAAATGAAAATGGAAAAACTGCCAAATACCTGATTTGTCCCCTATTTTCAACTTGCAATCATATACTTAGGTACCTTTTGACCCCATGGAAAAAAAAAAAAACCTAACGTTCAGAACTACCAATAACAGGAAGAAGAGAAAATTTTTTAAAAGAATGAAATGTTTCCATCATAGTGGATTCTTAAGCACGTTCTCCACGTATGCGGCGTGCTAGCTGGATGTCTTTTGGCATAATTGTTACACGTTTGGCATGGATAGCACACAGGTTGGTGTCTTCGAACAGGCCAACCAGATAGGCCTCACTTGCCTCCTGCAAAGCACCAATGGCCGCGCTCTGGAAGCGCAGGTCTGTTTTGAAGTCCTGAGCAATTTCTCGCACCAGACGCTGGAAGGGAAGCTTGCGAATGAGCAGCTCAGTGGACTTCTGATAACGTCTAATTTCACGAAGTGCCACGGTACCGGGCCTGTAGCGATGCGGCTTCTTCACCCCTCCGGTGGAGGGCGCACTCTTCCGAGCGGCTTTGGTCGCCAGCTGCTTCCGAGGCGCTTTGCCCCCGGTCGACTTGCGGGCGGTCTGCTTGGTACGAGCCATGGCGCAGGGACCTCGTCACTTACCCCCCTTCTCCTTCGGCTGGAGCTCGGTGAGCTGGAGGCGGCGCAGGCGTTGGAGTTATTTTGTGGTTCTAATGGTTATTGAAAACGGTAACATGTCCCAAACAGACTTGTACCATGCCCCTCACCCCCACTCCCCCAATTGGCTTCTCTTCTAGTTGTTGGCATGTCAGGACCTTGCCATACCATCCACCCACCTGCTCACATCTAAAAGTCTCTCTTGATATCTCCCGTGCCTTCTCCCACTGTACTCAACATGCCACCAAGTCCTCTTGGTTCTTGATCCAAAATACATCCCGAATCTGATCACTTCCCTCCATGGCTAGCATTCTGGTCTAAGCCATCATCAATCTTTGTTGGGCCTGTGTTATTGGTCTTCCCAACTCGTCCCTCTGCTTCTTTTCTTGCCTCCTAAAAACCCAGGCCCTGCATAGCAGGCATAGTGATCTTCTGTTGTTATTATTAATCCTCACCCAAGGATACTTTTCCATTGATTTTTAGAGAGAGTGGAAGGGAGGGGGAGAGACAGAGAGAGAGAAACATCGATGTGAGAAAGACACATCGACCGTCTGCCTCCGCACTCGCCCAGACCAGGCCTGGAGATGGAGCCTGCAACCTATGTACATGCCCATGACTGGACTCGAACCCAGGACCCATTCGTCTGTGGGCTGATGCTCTAGACACTGAGCCAAACTGGCCAGGGCCACAGTGATCTTTTAAAAATACATCAGCATTTGACAAAATTCAATGGCCCTTCATAAGAACATCTATAAACTAACCAGGAGTAGAAGAGATTGTCATAACGTAATAAGAGGAGTATAAGAGAAGTCCGGAGCTACTATTACACCGATTCAACCCCTCCTCTCACCACTCCTGTTCAACCCCCGCACTGGAAGTCTTAGCTAGTGCAATAAGACAAGTAAAAGTAAAAATGTATACAGCTCAGGAAAGAAGAAATAAAACCGTCTTTTTTATAGATGACATGATTGTCTATGTGTAAAACCCAAAGAATCTATAAAAAAACCTCTTGGAACTAATCAACAAGTACAGCAAGGCTGAAGAATAGAAATGCCAACAACTTTGAAAAGGAAGTCAGAATCATGGAAAGCTGCTTACCTCTTCCCACCCTCGAAGACTACATTTCAGTTTTTGTGGAATGTCATCAACAACTTAATGGAAGGAAATAAAAAATTTATGTCTTTAATGAAAAAGGAAAGAGTTCACTGCCTTACACTGTTCCTGCAAACATTAGAATTTGAAATAAAAAATACACCATCTGGAACACAACACACACACAAAAGAGGGACTTAGGTATAAACCTAACAAAATAGGTATAGTATTTCCGTATGTGGAAAACTACAAAACTCAGATGAAAGAAATCAAATATCTAACTAAATGGAGAGACATTCCATGTTTGTAGATTGGAAGATTCAATATTCTTAAGATGTCAATTCTTCCAGACTTAATCGTATAGATTCAACACAATCCAGTAAAAAACTTCAGTGAGCTATTTTGTAGATGGAGACAAATTGAATCTAAAATTTATATGGAAAGGTAAACACCTAGAATAGTCACCACAATACTAAAAAGGAATAACAAAGCTGGAAGACTCAGACTACCCAATATCAAGACTTACCTTAAAGCTACAGTAATCAATTCAGCACAGGACTGGTGAAAGAATAGACGGGTAGATCAATGGACCAGAATAGAGAACCCAGAAATAGAGCCACCCAAATATATGCAACTGATTTCTTTTTTTACAAAGGCGCAAAGGCAATTTAATGGAGAAAGAACAGTCTTTCTAACAAATGGCCATCTTTAGGTAAAAAGAACTTAGACACATCTCACCTCAAGTTAACAAAAAGTAACCCAAATTGTAGACCTAAGTGTAAAACACAAATCTTAAAATTTCTAGAATAGAAGAAAATCTATGTGATGTTGGGTTTGGTGATGAGATTTTAGACAGAACACCAAAAGCAGGATCCATGAAACAAAAACAAAATCAAAAACAAAAACAAAAAAAACCCCACAAAGATAATTTAGACTTTATTAAAATGAAAAACTTTACTTCGTTAAATATACTCTTAAGCGGTTGAAAAAAAATTCACTGACTGAGAAAATATTCAAGATCACATTATTACATAAAGAATTTGTATCCAAAATATACAAAGCACCCTTGAAGTCAACACTAAGAAAACCAACAGTCCAATAAAAAAATGGGCAATAGGTCTGAACAGATGCTTCACCAAAGAATATATACCGATGGCGAGCAAGCATATAAAAAGCTACTCACTATCACCTGTCCTTAGGGAAATGCAAGTTGAAAATACAATGAGATACTTCTACACACCCATTGGAATGGCTGAAATAAAGAAGAGCTGATCACACAATGCAAAGATGAAGAGCAACCAGAACTCATTCATTGCTGGTGGGAATGCAAAATGACGCAGCCTCTTTGGAATACGATTTGTGAATTCTTACACGCTAAACATACTCTTACCACATCATCCAGTGATTGCACTTCTAGGTATTTACCCAACTGATTTCAAAACATATGTGCACATGAGACCATGGGAACGCTTATAGCAACTTTACCCTCAAAATTGGAAGTAACCAAGATGTCCTCCAATGGATGAATAGATGAACAGACGTGGGTAAATCCATCTACTGGAATACTATCTATATATATAAAAGCCTAAGCGACCGTCTGACTGTTCAACCATCAGACCCATAGCTATGACGCGCACTGACCACCAGGGGGCAGATGCTCAATGCAATAGTTGCAGAGTGACAGCAACTTTGCAGAGTGCCTTCTCGCACTCTGGGACCCCTCGGGGGATGTCGGACTGCCAGTTATGGCCTGATCCCCGCAGGTCAGGCCGAGGGACCCCCAGCTGTCGGAAGGACCCCACTCACTCTGCAGATGCCCTTCGAGTCCTGGTGCTGCCCTAGGTGCGGCTGGCTGGGAGGGACCATGGGAGGATGGCTCCAGGGCGTGTCCGGGCCATCTTGCCCAGTTCTGCCCCACCGGCCACCTTCTAATTAATTTCCTTTCAATGTGCACGAATCCGTGCACCGGGTCACTAGTTCAGTGATAAGAAGAAATGAGCTATCAGGCCACAACATGCATGAATCTTGGATACATATTACTAAGTGAAAGAAGCCAATATGAAAACACTACCTGCAGCATGATTCATTTATGTGCCCCTGGAAAAGACACAACTATACGGAATAAGCATCTACTAGTAAATGGTTACCAGGGGCTTGGTAGGGGAGAGGGTTGAATAGACGAAGCACCAGGAAGTTCTTTAAGGCAGTGAAACCATTGTGTATGATTCTGTAATGGCAGCATCCCTCCAGTCATGGCACAGAGGTTGGAGGATACAGAGATAATAAGAACAGCCCCCAGCGTACTTAGGGAATTGGCTATCTAGTTGGATACTGGACAGAGTATTTCTCTCCTTGTATCTATAGCAATGAGTTCTTCCCTTCCTTGTCCCCTAACCCAGCTGACCAACTAACTGGGCCACGAATTCTCTCACTCCTGTTTGAATCGCTGTCTCACGTCCCAGTTGCTCTGTGTTCACTTTTTCTTAAATCACACACTTCTAGAAGCAGAATCTCCAATCTGCCCTTCCTGAGATGATAGAAAGCAGCGTCCTACCAGGCTTGAGTTCCCTCCTCTCCGAGCCCTCCTCCTTGTCTGGGGGACGTACTGAGTCAGGACCGGCTGTAGGTCTGCATCTGGAGCCAGCAACGAGGGGTGCGGCCAGGGGCGTGGAGATGCAGCCAAAGGAGCAGCAGCTCTGCCTCACAGGCACGTGGCTGCATTGAGCTCGCTCAGGCAGCAAAGACCTGCAGGGAAGCAGGTGACCCAGACAAATGAAGTTCAAGGAAAGAAGGCCGCACTTGGCTCGGAAGGGCAAGGAGAGACGCTGGTCAGCCAGGGCTGTGCTGCGTGGGCAGAATCCGAGCCGGTCCCATCTGTTATCTGGTCAGGACAGGCGGATTAGAGGCAGGGCCGGGCTCAGGCAGGCGGCACCGAGAGGAAAATTTATGAATAGACCTTTAAGGCTGGTCACTGTGTAGCCAGCAGCTCTGAAAATTAGATCCAGATGGATCGCACTTCGATAGTTTCTCCTGACGAAGGAATTTATGTTAATTCTTGGGACTCAAGGGGGAAGGAGGAAGCATTTACACGCAAGGAATCCATAATTGCTTCTTAATATGTTTTCCAAAATTCATCTGCGTTCTCACTCATTGCCACAGTCGGGGCTGGCATGGGGACTGGGGAGGGGGAAACAAATGGGAGCCCAGGGCCTCCCTCCCCCACGAGCACCTTCTTTGAGATTTCCTGGAGCAGAAATGGAAGCAGCCTTCGAATTCGGGAACGATTCTGGGCTGGGGTTCGTGAGATCTTCCTCCACTGGGAAACGCATTAATCTTTGCTCTGCTAACAGAAGCATTAACAGATGCTCTAGCCCTGGCCAGTGTTGTTCAGTGGTTAGAGTATAAGCCTATGTACCAAAGAGTTGTGGGTTCGATTCCCAGTCAAGGGCATATACCTGCGTTGCAGGTTCCATCTCTGGCCCAGGTCAGGGTGTGTGCGGGAGGCAACCCATCGATGTGTCTCTCTCACACTGATGTTTCTCTCTCTCCCCTTTCCTCTATCCCTCCCTCCCTTCCACTCTCTCTAAAAATCAATGGAAAAAATACACTTGGGTGAGGATTAACAAAATAATAATAAAAGAAGATGCTCTATACATCAGGACAGATGGTCCCCCCCACCCCCTCAACATTTAGGATTTCTCACGAATTAACTACTGGAAGGCTTGAGGGATAACAGAGCTCGGTAAATACCAGTTGTGCTCATTGATTTGAAGGCTTCTCTGAGAAGAAAGCTATTTTTGGTCATGGCCCTGCCGTTAACTCGGACCTTGGGTGAGCTCCTTGACCCTCTCTGGGCCACACGCCCTCACCTGCTAATGGAGAGGTTCGCGTGAGAGATCTGCCAGGACCCTCTCAAGCTCCCACTTCCTGCTTGCATGTCGGGCTCTGCCGGATGCTGCAGGAAGAAGGGAAGGGATTCTTCTTTTCTGAGCAATGTTCCCAGAATTCTGTAGGCTTGAAAAGGACTTCCAAGACTTCCCCTACTACCTCCATGTGAGATTTATCCCCTGTTCACATCTCAAGGGGGGTGGGACTTCACAGGCATGCTAAATAATTTTTGTCTAGGTTTTCATAGTCTTTACAAGTATATATCTGTTACATACATATATGTGTCAGACGCCATGCTTCTGAGTCCTGATTCCATCCTGAGATGCCTGGGAAAAGCAGTGGCACCAAGGAAGGGCTCAGGTAGTCAACAGTGTGAGGAGACCTGGTACTCAGTCTACTCGGTGAGGCAAAGCTCCCAATCCTCTGTCCACTGCCCTCAGAATCCGGACACTGTGGCCAAGTGCCCATCCTCTTTCTGAACCATCCCCCAATACTGACATCCACTTGAGCCCTTGTACTGGGGATCCACAAAAAGGACATTATTCCCTTCATTTCTCTTCTGAATTTCATGGCAAAGGTCTTTGAAAAGGCTGGTGGGGAAGGATGGCAGGGGCTTTGCTTGGGGCTAAGAATTTTAACTTCTACTTAAGAGAGAGTCCTAGTTGGCCCTGGCTGGGTAGCCCAGTTCCCTGGAGCATCATCCGGAAACACCAAGGTCATGGGTTCAATCTCTGGTTAGGGCACATACAGAATCAACCAATGAATGCCAAAATAGGTGGAACAAGACATCGATGTTTGTCTCTCTCTCTTAAATGAATTTAAAAAAAGCTTTTTAAAAAAGAGGGAGTTGCAGTCACTGGATTCTGAGAGCTGATCCACCTTCTCTGTACACCCCCTCCAGTTCCCCAGCCTGGGCAGCAATGAGATTGTGTGACTCTTTTGACTACTACTGGGTGGCTTGAGGAGAAGGTTAGATAGTGAGTTACACGTCCACCTGAGAAAAACAGGAGACCAGCGGAAGTGATGCAGATGATGTTACCAGCAAACACACGGAGGGTTCCAGCTTGGGTCAAGAGGAGGAAAGGTCACTTCCAAGTTCAACGTTGGGGAAGGCCCTCACCTCCCGGCTGGCTGCTTTTGCTCCAGCTGGGCTCTTCTGTCCTCTGGGGAATGACATCTGCACCCCCCTCTCTCCTGCTGCTTTCTCTCTTATACACAGGATCCCAGCTTTGGGACCTTTACTTCCACGTTAGCCTCATGTAATCAAGTCCAGCTGAGCCAACGCTCTGACCTTTGACGTTGCCAGTGACGGTTCAGGCCTTTAGAAATGGATTTCTGCGATTCCACAGAACTCAGCATGGTTGACCCCATAGGCTGGGCTTTCCTCGCTTTGCTCTGTGATCATACACTGGGCATATTATTAATTTTGGCTCAATTCTATATTTTAAAACCCCACAGTTTTAGACTTCGGCTCCAATGAAAACCATTTAGCACTGGCTCCCATCTGCCTTCCTGGGGGTTAGGAATGGGGTAGGACCCTGGGGAGAGACATTTGCCATCACAGGATTGAAGCCCGAGGGCAGCAGTATTAGACAAGGCTTCTCTAGTTGGGGCTTTGGAGGTGGTGGGGCCAGAGGGGTCGATCAGCAGCATGTAATGAGGGGACATCCCTGCGCCCACTGTCTGTCTTTGTCACTCCTGAGAACAAAAAGCCTGCTTCCTGGCTGACTGGGGGCTGGTCAGGGTGGAGGGAGGGAGTAAGAGGTGAGCTAAGGGGTCAGTTCATGAAAGGTTTGAACTTTTCTGTAGGGAGTTTGAACTTGATTCAATAGGCAACGGGAAACCATTTGAAGCAGGGAACTGGCCCCTTCAGCAGCTGTATGATCATGGACTCATGAGAGATTAGAAGCTTGGAGACCACTCAGGAGCCACAGCGGGAGACCAAGCAAAGAAGAGGATGCTATGTAGCTGGCAGAATAAAGCGACTTGTTGATTGCGAGAGAGAGAGAAGGAGAGGAGGTGTTGACGCCATGCTTTTGGCTTGAGAAATGGAATGGATGGGGATGTTAACACCAGAACGAGAAGTCCAGTAGGAGAGAGAAGTTTGAGAAAGGGAGAGGATGACAGCTTCCGGGTGGAACATCCTGGATTTAAGATGGTTTGGGGACATCTAGGTAGAATTGTGTGAACTATTTGGCCATAGAGGACTAGAACTCGTGAGAGTCACCCGACTGGAGATACAAATCGGGGGTGTCATCAGCATCAGGTGATAGTGGACCTTGTGGGCACAGGTGAAGTCACCTAGGAGAGGAAGCACAGACCCCTGGGAGTCCCACATGCAAGGGGAAGGCAGAGGTAGTGAGGCACCGGAAGGGAGGAGACTGAGAAAATGCTGTTAACACCAGGACTGGCTTCGGTCCTGTCCGTCCCTGTCTCAGTCAAGGGAAGATTCCCTCCCACCCGGGGCCTCTCACGCCCCCAGTGCTGCGGGCTGGCTCTGAAAAACGGCCTCATTCATGCAGCTCTTAGACAGCGTTTCACATGGCAACAGGAGATGTTGTTTTTGTTGTTGCCCTCATTGGTCTGTTTGGAGGGGTGGGAGGTGCAGAAAGTCCTCTAAAGAGCTGCCCCTGACAGTCTAGGGACACGTATTCTGAGGGGCTTGTGAGTTCTCAAGGTCAAGCTACTCTGATGTGGCCCTGACTTCGTGCATCTGGACTTGAGGTGCCCACAGTGGCCTGCTTAGACCAGAGATGAGTCGTAGGCTCCTATGCACCCCACTGCCAGCCATGGCACCATGTAGTTCCATTTGTGCTACTGTGATGTTTTATTTGGATTAGAACTGATGCTTTTTTTTTTTTTTTAAAGAAACAGCTGCATTGAGGTCTAGCTCTCACACCATACAATTCACCCACTTAATGTTTATGAGTCCATGGTTTTCAGTATTTTCACAGATAGGTCTGGTTACCACCCTAGTCAAAGAAACCCTCCACCCTTTAGCTCTCACCTTCCTATCCCTTTCAACGTAGCCTCCGCCCGCCTCCTCCAGCCCCAGGTAACCACTCATCTACTTTCTGTCTCTACGAGTTCTCCCTTCTGGACATCCCATGGGAATGGAACCACAGGGCACGTGGTTTGCTGAAACGTTTAAAGACTTTACTACCCTCTCTGGTAACCTGATCTTCACTCTGGAGGGAGGATGTGGGTAGCGAGCACAGCGCTGGGAGCTTTTTCATGATCTCATCTCATTCTCCCCACCTCTGCAGGAAGGCAGCCTCGTTAGCCCCATTTTACAGGCGAGAAAGCCGAGGTCAGAGATGAAACGACGCCTCGAGGGCCCGAGACAGGGAGCGGTGGTGCTGGGATGGGCGCCCAGTTCTGTCCGGCTGCCACAGTCCCCGAGTTGCTATGTGCTGAGTGCGGCTGCAGGGCTGGGAAGACAAACGCCCGAGCAGCAGCTTTTGAGGGATTTTCCCAGGACAGGACTCGAGCAGGTGGGCTCCTCCAGGAACCATGGGGTGTGTGCCCAGGGGTCGGAGAAGCGAGCCTCGCTCCTTGCTTCTCCACGAGGGGCAGGGAGCGCCGTGGTCTGCGTGGTCTGAGTGTCAGGATGTTCTGGACCAGACGATTCAGGCGGTTGCCACCCGGAAGCCCTGTCATCGGTATCGGTGACGGGCCTCGGGGCCCTGGCAGACCCCCATCCCCATCCCCATGCTCCGGCGTCATAGTCAGGGCTCTGCCACCCCCGAGGCGGGGAACTTATCATCTCATTAGAAAGAACGAGGCATATTTTCTCAGTGCGGTTATATGTGGTAATGAAGCATGCAGAAAGCCGCACAAGATAGATGGCAGCTTTCAGTCGTGGAGCCGAAAACTTGGTTAACTTAATAGTCTATTTATTACCTTCACTCGGAGCTTACAGCGCTGGATTAATATCACCCATTGTCCCCCTAGCTGTACAATTAAAACTAGTAATTGGGGATGGCACTCGCTGGCTCCAGCACAGATGGGTACGAAATTTGGGATGGGGGAGGGGAGGGGAGGGAGGGAGAAGCCAGAGAATTTCCCCAGGTCAGGGTGGTGGAGCCATAGCCCTTGCTGCTTGAATGAGAACTGCGTCTGAGGGAGTGACCTTGCAGAAGACATGAACTTGAAAAGAAAAGGACGCCTCTGCTAGCCGTTGCCTGCTCGTACCCACTCCCACTCCTTCAGGCAGGAGAGAGGCAAAGCCGGCACCCTCCCATCAGCAGAGAGGAAGACGGCTGGGCGCCCCCTTACTTACTGAGACCAGAAGGGTGAGGCTGAAATTACAGAACCATGAGATGCGACTCAAAAGCCACTCCCAGCTTCCTGCTCCCTCCCCCACCTACTAGTGAAGAGCGCAGCAGATGGCCAACTTCTGACCAAGGAGGCACAGGGAGAAATCCGCTAGGGAACTTCTGGGAGAGCTATTTTGCTTTCTAGGGAAATGGAAAGGCGTGCGGTGAGGGCTTGCAGGTGCTGCCCCTTCCTCCTCCTTCTTGCATCGGATGTGGGTGTGATACCTGGACGTTTGGCAGTTGTCTTGTGAGGATGAGGATGACAAGGTGACATTCGGACAATGATAATGGGGGAGGCTGTGCATGGGTAGGGGTTAGGAGCGTATGGGAAACCTCTGTGCCTTCCACTCGATTTTGCGATGAGCTTAAAACTTTTCTAAAAAATGAAGTCTATTTTTAAAAAACCCCCACAATATCTTTTTAAAAAAGGTAACATGGTAGGGATAGTAGAATAGTAACAAAGAGGGAGCCTGGGCTTTTGATTGCTGGCCTCAGCTGGCAGACCACCTCCACCCGGGCCTTCTGTTAAGCAAACAATGCATGTCCTTTGGTTTAAGCCACGGTCAAACGGCCATTGTGTTACTTGTAGCGGAAAAAACTCCCCAGGAATATAAACGACTCCCACTTATTGAGCCCCGTGTCCATGCCTTCGGTCAGTGCCTTGTGCCCATTCTGAAGCTTCCTTCAGCAACACCCCTGGACGCACGTGCTGTTGTGACTTCCGTTTTGTAAATGAGGGCATTTGGGTTTAAGTGTATTAAGGTCACACAGCTAGGAAATAGCAGCGTCTGGACTTGAACCCAAGTCTTTCTGATTCTCGAGAGTTAGTGCTATTCACCATTCTCCTCTGGGACTTCCTCGGGGTTAACTTGGGCACTGATGCCTGGGACTGAGTGCGGCTTAGTGTGTGGCTGACTTGCTAGTACTCAGCATAAATCAAGAGCTTTGTCCACAAAACCCACTGAGATAGGGTCACCTTCAGTGTAGCCGGTGACATGGCCTCGCCTACTACCTCCTGCCCCTGCCTACCACAGACGTCCGAGCAAGCCTCATTCATTCACAGGTTGAAATTAGTCAAACTAGCCTAACCCGCCCCAGCCAATTGGATGGTCAAAGCGTGCCATGGGTGCAAGGAGGAAAGTGCCCAGAAAGAGCCCTGGGGCGAGAAGACCCCTGGGGTGAGAAGACCACCCCCCCCCCACCCGGCCGAGCCCAGGGAGTCCCCCCTCACGGCTCCATCCACGGCAGTTAAAAACAGAGAGATTGGGATGGCTCTGAAACCCGGCCTGCTTCTCCCAGCAGCACGTCTGTTGGCTCTCCCAGATGGAGGCAAACCATGAGGTCATGGTTTGCAACTGTTCTTTCACACAAATTTACCCGAGACATGTGAACTACTCGAGACTGTTCCCGACTCCCCGAGGCCTCCACTCGGTGCCGGCTGCATAGCTGATGCTCAGCAAATATCTGTTGCCTTTGTGACCAGTCAGGGGAATACACAAAATAGGATCTCAGTGAATGTGACTCATCCTTCCATTCCCCAATGAAAAGGCAAAAACAGGCGTTTCCACTGGTAACATGTCAGCCAATGAAACCTGCCATGGGAGGGATATTTATTGATTCTTTCCCATTAAGTCAACACTCATCAACCCCTCCATTGTGCATATACATAGTATCTATATGTAAATATATAGTG
The DNA here is from genome assembly GCF_028538775.1 of Myotis yumanensis. Lineage (NCBI taxonomy): Eukaryota > Metazoa > Chordata > Mammalia > Chiroptera > Vespertilionidae > Myotis > Myotis yumanensis. Next base: position 15,524,124 of record NW_027223770.1, read on the forward strand.
TCTATATATAAACACGTCATATGTAGTATCTCTACATAAATATATAGTATCTATACATAAATATATATAGTATCTATCTATAAGTATATGTAGTATCTATATATAAACACATTATATGTAGCATCTATATATAAATATATAGTGTCTATATTTAAATATATATAGTATCTCTATATATGTAGTGTCTATATATAAACACATTATATATAGTTTTTATATATAAATATATAATATCTATACAAAAATATATGTAGTATCTCTATATAAATATATGTAGTGTCTATATATAAACACATTATATGTAGTGTTTACATATAAATATATAGTGCCTATACAGAAATATATATAGCATCTGTTGTATAAATATATAATGTCTCTATATAAGTTTATATAGTATCTATCTATCTATCTATCTATCTATCTATCTATCATCATCTATTACAGCCAGCAGCCAGTGCAGGGAGTTGGCCATACAGCTGCTCTCTCTCCCCTCACAGCCAGCAGCCCACTTATTCGGCAGGAGGTATGGGAGTTCTTCCCTCTGTCTTGCCACCTCCAGGGCAGAACCTGCTCAGGGAGGGGGGAAAACTGAGAATAAACATATGCAAGAACTGGGGCTTAAACATCCCATGAAGATTAACTCATCTGCAGTAATTGCCTTAACTAGGGGATTTTGAATGCTTTGCAAAGTTTCTTAGAGGAGAAAAAATATGCAGAGTGAGTCTTATAGCAGCCAACAGAGAAGATACTCAGAGAGAGAGAAAAAAAAAGGTATCAACCGTAGGAAGCCCATAGCTAGGAAAATTTCAGGCACTGATTCTAAGGGATTTAATAAGAATGTAATTTGTATAATTAACCATTCATCAATGTCAATTTCATTAAATGAATGCCAGAAATATTACCTTCAGCAGCACGACCTAACAGGATTGGAATATATTATATGAAAAATGAACACTTAGTGGTTTCCCCCACTGCTCCGTCTGTCACAGCAAGATTTGCGAGGCTGAGAAATAATTTAAAGGGTAGCAGAGGAAACTGGCGAAGGCAAATGTGTGCATTTTGGTAACTAACCTCCCTCGTGATGTATGAGCGTGCACGTCAAAAACGTTTTCCTGTGGTGATGACTGAAGGGGCTTGGGACCACCTCCTAGGTGGTAAAAGGTGCGAAATACCGGCAGGAGCTTGCCAAACTCGCCCCTGGTCCTGCCTGCCTGCCTGCGGCTCACTCTTTCCCTAGACAGGCTTTCTAGGATCCAAGCCCAAAGGTCATGGATGTTTGTATCCAGAATTTGCAGACATTCCCTGGCACCTCCAGAGCAGCCTGGCACTGAATCCCGTGCCTATCTGCCCAGGAAAGTGATGATGGACGCCCAACAGAAAGAAATTATCCTGAGTTTTATTCATGCTACTGCCTACAGCCATCCGGGAAGCAGGGGGTTTGAGGTAAGTGGGCTGATGCAATATTTGTAAATAGGACTGATTTCCAAGCTTGCTCATGAGGGAGGCTGTTGATGGGGAGTCAGTCATTTCGGTTTTACTCTGGGAAGAGTGGAGAACAGAGGTGGCAATAACTTGCCCATGTGTGTGCCCATGGGGATGTATGCCAGACATAGACATAAACACACATACACAGACACCCCCCCCCCCCCCCCCCCCCACACACACACACCACGAGATGAGTCACAGAACCTGAAGGCTGATGTTTGAACTTTGCAAATTGTCATCAATGGAGCAAGCCTGGTACCCCACACATAGTAGGTGCTCAATCGATATTCGTTTAAATCCAATTAATTGGATTTCTCTTAGCGTCAGCCCCACTCCCGTTCTCTCTGTCTCAGGGCACTGCAAGGCTAATGTATTAGATCAGTATTCCTGAGGAATCTGCCTTTCAGAACCCCAGGTCCGGAGAGACAAGAAATACATCACAAGCAAACCAAATGTACTTAAAACAATGAAATTATGCAACAGCAAGGCTTTCCGGGATGTTTTCTCATGCATTAGGTTTTAAGCATCGCACAGTCTAGGAGGCAGAAAGGAAATATTAGTTTGGCAATCAGGAGACCCGATGTCAAGATTGGACTAAATCTCCACGGTCATTTGCGGATCTACAGTTCTATGTTATCTATTATTCGATGCGAAGCAATACAATATTCCTCCCCTGTTTAATCGCTGGAAAGGACACCGGTAGGAAGAGTGGCTGTCACAAAACTAGTGTGGTGTGTGCGCCCAATTCTGTGTCCTAGGCCCGGGGCTTCTGCAGGGCTCAACATTACTGCTTAATTTATTTTGCTTCTGACTCTGCAGCATCTTTTGAGTGTGTTCCCTGCTACCCATCACCACGGTCCTTTTCTCTTTCTCGCATGGATTGGATGGTATTGGCAGGTACGTGTCCTCTCTGAGGCACACTGTTCTCCTCTGTAGGATGGGCCCTCCTGCCAGGGCTGCTGTGAGGGTGAAATGAGGTGGCGTAACGTGTCTGGCCCCGGGCCTGGGGAAGGCGGAGCAGGAGTTCAATCAGCCTTTGCTTGTGCTAACTCCGTCCTCTTTCCTCCAAATGAGCAGTATCTCCGAGCGGTGTTCCTTCCTCAGTCTTTTCCGAGAGAACAGGAAATCTGGGGAACGGATTCACCTTAAGATTGTGAAGTTACTCTGTCATCTTTCAGGGGAATAGACATTTTAAGGAAACACAGAAGGAGGGTTCATGTTTAAGATAAAAAGGAGGATTAGGACTCATGATGGAAATCAGGTATCTTGCCAGGAGGTATCTTTAGGGATGAGAGTCAACCTCATGCCCTTCGATCAAATGTTCTGACCCTGACATTGGGACAAGGGCTCCTGGAGCGTCTTGGACCTGGGCTGACCCTGGGAGGTGGAAATGGGATTCTGAAGGATGGGAATGCTTGGATGGTTTGATGGCCTGTAAGCAGGACACACTATGTGCCTTCGGGAAAGTCCCCCAAATGGCTGTGGTCCTCAAGGGGAAACAGCTCGATATTGCTCAGAGCCCTGGGCTTGGGGGGGCGGGGGTGGGGGGGAGGGTCCAGCCTTTTCCTAGACAAGGTCTCCGTGTGACTGTGGGCAGGTGACTGGACCCCTCGAAACCTCTGTGTCTTCTCTGCAGCCTGGGAAGCACATGGCCTGTCTTTTTTTAAAAAATTGATTTCAGAGAGGAAGGGAGAGGGAAAGAGATGAAAATATCAATGCTGCGAGAGAATCATTGATCGGCTGCCTCCTGCACGTCCCACACTGGGGATGGAGCCTGCGACCTGGCATGTGCCCCGACCGGGAATCGAACCATGACCTCCTGGTTCATAGGTCAACACTCAACCACTGAGCCATGCCGGCCAGCTGGCCTGTCTTACAGAGGAGCTGGGGGATCACAGGAGGTGGGCTCCTAGCACAGTGTCGGGTGCACAGTGAGCTGCACAGCACAGGGGCCACGGAGGCCTGGAGCGTGGAGCTGAGAACAAGTGCGCTGAGCTGATGCAGCCCCTTTTCCGCTTTGTCTGCGAGCAGGGAAGCTCCAATCAGGCTCCATTCAGCAGGACTGGCGGCCTCCTCCCTCTCAGGAGGGAGACCTGCTTATGGGGTAGAAAGAAGAGGCATGTCTCAAGCACTGGCCGGACCCCAGCCCAGCAAGGTCCAGCAGGGTCCACTGTGGTCATGGGGTGACTCCTGCCTGGGCTCTTTTGGGAACTGTGGAGGGCGATGGCCTTAGGGGTCCTTCGCAGGAGAGTGGGGGCCAGAGTCCAAGGTTTGGATTTGGGCTTTGGGGCCCTTTCCTCTTCACTCTGAAGACGGCTCAGCGTTGGCTGAGCTGAACCTGATGCTGGCCAGGGGGGATGCCCTCACCCGGGACCCTCACTGTGTAGTGCTGAGGGGCAGGAACTGGAGGTGATGGGCTGGAAGGAGCCAGACTGGCGTCAGCAGATGCGACCTCTGTGCCCAGCTCTGCCCCAGCCAGTCGGGAGCCACCCCCAAGCTTGGGGACCTAGCTGTGCTCTGAAAGACGGAGTTGTACTAGCTCAGGAGTTTCAAAATGGCTATTATTTTAAACAGCAGAATTCTCTTCCCAAATCAGATCTAAACAAAGAACCGATACAGGAAAACACGCAGAGGCAAAACTCCCTGGTTAACCCGGCTGCTCCCACCCCCATGTACTTCATGCAACCTCGGGGCTCTCAGGAATAGGAGAGGGACCATCCGCATAAATCATGCCCATTATTCTGTGACTCCCTCTGACCAGTGGTGTCCCTTCATTATTTTGATGAATGTCCCTGTGAGTTAATAGAAAACATATATTGGTCTCTGTCCCTGGTTCCTGGCGCAGGCTCCTGAAATCCTTGTAGTTTCCTGGGCAACAGGAGGGGACTCCAGGTGGGCACGTGGGCGGGGCTGGTCACGGGGAAGACCAAGGCAGGATTAGAAGGAAGAAGGGCAGCTCATGTGTCCTTCCTTGGATCCTTTAATAACCTGGTAAACACAAATACATTTTCCTGAGTTCTGTGAGTCCCTCTGGCAAATGAACCAAACCTGCAGAGGGGGCATCCTGGGAACCTCCCATGTCAAGCCAAATCAGGGAAGTTGTGGGTCACCTGGGCACCTACTACTTGTGATTGGCGGCTGAAGTGGGGGGCGGTCTTGTGGGACTAAGCCCTTCCCCTGTGGGATCTGAGCCATCTCCCGGCACAGTATCGGGATGGAACTGGAGGGTAGGCACCCAGCCGGCCCTGGAGAATGGTTGGTGTCGTCGGAAATCCCCTCCCCCGCCCCGCTCCCCCCAACACACGTTGGAATGAGGCCCAGAAGCCTTTAACTCCTGACCAGACAAGTCGAACTCTGATGATCAAAAAAGAGAAAACCATTTAGAATTAAGCTTAGGTCTTTGGGTAGGTCTCCTCTGTTTGTTTACATTCTCCAAGAAGGCATTTCTGATGTCAGAGTGACTTATAGTTATCCCCGTAGGTACTGAAGCTTGGAAAGGCCACCTAATCGCTTTGCTTTGATATTCATTAGTCATTTACACCTGTGAAGAATGGAGAGCTGGCGCATGGTGCGTGTGTGCGTGTGTGCGTGTGTGTGTGTGTGTGTGTGCGTGCGCGCGCGTGCATGTGTCCCTGTGTGCACAGGACAAGATGGGGCACCTGCTGGCCCAGGTGGCTAAGAATCCTCAGCGGGGATAAGCTCTCTGCCATCATCTCACTCCCTACCTTCCTCTTCTTCTTTCCTCTCCCTCTCCTTCCCCTCATTCTTCCTCCCCCCTCCCTCCCTTCTTCTAATATCGAAGCATTAGACTCACACTCCTGCAATGGGAAAGAAGCTGGAGGTGATGCAAAGATAAAGGACACAGTGAGTCTCTTCAAGGAGCTCCTGCCTCCTGGAGAGTGAGCCCTGCAAACAAGCCCAATGCGGGAAGGACTGGGGAGGGGTCCACAGGGGACCCCCAAGAACAGAGGCAGGAGCTCAGCTCAGCCCTGGGGAGTGGGGACAGGGCAGGGAGTTGGGCGCACAACCAAACGCAGAACCTCTCTCTGAAACCCAGCAGGTCCGGGCAGGGGAGTTGCTGGGAGGAGAGCTGGGGGTGGATGTCCCGTGGGAAGGAGACAGGTAGCTGCCTTGTTAGAGGGAGGGTTTCGCAGCAGAGCTTTTGCCTCCCACCTCCACGCACGCTGGCGGGACTGGTTTCGGAGAGGGGCTGCCCCCAGCGCATAACAACATCAGTGATAATTAATAATCTATACTGAGTGAGATTACATTAATAATTATTTTAATTATGATGTGTCTCCCTCCCCTCTTTCCTTCCTGCCCGGGCAGGCTTGGCACTTCTCGGGATTACAGTCATAATGGTAACAGATAAACCTTAATTAAAACATTCCGAAACACAATGGCTGAATTAAAATGCTGTGACTGTTCCGATCTCATTTTGGTCTCTTGCTTATGTCGATGAATGTTCCCCCCTTGTTGCCAGCATCTTGGCTGTTCCGAGAGCTGCCCACACCACTCAGGGGTAGCTTCCAGACCCCCTCCCCCCTCACTCCTGGGGGATGGAAAACTCACTGGGGTTGGGGACCACTCGGGCTTTTTCCTTCGTAGCCTCTTCCCACTGTCCGTGTGCCTGATCAAAGCTGGACCTAGTCCCCATGTCCACCTACATGCATGCCATCGTTTGTTCACAGGCCTTGAACTGAAGAGAGGTTCTCTGCTCTGGTCCTGTGGGCACGATGCCAGGATTGGAGCCAAGCCAGCCCCAGGCAGCCCTCGACCCCTGGTTGGGAGGCGTCTCTGCTCCTGTCTCACTCTGAGCTCCCCCCTGAACCCCCCATCTACCTGCCCATCACACTATGACTCATGTCTAGAGGCAGGTTGCCCTGGGTCATATGGCTTCTCCGAGATCATCTCTAGACTTTTTTACAGTGTTAAGCATTCTTTCAAGAACTCATCCATGTATTTGCTCATCAGGAAGCATGTAGGGACCATTCTAGGCATTGTGCTTGGTGCTGAGCTACAAAGACAAAAGACATCATCTCTTTCTCAGGAACCTTATGAACCAACAGGAAGAAACGGTGCACAGACAGGGGGAGTCCTGTGTGCCGAGCAGTGCGGGAGGCAGTGCTGGCTGCTGTTGGGGTCACGGTGGGACACTGACTGGGGCAGGGCAGGCGAGGGACAGTGTCCTGGGCTTGTGACCCTAAGCTAAAATTTGAAAGATAAATAAGAGTTATCAAGTACATGATCATAGAGGGAAGGTCACATTAAGCAGAGAAGCATCTCATTTAAAAGCATATGAACCTAGCCCGGCCAGCATGGCTCAGTGGTTGAGTGTCGACCTATGAACCAGGAGGTCACCGTTTGATTCCCGGTCAGGGCACATGCCTGGGTTGCGGGCTCGATCCCCAGTGTGGCGTGTGCAAGAGGCAGCCAATCAGTGATTCTCTCTCATCAGTGATGTTTCTATCTCTCGCTCCCTTCCTCTCTGAAATCAAGAAAAAAAATATTAAAAATAAATAAAGGCAGGTGGGCCCCCTGGGCATAGCATTCCTGGTGTTGGAAGTAATGAGTGTGGCTGGAGGGGGGATTCAAGGGGATGAGAGGCGAGAGACGAGCTTGCAGAGGTGGTTAGGACATGCCTAACTTCGGGACATGCCTGAGAGGGCTCAGGTTCAGGAATGGAGGCATGAAAGAGCCATGCCAAGGAAGGAGCTAATGCATTTATATGATGTCATCTCAAACATTTGCTAAGCCCTGCTTTGTGCCAGGCAATGAGCTGGTAGTCATTTCTCTCCTGGCTTTCTTGCCAAAGCTAATTTGTACAGTTGCCTAGACTTGGGCCATTTGCATCAAAAAATCTCCTGGATTGGCACAGAGAAGAAGGAATTCACACACACACACACACACACACACACACACACACACACAACATAATTTATCTAGTCCATAGTTATTTAAAAATATTTTTAGTTTTGAACCATTAAACCTTGGAAATAAGGCAACCCCACCCAGTTGGAAGTGCTCATGTGGGGAATCCACAAGGATACACACCAAAGCCTCTGGGAGTTCCCCTGCCCTTTGGGGCTGCCAGCTCTGGAAACAATATGGGTGGAGAGGAGGTTATAGAATTGTCTATTAGCTCCAAGCAGGCTCTCCAACTTCCAGGGGCATTCTCCTGCGACCATCTCTGACATGCTCACTTCATTGATACATTCATTGATTGATTGGTTCATGCCTTAATGCGTTTTTTTTCTTTTCTTAATATAATCTACTTACACTGTTCCTACATGCCAGGCATTGTTTTGGGCATTGGGGATTCAAGGGTGAATGCTACAGGGCCTCTATTCCCAAAGTGCTCACAGGCCTGCAAGAGCTGGAAAATGCGTGGAGAGCGGCAGGCAAGGGAAGCCATGTAGCGATGGTGTGAGCGGTGTGAGCAGGTGTAGAGGTACAGGCAGGCATCCCAGACGCCACTGCCACCGGGGAAGCCCCTCCTCCGCCCACCAAACAAGAAAACAATCTAGGGAAAAAAACCCAACGGTTTAATGCCTATAAAAGGTATCCTGAGCACTATTAAATTGGAGAGAGAAATAATGTTATGTAGGAAAATGTCCAATGGAAGGAGATGCATAACATCTTTAAGAACCACTCCTGCCTCCGCTAGTCTGTCAATACTGAGATGCTGAACTAGTTGGGCTCTAAGGGGGATGCAGCTGACTTCTCAGCGTCAGCACCAACCATGTAGAGCATCAATGGGCATTGTCCTCCCACTTGCCCCGTTCTGCTGTCTGGCTGCCTCCTCACCCCGCTCTGGCCATAGTCAGGTTAGCTCAAGCGCGTTCAATAACCTCCCCTTTCCATTCAGAACATGATTGCTGGCGTGCTGTACACGGGAGTATTGATTGGAAATACGTCAATGACTGGAGGACCTACCTCCGTGGAAATGTTAGGGAGGAGGAGGGGAGATAAAACTAAAAAGAGAGTGAGGAAACACCCTGGCCTCCAGTTGGAAACCGCTCAAGTATTTGAAGCTAATGATGTTTTAGTTGCCTTTTTCTTTCCTCCTTCTTTTTTTTTTTCCTCCCTAGGAGTTCTAAATGTCAATATTGCATTTACCGCTGAACAAGCTAAAATCATAACAAATATAATGAAAGGAGAGAGTAAGCCTCAGCTCTCCTCTGAGAATGATTGGCGTTTTTGAGCCCTCGATTGGTTGGGCCTTTATCTCGGCGGCGTCAGCCCATAATTAAACAATAAAGGAAGGAATTGTCGCTACTTGCTTTGAATATATAGTGCCGGTTTTCTGTGGGGAGGACCGTGTGTGGGTTATAAGCCCTGCTGCTGTCCCAGTTTCCTGTTAAGGAAGGAAATGTGTGTATTTTATAAGCTTTGTTCTCGTCTCTGTCAATGCTGAAAGGCTCAGAGGTGACATGACATGGTGGCTGTCAGGAGGAATTTTTGCTTAGTAACATCGAACACTAACTACCCAAATTCTCTAAGCCCCCGAGAGGAGTGGGAGGAAGATGAGGAAGGAGGAGACAGAGCAAGACAATAGTTGACAGGAAGACATTTCTCTACTCCTGATCTTGCTCTTGTTGACTGTGCGTAAAGAAGCTGTTAGGGGAGAGAGAGAGAGAGAGAGAGAGAGAGAGAGAATGTATGGAGCGTGAGCTGCCCACCTTCACCAGGTGATACGCTGACTCTCTGTGACCTGCTGGAAATGTCAACAGTCTGTGATTTGCTATTTTAGTGACTAGAAAGAATCTTGGACATAGTGAAGAGAGATGCTTTTTCCAGGAGACAGTAGGTTCTGTCAGTGGCCTCTGAGACTAATACGTGGTATAGGAATTGGTCCATCTAGACTTGGAGGATGAGCCCAACCAGGGCACAGACTCACACATTCCACCTACCATCTCCCCCCAAGGTGTGTGCACACCACAGCCTGGGCCACTCCAGCTCTCCAGGCTCCAGAGACTTTGTCTCTTAGCTTCCGAAGGAGGAGACGCCTCCAGATTGTCTAGCTGCCCGTCTGGTCCCCTAGCTCTGTCCTACCTTGACGCTCCCAGGTAGACACGTCTAATTATTCCATCCCAACCCTGCTTGAAGATGGGAAAAGATGTCTTGTTAGCCAGTTCCCCTGGTGGCTTCCATTGCGAGGGTCCAGAGTTTAGTTAGTTTGGCTTCAAGTCTGTGCAAGTAGCTGTGAGTCTGCCTGTCATTTTTCCTGTGGCTGCCTGGGTCTCAGCAGAGGAAATCCTGGGGCTGACAGGTGAGCACCGAAGGCATAATCTGCGAGTCAGATTTCACCCTGCTGCTCAGGAAACAGGTACCCCTGACAGGCAAGTGAATTAACAGGGGGAGACGCTTGCTGTTAGCAACCGCAAATGGCAAGCAACACCGTAGAAAGCTAGTTAGGGAAACAGGAAGGGGAGCGTGAGCGCTGCCTCCTATTTTAGTTTGGATTTAGCTCTCTGCCTCCCTGCTTTTCTCCAGCACAGACCCTCCCTCCCAGGGTCTCTCCTCATCCCTGGAGGAAGCCCGAGAAGAAAGCCTCACTGCACTCCAGACTGGACCTATTTTGGCCTTTTCAGCAGTGGAGACCACGTTTAAGATTATTGACGGCCAATGCCTATTCCCCTCTATTTATTTATTTATTCATTTATTTATTTGTTATTTATTTTTTTGTTAATCCTCACTCAAGGATATTTTTCCATTGATGATGATGATGATGATGATGATGATGATGATGATGATTATTTTTAGGGAGAGTGGAAGAGAGAGGGAAAGAGAGAGAAACATCAATGTGAGAGACACACATTGATTGGTTGCTTATAGCACGCACCCCCAACCATGGCCCTGGCCGGGGAGGAGCCTGCAACCAAGGTACGTGCCCTTGATCAGAATCGAAACTGGGACCCTTTGGTCCGCAGACCAGCGCTCTATCCACTCAGCCAAACCGGCCAGGGCTCCATTCATTTATTTGCTGACATCTTATACTCCTTCTCTTTACTCTTCACCAGAAACCCACGCCCCAGCAGGGAAGTCTTTCGAAGCCTAAAAACTTAACCATTTCTTTGTCGCCAGGGAATGTTTGAGAGACATTGGCTCCATGTAGGTTTTTAATATCGTAAGTCATTGTGTCATGAACAGTTTTAGTGCCATGGACAGGGATGGAAAGACTGCCTACTTCCCCTGCGGATCCTTTGGCGAGGTCCTGATTGGAAACATGTTACCCAGTTCTCATGGGAAGAATGCTCGTTTTATGTGTTAGGTTTTAGGGTTTCTTAAGGCCTGTGTGTCCTAGGCAACCATCTGTGAGGGTACCTTGGCTTTGAGTTTTTATTCCTGTGAAAACCTTTTCTGGACTCAGATGAATTCTCCAGTTGGCAAGGGAGGAAGGAGCAGGCTTTTCTGACTAATCTCTGAACTGGCGAAGGACAAAGCCTTATAACGTTGTGTCAACACTAAAAGAAGTTTCCATTTGATGTTAAGAAAACCCCACTCTATGACCAGCTGGTGTTGTGAACACAAGCACATCCTGTGGCTAACAGTAATAACAGAGGATTTTCTGGGAAATGCCTGCCCATTTTCTATTAGGTGAATTTTCCTCCTCTTGTATGTATTCTTCATGCTAATTCTTTGTCAGCTATGTGTGTGGCAGATGACTGGGTTTGTAACTTGTTTTTTACTTTCTTTGGGCTGTCTTGATGAAATAAAGTTCCTTACTTGATTAAAGAACACCTATGATCAGTAAACATACGAAGGAATGTTCACCCTCCTAAAAAAAGCATTTCAAGGGCAAATGAGACACCATGCTCACCCACTGGACTGTTAACATGAAGGCGTTTGACATCATCGAGGAATAGAATGTGCATCGCTGATGGTGTGAGATTGCACAGCCATTTGGAAACAGTTTGGCGTCACCTTGTGAAGGTGAACGTTCTGATACCTTATAACCTAGCAATCTCACCTGTAGGAGGGCCACTCATTCACATACACACACACACCAGTAGACATGTATGAGAATGCTCCACCAGCACTATTCATAAGCAGCAACAACCTGGAAGCCATACAAATGTGCTCTGATGGAAGAATGGATGAATACATTGTGGTGCGGGCATATAGAGGAATAATAAACTTCAGTCAAAATGAATGAACAATAGCTACATGAAACAATGGATTAGTCTTGGTAATAGAATTTGAGTAAAAAAGGAGGCCCCACTGTAATAAATATTGCATGATACCCTTTGTATAAAGTTAAAATAAATCCAAATCAAAATATTATTTTTTTAAAGAAGCTATGTAGCTATAATAAAACTTTACTTGGAAAAAAAGAAAGGAAAAACAAGGCAATGACAAGCATATGATTCAAGAGCATGCTTAGTTACTTTGGGCAGAGAAAGACAGAGATACAACACAAGCTGATGTTAATGCTCCAGTTTTTGTTTCTTGGTGATTAAATGGACTCTTATTAGAGTATTAAAAATACTTAAATGTGACCCAAGATGTTTCCAGTGGCATTTCCAAATGAATAGCCGGTCTCTACTCATGCTTCAGACTCTCCTAAAATCTCTCAAACAAGCAGCATCTGGCCTCAGTGAGCCCTGTACCTCTCACTAAGTGGTCCCAGGCCTGGCATTAACAGCAGCTGACCTTGGTTAGTATCTTGGCCTTGCCTGGGCACACCCAAGCTCAGCACAAGTAGCAGCCACCTGTTGATAGCTTGTAGGTCATGCCAGATGGCTTCAGGCAGAACACAGGCAGAAGCTGACCTTGGCTTACATCTTCTGGGAGGCTCCAGAGCCAGTGCACCCAGTGGACAGCTTCAGGTCACGTCAAAGTACAACCCTACCACTTCCACAAGCAACACACTCAAAAGGCAGGCTCAGCAAGCAACAGAACCCCACTGAACTAAGTCCTGCTCTGTGGGGAGGGCCCCTGAGCAGATGATCCTCCAAGATGGTTGGTGGTTGTAGCCAGTCCTTGCAGCCAATCAGCCTGGGGGTAAATCCTTCCCATTGACGTGCCAATAGCAATCAAGGCTCAACTCTAACAGGAGGGTGTACACAGCTGACATGAGGGGGAAGAGGGGTGCACATGAAATGCCAAGCTTGGGTGATTGGGGAAGATGTGCCACTGGACCCTACAGAACATCTACTACATAAGGCCACTCTACCAAGCCCGGGAAATATAGCAGCTCTACCTAATTCATAGAAACAAACACAAGGAGGCTGCCGAAATGAGCAAAGAAACATGTCCCAAATGAGAGAACAGAACAAAACTCCAGAAAAAGAACTGAACAAAATGGAGACAAGCAATCTACTGGATGCAAAGTTCAAAACACTGATTATAAGGATGCTTAATGAACTCAGTGAGAACTTCAACAGCATAAAAAAGGACATGGAAACCATAAATAAAGAACCACTCTGAAATGAAGGACATACTAATTTAAATGAAGAATAATTTATAGGGAATCAACAGTAGAGTAGATGAAGCCGAGAATCAAATCAGCAGTTTGGAATATATGGAAGTAAAAAATATCCAATGAGAACAGCAAAATAAAAACAAATGACGATAGTGTAAGGAGCCTCTGCAACAACTTCAAGCGCACAAACATTTGCATCAGGGGGTGCCAGGAGGATCAGAGTGGGAGCAAGAAATTGAAAACCTATTTGAAAAAATAATGATTGAAAGCTTCCCTAATCTGGTGAAGGGAAATATACATATACATCCCAGAAGTGCAGAGTCTCAAACAAGAGGAACCCAAATAAGCCTACACCAAGACACATTATAATTAAAATGCAAAAGGTTAAAGACATAATCTTAAAAGCAGCAAGAGAAAAGCATCTAGTTACTTACAAGGAAGCTCCCATAAGACTGTCAGCTGATTTCTCAACAGAAAACGGCCGGCCAGAAGGGATGTCAAGAAATATTCAAAATTATGAAAAGCAAGGACCTACAACCAAGATTCCTCTACCAGCAAAGCTATCATTTAGGATCTAAGGACACATAAAGAGTTTCACAGACAAGAAAAACTAAAGAAGTTCATCATCACTAAACCAGTATTACATGAATTATTAAAGGGTCTTTTTTAAGAAGAAGAAAAAAAAGATTAAAAATACGAATAATAAAATGCTAAAAAAACCCATATCTATCAACAATTGAATCTGAAAAAAAAAACATAATAAACAAACAAACAGAACAGAAACATACTCATAAAAACAGAGAACATCTTAAAGGTTTCCAGGTGGGAGGGAGGTTTGGGGAGATTGGTGAAAAAGGTGAAGGGATAAAAAAGTACAAATTGGTTTTTACAAAATAGTCATCAGGATGTTATAAAGTACAGCATAGAAAATATAGTCAGTAATATTTTAATAAGCATGTATCCTGTCAGATGGGTACAAGATTTATTGGGATGATCACTTAAGTTATATAATATCTAATCACTGGGGTGTAGAGCTAAAAAAAGTTTTTTAAAGGGGAAAAAAAAACCCCAGAAAAAAACCATTAAAATACATAAATACAACAACAAAATCAAAATATCAAATAACCCAATTAAAACAAAAAGTATTAAATAACCCAATTAAAAATTGGCAAAGGACTTTTCTACAAAAAAGATATGCAAATGGCTAACAGGCATTTGAACAACATCACTAATTATCAGAGAAATTCAAGTCAAAACCTCAATGACATATCACATATTACCTCACACTCAATAGGACGGCTACTTCTATCATAGATCTGGAAAATGAAGTATTAGCAAGGATGTGGAGAAATTGGAACCCTGTGCACTGTTGGTGGGAATGTGAAATGGTGCACCCACTATGAAAAACAGTATGGAGGATACTAAAAAAATAAAATAAAAAATAGAACTACCACATGATCTAGCAACCCCACTTCTGGGTATATACCCAAAAGATTTAAAAGCAGGGGCTTGAAAAGATATTTGCACACTCATGCCTGTAGCAGCATTATTCATGATAGCCAAGAAGCAACCCAAATGTCCACCAACAGATGACTGGGTAAACTCATCCTATATAATAAAAGGCTAATATGCAAATCAACCAAACTGCAGAATGACCAGTCGCTATGATGTGCACTGACCACCAGGGGGCAGGTGCTCAACACAGGAGCTTCCCCCTGGTGGTCATTGTGCTCCCACAGGGGGAGCGCCACTCAGCCGGAAGCCCTGAGTCCGGCTCACAGCTGGTGAGTGCAGCGCTGGTGGTGGGAGCCTCTCCCACCTCTGTGGCAGCACTAAGGATATCTGACTTCTGACTGCAAGAGGATACAGGCCGGGCTGAGGGGCCCCCTCCCCCACACCCCCACCCCCGCCCAGTGCACGAATTTCATGCACCGGGTCTCCATGTGGTATATGCATACAGTGGGAGCCTGTTCAGCCTTAAAAAGGAAAGGAATTCTGACATGTTATAAATGGATAAACCTGGAGAACATTATGCTAAATGAAATAAGCCAGTCACAAAAGATCAAATACTACATGATTTCACTTATATGAAATACTTAAAGTTGGCAAATTCATAGAAACAGAAAGTAGAATGGTGGTTACTAGGAGTTTCGGGGGTAAGAGAAAGAGGGAGTCATTTAATGAATATGGTTTCAGTTTTGCAAGATGAAAGAGTTCTGGAGACCTGTTTCATGTTTCACAACAATGTGAATGTCCTTAACACGACTGAACTGTGCTCTTAGAAATGGTTAAGATGGTAATTTTTATGTTTTTTTAAACTATAATTAAAAAAAACAAAATATGCAGAAAGCAAAAATGTGGGAGCCAGACTATAAGTAGTCAGTAAATTACTGCCAAATATTCAGGAGGAAAAAAAATCCTCTGGTTCAATTTAGCATTTAAAAATAAAAATCACACTGAACTCTCAGAACTCCAACATAACAACCTTCCCTCATCCCCCCGCCTCCCAAAAGAAATACATAAATGAACAAACACATAAATTAGGACAGAAAATGAAAAGAGCCATTCATGGACAAGAGATGAAAGTGTGTGATGAGCGGTTCTATGCAATTCAATTGTGTCTCAGCTCGGGTCACTTATGAAATGGAATAAGGCCACAGATCAAAACCTCCCAGGTGGCCCTCGTCTGAAGAAAACCTTGGAGCCCCAGAATTATGGAGTCTGGAGGAAGGGGACTGGCCAGAGCCTGGAAGCCACTGTCCCTTCTGAGTCTCTTCTCCTTGATCTTTGGGCTGCTCTCTGGGCCATGATTAGGACAGCATTTTTGACTGTAGAAAATGCAAATGCTTGTTGATGGCTTATGAGGGGAGGTACTGAAACTTACTGGGTTCATAGCTGATTTACTACCATCTGATGAATTCACAGGCTGGCTCATCTAATAGCAGATGACATTCCTCTCTTGATCCTATTCGATTGGATTGTCTATTTGGCAGAAACAAAGACCTTCTCCCCTGACCTGCATCTGGGGCCATGGCCAGACCTGGAAGAGCTCAGCGCTCGGGACAAGGGAGGACGAGAACATACTAATGGGTATCGTTACAACAGTGCTGCCTTTGGGATTCTGTGTTTATGTTCTCTTAGGAATCCATCCATCAGTGGGTACGGCAGATGGATGACAAAGACGTCCTCATTTTGCTACCTTTCCCTGGATCCACAGCCTTTGCAATGCGACTTCTGCGTTAGTGTGAATCTAGGTAGGGTTACTTCCTAGTGAGGAAGTCACGTCTGACATGTGAGAGGAAAGAGAAAGAGAGAAAGAGAGAAAGAAAAAGGAAACAGAGAACTTTCTGACCAGGCGCTGGCCTGGGCTCACCCCTCACTACATCGAATGCACTTCTGTAAAACCCAGATTCTCCTAGTCCTGCCCCTTCCCCAATCCCACCCCTGTCTGCCCACTTCATCTCGACTCTTGAAACGTGAGGACATCTTTATCTGCTCATCTATGGATGCACAGAGCCGGGGCGGGGCGGGGCGGGCAGGGAGGAGGCAGCTGGGGCAGCCGTGCTCAGGTAGAGCAGAGGGCCGCACTGGGCCAGGTGGGAAGTCGAGACTGGCAGGCTGCAGCGGCGATGGGAGCTCAGGCGCCATCCCTAAGGAGCTACTTTCGTTTTTCCTTTTCGAAGTTGCCAGGCAGTAAAAGGAAATTGCAGGGATGGGGAAATAATGAGAAAGGCTCTTTGTTTCCCCCCAGTCCGAACTCCTAGCTCATCAAACCTTGGAAACGCGCACTGCAAAGCGCCTGTTCCCATTTTATAGCTTATTTATGGGAATCTATTTAAAGGGAATTGCACTTTTCCGCTGTGTCCCAGCGCGTGTGTCTGAGTTGTGTCTCCCCTGGCTGTGGGGCTGTCTGGACTGGGTGCTCTGGTCTGCCTGTGTCAAGCATCATGCTAACCCTTGCCCTAAGTCATCGGTGTTTCTCTTGTCTGCGTGATCAGACGAATCAGATCTATCATGTTGGAGGTGGGAGGCCTCTGAGGCTCAGAGGGAGGAGGCGTGTCCAAGATCACAAATTAGTGTTGGAGTTAGAACTGCATCAGGCTTCCTGACTTCCGGCCCAGTGTTTTTTTGTTATTTGACTGTACCATTGCTCAGAAACCTAAAGGCCATTAGGGTTAGCTTTACCACCCCCCACCCCCCACTGACAACCCTCTCCCTCAAAGTCTCCCAGTCATGGTAACTCGAATTCCATTGGGCTGGTATAGTTGGCATCAGCCCCTCCATACTTCCCAAGGCTCCATCTACTAGGGCCCTTGCCCTACACCATGTCCCTTCGAGCTCAGCGAGCCCCTCTAGAAGCACTGAGGTCCCCTTGCCCCGAGTCCTCTACCAGCCACCCTGAGGGCAGGAGCAGGCTGGGGAGTCAGACAGACCAGGGCTCCGGTTGTGGCTCCACTGTGCCAATTCCTCTCTGTAATAGATGTTCCTCTTGGTGGTAGGTGTGAGAACAATGGCATAATGTATGACAAAGGGCTGGACCAAGAAAAAAACGCATTAAAGCAATGTGGGCTCCTTCCTTTCCGCCCTTCGGTACGCACCTGCTGTTCCCTTCACCCAGAATGCCCTTCCCTGCCTTCACCCCCTGGCACGCTTCTACTCACCCTGCAGGCTGCTGCTCTAGCTCGCCCCCCTCGGGCTCCATGCAAAGGTCTAATCACTTCCTCTTCCTGAAGACCCGCGTTCCCTGGTGGGTAGCCCTCCGCACTTACTATTATAATTACTGGCTTGTTTATCCAGAAGATGATGACAGCACTGGAGGGTGGGGCCTTCCCCCATTTCCCTAGGACCGAGGGTATATGGTAGAGAGCACTGGCCTGGGAGCCAGAGAGCCAGGACCTGGCCCCGTGTCTCTGACGTCGGCAAAACTCAACCTCTGGGAACCCGGTTTCTATCTAGCAGGTGAAGACAATGATTCCTCTGGCCAGGGGCCCGCCCACAGTCCCTGACTCAGAGCAGACACTGAATAAACACTGGTCCTCTCCCACCTTTCCTGCGTTCAGTTCCGTGACCGGGACACAGTAGGTGCTCAATGAATGAATGAACACACACATTGGGATCCTCAATGAGGCCCTGGGATCTAGAGGTGTGGGCCCATCAGAAGTCAGAAGGTTTGGACCAGGTCAGATTGAATGGAAAGAGAACACTATTTTTTTCTTCTTTTTTCCCCTCCTTCCACTCCAATCCACAGATCCTAAAGTCCCTCCAGCCTTGTTCCCCTGGGGCTCCGCCTCTTCTGTGAGCTCAGAGTGGGTCCCGGGGCAGAAGGCCGTGTGGCTCATGGCTCTGATCATAGTCCTATCACTTTGTATTGGACCACGCCCCGCTCGGCCATGCTCTTGAGAGTCTTGGGATCTGCTGGGGGCCAGGCAGGGGGGCGGGGGTTGCAGGGAGTGAAGGAAGAAGAGAGTGAAAGAGACGGGAAGGGAGGGCGCCGTTGGCTCACAGACAGCGAGCTGGTGCCAAGGAGAGAAGTTGGGGACGCCGGTGAAGTCTGAACAAACGCAGAGTCAAGCACAATAATAATTTGGGCAACATGGCAAATGGCACAGCTGAGGAGGAAATAGCATCGTGAACGTAAAAACTCCTAAATGGAGCGCAGATGGGAGGGAGAAGTGTAATCTTCTGGAAAAGCCTCTAATTGTCTGCCCACACCGATAATTTCAGCGCACGCTCCCTCTCTCCCTCCTGCGCATAATTACACCATCCATCTGTCCATCAGCAGGTTCGTACGGAGCCGCGCTGCTGCCATGGTCTCACCCTCACGGGGAGACGGGGGGCTGGGAAGATTTAAGAAGCCTTCTGACACGTCTCCTGAAGAAAAGACATGGGAGACAAAGCTCTCTCCCAGGCCTGCTAAGACTCGACTTTAAAAAGTCCCAATCTGTTTAAATGCTATTACGGAGTCAAAAGGAGGCAGGCCACACAGCCCCCCGCCCCTACGCCCCACCCCCACTTTGGCTGTTCTCATCTGCCACGTGTCTTGGTGGGTCAACCCCATGGACACTGGCTGTTGCTGGGAGACAATGGCCATGCATCCTGCAGGCGGCAGGGGAGAGAACATCTGGTCAGGGCTGCCCCTGGAGTGTGCGTTTCGATGTCCAATCCAGGGCTCTGCCCCGTGAGGAGAACGAGGGATCCAGATGGAAGGAGAGAAGTGTCGAAGGCATTGCGCCTACAGGAGCAACATCTTGAATGCAAGGTCCTGTTATCTACCCACGGAAGGTCCCAAACCCACCCCACAGTGGTTGTAATTAAGGAACACGGGTCATAGTCACGGTCCCTTCAAATCCTCCTCCTCCAGCTGCAGGCCTCATGGGAGCAGTCCACATGGACTTGACGTTTCTAGTCTGGAGAGGGGAGAGTTGCTGAGAAGGACGCATGCTCCTTGCGCTTGTGTTGAGCTGTTATATGGTCACCAGCCACAGTGGCCTGTATCCCTAGCCCTTTCTTGGTAAGAACCAGCGCCGGGCCTCTGGGCAGCAGGGCTGGGCAGCTGTGCGAGGTTCTCACGCTCCCTTGCACGTGCCATGATCTGCCTTCACGAACTTCTCAGCATCCCTGACCCAAGCCGGGGTGCACTAGCCCTCCTGTCAGGATGAGTCCCTCCCCTGGCTGGACCCCGCCCCCGAGGGCACTTGGTGGGCGTCTTCTCAGAGGGCTGGGGAGTGGCCCCGAGAAGCAGCCAGGAGCCCTGAGCCCCGAGGGCCTGCCTGTGAGGTTCACCCCACCATTCAGCACATTAGATCTCTTCTCCTGCAACCCCCTCCCCACCTCACAACGTCCAACCTGCCCCAATTTGTGCCGGGCTAAGGTCTCCCTGAGATTTTTACAGGCACAGCTATTCATCCTAACACTTTCTTCAGCGCTGCTGGGCTAATGAGCTCCGTCCCTTTAAACCCACCTCCTGCCTCAGCCCTTCCTAGCAGCTCCTTGCTTTGTGTCCCGCCATGGAGACAAAGCCTAGAACGAAGGCCCCAGACGCATTTCATTTATCGAGAACCCACAGCAGCCAGCCCAGCAGCCCATTCATCCCAAAATAGCCCCTGAAAGCCCGGGCATACGTCAGTGTCTGTGCAGAAGCCACGCCGCCTTGTCATGAAAGGGCCATCTGAACGCGGAGCTGCAGTGCAAATATCTCCACGCGTTTCAATCTCTGCCCAGCACGGGGCCTGTTCCTCAGAAGCACAGTCCCTTTGCAAGAAAAGGATTGCAGGATGGAACACCCTCCCCCCCCACCCCCCCAATGACAAATTCCTAGATGAGCTGACATCACAGGTGACTTCTCAACATACATCCCGAACACCAACAAGGCATGCCGAGAGCACGGAGTCCTGGATTCTGGGTCCTGGTGGGAGACCATTAGGGACTGTGTTTGCCGCTATCGTAGGGCGTCCAGGCGACATGGCAGGGAGGCAGCAGGCGTCCGTGCTCTCACCAAACGGCTCCCTCTCCTGTGGCTGTGACCTTGCAACCCGCTATCCTGCGGCCCATCGTCCCGAAGCGGAAGATGCTTGCAAAGCCCCAGTTTGAGTATTTTTAAAAGTAGCTTCCCTCCTGTCGTGCTTGAGAACTCTGAGCAGCTTAAAGGAGAAGGGAACCAAGGAGCACAGACGACCCTACCCCACCCTCCATTCGCTAGAGGAGAAAGATGGGAAGGTGGAAGTTGGAGGGGATGCACTGGGGCCCCAGGGGCAGCTCCTGGGAGGAGTCCAGGCCATGCCCAGGCTGGGGAGGAGCCACGTCTTTTCTGGCCTGAACTTCAGCTTTTCCAGTTCTGGGGAGAGGCAGGCATTGGGTGAAGATGCCATAGAATAGAGACCCGTGGACTAGCCAGTGGCGGCCAGGCCCTGGGTTCCAGGCCTGCCATCGACTAGCTGTGTGGCCTCGGGCAAGTGCTTTAACATTTGTTAGTCTTTAACTTCTTTCTTCATCGCAGGATGATAACATACTTCCCTATTTAACTTAGAAATAAAGCATGGTGGCTGTGAGTGTGGGCTTGGAGCCAAACACACCTAACTAGGAGCTGGGATCTGCCTCGAACGAGCTACGCAAACTTAGGGGAAGCCTCGAACGTTTCTATGTCCCATTGCAACCCTCGCCTATAAAACAGGGGAGGGCAGTACCTGTCCCATAGATCTGTTGTGAGAATGAAAAAAAGACAATGCGTGTGAAATGCTTAGCATGGGGGCTGTCAGGGGGAAAGCACCGGCTGGTAAGTAGCCACAGGTGTTGTGTAAACTTGCACCGAAAAACAGACGGAAGAACACCAAATCTCCTTAAAAAGTGCACGGAAATTCGCACACACGACATCATTATGATGATCACTGTTATCTATTGCATACGATGCACCTTCATGTGAAGTCCCAGTGTGGTGGGCATTACCCATCATTCAGTGCCCAGATGTGCCACCAACAGCTGACGTCAGGGGCGCCGGAAAGGAAGATAGTCCCCACCCCCCGCTGCCCCCCCTCCCCCCACTCTGAACAGCAGCGCCCACAGCCTCCGCAGACGACAGCCTCCGTGGATACACTGACTTCTGTTCAGCACAAAGCAGCACACGCTGTGTACACACACACACCCTAAGAGGAGGGTGCTCGGCAGAGTGTGCCCACCTCACAGGGAGCATGTCAGCCCCTGAGGATGCCTGGAGGGACAGGTGCCACCCGTGCCCCGTGTGTCCCCAGGAGGGAAAACCCTGCCGCAGGGAACAAGGCCCAGTTCTGTGTTGCTCATCGAAGGCCGTCCAGCTGCCCTCCTTTCTCCTGGCTGGAGCCCCCGAGGGGCACGTGCTGCTTTTCCTCTTGAGAAGCCTCTTTATGCTCAGGGTGGCAGCAGGATGGTTTATGGCGAATGAGGACCGAAACGGGGAGGGCGCTGGGGCGGCACACTCTCCGAGCTGTGAATGCTGGTCAGCCAGTGGCGGCCGGTGGGTGGAGGCCCCAGGAGGAGCCGGGAGAGCTGGTTTCATTCCAGCTGTGCCACTTCCTTCCTGTTTACGGGGTCTGGCCTCCTCCACAGGCTGTGCCCTGCACAAGGCCAAGGTTGCCAGTGCATTCTAGAAATCTGCATGTGTGTGTGTGTGTGTGTGTGTGTGTGTGTAGGGAAAACATACTGGAGGGTGATAGGTGGCCACAAAGACATTGCTGCTCTGCCATAGCATGTGGAGGGGCTTCTAGAGAAAACCTTAAGGAGATGCTGCTTTTGCTTTCAGAGGCTTGGAGTGCGCCCTCGTGAGTCCCGCTGCGGTGCTGTGAGACTCTGCATCGCACAGAGAGGCACATGCTAGTCTCCAGTGCCAGTTGCTGGCCAGAGGGTGAGTCAGCTGGGGCCTCCAGCCCGGGTGAGCCTTCAGCTGACTGCACGGCCCCAGGTGAAACCAGACAGAGCAAGTGCCCCACTGGACCGCACCAGCCACGCACACAGAGCCACGAAAGACAGCAAACGGTGGCTTTTGTTTTAGGCCCATGCATGGTGGGGTGGCTTGTTACCAAGAAAGAGAGAAGAACTAAAACATGTAGATTGATTGTATTCATTTTCATAACCACCTAGTCACTCAGCGATGGTTGTACTGTGATTTTCTAAAACTGTTATTACGTTAAAGGGCATTTATGTCATATCTAGTTCCTTGCGGGGACATAGCAAAGGACATCTTGTATATGTCTATTTGTGCATAGGTACGAACATGTAGGTTTAATTCCTAGAAATGTAATTCTCATGAAATGGCACGTGAATTTAAAGTTTGCGTAGATATGGCCAAATGGCCCTCCGAGGGGGCCCTACCCCATGTCGCACGCGCACACAGAGTGTCTGAACCTGCCTGATTCCCTGTGCCCTTGCCCACAAGGGCGTGGGGACATAATCAACTTTTCATCTCTTCTTGTCTGACAGATTAAAAACACGTCAGCCATGTTTGAGTTTGTTTTACTTCAATGATGATTGAAGTGCTTTGTCTTTTGATATGTTTATGAGGTGTTTTTCCTTTTCTCTTTTTCCATGGGTGTCCTTTGCCCATTTTTCTCCTGGCTCATGAGGGCTTTTATTCTTTATTGAATTTTAAGAACTCTTTTCCCTTATTGAATTGTAAGAGCTCTGAGATGACAAATAAAAGAAATTAGCCCTTTATCATTGGTGTTACAAATACCTTTTTCACAGATTATTTTTTAGCATCTGACTTTGTGCATAAGTACACACACATACACACACACACACACACACACACACACTGCATTTTCTCTCTCTCTCTCTCTCTCTCTTTTATTTTTTAAATTTTATTTGCTATCTTCCATCCAGGTAGGATTTGTTTGGGTATAAGGAGTGAGGAAGAGATCTTGTTTAATTATTTTCTCCCCAAATATCTAGCCAGTTGCCCAATAGCACTTATTGAATAATTGATCCTTTGAAATAGCCTTTATCAGATACCTCCTCCCCACAGATACATTTGGGTCCATTTCTGTGCTTTCTGCTTTGCTCCCTTGATCTCTCTAGTTGAAGCCAGCACCTATGTCTGCTTCTCAGGGGTTGAAGCCTGCATCTCCTCTGGGAGGCAGGTGGCTCTGGGAGCCCGGGTCCAGGGTCCTCAGCCTCTGTTGCCAGCCCAGGTGTCATGACTCCATTTCATTCTACTGTAACCCAATCCGTTCTTCCATAACGTCCTTGCAGCACTTGTGTAGAAAGTCTCCCTCCCCTGCATCATTTCCTCCTGAGAAGAAAGACTCCTTCCAATAACTGCCCTTAAGCCCTTCCTCTTGGTCACAGGGATGAGCTTTTCTCGCTTTCCTAGGGGCCCTTCCACCCAGGGCCAACACCTCCCTCTTTCTAAAAAATATGTTTTTATTGATTTCAGAGAGGAAAGGGGAAGGAGAGAGAGACAGAAACATCAATGATGAGAGAGAATCATTGATTGGCTGCCTCCTGTCTGCCCCACACTGGGGATCAAGCCCGCCACCCGGGCATGTGCCCCAACTGGGAATTGAACTGTGACCTCCTGGTTCACAGGTCCACGCCGGCTGGGCAACACCTCCCTCTTCTTGCCACCTTTGGGAAAATAGTTCTCATCTTGTGAGCCATCCATACTCATTGATTCTTGCCTGTCACTGTCCCGCAATATACACGGGTAGCTGGGTAGAATGAGTGGAGAGTCAACCAAGAGGCTGATGGAACTCCTGCTGATGGGTCAGGGTCAGGGTCAGGGTTAGGGCTAGGAAGTCCATGCCCCTGAATGAGGTGGTGATTTCCATGGGCCCTAGAGGACCCGTGTGCCATTTGATGATCAGGAAACAAGGGTCTCCCTGGTCCACCTCCTTTCACAGGTGAAGAAATGCCTTGCTAAGAAGTCAGGAAATGCCCGCGCTGCCCGGAACTCAACTGCCTGGCAGGTTACGATGTCACAGAGCTAGTGAAGCAGGCACAAGCATCGGAGAAGGCCCTGCACGTCTCAGGCCAACAATATTAGAACAACAGCCTCTCACTCGCCAAGCGCCTTTAGCCAGAAAAAGCACTCCAGCTTAGGAATTCTCTTTGTCTGCCTCTTGGAAGACTGGGAAGCAGGTCTGTAATTCCGCTGTGAATACACTGTTTTCCTTGTAAAGTGAATGACTGCAGGGAGGACTAGAAACAGTCCTTTGTCTCAGGTCTCAGGTCCCACCTGGGCACAGGAGACCAGGCGTCATCACCAGCCACCAGCCGTAACAACAGCTTCATTAACAAGGCGCAGTCCCCAGGTGGGCTCCCTACGGCCAGGGAGGCGTGTGGTTCATGGCCAGGAGGGGCACCAGGAAACTGAAAAGCCTAGAGTGGCCATGTAGCTGCACACTCCTTGGATGTTGGCTCTAGATCCCTGTCCCCCCACCCGCCCCCTTCCTCCAGTGCCTCCCGGGCCCTCAGCTCACCCTCAGCGTGACCTCTGCAGAGGTCACCAGCACCTGCTCCCTCTACGCTCCAGCCCCCGTTTCTGTCCAGCACACCATTCTCCACTAAGCCAGGCCTAAGACCTTGGGATCAACTACCATCTCTCCCTTTCTTTTTCATTCTCCCCTCCTCATATCCGCACTGTCCCTAACTTCACTGTTTCTTCCTTCTGGTGTTTGGAACCCTTCTTCTTCTCTATCCCACTATTATTGCCCTGATCTGTGTTAGCCCCACAGTTTCTGCCTCCGCCCTGGTCCAGCCTGTGTTCTTGTGGCCAGACGGATCTTTCTCAGCATCTCTCTCCTGATGTAGAGAAGGACAGCGATATTTCAATGCCTCCATTCCATTGGGCACTGTTTTACCATCTGTGCTTATTTCATCTAATACTGTCCACATCCTTAGGACCCGTTTTATTATCCCTAAGCAAAAGGATCATGAAATTATTGCAAGCCATTTTCTAAGCATCCAAAACTCTCCCCATAATCTGGCTCTGATTTGACTATTGGGCTTATTGCAGACTCTCCCCCAAGATGCACTTGGTTCCGATCAGGCCTTTCTCTTTTCTAGGGATAGTGGGGGTGGCAGGCAGGGCAGGAGGTTTAGTCAGACAGGAAAGCCAGAGTTCACACCCACGTGGCTCAAGTTCACACAAACAGCTGCGAATGAGTGGTTGTGATGGTGGGAGGGAGCTGTTATGGGGTTCATTGCAAACCCTGTTAATTCATGTGTTAAAGTCCTAGCTCCCAATGCCTCCGAATGTGACTGTATTGGCAGACAGGGCCCTTAAAGAGGTGATCAAGTTAAAATGAGGTCGCTAGGGTGGATTCTAATCCACTGTGACTGGAGTCCTGGTAAGCAGAGCGCACGGATGCACGGGAGGGAAGACCCTGAGAAGGTGGATATCTTCAAGCCAAGGAGAGAGAGAGGCCTCAGAAGAACCCAAACCTGCCGACACCTTGATCGCAGATTTCTAGCCTCCAGACTGAGAGAAGATAAATTTCTGTTGCGTAAGTCGCCCGGCTGTGCCTTGTTGCAGCGGCCTGAGCGGACTCATACAGGCCCAGTCGGCGCTGGCTGGGGAAGTGGGGGAGCTGGCACCGGGCATGAGGGTGGGGTGGGAGGACAGTAGGAGCTACCTTTACTGAGCATCATCTATACACCACGGAGCACGCTGCTGTGCGGGCATTTCTCAGGTACTATCTCTAACCCTCACAAGTACCCCTGCAGGTGGCTATGGTCACAGCCTTGTAGAGATGCAGGCGCCAAAGCTCCCAGTGGTCGTAAATGTCCCTAGAGACACAGGTAATGAGCGTCAGCTCTGGGATGTGAACCCCAATCTCCACGAAGCCTCTGCTTATTCTGCTGTGTTGGCCAAAGGATGGGCAGAAGCACAGGATTCACGGAGCTGAGGAAGGAGGGGCAACCACCTCCCTTCCTAGTTGTATGCAGCGTGGTCCTGGCCGTGCCCTGACGGAGAGCCACCCCAGACACTTCAGCATCACTCAGTAACCCTCCACGGCGTGCGGACAGGCCTCAAGGCTCCAGGTAGCCTGTGTGCGGATGGGAGCTGGGGGAACATGTCTCTGCACGGTGGGTGGTCTCCGTCAATAACCACTCCCCTCCTGCCCACCAGGGAGGGCGCCCTCCTTAGAGTGCCTGGTGCCCGCGGGGAAGCTGATTAGTCTCACTTATAATTAGTGTCTCAATGAAGGCTTGGTTTAGGTTTAATAGGAAAAGTGATTCCCAGTTAAACAGATCACAATTGATTGTTAAGAATGGCGTTCCCGAAGTTCAACAACCGCTGCCAACACGAAGTCCTGTTTCAGAGTGGCGAGACCTCCGTGATTTCCATCATTAATTTTAATAATTAATGAAACCCGAATGCATTCACGGCAGCAGTCTCACCCTGATGTGTCTCTTCACATGAGCAGGATGCAATGGAACGGAGGCTTGGGGGAAAGTTCATGTCGGAGAATGGGTAAGGGGCGTCCTGGGTGTTATTGCCCCAGAGATAATGGGGTGCCCTGGGTATCACTGCCCCAGAGATAATGGGGTGCCCTGGGTATCACTGCTCCAGAGATAATGGGGTGCCCTGGGTGTCATTGCCCCAGAGATAATGGGGTGCCCTGGGTATCACTGCTCCAGAGATAATGGGGTGCCTTGGGTATCACTGCTCTAGAGATAATGGGGTGCCCTGGGTATCACTGCTCCAGAGATAATGGGGTGCTCTGGGTATCACTGCTCCAGAGATAATGGGGTGCCTTGGGTATCACTGCTCAGCTGATAATGGGAGGAATGAGCCAAGTTCACCTGTCCCCCTATTTCACCCCCCAAATCTGTGGTCTACATGATTTGATTCAAATTAACCAGTTAATTGCCAAACACTGAGCGTTCAGGTTTCAAACACTAACGGCTAGAAACTGTCAAGTGCTTTTAGATCCTTAGAGGAAAGACGTCTCCATCCTTTCCTGGACCAGCGGGTGACAGGGGGTGGGGGGGGTACCACAAAATAATGATCTCTATCCTGTTTAATGCATGAACAAGTAACCACAAACTTTAAGAAGAACCCTATATAATAAAAGCCTAATATTCAAATCTACTGAACCCCAGAACAACTGGCAGACTGACTGGTTGCTATGACATACACTGACCACCGGGGGTAGATGCTCAACGCAGGAGCTGCCCGCAGCCCACAGACCCGGACCAGCAGCAGCAGGGGAGGGGGGGTGGGGGTGAGCAGGTAGAGCCAGGCCAGCCAAGGCAGGTGCCAGCGGGGGCCCCCTGATTGCCTCGCCGGTCACCCCAAAGATCAGCCCTGAACGCCGGCCAGGCCTAGGGACCCTACCCATGCACAAATTTTGTGCACTGGGCCTCTAGTTCTTTATATAATTTATGAAATCAACGGTTCCCACATAGCTGGCAGAACTAGTATCATGTTAGCTGTAAGGAAAACAAGACCCCACAGTCCTGCCCGAGCCCCACAGGAATTCAGAGGCAGCGGGAGGGGCTGTGACGTAGCAAGGTGGGGATTTCTAACTCAGTCCCCGCTGCCTGGCGTGCGTTGCCAGCTAAGGCCAGGGCTTCTACAGGCCACAGAGCCACCCTCTCCACCTTGCCGGGCGATTCTGATGCATGACCAGCTACGGAGTCCTCATTACAGAAGCAATGACATCCTGGGAACATGCTATCCCAGGGACACGGAAAAGCGCCCACTCCACTGGGAGGGCTCCACTGGGGTCCAGGAGGACCATTCGGCAGTGGCACCTGCACTTGCACCGTCGCTGGCCAAACCCCTTTGGATGTGAATGATGCCAGGGAAGAGCAAAGCAAAGCAAAGAGCAAGCCTGGCATTCCCATTCCAGGAGCCTTTTCTTTCTGTGTTGCTGGTGAGTCAGAGTTTGCTTGAATGTGAATTATCTGCAATCGTGGGAGTGACAGTCCAGCAGGCTGCACGAAGCTGGAGGAAGAGCTGCCCGCTGCAGATAAGGGGTGTGTGAGTGTGTGTGTGTGTGTGTGTGTGTGTGTGTGTGTGTGATTATGTGTATGCATGTGTGTGCATCCGCGGGGCAGGAGCTGTCTTCACCCTCAGAGCAGGTCCTAGAGGCAAGTGCTGGGCGGGATGAGCCCCGCGGAGGCCCTGCCTGGATGATGCCATGACAGCAAAAGGCGGGGCCTCCCAAGCCGGGGAGCTGCCTCTGTTGCCTGCCCCGCCTCCCCGGCCCTTGGATTTCAGCCCAATCTCAACCCCTCTCCTCTGTTTCCAAGGGATTTCAGAGGGAAAGACAACGTGGAGGCCTAGGATCGCCGCCCACATTCTCCTGGAGCTGGTGCCTGGGCCTGGGGAGCCAGGACGCTGCTGAGGGCAGGCCTGAGGCCCTGCACCCTGACATCGGGAGCCCTGCTTCTGTCCCGTTGCTGCGTGGGGCTCGTGGGTAGAGGAGAAGGGGTAGGAGGTCTGTGAGTTAGGGGCTGTGGCTTTCTGAGGTTGGTGACAACCAAAGAGCTGCCAGCAGGGAAGAGAAGCAGGTGGGGACAGTGCTTCTTTTTGGCCAAGACCCCTCTTCCCATCCTTGGTCCTCCTACAATTTCTGCTCTCCGGCCCTTTATAGGAAAAGCTGGCTGCCCCTGGAGCTAGAGCAGCAAGAATGAGGGGGCACAGGTACAGGCCAAGCTCGGATGCTATTGGAGCGCTGCCATCTCCTCTTAGCATGTAACTCTACACACAGAGGCACCTGCCCACACGCATGTGCCTCTCACCAGGGGGCCACCCGGGGCAGGCACATGCATAATCTGGGAACAAGGCAGGTGGGAGGTGCTGCGGAATTCTGCCCTGGAAGCAACTGATGGGTGGGGGTTTGTGGGCAAATATCCCAACCTCCGTGCACCTCAGTGGGCACAGGCCACGCTCCGGAGATGCCTGGCGGGGCTGAGCGCAGTTGCCATCAGTGGTGTCTGAATGACAACGGACCTTCATTGGCTCCCTTCTCTCCCTTTCCTGCTCCCCCTCCCCCACCCTGCCCACCAGTGTGTAAGATCACCCTTCTCAAACCAAACCTAGTCTTCAGCATTTGCTCTAAGGGGAACTAAACAAGACGGTGGGATGGCCCCAAGTCCCCGAGGCGGGGGACACATGGACCAAGTCCCAGTGTAGAGAAAGGAGGCCTTCTGGACAACTAGCAGAGTTTCATAGATATGATTTATTTATTTTTTCCCTCTGGGTCTTAAGGCACAGGAAGAAGAATTGGGCTTTTAAAATTTTTTTCTAAACTCACGCAGCACCACCTTTTTTTCTGTGCGACTGCATTGTTGGGGCTCAACACTCCCAACAATCGGCTCCTTGTGCAAGCCTACTGCCCCCCCCCTCCCCAGGAGAAGTGCCCAGACAACTGACTTGTAGTCTCTGTTTTGTCATCTGATAATTCTGTTTTCTTCTTCCTTAAAGGAAACTGTGTAGAGAAAGAATCACTTGAGAAAAGCAGTCTTGTCCGACTCACCCCATCCATTTGTCTTGGGGAGAAAAACACATCCGTTCAGTGCTTTTTAGTTTCCTTCCCGAAGATCTCAGGGCAGAGTGAGGCCGTTTGGGCAGTTGGTGTGCTCCCACCCCGCACCGGGCAGCCCCTGATGGGCCCCCAAATTCAAATGCAAGTTTTAAGCGGTTGCTCTGCTTCAGGGGGATGGCTGACAGCTAACGACCACGTGGACCGATCTGTGGGGTCTTACAGAGAGAAATGACCAGGGCCAATGGCTCCAAAGGGGGATGAAAACGCTTTTACAGCGACAGGGAAGAGATACTGCGGGCGGCGTGACGAAATGCACTTCGGGAATCGAGGGGAATATGGGCCACTTTGCAAATCACAAGCAAGCGGAAAGGGACGGGGAGCCCCTGAAACGACGCAGAAGAGAGAAGCCAGGTGAGCTGAGAGAGCCAGAGGGCAGGCAGGCAAAGGGGGCAGAGAAAGAGCAAGCAGAGTGTGCCAACGTTGGACAGCATTCAGATGAGCTCGAGGAAGACAGAGCCTCTTCAAACAAGATGGAGACTGTGGTGGAGGGACTTGAGTCCCAGGGTGAAGTGGGCGGGAAGGCTCTCGGTGTCCCTCTGGAGAATACAAGAATCATTTGCAGTGTTATTGACTCACAGAGAAATGGCTCCTCTCCGACTTCCTGCAGGATGCAATTTCCATTTGGAGAGCGCCCGTCACATCCCAGTGTTAGGTTTTAGATGCCTTGGCAAGAGGTTGGACATGAGAAGGTGAGAGGATAAGGTGCGGAAAAAGAGGCTAGGGAGGTGAGGGGAAATGCTGGAGGTGGTGAGAAAGAAGAGGAAAGAAGAAGGGGGATGGAGAGAGGAGGAAGAGGAGGAGGAGGAACAGAGAGGAAAGAGCTAAGAGCAAAGAGAAGGATAAGATGGGAATTTGAGAAGGAGAGGCAGGGAGAGGAGAAGGGGAGGAGGGAGTTGGAAAGAAAGAATTTGAAAATCTTAAGCTAAGAAGAGCAAAGCAGCTAACATTGATGGGGGAACCTGCTAGGTGTCACACACTCAGGTAGGTGTCATTTCGCTGTCTTACTCCTGACACCAACACCATGTTGGCGCTATCGTACTCGTTTTTACAGATGAAGAAATGGGCCTCTGAGAGTTGAATACCCTTGTCCAAATCACAACATCGAGAAAGTAAGGAGACTGGGATTCGAACTCAGGAATAAAGGAAGTTTAAGACGATTCAACATTGGCCCCATCCCAGGGGGACAGGCAAATACATGTGCTCCAATCTAGAGTGATACCAATTTAGCACAGAGGATTCCTATGTGGTCCTACAACATGTACAAAACGTAGGCCTCCAACCACCAGGGGGAGCTATCTCCCCAGCAGAAACAGGAACTAAATTGACCTCAGAACCAATGAAGTTGTTTGTCAGCTTGAGTTTGCCGGGAATGGGTTGGTGATGAGGGATAGCAACTGCAAGAAAACTGACTTAAATCAGCTGATTTTCACCTCACCCTGGACCCCCTATTCTCAATCAGGATCTGTTTTGCCTCTTTTTTCTCAACTTGCGACCTGGAAGGCAGGCGTGTGTCAGTGCTGTTGGCCTCGGGGTGCAGAGCCTGTGAATGTGGTACCTGCTTGATGAATGCATGAGCAGGAAGGGGCCTTGAAGAAGCATTCAGTCCTACCAAACCCCGCTCAGGTCGGAACCTCAAATCCCGCTGTTCAACCAAGAGCACCACACAAAGGGAGCTTCCCCGCTTTCCACAGACCCTCATGTTGAACATCACCTTCGGGATTCTCCTTGTGTTGAACCCAAGGGGGTCTTTCTGGGGAGTGGGCTGTGGGCAGGAGGAGAATGATGTCTTACTTTGCTCTGGTAATGATAACAATAAGGTCTCCCTCCCCAGGCAGTGAGATATCCAGTGGGCACAGATTGCACGCTAAAGCGCCCGAACACATCACTATCCTCTATAAATTCTCTATGGGGCTCACACGCCGTGTGAAGCAACCATGACAGAATGTTCTAGAAGTTGGCTACACCTCACCCTAGACCAGTGGTTCTCAACCTTCCTAATGCCGCGACCCTTTATGTTGTGGTGACCCCCAACCATAAAATTATTTTTGTGGCTACTTCATAACTGTAATTTTGCTACTGTTACGAATCGTCATATAAATATCTGATATGCAGGATGTACTTTCATTGTTACAAATTGAACATAATTCAAGCATAGTGATGAATAACAAAAACAATATGTAATTATATATGTGTTTTCCGATGGTCTTAGGCGACCCCTGTGAAAGGGTCGTTCGACCCCCAAAGGGGTCGCGACCCACAGGTTGAGAACCACTGCCCTAGACCTATCAAACCAGAATCTCTGGGAGTTCTCTTTGCAAACTGGTCCTTCTCCCACCTCCCTCAGGCAGGTCTGTGCTGGGCTCGCCCTTGCGGACCACCTTTCCTGCTCTCCTCTTCCTCCATCCCCGCTCATCTCTGTCCTCAGGTTGCCCAGCCTCCCCGCCTAATGGCCCCTTGTCCTTCTTGGTGACTTCGGGGTCATTGCACAACTAAGAAATCAGTCTCCATCAACGCCATCCTTCATTTCGAGCCACAGCAGAAAACACTTCATGGCGATTACAAATAGCCATGTTATTTTCTGCCGAGCCTCAGCCTCTGAACTTAATAGCCTGCCATCATGCCACCCTGGGCTGATGTGTGGCATATTTAATATCCATCTTTCTCAGAAATAACAGCATTCAGGAATTAGAAGGGACTTTAGCAGCAAAATAATTAATGTGGATAACCGTCATAAACGCCACAAATGGAACAAATACAGATGGTAGTGAGCCATGATTGCTGATGTGCTCACCTGTTTTGATGGACATTTTAAAAATGTTTTCCTGGGAGGTTCATGGGTGGAAGTTAAAATGCCCCTTTTCCTCATGACGGGAGCCCGGTCTTTCTGGGTCAGGGGTTGATGGATCTCCTACCTGGGCAAGGGAGTGTCACAGAGCCCAGGCTAACGGGAGGGCTTGCATCCGGGTCTGGGCCTCTCTCCCACCCCAGCTGCAGAGGCTGTGCAGAAGGGAGGCTGCCGTCACCTGCCACCAGACTTTTGCCTCCGTCTCCTGCCGCCTGGAACTGCAGCCTAGAAGCCCTCTCCTGCCCTGGGCCCTGGGCCCTGGGGGACACAGGGTCTCCCTGGCTGGACTCCCCCCAGTGGGAAGTAGCTCTTTGAAGATCCTAGCAGCAAGCAGGTGCAGGTCACAGAACCCAGCTCCAAGAGGCTGCGCAGCAATGAAAAGTCACCGTAGAAAAAGGGACTCATCCAATGCACAGGCAAAAATCTACTGAAACATACGTGGAGAAGGGCGTTTGGGGCAGCACAGCGCATGGCCGCTCCCACTTTCAGCCCCATCAGCAGCACCGGAGGCAGAAGGGCCATCCGGGTTCTGTCCTCCCTGCTAGAACGTAAATGCCTTGGGCAAGAAGACTGTGTTTGCCTTCTAGATTATTGCACCCGCCTTGCCTAGAATAACGTCACAGCTTGTCAGGAAATGTCTGCGGAAGGAGTAGATGTTGAAAAGTCTACCCCTGGCCAGGCCCTGCTCTACCATCACCTCCCCATCGAGCACTCCTGATCCAGCCAGATCTTATCTCCTTCCTGTTGGCTCCCACAGCACTTTACTGTGTGTCATAGTTACTTTTGCACCAAGTCTCATTTCTTCTACTAGTAAGCTCCAGGTGTCACCTTTGTCTCCCAGGACAGAATCGGCCCTCTCCCCTCCACCCCTCCTCCAGTCCTCTGTGTGCACTCGGAGTACAGTATTTCGGTGTGGGGCGCACGTAGGACTCCGCCATATAACCGAGATCCCCCCGGGCTGGGACTGTGGTTTAGCCATCTCTGTCCCAGCATCTCTCTTCGAGCCGGTGGCCCTGGCACATGGTAGGTACTCGGTGAACAAAGCTGGGCTTCCCCACGGAATCCTCGCAGCCCTTGTTTTTAGCAGGGCTCGGCTGTGTCCCTGGGATAGAATGCAAGGCAACGGGCCCAGGGCTGAGCCAGGAACACCAAGTTCATTGTGTGTGTGGGGAGGGGCGGGAGGTGAGGGCCGGTGGAGAGGGAGCTGGAAATGGTGAAGCAGAGAAGGAGGGGTCATGTTCTGTGCATCCTCCTCTGGTAGGAAGAGGTAATAGTCTTTTAAAACCAGTTCTGCTGGGTCTCCTGATGCATGTGCCCCATGGTTCATGAAGAGTTGGGCCGACATCACTTTGCACCTCACCTTTAAGGAAAGGAAGCATTTCTCGGACGCTTCTCTCCCACGTTTACTAAAGGGCCTGGGAGAGCCACCAGAGCAAATGTTATATTTTACCCTCTTCTCTGCCGTGAGCTTTTTGAGGGTAGCGACGGTGCCTTGTTTATATTCTTAGTATCTAGGCCAGCGCCTGATTACACAGACGAGGCTCAATTATTTTTTGTTGAATTACATAAATGACATGACACGATATGAAAAAAGGAGGGGGGCAGGGGGAGAAGGAAGAAAGAGGCCGGCACAAATGCTTGCGGGGACTTGGAACTCGGGCAACAACCAACAGGAATACTCCAAATACCGAAAGAGAAGCTACTGTCATGTCGGCGAGGGGGTATCGCTGTTATCTCTCCGCTCGGGGTTCTTGGGGCATTCCTTCTACTCAGGAACGCAGCTGCAGGAAACCAGGTGGCTGAGCTGAGAGCTTTCAGAAGCTCCAGGGTGACTCGGGGAGGCGTGGGCCACCCAGGACCTCCCAGGAGGCGAAGAGAAGGGCCAGGCTGTCTACTCTGAGCCGCTGTGTTTTGTCAGAACTGAGCCTCCCGCTGAGGACAGAGACGGAGACCATGCCCGACTCTGACCGGCCTCAGGGATGACCCGGGAGACAGGCAAGGGCAAGAGCGTCAACCCTGTCACCCTTGAGAGGTAGGTTTCTCCTGCCGTCGGCAAGGGGAGGACTGGCTGCTATGTGAGGTTTCTTGTTTCTGTCTCCTGGCGGTTGATTCATTTTCTCTAGACCTTAAACACCTGTGCTGTGGGCCACTGAACTCATCATAAGACGGGCCCCCCAGTTCAGTCCACACACACACACACACACACACACACGCACACACATGCACACACATGCACACAGTAGACTTTCTGTCACAGCGCATTCCTCTTACGGGCAAGAGATGGAGTGAGCGAGCTGGCAGATGCACCCCCGGGAGGAACTGAGCCCCATTGGTCCCCATCACCCCCTGGAGATGCAGCAGAGTCTGGGAGGGGCTGTGACGCGGTGGGCGGGTGCTATGCATTTCCAGCTGCAGCAAACCGTCCTCTCCCCGCGGGGGTGGAGGTGTCTACACAGCTGCGCAGCGGCCCTGTCCCGCCCAGAGTGAATCCAGGTGTGTGTTGGCTGCCTTCCTCCTGGGGGCCTGTCTTCCCCCTGGCGAACTCCAACGCTGAGCGTGGGGAGCAAGGCCAAGATCTGCGTATGTGCCGACTTCTTCCCCGACCTGTGAACAACCTTAAAGCCAACGCTCCTGCATTCCTCCCTCTTTATCACCAGCCAAGGAATCGTGCCTTTGAGAAATATTCACGGCACCTTCGCCGCTTGGTGCCAGGCAGCGTGCTAGGCCAGCAAGCAGGCCTCTGCATTCCCGATTTAAGGTGAAGAGACAGAAGTTCCGAGAGGTAAAGGGATTTGTCCAGGTCTTACCGACACGGTGGCTGAGTCAGAGGCCTGCCTGATGGGCTTTTTGCTTTGCCAGGGTTCTAACCTGTGTGGGTCCCAGAGAGGGGAGGTCAGACGGGGAGGACGCAGTGGGTTATTCCCTAAGCCTGTGGGTAACCACCGAGGCAGCGGGCCAGAGGCGCGCGTGGCCCCTGTGATGTATGGGAGAGGACAGCGTGGCGCTGCGTGTGCCGCGAAGAATTAATTTCAAGGAGATGCTGTTGAGCCCAGAAATGTAACATCAGTGCCGAGAGATCAAAGATCGGATGCGTCTGGCAGAGTGAGCTATCAGGAGTGATCAAAGCAAACGAGAGGGTTCATTTCGGTGCCCTGTGCATTAGCGGCCTGGCTCTCTGACTCGACTCGAAGCAACTGTGGGAACTGTGCCGACGCCGCCGGACGCCTCCCTGACATAACCTCACATCTCCTTGTGCTGCCGGTCCGTGAACACGATCACGCCTGTCCCTGTGCCCCCTTGCCACCGGGTGGGCTGGCCCTCGCTGCTTCCTCAGAGGCAGCCTCGTTCGGAGGGTGCCATGGGACAGGCGGGCACCGGCACCTCAGGGCCCACCCTGCCTGCCCTGCCCTTGCAGGAGGACCCCGGGAGTGGAGTTCAGGGCGGGGGTCTCGTCCCCGCGTCCCTGCAGACCACCCTACTGGGTGCCCTTCTTCCCATTCTAACCCCAGCACCTGGATGGGGTCTGAGGCCCTTCTGAGGAGCCCTGGAGCCCCAGGGCACCCACCGTCACAACCACTGATTTGGTGCTTTTTAAAAAAAATCCTCACCTGAGAATATCTTTCCACTGATTTTTAGAGAGAGTGTAAGGGAGGGGGAGAGAGAAAGGAGAGAGAAGAGGAACACTGGTGTGAGAGAGACACATCGATTGGCTGCCTCCTACACATGCCACACGCCCCAACTGGGGCCCGGGATCGAGCCTGCCACCGAGGTACATGCCCTTGACGGAATCAGTCCCGGGACCCTTCCGTCTGTGGGGCGGCGCTCTATCCACTGAGACAAACCGGCCAGGGCAGCTTTGATGCTTTTCTATCTGTTTCTTAAAGCTCTGACATTCAGTGATTCTGGGGGAAACACAAAACCGAAATTCCCTCACAGACTCCGAGGTCTCTGACATGTTTTCTACAACATCCTCTCAGAAACGTTGGGTTTCTTTGCAGATCTCTCTGGTGATAAACTTGGGGCTCCATGGAGGAGTCCAGATTTCCGAAGCAGCCTCTGATGAGGGCTCCAGCCTGCCTTTCCAGATCCGTCTCCCCTCCCCCACACCCCCCATGTTCCCTCCTCTCTGGGAACCCCGCATCAGACCACACCCCATTTTTGAACATGCCATGAGCTAGGAACACCCCTTTTCACCTTCTGCCTGGAGAACTCCTACTCATCCATCAAGGCCTGGCTCAGATCCTCCACCCCCATGCCCCTCTTGAAGGGCTCATCTCTTTCTCGTGCCCTCTGCAAGGAGCCAGCTGTTTCTGGCTGAGAAGGCCTATCCTCTGGGACACGCCCCATCAGAGGTCTGTATGGTTGATTAGATAAGCCCGTCGCCCCA
Source organism: Myotis yumanensis (assembly GCF_028538775.1). Taxonomy (NCBI): domain Eukaryota; kingdom Metazoa; phylum Chordata; class Mammalia; order Chiroptera; family Vespertilionidae; genus Myotis; species Myotis yumanensis. The sequence continues at coordinate 15,561,299 of NW_027223770.1, forward strand.
CCGACTGGGAGTCCTTGGGGCAGGGCCTTAGCTCTGAGTTCCCAGTGCCCGGCACAGAGCTCCACAGCTGGAAACGGCTCCACAGCTGGAAACGACTCCACACACGCGCTTGTGAAATGAGAACCACAGCAAAGGCACATGTGCAATGGGGTGTTTCCCCCTGAGGGGCACCTGCTGGACTGGCTCCCATGTGACACAGCTGGACGCCCTCGGCCCAGCAGGCTGGCTGTCCCCACCACCGTGAGGCCCGGTGGCAGAGGTGCAGGCTGCCCCCTTCCTCCTCCCTCCCACCCCCTGGGAAGGAGTTCTCCACCAGCAGTGGGGGCTTGCCCCCACCGGAAAGGTCTTAAAATGAACGCCCATAAATGGAAGGGGCCCAGGCTTGGGGCTGAGTCTAAACCTGGAGGACTCGGAGGCAAGGAGGCTGAGAATGGCTCCACTCCCCGAGAGTGCCTGCCCCTGCCGGCTGGCGCTGCCCCCCGGTTCTGCTCTTCCTCTGCCCCGCAGGGCCTGGCCATGCCCCTGGCTGAGCTGTGTCCTTCTGGTCCTCCCTCTAATCTGTCTGCCTGAAAATGTGGAGAATTCAATTTAGCTCCCACAGAAAATCAGATTTGACTGAGCTTGATCCATTTCCGAGATTGCTACTGAAAACCTAACGGTGTCTGCTTGGGGCTCCCGGTGGGCGAGGGACAGGGGCGCACCTGCATCTGAGCACCTCATCACGTACGTACAGACCCTGCTGGAGGCATCTGCAGGCCGCAGGACGCTGGTCGGCAGCACTGGGTCCGGTGACGAGGAGCCCCCGAGGGACGCTGTGAGCTCGGAGTGGGGTCCCCCAGGGGTGAGCATTTCTCCTGCAGACCCCCCGCCAACAGCCTGAACATCCGCCTGCAATCATTTAAATGAGGCCAAGGCCATGGCAGCACACCCTTGGCGATGCCGGGAGACCTTGCTGACGGTCAGGACTGAGGGTGCTGCTCACTCCAGTGGGTGGAGGCCAGGATGCTGCCGGACATCCCACCGTGCGCAGGACGCCTCCCGTCCAGGGGGTCACGAGAGCAGGCAGGCAGCCTGGGAGACTCTGCCACGTCTCCTCACTGTCCTCAGGTCCCCCTTCCAGCCGCTCCCGTCACTGCTGCCCGAGAGGATTCTGAACCGACAGACCAATCCCCTACACGTCTCCATCCCCTGAACTTCTTAGCATCCTTGCAAACTCTCTGCACGCTGGCCCCGCCTCCCACCTCCCCAGCCTCATCTTCCCTTTCTCTCTAACGCGCTGCCCAGCAGCAGCAGATAATTTTCACTTCGAGGAAATCATGCTCCGTCATGCCTCCAGGCCTCTGCCCGTGCCTGAGGGACCTGCCCCAGTGCCCATCCTTTAAGATGCAGCCAGATGTCACCTCCCTCACGACTCTCATGTCTGCCCCTCACACGTCTGCCGTCACCTCAAGGTCACAGGGGCGATTTCATTTCTCTCTGGAGACCCAGCGCCTGCCCGGTGCCTGGTGCGTGGACAGGTACAGGAAGCCAGCTTAGCCAGACGTCACACGCCTCGCTGCCGGGAGGACCAGGATGGGCACTCGGGTCTTTGGACTCCAAGCCGGACCTGAGGCCACGTGTGGGTCTCCGGCCACTTGACCCCTCCGGCTCCCCGTAGAGAAGAGCAAGAGGCTGAGGGGGCCTGGCTGCTGCCCCCCTAAATGCGCCCATTTATTCACAAGCCGAAAGACAAAAGCCAGCCCCCCACCCCCCTCCCGGCCCTGTGTTGGATCAAAAGCAAAGAACAAAAAGGACTCTGAAGGAAGGATGCTGGAAATGGTAGCTACTTTGATGCAGGCAACTGTTTGAGGAAGCAACGGAGGACTGAGCCCCGGCAGGGAGGAGAGGGAGAGGCTGGCTGGCAGGCCCGGCTGGTTTCCAGGGATCACCAGGAGAGGGGGCCTCATTAATCCCACGGCCTCTGCTCCGCCTCGGGCCTCACAATCTGTCCCATTAGGACACGAAGTGTTCCTACAGGAAGGGCAATCGGAGCCAGAGATTTGGGAAGGAGGATTCTGAGGAATGGCTGGCACGATAAAGCCATTACCACAAGACTGTTATTAATACAATGATTTCATAGTTTATAATAATGAAATCCCCTAATCAGCTAGTGTCTGAGCCCAGGGATGCAGGCATGCCCACATCCTGTCCTTGAAATAGTCACTTCTCCGGAGGTCGCCCTGAAAAATAGAGGCACACGGCGGAAAGCAAAGCGATGCTTCATTGTCACCTGGCCTGGGCTCCACCTTCTGGAGCTCGCCGGTCCGCTCCTGTGGCCAACCCAGCACACACCAGCGCCAGGCAGGCTGCAGCCAGAGACGTCGGGAAGGTGAGAGAATGGGCACCTCCCGCCAGTGCCCGGTATGCGGTCAGCCTGCGAGGCCTGGCAGGGACCAGGACACCAATGTCTTGGATTGGCTGCCACCTGGGAGAACACCACGAGGAGAGAGAAGGCACTTTGAGGAAGGTGACCTTGCCTTGCTGAGGCAGAGAGGAGCCCAGACAGAGAGCGCTGGGCAGAGGGCACAGGGCAGAAAAGGCAGCAGTGGGAGTCCCTCTCTGGCCAGAAAAGCAGAGAGCAAACCAAAGTCAGCACAGGCTGACCCCTGAGGGGAAAAGCAGTGCCTACGCATTTCAGTTGGGACCCTGAGCAGCCAACCTGTCTGTGTCGTCACAGGCAATGGGGGGGGGAAGCTGCTGGCAGGAGAGGCTGGGTGGCCCCCCACTGAATGTGAAGACATGAGCCCTGGGCTCTCGGGGCTTCTTGATGTGTTGGGAGCATCTCACCTCTGCAGGAGGCGGGCAGCCTGCCGGGCCGGCTCTGCCCTTTCCAGTCCCTTTCCTGAAAAGTCAGACAGGGTGTTTCACAGCCTGGCTTTGGAGTTCGGGCCGTGGAACTTCTCAGCCACGTGAAAGCAAGGTGAGGAAGTATTTTTAGAGGCGGTGAAGACTCCCAGGGCCCCCCGGGCTCCAGGCTCCACAGGAGTTCAGCAGGCATCTTGGCCAAGGAGGAAGCAGACCATAGTCAAGGCCAAGGCTCCTGTCCACATGGACTAATGGACCTCCCAAGGCACGACACACGCACAGGAGCTCAGGACACCTTAGTGGTTTTCCTCGCCTCTGGAGAGACGCAGTGCTGGGAAGAGCAAACCAGTTTGCATCTATGGAAGTATCAAGATCCTTTCCTTCTCCCTCTGAAAGGTCACTGGCTGTAAACACGATCCTGGACATTCAGCCGTGATACGTCCATAATCATTAATATTCTTAAAAGGCTCTCGGAAACACATTTAGACAAAGCTCCACGACCAGCCCCTGCATTTACTTTCAATGGAAATGAGGGCTTTGGCCGGAGTTTTGATGTGCTGTTTACTTTAATGACTGCTCTGCCCCTATTTGTGTCTGGACGCTGTGTCATTTAATATTTTATAAATTTCCTTTAGCCCATTCCACCCCCCACCTCCCCGATCTGTGTGATTCTATGGGGCTGCTGATGCAATTTTATTTTTTAACTTGACTTTTAACTTTCCCGAGGCTCTCTGTAAGCCAGCTGGGGCATGTCCATGGAGCCTCTTTCCCTGGCGATAATGGGAGGGAGTGAATAACCCAGCAGACAGCTGAGCACCGAGCTGGCACAGGGCTGCCAGGGCTTCGGGCCCTGCTGGGGGCTCTGAGTGGCAGCCCGGCATCCTCAGGGGAGGCAGGACGCAGCCCCCGGGGGAACCAGAGTCGCTTCTCAAAGTGTGGTCTGAGGGCTTGGGGCACCTGAGCCTCACCCGGGACCTACTGAGTTGGAATGTGGATCTTAGCAAGATCCCCACAGGATGTGTGTGCACCTTTAAGGCCGAGAAGCACTCCACTAACGGAAATCAATCTGTGGGTGAGAAGAACACAGGCTTTTCCCTGCCTCTGTCTCAGAATTCCCAGGCTTTCATGGGAAAGAAAAAAAAAAGCTCAATTTTCAGGATCGATGGCAGATTCTCAGGACCATTTCTAAATAACTGCTTTAAATGTTGTTTGGGTTTGGCTCTCATGATTTCCCCCATTTTCCCACTTATCCATTTAAGAAATCTTCATTTAGTCCTGCTATGTGCTAGGAACTATGGAAAGTGGTAGGACGTGGAGCGACACCCGCTAACAGAGATGCGTGTGGTTTGCTAAGGACACACAGAAGTGGAGACCGATGCGGAGGTCAGAGAAGTTTCATTGATGAGGTCAATGTTTGAACTGATTCTTGAAGGATGAGTAGAAGTTCTACAGGGGAGAAGAGAGGGGTGGTCTGGGGGAGGATAGTGTGAATTGGGGTCAAGGGAGTGAAGACCAACTGACACAGATGTGGAAATGCTTAGCTGGGGGTTAGGGTGGGTCAATGGCATTGCGTTCCTGCCAATGGCATGGCCAAGTCCATTTCTGGGCTGGGGCTGCATGCAGGGCCGGAGCGCCAGTCCCTGCAGCAGGGACGCTCACAGGGGATGCTTTCCCATCTCTGGGAAGAAAGGTGTTTGTATCAGGACCCTGGTTGGCTGTTCCTGGACCGAGGAACAGACATCGGGACTCAGAGTTGGAAGGAACATGCTTCGACCAATTCTTAGTAGTAACCTTGACAGCACCTCTTTAAAATCTGTGAAATGGGTTCCTGTGAGGGCTAGATGGGAGAGACTATATAAGAGAAACTGGATCTGAGCATGAATGTGAGGTTGATGAGTGAGCAGGGCGGTGAATAACAGTAAAGACAAGGGAAAGAACAGGGCCAGGTAAGCATCGCTGGACTTGAGCCATGGGGACCCGAGGGTTGACCCACCAGGAGAAAGAAAGGGGGAGTTTCCACTGGCCCCATTTCCTGCCTCCTCTGTTGGTACTTAATACAGAAATGAGACCTGTAACCCGCGACAGATCAATACGCACAATGAAGAGTAACCTCTGGCAGGGCAGCCCCGACCAGGGACATCACCCCAGTGATATGCCTCGGGGACCGAGGGCTTCCTGCAGAAGGTGGCTCTGCAGATCACAGGCAGCTGTCAGGCCTCGGACATGGGAAACGAGAGAAGAGGAAATCGAAGCCAATAACTCAGGTTTAAGGACAAATATCACTACCCCGTTTCTGTATGAACTGAAGTAAGTTGTTCTTTGGGCAGAACCAAACCAAAGAAAAAACATGGACTCATCACAAGTGAACACATCCAGCTAAGACTCACTTCTTCATCCCCCTTCCCTTCTCATACATGGCGTCTACCATGGGCCACAGGCGAATGGATAACTTCCATCTCCTTCCCTTCTCATACATGGCGTCTACCATGGGCCACAGGCAAATGGATAACTTCCATCTCCTTCCCTTCTCATACATTGCGTCTACCATGGGCCACAAAAGTGAGGGAAACCATTCCTGATACTGAAGGTACAAAATAAATACCCTACTATTTCCAGATCCTGCCCTTATAGGCATCAGCACTCCAACAGGGATCTGGATAGGTCCCTTAGATACCAGCGCATTTATTAGATCTGAGTGCTTTTAAATTCCTGACTTAGCTTGAGAATTTGTTTTATGCTCGCCGAGGATATGTTTATTGATTTTTAGAGAGAGAGGAAGGAATAGAGAGAGAAACATCGATCTGTTGCCTCCTGTATATACCCCTACTGGAGACTGAACCTGCAACCTAGGTATACGCCCTGGCCAGGAATCGAACCCGTGACCTTTTGATGCACAGGATGACGCTCCAAACAACTGAGCCACCCGGCCAGGGCGAGCTTGGAAATTTCCATGTAATTGCGAGCATAGTACCTGTCACAGAGTAGACATTCATACATGTGTTAGTTTCTTTCTTTGCATAACCACTGCAGCTGGCTGGCTATCTGCGTGTGAATTGGTGTGAGTTTGGTCACAAGAGGGACTGTCTGAAGAAAACAGATGGTCTGGTTTACTTTCAATCATAATCACCGCAGTAATAGCTCCATTTGTTGGGCAATATACCATGTGTCAGAAGTTTTACATACATTTCCGCATTTCGTTCTCCAGTCTACTCTATGAAATAGGTTCTATCATCTCCATTTTGCAGGTAAGCAAACCGAGGCTCAGAGAAGTGGCCATTCGACCAGTTACAAAAGCTAACCTGTAACTGCTAGAGCCGGGACTTGACAGAGGTCGCCTCCAGCCAACCAACCCAATCCATGCTCTTTTCCGTGTTCCTATCACCTTCTAAACAGAGAAGTCGAGAGTTGGGAGGACCGTCTGAGGTCACCGAGGCCAGTGGATCTCAACTGGGGGTCATTTTGCCCCCAGGGGACATTAGACAACATGTGAAGGTATATCTGGTCATCACAAATAGGTGGAGGGATGGGTCTCATGCTACTGGCATCTTAGTGGGTAGAAGCCAGGGATGCTGCTCAACATCCCAGAGGTCGGTTTCCACAGCAACGGGCTCTTCTACCTGCAATGGCAGTAGTGCTGAGGTTGAGAAATCCCGGTCAAGACCAACCTCCTGATTTTACAGATGTGAACATTGACGTGGGGGTAGGGTTCAAGGCAATGCTTATTGCACTGGCACAGAGGTCCGTGGGGACCCCCATAGCTCCCCACGGTCATAGCACCCTGTGCTACCGGGAGCAAGAACTCAAAGGGTGTGTCCTCTGGCTCTTGGGGAGCTTGGTAAGTGAGGCACCCCCTAGTGATCCGGGGAGCCCACAATTTGTCGCATCGAAAACTATTATCCTCAGGAGCAGTGCCCCCATGTAGATTCCGGGCGGTGGGGGGGAATGCTAACATTTTTTCAAGTAGTAAGTTTCCCACTCGGCCCCATCTGGCAGTTTCTGATGCAGATTAGGTGGAATCTGGTGAGTTTGCCGAGTGGCCATGTGCTTGCCAAGGGGAGAAAGAGTGGGTGCTCCTGGCTGGGGACAGGCTTGGAGGCGGAGGTCGCTGTCTGCACACTGGGTTGGGGCCCGGGGGCAGGATGAAGGCAGGGTACCTTCAGGGTAGAGCACATGCTGGCTGCTTTCAGCTCTGGCCACAGAAGGTGGGTGAGGGCAGGACAGGGGGTATGCTAACCTGTAGCTCCCTCACTAATCGTCTTGTGCATTACCACCCACACGGCCCCCACGCTCCTGGGCATCCAGAGGAGGAGGTAGGGGCCTTGGGGTCACTTGTGGACCCTGGCGAAGGACCTGGGTAAGTTTTCAGCATCTCGAAGTCTCGGTTTCCCTCCCGGATAATGTGTGCGGTCATAGGTCATACAGTGGTGGATGCAATGAAATCACATATAAGAACACTTAGCACGTAAGTGTTCCATGTTGCTGCCAAAAATGTGACTTCCACCAATGCGCATTGCCTAACTTCTGCATAGGACTTGCCCACATAGCATTAGATGACACTTGTGATCACATTAACTTGACCTTATATTGGCCTGGTTATGGGCTTCTTCAGAGATCAGTGTCTCTAGCTGCATAACAGCCTCATGCTACAGACTGAACAGGCATTATTACTGAGTTACTCTCATTTCACAGATGAAGAAACTGGGGCTCTGTCCAAGGCATTGAGGACTTTGAGGACACATGGGACATGCCTGTGCTACCTTCTTCCCCATCGCAGAGTTCTTGGAGGATGAGGGCACTTGGGGACATATGGGCTAGAGCAGTGGTTCTCAAGCTTCTGGCCCTTTAAGTACAGTTCCTCATGTTGTGACCCAACCATAAAATTATTTTCATTGCTACTTCATAACTGTAATGTTGCTACTGTTATGAATCGTAATGTAAATATGTGATATGCAGGATGGCGACCCCTGTGAAAGGGTCGTTCGACCGCCAAAGGGGTTGGGACCCACAGGTTGAGAACCGCTGGGCTAGAGGATGCTCTGTATGCAGAATGTTGGCTGGGGCAGAACATTTAAAATACACCGTATACCTAAGGCTTCCTGTGTGCTAGTTAGGAAGGGTGCCGGGCAACAGCTAAGCCCAGGATCAAAACCAGCATCTTTCAGGCCCAGGTGAGAAGCCTCTAACAGCAGGCCCCACCCACACCTGACCTGGTCTCCTGCCTCTCCTTGGGGCAGGAGGCTCACAGTTGCCCTCCTCACCCACAGAGTCCCAGACTCGGCCACAGGTGGCAGTGGGCCTCCCGGAGGAGGTGGGGCCAGAGCCTCCCTGGCGTGCCCATCCTCAGTCCCCCATGAATGAATGCGAGGCAGGATTTATATGGAGCACTCACGGAGCCGGTTAGTATTCAGGCCGAGTTCTCTGGCTTTTCCAGGAGTGCAGCATTTGTGGTTCAATATTTGCTTGCTGGTAATTAATAGCACTTAATCTGTAAATCTTGAGCTTGTTTCTCATTTGTTAAGAAAAGAAGTCAGCATGGCCACCCATCTTTGGCTCCTTCCCTCCATCCCTTCCCAGAAACATCCTTTCCTGTCTCAGCCCTAGCAGGTCTTGGGAACACAGACCAAACCAAACCAAATGCTAAAAAATACAACCCAGAAGGAGCTTTACTGAGGCAAATACCCCCCAAAAAGTTTCTGAGCCCAACCAGTGTGGCTCAATGGATAAGTGTCAACCTCTGAACCAGGAGGTCACGGTTCAATTCCCCGTCAGGGCACATGCCCGGGTTGTGGGCTCGATCCCCAGTGTGGGGTGTGCAGGAGGCAGCCAATCAATGATTCTCTTCATTGGTATTTCTATCTCTCTCTCCCTCTCCCTTCCTCTCTGAAATCAATAAAAATATATATTTTAAAAAGCTTCTGAAAAAAAAGAAAAGCAATAGAACTCTCCCACTCAAGCCCAGGAATGAGCTAAGAAACTCCTTAAAGCAGAGTGCAGCTTTCATTTCCTCATTCTTCCAGACAATGTCCATGCACACAACATCCTTTGCGGTAGAGCCACCATTCATCGAGTGCAAGTGTGTTCCAAGTGAGCTTTAATACGTTTCATTTAATTCTCCTAACACCTCTGCCATCTTAAAAGGCAGGTATGCATTATCTCCCTGGTACAAATGAAGGAAGTTGTGTTTCTGAAAGACCAGTAACTTGCTCAAGGACACACAGCTAGAACGTGGCAGAATAGACCTAAAATTCAGACAAGTCTGGCTCCAAAATGGAACACTTCCTGCTGTTCCATGTTGCTGCTAAAAATGTGACTTCGCCAGGCTGGTGTGGTTCAGTGGTTGAGCCTTGACCTATGAACCAGGAGGTCACAGTTCGATTCCTGGTCAAGAGCACATGCCGAGGTTGCAGGCTCGATCCCCAATAGGGGACATGCAGGAGGCAGCTGATCAATGATTCTCTCTCATCATTGATATTTCTATCTCTCTTTCCCTCTCCTTTCCTCTCTGAAATCAATAAAAAAATATTTTTTATAAAAAGAAAATGTGACTTCCAACAACTCAAGTTGCCTAACTTCTGCATAGGACTTGCCCATGTGGCATTAGAGGACACTTGTGATCATATTGACTTGATCTCATATTGGCCTGGTTACGGGCTTCTCTCTAAATCAGCCTCCATCTATATAACAGCCTGTGCCACAGACTGAGCACACGTTCTTATGAGTTACTCCCATTTCCCAGATGGAGAAACTGAGGCTCTGAGGCATTGAGAATTTTGAAAGGTACAGCTCTTGAGTAGCATGCCTCTGGTGCCAGGGGCTTTGTATGATCAGTGGCCAGTAAGGTCTGGAATTTGGGGGGGTGGTGGTGAGAAGAAGCTGATGACAGTTAAAGGCGTGTGGGGTGCCCCACAAGTGCTGCCCCAGGTTGCTCGGCGGCAAACACCGACAGTAGACACGTAGCCAACACTGCAAACCAGGCAGCTTGTGTCAGATTTTACAAACCTCGGGGAGGTCAGGGCCAGCAAATAAACTGTGCTCCATCCTGCCAGAGCCGAGGGGACTGGGCAAGAAGGAGCACTTAGGATTTTGACACTGCACTTTGATCAGTTTGACGGGTTTAATATTATAGAAATATTTCACTGTTTCAGCAGAGAGGAGCAAATCTAATCATCCATCCAGCCCAACTGGAGATTCGTCACGAGTCACCGGAGGGGCGGGGGATGGGGGCGGGGGGGGGGGGGGGTGGGCAGAGAGAGAAAGACAAAGAGAAGGCTGATTGAACATCCAGCTTAACCTGAGGTAATCTGGCCCATTAGTTCACACTGTGTTCCACCCTCCTTTTTTTTTGGTTTTTTATTGAAGACTTTGCTCCATTTTCAAGATATTATTTTTAAGAAGTGGCATCTAATTATGGTTTCTCTCCCCATTCATCTGGAGCAGGTAATGAAGACTGCAGTGGGGAGTTCTACTGCGATTAATGGGAGGAAATGCAGAGGGGCTGGATGGGAGCTGCAGCGTTAAATATGGTTTTATAAATAGGATTGAAAGAAGCAACACGCTCTACTGCTGAATTCAGTGGCGATGGGACTCATTCTGCTTTCGCCGTCTGGCAGTTGTCTGGACCAGAGCCCATCGGGGTGCCCCGGGCCGGCCTTCCGAGGGCACAAGGTGCTCAGACTTGGGGGTGACGGGAAAACTCCCACTCATAGATCTCTCTCCTCCTGGGAAGCACTTTGCTTAGATTTGCGATTTATTCCTGTGGGTAAAACATGGCTCTCTCCCAGTGTCCTCTTTTATCTTGGGAGAGAAGATGAATAAACCATAATCCTGCAGCAAAACCGAGATTTCCAGATGGAGGGGCTGGTTGGGGGAGCACTAGGGGCCCTGATGGAGCATGGAGGTGAGGAAGGGGCTAGGGCAGTGGTCGGCAAACTGCGGCTCGCGAGCCACATGCGGCTCTTTGGCCCCTTGAGTGTGGCTCTTCCACAAAATACCATGTGTGGGCGCGCATGTACAGTGCGATTGAAACTTCGTGGCCCATGCGCAGAAGTTGGTATTTTGCGGAGGAGCCACACTCAAGGGGCCAAAGAGCCGCATGTGGCTCTCGAGCCGCAGTTTGCCAACTACTGGGCTAGGGTATAGCCATAAAAATGGGCTGAAAGGCAACTTTGGACACATTCATAAATTTTCCTAGCCCGGCTCGGATAACTCCTTTTCTTATCGGGAGCAGAGTGCTAGGCTTACATGAAAATCAGGTCATGCTACCTGGGAAAAGCCAGACTCGCTGAGCAGAAGATGCGCGTTGCTCCGTGAGAGTCCCCCCTGGTATGACAAGTGACAAAGCTCTTGGCAATAGCATCAGACAGTGCTTCCTTTGGGGTGGGGTGAGAATAGGGGATGTGGCAGACGGGGGAGAAGGTTTTGCCACCAGGAGTCTGCTTCTGCAGGCCCCGAATGGAAAACCATCCCCAAGCATTAGGGAACATGCAGACCCTCTTACAGCACGAGGAAGAGGTGATTCAGGTTAAAGGCAAAGCGTCCTTCCCTATGCACAGGTCTATTCTCGCTGCCCAGCTTCATTGCTTGCTCTCAGCCAGAATTCTCTTCCCCATCTCTGCTCCCACCAGCCCTTTGGAGCACAGGTCCAAGCTCTGATGCAATCCCCCTGGTGCCACTCACCCACCACCTGCACATGCACATGGATGTTCCTATGTGTGCAGTTTTTACGGAAGCAGTTGTGTTTGTTCACTGATCAGTCTGCCGGCTTCCCTGGGGCAAGCGCAACGAGGTCTACAAGTGACGGTCTTACATCTCACCGGGGTTCAATAATTGCATCACGATTCTTCAAGGAAAACTCCTGAGTGTCCACAATAGGGGCCATAAGATGAATGGGACCAGAGTGTAGGAGACAGGGAGGGAAAGGGAAGTTGCAAAGGGATCCTCTTGCAACAAATCATAGAATGTCAGAGGCAGAGGAGAGATCCTTACAGATCATACCTGGACATGCGTCAGAATTACGTGGGGAACATGTGAAGCATGAAGATTCGGAGGATCCCCTGTGGGAGACTATAGTTCAGTAGGTCAGGGTGAGAAGTTGAGAATCTGCTTGTCAGGAAATCCCACTCCGCTGGCATTAGGGAACCCAAGAGGCCTTGTGTGTCCCCCAAATGAAGAACTGGAAACCTAGGAAGAGTAAGTGACTCACCCCATGCCAGAAGGGTGGTTAGAAGAGGGAGAAGAAGACAGCCATTCCCCAGTCTTTCCATTACTCCTAATTGCTCTTAATTAGTGCTGTACTGCAGACACCCTCTGTGGGTCTGAGGACACCAGGGGGTGGAATGGAGGACACGTGGGCTGAGAAGGGAGAGCCGTTTGGAACACACTCGGAACTCTGTTTACACCAGGCTTTAAAATGAACTTCCCATTTCCAGCTTCAGCTTCCAGACTGTAACCTTCATCGAGCTCATTTGCATAAGCTTTAAAATAAGTCTTCAGAACAAATGTAAATGGATGTTCAGAGAACAATATTATGATGGGTTCAGTGTAAATGACTCAAAAACATATGGACAGCATTTCTTGAGGATGTCACAGAGTCCTGCTGTCTGTCGGGAGGCAAGGGAGCTTATGATCAAGGCGACGTTGGGGGTTTGGAGGAGGGTGGCGTTCATGGAAGGACGGCATCCTAACCTCTCCGTGGTTCTAACTTGTTTTCATGCCTCAGTGGGCTGGACTGATAACTTGGAATGGCCAACACGAAACCCCTTCTGCCGGCTGAACTTGGATCATAGGAGCAACTCACACCCCAGACCGTGAAACACAGAACACCCATGCCAGAACCGAAAGGAACTAGAGATTGTCCATTAAACACTCCTCACAATAGGGATGAGGAAACTGAGGATCAGAGAGGGCAAGTGACTTGTCAAGATCACACAGCCACGATGCGGTTGAATGGAGACATCCGCCCAGATGTGTCTAACGCCACATCTTATTTACTCTTGAATATATCACCCAGCTGCTAAGAAATCAGTGAGCAGTGGCTTTTAGAACCAGACAGGCCAAACACAGTTTCGGGGAGAGGTTAGGAGCAGACCTTTATCGATCAATGGTTTTACCACGTCAATGACACACTGGTTGCCGGGCAACGGGGCTTCTCTATGAAGAGTCGAGGAGATTCCGAAGATGATGGATCTGCCTTAAGCCAAACCCAATAACAAGGCACTTTCAGGTCAAAGACTTGTTTTGCTGTGGTTTGGAGTTTCTAGGTCAGCTGCTCAGAGGCTGTCCCCTGCTCAGCTTATCTGAGATGAGGCCCTCAGTAAGGGCCTCCTCAGAGGGGAGCGTCAGAAAATCCAATTTAAGATTTCCTTAGACAGGGGAGATGGAGATATGGGCTTGTTTTCCACCCAGTGTTAGTATCTTAGCCTATGGCAAGGCTCACTATGAGAGGATCTGGCTATAAAACTCGCAGCCAGAGGAGATGGCCTGGGGCTGGGGGGTAGGCTGCTAACCCCTAGGAGGTCAATTAACTACTATGGGCCTCAGTTTCCCCTTTCATAAAATGGGTGGTGGTGGGCTAGTTTCATGACGTCAGTCCTTGGACAGGTGCTGGCTGGCTGCAAACTAAGAAAGCACCTGGACTCTGTTAACACAGAGACTGTCAGGCCCCAATTTTAGCCATTTCAACTCAGATATGTCATGGAGCCTAGTAACAATCCCATTCATTCATTAATTCATTCATTCATGCACAGGTATTTCTGGCACATGCAGGAGATGGTCTGGATTCCGTGTTATGCACTGGGGATGTAATTATGAATGCATGCTGCATAGAGAGCGCTATAGAAGGCAACTGGGGCATATAATTGTTTCCAGAAGAATTCTTGTCTGATGAATGGCTGTGTACTATATTTATCACAGAGTTGGGATTTGGTCAAAATTGGGTTTGAATCTTGGCTTTGCCACGGACTAGCTGAGTGGCCTTATTTATGTAATTCGCCTAACCTTTTCGATCTTATTGTCATACGGGGGTATAATGATGGCCCATACTTCATGGGAGTGTCATGATGATTACAACAGATAATCTGGCTGAGCCGCTTCCCCAGAGCCTACCTCCTGATCCTGGTGCTCAAGCCCTCCCTCCACCCCCACGGCTCACTAGCAACAGGTCCACATGTGATCCCTAGGGTTCCCAGGAGCGTGTGTGGCGTGTCTGTGAGGGTGGGAGACACACGCAGGCTGGCTTGTGCAGTGTCTCTGTACCTTGGAATGCATTCAGCCACAGGAAAGATTTCTGCACTTCTGCTTGGCGCATCAGGGAAGGCCTCACGGGGGAGGTGACATTGGACTTGGGCCTTCATAATGGGTGGAATTTTGATGGAGAGGGGCAGAGGGCCTGAGAAGATAGGAGTTGTGTTTGGGGAAATGGCAAAGAGCTGTTTGTGGAGAGGACCTGGGAATGGGTTGGTGGGGGGGGGGGTGGTATTGAGTGCCAGGCTAAGGAGGTAGGCTATGTTTTAGGTTAGGGCCACAATTGGCATTGCTTTCTCTTTTGAAACACACAACCTGATTTTTGGGGCGAGGCAAGCCTTTGGATAGATATTTGTTGACTAAGTGACGGAGAGGTTGAGCAGGAAGCAGCCTTTCTGGAAAGTTCATCTGGACGAGATGGCAGACCAGAGAGGATGGGCGGGAGTTGGGGGCGGGTGGAGAGGGGGTGGAGGCCAGGAGGCCAGGGATGCTATCATCTTCCAAGTGGGTGTGACAGGCGTCTGGACAGGAGGAAAGCAGGGCCCACTGCAGTGACTTGCTGGAGGGGAAGGCATGGGAAGAAGAGGCAAAGACTTCATTTTCCAAAGTGTGTACCTGGGAGAACAGTGGTGCCAATGGGGCCCCTGGAAGGGGCTGAGGACGAGGACTGGGTCAGGGCTCCCAGTCCCATGGCCCATGGTGCTGGCTACAGTCCGGTAGACAGTAAGGACTCAATAAACACCATTCTCATTACTGCTATTTATGACATGACAAGGTCAGCAGTTCTCCACAGCTGCTTTCCCTGCCAAACCGTGAACTTGAGGAAGCAGGTACCGTGTCTGTCTTGTTGCCTGCTGTGACCCCAACACCTAAAATTGTGCCTGCCACACAACAGATGCAAAACAGCCATTGACAAAATAACTGGGAACTGGTGAACTGAGGCACATGATCGACTCCGTTCAAGACCTATCAGGTCTGAGGGGCGGGCTCTGTCCTGGTGGGAATGTCCACTAGGTAGCTGAATGTCCTGGGTTAGAGGTCCAGTGTCAAGCAGGGGCGCCTGGTATCCAGTGGGCACCGCTGCCGCCCCAGGCAGTCAAGCTGACTCTAGGCATCCCCTTGAGAGGATGTCATGAAGCATTCCTCAGTATCACCCTCCCACCTTCCCAGCCCCATAGCCTGACCCCTTGACCAGACACTCTGAATTTGAGCTGTGGCAATACTTCTGTGACACAGAATGGCCTCTTTTGCCCAAAGAAAACTGTGGGATCACAGGCTTCCAACAGAAGCTTTGAGATACACCCCCCTATGGCGACTCAAAAGAAAAGGAAAAAGAAAAGAAAGAGAAAAGAAAAAGAAAAGAAAAGCCTGAACAATTTCCCAGCCCATTAAAAACAGCACTTGGTTCACTGTTCAACATCTGAAAAAAAGACAAAGTGGAATTTCACAATGTGGTCCCGTGCCCTGAGACCAGTGAGACAAGACCAAGACAGGAAAAGAGAAAAGAAAATGAGAGAACACAAAACCCCAACAAAACCCCCCAGATAACTGATCATGTGACCGTACATGCTTGGTATACTTTGTCTGGCCATTCCCAGTGGTTTCTGTTTCTCCCACCAAATTCCCAAATATCTGCATGAAAACACACTTATTAGGCCCAAAACAGGGATCAAAGAGATAAGAAAAAAAGTACCCAGGTACCTCAGGCGCTCTAACCACTGAACTCCCTCATCGCTCGACACTATCTGGGTCTTCGTGGCTTCACAACTCACCCCTGTGATGGAAGGGTGCTTGGAATTGCAAGGAAAGAACCTTCTGAATGTCCCAGAGGCCAGGCCCAGGGTTGGGACTGATCTGGGTGGCAGCCCCAGCCTTCCTCCCGAAAGGGACAACGTGAATGGGCCCCCTGACCAGCCAGAGCTCGCTTGGCCTCTCTGTTGCTGCTGATGCTGTCGGTCACCCTCTCCCTTTCCTCCTTGTCATTGTTGTCTTGTGCTTGTCCTCCTCCCGCTCTCACAGTTGGGTTTCTGTATAGTCTTGTTGTTCATGGTCCCGGAGATGAGGCCCAAACAGCATTTCTCATCTTTGTCTCCATTCTCTATCCTCTTGTACTTATTCAGCAAAAATGTAAAGAACCTCAGACATGCCAGACACCATGCTGGGCATTCGGGGATGTGAACAGGAATGGTGGATCCTCGCCCTTCGTGAGCCTGTGGTTTGGTAGGGAAGCAGGTACGTAAGACAAATAGACACAACACAGTGCGATGCGTGTTGTGTGAGGCGTTACAGGAGTGCAGAGGAGAGAGCGAGGGACTGTGCCTGGTGTAGCAGGACCAACTTTATGCGGGAGGTGGCAGTGCACCAAGACTCCAGATTCACACCGCTGCCCTGAGCTGCCTTTGGTCTGAGCTCCACACTGGAGTCTCCAACCATTTGCCAGCCTCCACTGGCATAGCCTGCAGAGACATGGAACTCAAGATTTTCCAAAGTAAACACCAACCTCCATGCGCCACCATCACCAGCCATCGGTCTCCCAAGCGGAA
Organism: Myotis yumanensis; assembly: GCF_028538775.1. Classification (NCBI taxonomy): domain Eukaryota; kingdom Metazoa; phylum Chordata; class Mammalia; order Chiroptera; family Vespertilionidae; genus Myotis; species Myotis yumanensis. The sequence continues at coordinate 15,577,927 of NW_027223770.1, forward strand.
ATCCTTAGAGTGGTCTCGGAGCTCTCTTTCTTTCTCCGCATCCCACCGCATCCTGATGACTGTGTCTCTACAAGAGTTCAGGCCTGTCCTTCTACATCCCCAAGATCACTGCCTATGATGACCAATCATGACCATGCTCAGGCCCTCGTTATCTCTAACCTGGAGGATTGCAAATGTTGCAGTCACTTCCCAGCTCATTGGGAATGACCATGCGCAGAGAGTGGAGAAAGGGCCCATGTCCCTTCTGTGTGTGGCGGAGTCATTCTCTGCAGAGAATTCTCTCTGTGGCTCTGCCTCCCAGGGAGCCGTGGTCGGCCTGAAGCCTCCCGGACAGAAGTGTGTTGCCCTCTTTTCCTGTCCCTCTCTGGCCCTCGGTGTGGCCTGCCCTGGTGACTTCCCGCTGTCAGCTTTCTCAGTCTCCATCTGAACCCTGCCTCGCTCTGTGGCCCCTGAAAAGGGCCACTCCCTTAATTATGACCTCTCTGCGACTGATCTATCTGTTCCTTGATCTGGGGAGGTTGATCTTTTATGTCAAAACCAGCAAGTCCCTGCGAAGCTGAATGGTTTTATGCCATTCCAGTCCTGGCGACTCAAGGGAGGCCCGGGGCCTCTGACCCCAGGGTGACGCGCCCCCTCGGTGCTATTTGGCCTTCTGGGCGTGCCATCTTGCTCTCTCACTATCCACTTTCCTCCCTTTCCCAATGAGCTGTTCAGGCTTCCGTGGCAGCAGACGGTGTTAGCCTGAGGAAGCTGTGAAAGCAATAAAAGAACTAAATGTTTTCTAGGTCACTGCCTGATCAAGTCCCCACTTAAACAATAATCTTGCCATTGCATCTGCAAAACCCCAGACTCAGGCCCCCAAAGGTTATTTCATCAATAACTCTGGAGCTTGCCTCCGGCTAGAATGATTCCCAGCAGCAAAGGCCATCTCTAAGCAGGCTCTGTGGAGGGGAGGCCTGGCCCCGCTCAAGTGCTTAGGCAGGAGCCATTAATATTGTTGAGGGGAGGCGGGGCAGGAGGGCGAGGAAGTGTGTGCGGTGGGGAGGGACGGAGAGGATTCTTCTAGAAGGGGGCAGGTAAGCGAGGCCACGGGGATTTAGCCCTCGGTGGGGGCCCTGGCGCCTGACAAGGGAAGCTGCTTTCCGTGTTTATCAACGTGGACGAATCCAGGCCAAGTGTGCCATCCAACCTGATGATAAAGTCTCCCTGACAAAGCCAGCTCTGCACGGGGTCCCTGCAAGCCACAGCCTCCAGTCGCTCTGGGCTCGGGGCTCCCTGCTCCTCTGCTGCTGAAAGTCTTCTCTGATTTACTCTCCGTGTTTACCGAGCAATTTGCAAGAGCAAGTAATTACTCCTCAGTTCACTGAATCACAGGTGGGGGACCGCTTAGGTCATCGTATTTGACCTCCATCTAGCCTTCCCGGGCCTCCTAGGACTCGTGTTCCTATTAGCATCTCCTCTCCTCCCGCCTGCAGTCTCTGGTGGTGGTGGTGGTGGTGGTGGTGGAGCGAAGCCACGGCCCTGGAGAGTCCAGCCTTTGCCCGGTTGCCTCTCTCAGCTCTGAACTTCTTACTGTGTGCGTCCATCTCCCTCTCCGCACCCAGGGCTACTGCACCCTGTCCTCCCGGCTTCGGAGCCGTTGATTAATTCCCTGACTTCGTTTACACTGTTTTCGTGGAGGTATTTATAGCTCCTGATTGTGTTCCCCCGGAGCCAGACCCGTTCTCAACTCTATCAATGTGGCTCTCTCCTTGCTTCCTGCTGATACGACTTATCTGCTAATCCCTGGAACATTTGTTGGTATTTATGTTTGGCTTGGGTGTTCTACACCTGTGTTAAACTGAACTCACTCTCGTTGCTCACATCGCCCACCCTTGGATGTTCAATGAAGAAGGCTCACCCCCAACCCCCCCATTGTTGCCGGCTTTCTCTTGGGAACCCCAGTGGCGGGGACCCAGAAGATCCTGGGAGAGGAGGTTAGCAGATGGCTCATAACGGCATCACACGGGCATCTCCCAAGGAAACAGGATCCATTTCCAAGTGATTTCTTTACCTTCATACTGTTTGATACTTCCCCCTCTACCAAAGAGTCTTTCTTAGAAAAGAAGTTTCCAGTAATTTCTCCAAGAGGGAAATAAAGAAGAGCATCCAAATAGCCTTTCAGTGGAAAGGAGACACATGGAGGGGAGGGAGAGAGCTGGAAGTTGGCTGCTGTGATCATTTCCAAACCCCAGGCTGATGTGTTGAGGCTGATTGCTCAGCCTGGGAGGAAGCCCAGATTCACAGTCAACAACTGGGCCACGAGGTCCCCGGAGAGCTTAGTGGAACTTCCCTTTCCACGCGAGGAAATCGAGTCAGGGCTGTGAAGTGCAACAAGTTCCCGTTTTGATGTCCACGGGCCTTGGGTTCTACTGTCTGCTCACCTGTTTCCTAGACACAGGTCCTGGATGAAGTTCCCTGACGTTCCTGAACCTCAGTCTCCTCATCTGAAAAGGAAGGATGTACCATCTACCTGGGGCTTACTGTGGACAGCAAAAAGAATGACTGTAACACGTAGGTCGCAGACACAGAGCAGGCCCGGGATAAACAATATCTGTTCCCGAGGCACAGAGCAGTGAGGTGACCTGCCCAAAGTCACCCTGGCCACTCTGGAGCCAGACAGTGGGTCCTTCATTGCCTAATTCAGTGCACCTGCCATGGTGCTACCTCTTCAATATCTACCCCGTTGGACACATGCCCCTGAAGGGGCCATGAACATGTTCTCAGTGATGCCACATTGGCTGTAAAAATGCTCCATGCTCGACCTGCAGGGGCTCAAAGCTCACACTAAGCTTTGCGTGAGGGTAGTCAGAGATGGGCACGTCTACCCTATCACATCCTCCTTGGAAACGAGGGCCCAGACTGGAGGGGTTGGGTGGAGAGAGGCTTAGGAACATGGTATGAACTTCACAGTGAATGTAGCAGCCAGGCCTTTTCCAGGGCTGTGGGCTGGAGCAGAGTCACCAGCTGAAGTTGGAATGGAAGCGGTTCCATTTTACTGGGAAAGACCCAAGCACTCGGTCAGGTGACTTACAAACGCGATTGAATTAACCTCCCTCTCCCCACTCCAGGAAGGAGGTGTGATTTCATTTTATATATAAGGAAGCGGACGCTCAGGTACATCACACGAATTGTACAAGCCAGCAAGCGGCAGTGCAAGGGTTTGAACCCAGGTCCTCCGTGACCGATGCGCATCTCTTTCCATTGTCATGCGTGTGCTAATCAGACAGAACGACTCCCACTCTAGAGATGGCTTTCCTTGACATGAACCCATCTTTAAGGAGCGAAACACAACGATGGATGGTTAGAAATCCAGTTAAGTTTGTTATCTCAATATGATCGTGTCTCATTGCTCCATATGGACATGGACACGTGCGATGTGGACGGGGAAATCCATTTGGATCCTTTACCAGTGGTCGGCAAACTGCGGCTCGTGAGCCACATGCGGCTCTTTGGCCCCTTGAGTGTGGCTCTTCCACAAAATACCGACTTCTGTGCATGGGCCACGAAGTTTCAATTGCACTGTACGTGCGCACCCGCGCGTGGTATTTTGTGGAAGAGCCACACTCAAGGGACCAAAGAGCCGCATGTGGCTCTCGAGCCGTGGTTTGCTGACCACGGCTTTAGACCAAACGCATTTCATCTTAGGTCTGTGCTGTGACATTGACCAGAAAAAAGATGAAACGTCTACTCCATGGTGACCAGGTAGACAAACGGTGTGAATGCATTCTGTGGAGGGAGGGGACTCAGACTGAAGGGCCCTTCTATTCAGCTCATTCCATCCACTCGCCCTCGGCCTCACATGCCCCGGGAAGCAAACTATCTTATTCAGAAAGGTCTCCAAGGACAGCCTGCCTCAGCAGACCTTGTCTCCTTGCCTGACAATTCTTCACAGCCAGAAAGTCCTTATACATAATCGGAATGTCTACTGCGCTGAGCAAACCACTTTTCCTTCTGTTCCATTCTCACCCAGCGATGGAGAACAGCTGGGGAGGTTTCGATATCTCTGTTATGAACTTGAAAGAGGCTTTAAAAACACTGTTCAAGTGTTTCTTCCCCCGGCGAAACAAACCGGATTCGCTTAGTATTTGTCACAGAGAGAGATGGTTTTCTATACACCTCACCCTTTGAGAAGAGAGTTGCAATAATTTTGGAATGTGAGACCGATCGGAGAGGCCAAGAGTAACCAGTGGTTAAAGGCTGTTCCAAGTAATTATTACAATACTAAGTGCCAGTGAATCCTCCCGAAATATTTTTGTTGCGTGAAAAAGAGAAAAGAGTGTGACCTCGTACCAAATTCCAGTGTCTGACCGAATATAGAAAGAAAAAAGCCCGAGAGGAAACAGAATGGAAAGGGAGATGGATGGAAAAAGAGACACAAAAGTCCACACTCCTCACTTTGTATTATCGGGGAGCAGGGCAGGTGGAGTCTTGCAGCCAATCAGAGCGTGGGCTTCGGAGCGAGAGAGAACTGGTTTGAAACCCCTTCTTCTGTCTGGGCGTGTGACCTTGACCCAGCTGCCTCTCCTTGTGGCTCAGTTTCTTCTTTTATGAAACAGGGACAGTGGCATTGATCCCCGAGTTGTGAAGATAAAAGAAGAGATTGTATTTAACATTTCCCAGGCTCAAAACATTGTAGCTCTTGTTCCCTGAGACCTAGTAGCTGGCTCTGGGTCTCGGCTTTTGAAAATCTCCGAGAGCCCCCTCGGATTCCTGTCCCAAGATTGAAAAGATGGCCTTAAAGAACGCTGGGATTAGTGTTGCATTTTTGAGTTGGAGGGCTGCTAGGTGCTAACTGGTGGGTGAGTTCATTGCGCAGCTGCAGAACAAACATGCTCATCACTTGTGCTGATACTAACGGTTGCATTATAGCCTCATCCTTACAGCAGAGCAAGCCCAGTGGGTGTTGTCCCTGAAAATGGTCACAAAACCACAGAACACTCAACCCATTCAAGTTTGGGCACAATTTATCTGTTAGTATATAAAGGATCATGATTGGCCCGGCCGATGTGGCTCAGTGGTGGAGCGTCGACCTATGAATCAGGAGGCCACAGTTCGATTCCTGGTCAAGGGCAAGTGCCCAGGTTGCTGGCTCAATCCCTGGTAGGGACCTTGCAGGAGGCAGCCGATCAATGATTCTCTCTCATTGTTGATGTTTCTATCTCTCTCTCTCTCTCCCTTCCTCTCTGAAATCAATAAAAATATATTTTGAAAAAGTGTTGTTGTTCTAATGATTATGAATTATTTTTTCCTGAATGGTTCACATGACAAAAGGCTGCAAATTATATTCCTCTTGACATAAATCTGAACCCATGATTCTCCTAGCTGCACTCTCGAAGGAGAATATACCCCAAGTGGAGAGTATTAAAACACACACACACACACACACACACACACACACACAGACAACCCCAACCCAAACAATTGGTACGGTGCGTCTCCCTGTGGATTTTAGAAGGGAAGGGAGGTAGGGTGGATGGTGTTGGAAGGTGCGAGAGGGTATTGGGAGGTAGCCCTCTGCTTTCCCTAAAGGTGTTGAATGAAGGAGCAGTGGACGCCAGGAAACTGAGCTCCCCCTGCTCTTCCAGAGTCTCTTGTGAAAATACGGAATTCTGTTCCAGCAGCAAAGCTCTGGAGTTCCCTGCAGCCAATGGGCATAACGCAATAGCAGGGATGTAGGCCTCCCCAGGTGGTTCCATCCTCCCCTCGCCAACTTGAGAAACAGGAAGTTAGTGAGGAGCACCTCTGTTCAATACACCTGCTCTAGAGCAGAAGGAAGCAAACCAGGCAAAAGCGTTCCCGGGATAGATGTTGGTCAACGTTTGCCTCCCACTGTCCACGCCAGAGGAGGCCACTCAGATCAGGTGACCCGGCATCCCAGCCCCGACCTGTCCCTCTGCGTCTTCGGGTCTTCGGGTCGTCCCTCTGACTCATAATAAAGATGTTCAGGCTTTCAGAACCAGATCCGGAGCCACAACCCATCCCGAACCGCAAGGACACACCAAGGGGACACAGGGCCTCCACCCCAGTTGTCCACACTTGCAAAAGTTGGCGACCTTAGATTATTCAGGATAGACAACAAACCAAAAAGACAATGACAGAAAAGAGGCCACTCTGCTGAATATTTACTTTAGAAATGAAATGAAATCAAAGGCAACTGTGGGGGCATGTCTCCTCCCCAGCATCCCAGATGGAATGTCAATGTTGGTTCATTTACTCGGGAATGGGTCCACTCCCTCATTTCTTGGACAGCGTAGACCTGGTTCAGATGATATTAAGACCTGGTGAAAGGCTACAAACTGGGAGCGTAGCCTGATAAGGCAGAGGGCTGAGAACCTGGGCCCACGATTGATTGGACCTCCTGCCTCTTCTCATCCGGGGTTCCCCGAAGGAGGCCGGGTAAGTCCCTTCACCACCTGTCTCCGGGTCTATAGAATGGCAATCATCACATCTGTTCCTCTCACAAGGCTCCATGCATCTTCCTTACATGCTTGGGAATGATTAGATAGAAGGGTCCACAGGTAGTATTAGTCTTAACGATAATGATCTTAATAAATATTAATGCTGCCCTACCAGGGAGTGACTGGTGTCGGAAGAATTTGCTTGTGTTCCACTTAAGACTGGAACTGGGAAATGAGGGGAAGCGCCTACCTTGTCACTATTTGTCTTTCTTACTTAACGATGTTAAGATAGATGATGGCTGCTAAACAATTTGGTGGCAGAACGTTATAAATGAAGTTCTGTTTTCCCTGGAAACTGCAGAACCATTTGAATTAATTTAATTTGAAATATCAAATTAAATTAAACTGTAGCATAATCCCCAAGGGAGAGCATATTTCATTTGCAATGTCTTTTGATAGAGTGCTCCTTGCCAAAAGTTTTGCTTTGCATCTGCCTACAGATCTAAATTTATTGCATTAGCTCAGAGAAGACTTTTAATAGAAAGCGAGATTGAAAGAAAACTTGATGGAAAAGCAAAGATGTTCGGCGTTGAAAACAGTATCCCCGGAAACTGCCTCTCTAACTTTATGCCCTCGGGATGTCCCTCTCTGGTCTTCACCTTCAGCCATGTAGCCGGGTGGGTAGGGGGAGAGCCTTCTTTTGATGGTGCTAATTTACACAGAAAAGATCAGAAGGAGATGGGCAAAGTCTACGTGGCTGTCAACTGGATAATGCCTTTCCAGGTACTGGTGACGGGGCTCAGTGTCATCTGAGAAGCAAAGAATGGGGATAAGAAACAAATTAAAAAGCTCACCTCTAAAGTCAGGGGGAGCCTGCGTGTTTAGGGGTGTCAGGTGACTGCGTTGTGTCCTTCCTGAATTGTCTCTCTTCCTCAATAATCTCTCCTCTAAGTGCCTTTTTCTATGAAGGCTTTGGGTCTACAGGTTGGAAGAGAGGAGATGATGATGATAGTGAATCCGTTTCCTAAAATGTAGATCACTGTACATCACCACTTGGGAAATGGCTGTCTGCTACCACGGCAAGCCATCCAAGAAACCGCGCCGAGCAGCTGCGGGTAAGCGGTGCAGTGGGAGTAATCTAGTCCTTCCCGGTGAGCAGGTGCACAGCAGGAGAGGCACCTGGGAAGGGGAATGTTTGCTGAAACAAACACGCCTGGCCCTTTAAGCAAGGTGTGTACCCAGTTTAAACTGGGCCCAAAAGAACCCAGATAAAAGCCTCTTCATCAAATTTTAAAAAAGCATTAGACTTTAATCTCCAGCACTTAACTAACCTCCTATTTGTTTTAAATCTTGATTGGAAGAATTATCCTGACAAGAAAATTGGTAGTAAGTCAATAAGCCTGTGGCCCAAAGATAGGGTGTTAAGAAGAATGTATCCCCCCCCAGGCCCAGGATTGCCCTCCTGAACCGCACACATGCGCCTGCAGGCGGTCCGCTCCTGGCCTGTGTGCTGCCCTGGGTGGCAAAGTTCATTATGATTTTAGCCTGGAAGCCCTGAAGGGTGCGTAATCATGTTTTAAAAAGATAAGCGACACGGCAAGAAAAAACCCAGCTCAAGAAGAAATTCTCATTTTCAGTAGCCATGGTGGGAAATCAATATTACTCTTTGATGCAAAATGAGAACTGGTCTTGATAAAGCCTCCTCCTTGTTCTCTCTTTACAGGTGAAACATATGGGGGCGGGGGAGGGAGACAGAGAGAGAGAGGGAAAGAAAGAGGGGGGGGGTGAGAGAGAGAGAGAAGAAGAGAAGAGGAGTAGGAGTAGAAATCCTATATAATAAAAGACTAATATGCAAATCGACTAAACTGCAGGACAACAAGTCAGCAGAGGGCGGGGCTGGCAAGTGGGCAGTGCCAGGTCAGCCAAAGAGGGTGCCAGCAGGCAGAGGGAGGGGATGGCAGTGACTGATTGGCCCGTTGGTTGCCTCCCGCAGAGGGAGGCCAGACTGTGCTTAGGCCTAAGCCATCAGTTTGACATCCCCCGAGGGCTCCTGGACTGTGAGAAGGTGCAGGCCAGGCTGAGGGTCCCACCCCCTGAGTGCACGAATTTCATGCACTGGGCCTCTAGTAATAATAATAAGAAGAAGAAGGCCCATCAGTAGGAAAGGGTCTGCATACTGACATCTTCCCTGAGCACCTACACCCCAGCTGCACACCATTCCTGCTCCAGAGCTTACTGGGCAGCCCGCTCACTCCGGCTCTCCTTGCCAGAACCTGTCTCCCTGGCAGCTTCAAGTCACTCTTCTTCCTGCCTCTTATTTTTGGAACTTCCTCCCCTACCACCCATCCCCCCACATGTGTGCTCATTGAGGGAGAGAGAGACAGACACATGAATGGAAGCTAGACAGACAGGGAGAGAGCCCCTCACCAGCTTTGATGACCCAGCACCCAATGATGGCACCTCACTGGAGAATATGAAATCTTACCCATCCAGTTATTATCTTGACATAAAGGAAAGTCTTGTGAATCCACTAGCAATAGAATGGGGGCTCCCAGTCTCTGTCGTTAATTTAGGATGGCAGTTTTAGACACATTGGGAGATTGCTGTTTTAATCACCAATTATGTTTTTGGCCAACAAAGCTCATATTGTTCACATTAATATCTACATATTTGTAACTTGATGGAGCTAGACATAATTAAGTGGCATGTTGATAGTTACCATGATCATATAATCATTCAAATTCAGGTCCCCCGGATGCCTCCAGTGGTCTGCTTCATTCCCAACCCTGCTGTGAAAATTGTGAGCTGTGGAGGTGTCCTGCCCACCCCACATTTAAAGGGAACCCCTTTAAAATGATCTGTCAAATGTGACATATGGCCCATAGAATGAGAGTGAATGTCTTAATGTCCTGCACTGAATGTCAACTGTGTCCCACAAACTCCAGTTTTGGAGAAATTCTTGAAGAGGAAGGGCCTTTCAGGAAAGTATGGCAGGTCCCGAGGGTGCCCTCTGAATGATCCGGCCAACAGCTGGCCAAGACCGGGACAGATGTAGCATCGGCCCCAGCCCACGGAATGCCGGTGGCATTATCTCACATCCCTGGAAGAGTGTGCAGCCAACTGTCATCTTGGCTGCAACAGGTTCCCCAAGGAGAGGGGGCTGCGGCCCTGCAGGTGGCAGGAGAGGCAAGAAAACAAAACCTTTGCTTGGGGTCACTCTGACAAATGCCCTCCATTCCCAGAATGCCTGGCGGCTTTCCCCTTCCTTAGCGTTGAACAGCACCGTGCTCGGGGAATTCAGTTGGGGATGCACCCACATGTCCCTGCCCACTTCGCTGGCATCCTGGGTTGACTCTCCCTAATTCGCTACGTTTTTCAAGGTGCACGCTTCTCCTTTTTGTCCTCTAACGCCTAAGCAGATCTGGGCAGGTGCTCAGCTAAGGCTCGTTGAGAGAAGGCTCTCAGTGAACGACTCTTCCAGAACTTTCTGGCAGGGAACGTTGGTGGGATTGTGGTCTGTTTCTCACAGGTGCTGCTGGGACTCAAGGCCTTGGTTTCTTGAGTGCCTGGCCAGACACAGCTACTGAGACGCAGGGGTTCGCCTCCCACCCCATGCGGGTCCGAGTCTCCCATTTTTATATGCCACGGTACACACACCATCTCTGAACCTCTCCGGAGCCCATGCATTTCTGAGCACTGGCAATCAAGCATAAAGTTCTGGGGCAAGCTGTGAAATCTCCGAAATGAAAATCAATTCCGTCTCCATTTCATGGGGACTAATGTGGCATTTACAACATAAACAATCACTTCTGTTAGGGAGGAAAATTAAAAGCTGTGCTACACAGAGGCACAGTGTTTAAAGTTCTGGTGGAAATGAGCACTTGGCTTTAAGATGATTACAAAGGAATTGGAAAAAGGAGGAAAAAAAAGAAAAGAAAAAGGCAGCCCCAACAATCCAGAAGTGCAGACAGCCTCATCGCACAAATCTGCTGTGACCGAAGCCATTGGCCTCGGCTCAGACCTCCAGGGTTTCAAGGGCTCATGAAAGTCAAGTCCACATCCTTGCCTGATGGAGTTAGAAGACACGGGGATTTTCTCACGGGAAAAGGCTCAAGACCGACACAAGGGCAGGGAGCCCAGTGGCTCAGGGTCCCCCAGAGGTCTCCTGAATCTTCCATCTAGTGATACCTCAGTATATCACCCTTGGTTTCACTGGTGTTATAACAGGGCCTCATGAGTTTCCGTGTGCAGAATTCCAGCGTTTACAACATGTAATTAAAATAAAAGACAGAATAGAAAGAGTCTCTTAGAAGTTGAAAAGCCCGGAGGTAAGCCTGGCTTTCCCGCTAGCTAACTAAGGAACTCTAGGCAAGGCTCCTCACCTTGGAAGACTCCATTCCTCATCTGTAATTGAGAAATTAGACCATGTGAACCCTAAAGGAGGTCCCTCTAAAGTTTTATTATTCTTTTAGTCTGCATCGGACTCCAACCATTCAGTTGGCCTCATTTGCATGGGTGGCAGGGAAAGATAGAAGCTGTTACCAATCAGGAGGCGCTCATTTGCATAATGGCTGTGATTCACTAATTAGCCAGAAAGACTTCCAGTACATCCTTGCAAGGAGGCACCAGGGTTCCCGCTGTGACATTATTTAACCGGGCTCCTGGCTTTGGCTATTACGACTCTCAAAGTACTAGCCAGTAAACGACCTGACTTTTCTAGGAAGCTGCCCAGGCAATTAAGAGGATTAATTAGCATAAAGGGATCTTTCTCAATTAGCTAATTCGAGAGTGGGCTGGAACTGCTGTCTTGCAGTCTGGTGAAGATTTTGATCACCGTTCTCTGCTTGTTGTATTACTCGTGTCACATGTATGTTTTCATTCTATTTTTGTTCTGAATCAAATAATTGGTAGTGATTCTATTTTGAGGGGTAGTTATATTCATGTGATTTGAAGAGAAGTTAGAGGAATCTCTGATACAGGCAGCCTTCATTAATTCTAATGTGAACATCAACAACCCCAGGTATGGGCCGTACACCTATGTCAGCCAATCACCCCATCGGACGACTTGATTTGCCTTGATCAGAGAAGCAATTTGTTAGACATTCCCTCCCCCACCCGCAAAGTGCTAATCACCTTTTCCAAGCAGAAGATAGACGGGAAGTCCCACCCGAATTGCATGCCATGGCCCCCAGATGCTAATCACTTATGAACATCTCAATGATGACTCGAGACCTTGTGTATGAGGTAAGAAAACAGTGCCTGTGCCTGCAGGGTTATTATTTACCAGTGTCAGAAATAACAATCACATTTGCATAACTGTGGGCTAGATGACAATTTCTCCCTCAAAACTGCTTCTGTGGCAGAAAAAGCTTCAACCGCTATGAAGTGTGGCATGTTGTTCTTTTTTTAACCCTTATGAGGTGGACGGGGACTTTCCCCATGGGCTGTTCGAGCGCTGACTTGGAAAATGGGAGCTACCGAAGGAAACAACTGAAAAATGCTTCTTGGATTACATTTACTCGGAGTACACTGGGGTGCCCTCCTGTGTAAGCCACAGGGCCTCTACCCCAGGAAGTCATGTAACCCTTTGGGTGCAGGAAGAAAGCATTTTATCTCTTAATTCTATATTGTCTATTTTGTGGGTATGGTTGATAATGCCTATCATACATTAGAATTGGAGGGTGTGTATAGAATGTACATAGCACTGCATACACGCATTCCGAGTGTATGCTAAAATTTTTTTTAAAGATGGATGCAGGCCATAAAAGAAAAGTCTTTGGCAATCGTTCATAGACAACATGTCCTGCGGTGCTGGCCAGGAGGGTGGCCAGCTTTGAAAGAGAATTTTCCATAAAGGAAAAGCTCATTAGCTGTATTTGCAAACATACTGTTAGAGAAGGTGCTTCTAGACCTAGACCATAAAGAAGCCCCACTGTGAGCATTGCACATCGATAGATTTCACATCTCATACACCTTTCCATTCAGACTCTAACGAAACATGCTGTTCTAAAACACTACCGTTTTCAGTGTCGTCTCTCAAAGCGAAGCATGATGTAGGTTCAATTCGCTTCGGGGAAGGAAGACATATCTGGACTACGATAGGAGGAGGTCCTTTCAGAGAAGAATGGCCACAATGCAGAAGTAGCAGGAAATAATTGCAGCCAAACAAGCCCTAGCATAAGTCTGGAGTCCCAGGCACCCCACGCCAACACCACCCCTTCCTCAGGCCTCCTTGTGCAGACAGACAGACCACTGAGCTGTCCCAGGGCACTGCTGTCTATGCAGCACCCTTTTCCAGATCTCCAGTAGCTTCTGCTCTTGTGCCTCATTCATTCAATTGCAAACATTTCCCGGGTGTCTCAGAGGTGCCAGGCGGTGTCCCCACAATCCTGAGATTCTCTTTCCCTCTCTGCTCCTGTCTGGGAGGTCACGTACAGGTCTCCATGCTGGAATTCTGAGAGGCTGCCAACTCATGGCTCCTATTTATTGTTCACTGCTCCCCCACAGAGAAGTCCGGCTCATCACACATGCTTCACCCAGAGCTCTAACAGCAGCAGGAGGGGTGAGGACTCAGAGAGAGTGGGAGCTCCCCCTGCCCAGCCCACCTGCACTGTTCCCACTTCTTCCTGGTCACCAGATCCTTCAGCGTGTCCCCCTTCTAGCATGTTCTTACAGTTTGCATTTCTGTGAACCATCACAACTATCCCACGTGTTTTTGAGACCCTCCTTCAGGTTCATCCTTGAGCTTGATGTGGGCGTGATCTGAAGAGGCACCTAGGAGTCAGTGCCTGCTCTCTAGGAGCTTGACCCACAGTTGGAGGCATTGGTGCCACACAGGGCAGCACGTGGGTAAGTGCTGGGCTCTGTTCAGGACCCGCTAGGACTCAGGAGGCCGCTGAGACACACCAGGGAAGTCTAGGACCATCACGAGTCTAGTCTTGGCTCCATCACTTACCAGCTCTGTGACCCTGGGCAACCACTTGCATCTCCGAGTCTCTGTTTCTTCATCAATAGGATAGGAACCCTAATGCCTACGGATAGGGCTGACTTCAAGAGTAACTGAAGCGATGGGTGTGGAGATGCCTTATACACTGGGAAGTGCTGTGCACATTCTAGGAATTACTGTCAACGGAGGGTGCTCACTCTGGTTTGGGGTGGTTAGGGAAGGCTTTATTCTGTTGTCCATTTACCCCTCTAGGACCAATATTTTTAAACATACACAGAAGTGAGAAGCTGAAGGTCACTTCCTCCACACATTCCTGGATGCTGGACCAGGGAATGGGCACAGAGGTGGCCCTCTTGCTCCAACCCACCCCTTCTTCCAAAGAATCTTCTAGGGCTTGCATCCCTGTCCTGACCAGTTGGAGAAGGATGGAAACTCCGGGCAGAAACAGGGGCTCAGGGCCATGCAAGGCCTAAAGGAAGAGGAATGGTAATCAGCCTGTCAGGCACCCCCACTCTGCCCAGGCAAAGGCTACTGCCAGGCGCCCTGGGAGGCTCACTGCCGGGCACGAGGATGGGTTGGCCTCTCCAGGGAGTTTCTTACCCACTGAGGTCTGTGGTGTATGGTGACTCTCTTGCTTGTCACCAGCAGAGGGCAGTGTCCAGAATTCCCGCCTCCTGCTTCCTCCTGGGCGCAAGGCCACCCGAGGCCCTTCCTCTACCACTTTCTTCTCCAGTGGGAGGCTTACAGTTGACAATTCAATGTAAGTGTTAAGATTCATACACAGGAAGAGGATTTAGAAAGCAAGCGCAAGCCTAACTCACAGAGCACATTATATGCTTACACTGTTATTACTTTGGGACTGACTCTTCTTGTAGAAATGTAATTACCATGTAGTTTCTGTATATCACTAGATCTTATGAGGTAGACCGGTGGGCACCCCACTCAGCCCCTGGGGAGGAGAGCAGAGTTACAATCTGTGCTGTTTCTTTTTTTGGTTTTACCTTCTTTCCTATAAAATCTCTTGGGGGATCCTCCCCAGGAGGTAGCTCCCTGCTTTCAATCTCATTTTCTGATATCGAGTTCTGAATTTCCCGTAATTGAATTTAGTCTGGGTCTCCTGGCTGCTCATCTTGGCTTGCTCGCCCTTCATTCTGTGGACGCCCCGGAGAGGGCTGTGTCCGCAGCAGGACCCCGTGGCTGGGAGCCGAGTTGCGTTCGGTTGCTAAAGCAGATGGGCAATGTTTGTCAGAGATAGTGTTCACTAGACAAAAACTACTAGCTGTCCTTGACGATCCATTTCCTACTCCTTTGCGATTACTAAGGGACACCCTACCTATTAGTGGTAAATAAGGCAGCCCGAAATAAGCCCCACACCCCCCAGCCTCCCTTGCAGCTATGTGATTAAGTCCTGGCCAATGGGATGTGAGCAGAAGGCGTGGGCACAACTCCTGGACCGTGTCCTTAAAAGAAAAAGTGCTTCTAATCGACCAGAATCTGGTCACGTCAGTGGGAGCTGGAGCAGCCGTGGTGGACCGGATATGGGAGTCATGCTCTGTTGCCCATTCCTGACTGGCCGTGACAGAGAAAGGAGCTCTTTTTCGGTTGGCAACATAGTTAAGTTGGGCCTTTGTCACATGGCCCTAAACGGTGACCTCTGCTCTGGAGGTCTTCCGTGGGGGACCCAGGAGTGGGGGTCCCTGCCACATTCTCCTTCATTAACCTGCACTCCAGGACTAAAAGCTAAGTAGGATCTGGGCTGAAACTCCGCTGAATTTGGGGCCATCTTTGCAACACCCTCTGCCACCCCATGCTTGGCTCTGAGTTCCTCCTCTGTTTCTCTGTTTCCCTTTGGTGGTGGCTAAAGGCCCTGGAGACACCCTCTCAGAGCCACCCACACTCAGGGCTTGTGGGAGTCCAGTCTGCAGGCATGACCAAGTCAGAGGACAAGGGCAGGAGCCCAGGAGAACGATCCCAACTTCCAAGCACATTTTTCTCCTCCTGGCAGACAGGACACAGGGCTGGGCTGAGCTCGCGAGCTGATGCTGGCTCGGCCATGAACCAGCTGCGGATCTTGACAGCTCTCTTCCTCCTGGAGCCAGAGGAGGGACATGGGCCAGAGGATTTCTAGACTTCCTCCCAGCGTCAGCATTCTGTAATGTGACCGTTCTGTGGCCACAGTGTCATCTTCAACACAGGAAGCAGGTGACCTCAGGAAGGTGCACATCTGTGCTGAAGGCTGGGCAGAGCAACCCCTCTCCCCTCCCATCAGTCTTGGCACTGAGCCCTGTTGCTGCAGGGGAGGAGAGGGCCTGAGGGGAGGGCGGAGAGGCATAACGAGGTGGCAGACCACCCGGGCCTTCTCTTGAGGAATCTAGTCCCTCTGGAGCCAGGTGTCACACTCATGGAATAAGTGAGAATTGCCTTGTAAGTTACTCAGGAAATGTGCCCTGGCTAAGGGGCCACAGCATGGAGGGATGGAGGTGGGGGGCGAGGGGGAGGCGGGGAAGGGGAGGGGGTATAAAGACTCCACAGGAAGCAAGTGGTGCCCTCAGCTCAGGTCTGAAACCAGCTCCCCCCATTCTTGATGTATGACCTTGAACGAGTTTCCCAGCTTTTGAGCCTCCATTTCCTCACTTGAAAGATCAGGGTGACAGAACCTCCCTCTGCTCCATGTGCAAAGTGGGGCGGGAGTGTGTCTGAGGCACGCAGCACACAGTAGGTGCTCAGTGAAGTGAAGGTCCCCACTCTCTCCTCCTCACTCCTCTTCTGCTCTGAACACATCGGACTGATAAAGAACGCTGCTCAGTTTCCAGCTGACATTCTAACTCCCATGCCTCCTGCTCCTCTCTTTTCCTTTATTGTTTTTTTTCCCCTACAACTTTGTACCTCTCCCTTCCCTGGCAGAGTTCTCCCAGCCCCCTCCTTCGCAGAGGGCAAGGAAAGGTGGGCTTCCCCGCATGCCCAGTGATATTTCAGAAGCGCTCATTAAGGGGAAGATCATGCATGCCATTTGAGTTTTAAAAGGGATTCCCATCAGAATGAGTAAAATGCTAACTTTTCGCCCGTCTAACCCACTCACCCACAGACCCTGGGGCAAAATGAAACACAACTCCGTTTCTCTACGAAAAGCTTCAGAGAGCAGGTCATTCTGGTCACCGGGCCCACGGCAGCAGTGCGACGGTCTCGGCAAATATTGCTTCTGTCACGTGTCCTGCCTCTCACTGCCTCTCTCTCAGCTGGATGTAGGTGGGAGAAAATGACAGGCCTGGGCCCTGGTCGGCCTTAATTGGAAGCCGCACATTTCTGTCCTGCAGATAGGTGGCGGTGTGGACAGGGGCTGTGTGGTCCCCATAGCTCTCTGCCAATGCACTTTCCCAGAGGTGAGGACCTCATCTCAGGTCCATCTCTGACGCCCACCTCCTTCTCTGTCTCTGGGGCCCCAGAAACATGGCTATTTCCATGGTCCTATGTCAGGACTCAAAGGGTCACTCCCTGTTAGACTTGGCCTTGGGCCTGGACCTTCTTCAGTGGGTCATCTAAGGGTCATTCCCACCCTCACTGCTTTAAGAGGTTTCTATCAGCCCTTTGGGAGCCAATGGCAGCTGATGTCAACCCCTGAAACATTTTCCCACTCAGCCTAGGAGCCTTCGTTTATGTGAATATTTGCTCTCTGGAAATGGAGACTCTACTGCTGGTTTTATAAGTTACTAGAGGCCCGGTGCACGGCATTCCTGCGCTGAGTGTGTGTGTGTATGTGGGGGGGTCCCCTCAGCCCGGCCTGTGCCCTTAAGCAGTCTGGGAGCCCTCGGGGGATGTCTGACTGACGGCTTAGGCCCACTCTCTGCAGTCGGACATCCTTAGCACTGCCACAGAGGTGCTCGCCAGCCATCAGCTATAAGCCACAAGTGGTGCTCCCCCTATGGGAGCGCACTGACCACCAGGGGGTAGCTCCTGCATTGAGCATCTGCTCCCTGGTGGTCAGTGTGCATCATAGCGACCGGTTGTTCTGCTGTTGGGTCAATTTGCATATTACCCTTTTACTAATATTATATAGGATTTCACACACGTGTAGAACATGCTACTTAGCTGCTTTGGGTTCATTCTAGCAGTCTCTGGGGCCCCAGAAACATGTCTATTTCCATGGTCCTATGTCAGGACTCAAAGGGTCACTCCCTGTTAGACTTGGCCTTGGGCCTGGACCTTCTTCAGTGGGTCATCTAAGGGTCATTCCCATCAACACCTAAGTCCTTTTCATCAAGCACAAGAGTTCCCTGTTACAGTTGGAAGAATTCTGAAATGCCAACGAGCAGTACACAGGTGATAAAGTAGGTGATGTCAGCTAGAGATGGCACATGGGGCCAGCCATGGCATCCTATGTGGAAGAAGGAAACCATTCGCTAGAACAGAGGTTGGTAAAAAGCATCCAGAACCTGCAAGCCTCCTGTGGCCACAGAGTGGTAACTGAGAAGCCCCGGATGGTAACAAAATACCCTGAACCATGTTCCGTGGTTCTGCCAACTCTTTTTACAGACAAAGGCTCAGTTTTCCCATCTGTAAAATGGAGACCACGAGGATGGACAACCTTCTAGGTATGAAATCTTGACACAATGGTTTTGTCGCTCATCTACAGATTGACCTGCTTACTAAAATCCCATTGGCTAAGCCCCTGTGCCCTTGCCCACGCCCTCACCAGTGTTTCTCTTTTCCAGGGCCGCTCCCAACAGGAGACAGTGTGCAGCAAAGACAAGGGCCGCACCACTGTGTCAACCTGCCAAAGTCCCCTTCCCCCTCCCCCCAGAGGACCAGGGGGGGCATCTTAAAGCCAGCAAGCGCGTCACTGGGACCAAGAACCAGTCCTCAGAGCCTCGTCCTGTGCTCTGCTCATCTCAGATGTGTGTAAAGCTCTATCTCAATTAGTTTGTGGCGCCTGTGGAATAAACATGTTCTGATCATTGCTGCTCACCATGACTTACGTCTACCATTACTTTCATTTAAGAAAGCCAGTTTCCTTTGGGCTCCAGAGAGAGGGCACTACTGCAACTTTCTTCCCTGTCTCCTTTTAATGAGGTCAAAGGTCAGGCAAAGGGAGTCAGGCAGTTTTAGAAGAAGCAACAGGCAACAAAGTTGGCCTCGATCAGGGGCTCCTGCAGCTTATTTGAGAGGTGAGGACGTGGTTATAGCCAGGTGTCCTACAGCTAGATGCAAGTTCACCATTTCTTTCCCCAGTAAAATCTTTCTTTCTTTCTTTCTTTCTTTCTTTCTTTCTTTCTTTCTTTCTTTCTTTCTTTCTTTCTTTCTTTCTTTCTTTCTTTCTTTCTTTCTTATTTACTACCTGGATAAGGAAGCCCCATAATGCAGTGCTCTGTGACCTCCACTGTAACTTGATGTTACAGAATCCATCTCCAGCGATCAGAGCGTGGCCACACTGGAGGGATGCTCTCAGTGGAGTAAATCCACCTCCGTGTTTTGCTGTTTACTTCCACTTTCCGTGACCCATTGCATTTGCTGGTTCTCCAGGGGTGGCATCTGGGATAGTTCCATCTCTAATGTGAGTGGGTTAAAACGATCATCTCTTAGATGCCTATACTAACTGGAGTCT
Source organism: Myotis yumanensis (assembly GCF_028538775.1). NCBI lineage: Eukaryota > Metazoa > Chordata > Mammalia > Chiroptera > Vespertilionidae > Myotis > Myotis yumanensis. The sequence continues at coordinate 15,596,912 of NW_027223770.1, forward strand.
CTCTCCCACGCCTCACCCCTCTCCTCCTCCCCGCCTTCCTGACTGTTGGTTGGCTGGGGACTGTAGGAGCCCATAACAGACAGCATGCCATCATCCCTGACAGCCTCGGTGCTCTAGGATGGGCCTGCCAAACCCATTAGGGTAATGACCGCACTGCAGAATTAGAACACTCACTCCTACACAGAGAAGAAAAAAACTGGGGAGAGAGGGAGCGGGGTTAAAATCTCTCGCTATTTTGCTTTCTTTCTTCCTCCTAGCATGTGGTGTGATTCCTCTTTCATTGTCTTTTATCACATTACAAAGATAAGCAAGTACAAACCGTATATCAGGGAAGGCAAAGGCATCATTTGGGGGTTGGGGAAGGATCCAAAAGAGCTTATTGTGCCTCGTGGTGAAGCCAGCAGCTTCATTCCATTGTCATTTCCCCACACGGGGCATGTTCGGGATGCTGTTTGCTGGGGTCTTGCAAGCTCAGCAGGCACTCACAGGATTCACTTTCCGTCTGGGGAAGGGGAGGGGCTGTTGTAGAACTTGATCATCTTTCTGACTGGGAATCGTAAAGTGCTGTTGATAATGATGATAATTAAAGTGATTTGCTAACAGTAATTAGTCCCTAGGACTCCCTTGTGGAGGTAAGAGATTGCTCCATCTGGAGGCCCAAAGAGTTGGAGTCTAAGACAGAGCTAGTCCTGTCTGGCCACGAAGGGCTGGTCCAGGCACACAGATTGAGGGCTGTGCACAGAGGAGAAGGGTGCGGGTGGCGGGGGGTGGGGGGGGCACAGCTCCGTGGGGGGCACGTTCAGCATGAGATTGACAGGATGGTTTAACGCAACAAAGAGATGTGCCCCCGCCCCCAGCCCCTGCTGAGTGTGGCCCTTTAAGACCAAGGCTGGAAGTGCACCAGTGGAAGTGGTGGGTTTTCCAGGAAGCGTCAGGTTCCCACGGAGAGAGACAGAGGGACCAGTCGCTAATACTATGTGGCTGGCGATTCGATTGGTGAGATAAGGTTCAGGCACAGGAAACTCTCACAAGCCAACGCAAGGCGAGAGATAAATGTTTTCTGGTGAGAACGATAATTTCCAATGTCCCCATTAGCTTTAGAAATAAGTCCAAATCATCTGCGTGGCATCCAATGCTCCCTGAACAGCTCTTCATCCTTACAACTTTATGGATCCTCATATCAGCTTTATTTAGTAACTATCATTCATTCATTCTATCCATCCCTCCACTCATCTACTTACCCACCCACCCATCCATCCACCTACCCATCCATCCACCCATCCATCCAACCATCCATCCATCCATCCTCTACCCATCCAACCATCCATCATCCATCCATCCTCTTAACTCACAGATACTGAGTAGGCACTGTGTATCTGCTCTCTGGAAATGTAAGTGAATTAGCCAGATAAGCTGAAGATCTCATGAACTTATGGATTAGTGTTTAGAAGAAACAGACAATATAGTAAAGAAAAAAACCATGATAGGTTCCAACAAGAAAAGGTGAAAAGGAGAAAGTAAAGCAGGAGAATGAGTCGCCGTGGGAAGGTTGGAAGACCACTGTGGATGGGATGGTCAGAGTGGGACTCTTGGAAGATGTGACATTTGAGCTGAGACCTGAATATGAGCGTTCTCTCCCCACAATGGTGGTGGGTGGGGAAAATGGAGCCGAGGCTAAGAATTCCAGGAGGATGGAACAGCAAAAGTGATGGCCCAGAGGAGGGAACGGGCTGGGTGTCCTTCAGGACTAGAAGGAAGGCTGCCAGGGCTGGAGCTCAAGGAGCTGGGGGAAAGTGGCCTGGTGGTGTCTGAGGAGAAGGTGGGACCGGAGGGTGGCGGGCCATGCCAGCTCTGGCAAGGCATCCAGATTGCTTTCTATGTGTGTGGGAGCCAGTGGAAGGTTTTAAGCAGAGAAGTAATGTGATTTGCTTTGCGTTTCAAAATCTTTTAAAAACGATCAGTGCTTGTCGTTTCCAAAATACACATTTCCGTGCCGCTATAGAGGCTGTCCCCTGGGACCTCCCCCTGCATTGTGTTCACCTGTCCGTCTCCTACGCAGCCTTTGAGATCTAGCTCAGGCATCTCGCCCTCGGTGAAGCCTTCCCCGACCTCACCGTGGGCCCCATCTCCTGCCAACCACTCCTTTCTCTTGCTCCTTTGCTGCATGCTTCTCACACGCTTCTAACATTGCACAAGTCTAATACACTGCCACCACGTGCTTACATGTGTCTCTCCTAGTGAAGGGCTGGGAACATGGGAGAGGCTTAATAGGTTTGACAAGGGCCAGTAGTCAGGGTAGACGCCACAAAAGCCAACCTTGAAAGATGCATAGAATTTTGATAGATTGGCAAAGAGAGGCTAGAGCGACCCAAACCCTGCAGTATCTGCTCAAGTCAACATGAGACACGATGGAGGGATATCTGTCATTGAAAAGGGGCGCTCACCTCAGTGAACACCATGCGACCCTTTCCTCTCTCCAGGAGAACGCCAGCAATCAGTTAATGAGAATGAGAGATGTTGACTTGCATAGGCCACTCATGCATTTTGCATATTTCCATTTAACACTGAAATGCACGGACAGACTTCTCAATCCCCTAGTTCGCCCTTTCCTTCATTTAGCAACTTTTAATTAAGCGCCTCCTGACGATGCTGCTTAGTGCAAGGCCCTGTGAAGGATCAGAAAGTAGACATTTGTCTTTGGTGAGTTCACAGGGCAGAGGCAGAGGCAATGCATGGTCTCCAGCTCGGATTCTGGAATCAGAAGAGGTGGGTCTCAGACTGACTCTGACAAGTGGATTGTGGGCAACTGGCTTCGCCTCCTTGAGCCTGGGTTCCTCCTGTATAAAACGAGGGTGGTGATATATACCTAGGAGGGTTGGGTTGGCAGAGTTGGGCACAGAGCTATGGCTCTGTGAATCGCAGCTGTTGGTTATCAGGGTTTTCCCAGCTCTCTCTATGGGAGGATTTGCAGGTCCTATTAACAACTACTGGTTAGAGTCTAACCGTTAGACTCTATCTAGGAGTACCTAGCTCCCTTCCTTCCCCAATACCAAGGCTAAGTCCAATTAACTGCACCTCAACTTGGAACAGGGATTGAGCATGTCACTGGGAAGCCTGCATTGGGTGAGCGCAGTGGGACAGAGGAGCCCCCCTCTTTTTCCTCCAACTGTGAGCAGAACCTACCCATCTACTTCCTTTCTCTTCTCTTGCCTTAAATAGGCCTCAAAGAGATCATGAATTGATTTCCCCGGGCCCACAGATACCGGAGAGTCTTCCGGTCTGCTCCCCAACCCCTGCCCTTCCCTGCCAGCCAGTCACTTTCTCATCCTATCACTGCAGCCGCAGAGGCGTCGGGGGTCAGTGAGTGGGCTGAGAAAGCGCAGACAGGAGATTCCTTCCTGCCAGGGGATTCTGAATAGATAATAATCGTCTGCAGATGGCAATTAACAGAACCTTTTAAGAAAATGCCTTGATGGCTATAAAATGAAAGGCGCAGCACAACGTCCCTCTTGTTACAAGTCATTACGGAGACGGCCTGTTCTGCCTGCCGCGCGGAGGTTTTGAAGGAGCTGATATTTCCACCAGGTCATGTTGAACGAGAGAGATTCCCTCGACTTTCATCTGCCTCTCTTGGGGCTCGTCCTCCAAGATGGCATTTGAGGACCCGAGTTGGATCTTCTTAGAGCCCTGGCCCTGGCTGTACTGACAATCAGCTCCCCGTGAAGATGGAAGGGGCCGAAAGAGGAACTAACGTTTACAGCCAAGTGTCATATACCAAGTCTGGGTGAGCGGTTTTTATTGTCTTTATCACAGTCATCCTTAATACCTGGCAAGCAAGGAAGTTTTTCCCCCTCGCTTCATCATTTAATATATATATATAATTGATTTCAGAGAGAGGAAGGAAGAGGGAGAGATAGAAACATCAAGGATGAGAATCATTGATCGGCTGCCTCCTGCACGCCCCCTACTGGGGATCGAGCCTACAACTCGGGCATGTGCTCTTAACTGGAATCGAACCCAGGACCCTTTGTTCTGCAGGCAGATGCTCTATCCACTGAGCCAAACTGGCTAGGGTTCGCTTCATCATTTTTTAACAGATGAGAAAACCGAGGTTTGAGAGGTTAAACGCCTTGCTTGAGGCCAATTAGCAGAGATGACACGTGAACTTGGACCTGCCTGATGGGAGCCCGTGCCCTTTTCTACTCCCCAACACTCTGCGCACCCGCACGTCTTCCCCGCAGAGTTTAAACAGTTATTCATTATCCATGTGTCTAATGATTTGTTTGCCTCTTTTCTTGACTTTGTTGTAGGCTTTTCCCAGGGCAGGGCGTCACTGTCTTTCCTACTCAGCACTGCGTTGCCAGTGCTGTGGGCAGTTAACAAATATTTGCTGAATGAATGATTGGTTTCCTCTGTGGCCCTGAATCATTAGATGTGGCCAAAGGAAGATCATCTGGGGGTCAATCGATATCTTTATTAAAAGACATTTTCACGTGAAGCAATAGATTTGGTACAGGCTAACCCTCTGACTAGATGTGGCTTTTTATCCCTCAATCAAGGTCCAAGACCCATCTCTACCATTCCTTTGTGGACAGGCCGAGCATGCGTTGATGGAAAACAGCACCCTCTTGCCTTAATTATATCCTAACTAGAGGCCAAGTGCACGAAAGTCGTACATGGGAAGGGTCCCTAGGCCTGGCCGGCAATCTGTGGGGTGACCGGTAGGGCAATCAGGCCCCCCGCCCCCCACCCCACTCGCATCCACCTTGGCTGGCCTGGGGCCTGTGGACTGGAGGCAGCTCCTGCATTGAGCGTCTGTCCCCTGGTGGTCAGTGCACACCATAGCAACCAGTCCTCTCACTGTTCTGTCGATTTGCATATTAGGCTTTTATTATATAGGATTATATAGGATATCCTCAGATTCGATCCTGCCTCCCTAAGCCCCTCCTTCTCCCCCTGCTTCCTGTGCAAGGTGATGAGAGGGGCAGTCTCAGGGAACCATGGTCTCTCCACCCATCTGGAGAAGGAGAAGTTCTAGCTGATTCTCTGGGAAGACAGAACAAGGCCAGCTCCCAGGTATGGCTCAGCTCTTAGCTTTTCTAGCCCCCAAAACCTGCCAGAGTGCCTTGATGAAATCTCCAAGTGTCAGCTGGGAGAAAAGATGCATTACACATTTAAAACAAAAAACAGCCCGGCTGGGTGGCTCCATGGTTGAGCATTGACCTATGAACCAGGAGGTCACAGTTCAATTCCTGATCAGGGAATATGCCCCGGTTGCAGGCTCCATCCGCACTGTGGGGACATGCAGGAGGCAGGCGATCAATGATTCTTATCATCGATGTTTCTATCACTCTCTCCCACTCCCTTCCTTTCTGAAATAAATACAAATATATTAAATCAAACAAACAAACAAACAAAAAACAACAATGATAGGATTTGGGGCAGGAGAGTTCAGGAAAAAGGCAACCTTCCTTCCTGGTCATGTTTTGGAAAAGCAGACCCTCAACCTGGAGGCTGCTAAGACCGTTTCTGGGACTGAGAACAGTAAGCAGCACAGGCAGGTGGGACTGAGCCCAGCAGCTCCTCCCACGTAGGGGGCTTAGAACTGGAGGCTGTTTGTGAGAAGGAATCTCCAGCTGCCGGTGGGAGGCGCAGGTGAGCCATCAGGTGGGTAAGAAAGAGCAAAGGGGAGGGGCAAGTTGGTCATTGATGCTTTTGACATGGCACCTGCCTCTTCTGCACTCGTCTCACCACCTCATGCTTCAGTCTGGGAGGCTTTAGAAAGGCCAAGCCAGCATTTCTCCAAGTGCGTCCACAGGTACCCCGATGAAGTCACCTGGGGGTTCCCTAATCAAGCAGCCCCTGGGGCCTTCTCCTCCTGTCCGGGGGGTGTTTCTTCCCAGGTCTCAAGTAGCTGCTTGCTTGCCCGTTAGGTGTCAGGGCCTTAGCTCCCACGCCAGTGCCACATTGAATGAGCCAAGACCTTCCCAGGGGCTGGGAATCTGCTTGTTGAATGCTCCCCAGGCTATTCTCACGGACATTAGAACTGGGCCCCTGAGCTACCTTATGTCCCAAGGTGTATCCTCTGAGTAAGCGGGGACGGGGGTGGGGGGGTACCCTAGGAACCATCTGGTGGCATCGCTGATCTCGGGTACACCACTAAAGGTATCCTGGTTCTCTAAAAAGTTCCGACGGGGAAAGACTGAATGTGTCTCATTCACCAGTGCTCTTAGACCCCAAAGTCCTGGGAATGAAGGACTCTTTGAAATCACTGCCACTCAATCTCTTGATGTTACAGGACGGTGATGGTTAATGTCATGTGTCCACTGGGCTGGGCCACGGTGCCCAGGTGCATGGTCAAGTGTATCGAGGATGTTTCTGTGAAGGTGGTTGGGAGGAGAGCAGCAGTGAGTTGGTGGACTTGGGTAGAGCAGGTTGCCTAGCACAGCGGGTGTGTGCAGTGGGCAGAGGGAGGGCGGAGAGTGGATTTGGGCTGCACACTCCACATCCCAGCAACGCACTTGTATGTCGTGCACCTCCTCCAGGGTGAGGCGGAATGGGGCTCCCGTCAAGTTGTCAAGTCCCTTCAGCGGTTGGAGAAACTGTCCTCTGGACGGCTGAACCCTTGGGCCGGGCTGGCCTCCAGGGCAGGGCTGTCCCAGGAGGCTGACCCGTGTGTGGAAGAAGCCGGATCTGCTCCTCAATGGAAACCAAGCTGAGAGTCGCACCCGCCACAGCCTCCGAGGCCCCCGGAGGTGCTGCCCCTGCTGCTCGCTGCTCCATAGAAAGCCTAGGGCATGGCCTATAAGCTGCTCCGCCCCACGGCACCCCGGGAAGCACCCCCTGCTGCACCCCAGGATTCCTAAGTGTGGTTTATCTTAATAAAACAGTAACCCAGTTTTTCACTATGTTATTGATAACCAGCTGTCCACTAGGTTTGCATGTTTCTAAGCAATTAGAGCAAACGACAAACACCTCACTCCCCGGGTCTGAACAGCTCCTCATTCTAGAAATCACTGCAGGTGCCTGGTTGTTCTGGAAAGAGTATGCGAGCCTCGGGAGGCAAGCAGAGCTGCTGCCTGCCAGATGCGCTCGCTTAAGGAGTCATCGACTGAAAAATTCAGAGGGATGCCTGGGAAGTTGGTCCCTGGCAGCAAAATGGAATTCTCCCCAGTCCTACTGAGCTAAGCACCGGGTTACATGTCTCTCCCAACAGCACGGGTGACCCTTCTGGAAGGTGTCCACGTAAGCTCTGTGCAGGGGACATGGGTGGTGAGAACTCCTGGTGTCCTGGGCAGTAGAGGTGCCAGACTGGAGCTGACTCCTAGCCCAGTGCTCTCTCCAGCCACCACCACCCCGCCCAGGCTTCTGTCCCTGCCCCTCTGGTGACAGGAAGAGATGCGTAGGGAGAACTCGAGCATCGCCATGCAAGTCACCTTTTATCACCTGCAGGGGGAAATCGCCTCACCTGTGAGCTCCTGGAATCATGGAAATATTTTTATCACTGCTTTCCCGCTCACAGCACGTTACAACCACTTATCTGATCACCAATTTCCTGTTCGATGGGGAGCTCCTTGAGGAAGAAATGCTTCATGACCTGTGTCCCTGGTACCTTCTAGGACGTCTAGAAATAATGGTACCTCAAGCGTGACGGTCAAATAAGCTAAGGAATGGGAGAGGGGAGACTGACCCGCTATACACTTGTAAAGACCACGATGGGTTTCCTTCCCCTTTCTCTCGCTCTCTCTTTTTTTTAATCCTCACCCGAGGATATTTTCCCATTGATTTTTAGAGAGAGTGGAAGAGAGAGACAGAAAGACAGAGAGAAACATCGATGTGAGAGAAACACATCAATTGGTTGCCTCCTGCACGGGCCCCAACCAGGGCCTGGGCTGGGGAAAAGCCTGCAACCGAGGTAAGCGACCTTGACCAGAATCAAACCCAGGACCCTTCAGTCCACAGGCCAACGCTCAATCCATTGAGCCAAACTAGCCAGAGCTCTCTGTTTTGTTTTAACGATAAGAAATCCGTGCTAACTGTACAAAAGAAAAATGAAAAACGAAAAACAAAACTAGAGACGATCCAAAAAGAATAAAATAAAAATTATTCAACCCCGATGATTCCCACCAGTGATAATACATTTAACATTTCAGTAGATAGCCTGCCACCCATTTCTAGGGCTATATATTCATGAAATTCACATATTTTCCTTTTTAATTAAAAGGGGACCATACTATGTATGTTGTCTGCTTCTGGCTCCTTCGCTTCACATAAGATTGGAAACGAGGGCCAGCAGGCCAGGGGGTTTGTCTCGAAGCTGTGTTTGCACAGCAATCGCCCATTTTTACTGAGATGGCATCTCTGATGAGAGGCTCAGTTGGCATGAACATCTTTCCATGCAAACACAGACCCGGGGGTGAGTTGGAATGTAGGAGACCAGCCCTCAACTCTTGCAATTTGTATTACTTTTATATTTTTGCTATGACAACAATGCTGCAATGACTAACCTTTTAGCCAAATCTTTGCACAAATCCCTAATTTTTCCTTAATTTCCATTGCTAGGATAGAAGTTTCTGGAACATGGTTGCATATTTTGAAAAGTATTGCCATACTGCTCCCCAGAGAGGTCATACAACGTCCAGCCCCATGAGCGGTGCATGGAGAGTCCCATGTCTGTTTGGACGGAAGGTGTCAGGTAGTCCAGGCAACCCCCAAGATGAGCTACTTCAATTCCATCTGAAGACCCGTGTGTATCACTCCAGGGCAGAAGCAAGGGCATGCTTAGTAGTTCATCGTCTACCAGATGTTTGTGCTCAGTATGATGAGCCATGCAGTTGTTTACCTGCCTCTGGACACACACCTGAGGTCACAGATATGAACGTTCCTAGCCCAGTGCCTGGTCCACAGCAGACACTCAGCAGACGCTCCTGCCATCGGTGCCATCACTGCCGCCGTGGGCACAGCCTTTCTCATCCTGTATCCGGTGGTTGTCTCCAGCCACCTGTCTTGGAAACCTCCCCTATTATCCTCTAAGCCAGAGTAATTTATAAAAAGTGTAAGGTGGACCATGACATTCCCTTGCTTCACTGTCTTTAGCGGTTCCCCACTGTCCATGCACTGAAGTCTGGACTCTTTGGGGAGACTGAGGAGGCTCCCTGAGCCCCTGCAGCTTCATTTCCCACGAGTCTCCCACACTTGCTCACATCTCGGTTATATTCTACTCGGGGCCTCTTAGCAGGATTCAGCCCTTTATTCCTCTGTGACTGGGAAGAGGGCTATTCTCTCTCCCCCAAACACATCTGTTTCCTTTCCGACCTTGTTTGTTACAGAAGTGGCTACTGGGAAACTGATACTAGGGCTTTTCTGACTACCCCACCCAAGCGATGCCATCCTCACCTTCTATAGTCCCAGGGTACGCGAGCACTGACTAGGTGTGACATGTCTCCCGTTGTATTGTAATGATCGCTTTCTTGTGTATCTCACAACTAGACCGCTGAGAATCACACCCTTGTTTTACTTTACATTCTCAACATCTGACACCAAGACCAATACACAGTAGGTGCTTAACAAATGCATTTTGAATGAATGTGTGAGTGAAATGATAATATCCTCCCATCCTTTCTTCTTTCTTTTCCCATCACACCTGTTTTACTTTATATCCCCATTCTCAGCATCTGACACCAAGATCAGAACACAGGAGGTGCCTAATAAATGCTTCTTGAATGAATGTGCGAGCGAAATGATAATATTCTCCCATCCTTTCTTCTTCCCTTTATTCCATTTGTCCAGCTACAGGGCTCCATCCACAACAGTCACTAGGCAGCAAATGAGTCATCATAACATTTCCTCTTATTCAGACAGTGTTGCCGGTTTCCCGAGCTCATGACATGCCATCCTGCTTCCTTCTTAGCACCAAGCAGGTTCCTGTGAGAACCAAGTGCTCTGCCACCCTCTGTACCTTCGGGAGGAGGCACAGTGCTGGTGGGGGCGGAGAAGACAAGCTCGAGGTCAGTCCCCCAGTGGAGTGGGTGCTGGGCGGAGTCTGGCTTCATGGTCTCCATGGGAAGCCCCGTGTCATATATGGGAGGGAGGGCTGCTGTTTTGGGACCACAGATAGGGCTTACAGCGAAGGGAGGAGATGAAAAGGAATCAAGAGAGGGGAGGGAGCAGGAAGGAGAGAGAGAGAGAGAGAGAGAGAGAGAGAGAGAGAGATTCATAGGGAGAGATTGCAGACAAGAAGGAGACAATGAGGAAGGGACAGGAACCCACACTCGCGTGGGCTACGGTGTGAAGAGCAGTATCTTCCACTGACACAACCTGAGGGGTGTGCGGGAGAGAGCCTCTGCCTTTTCCTCAATGCCATTAATTACTCTGTGGCTTTAAATAAAACCCGGCGATTGGTGGGGAAGCCTGACAGGGCTTCTTTTAACTTAATGCTTGCTGAACCATCCCTTCTATCTCACTTACCTGATGTGGAACATATGCTGGGATCAGAGTGACAGAGAATAAATCACCAGATTTGCTTGGCTTCTTTGAAAAATGAATCTGGGGCCTGAGATTTCTCATCAGTATATATCTTCCCCGAGCAGCCTCCTGACAGCAAATCAAGCTCGGAGGATGTCCTGTGCATGAGGAAACCGGTACCCAGAAGTGCCCAGATGCCCTCCTCTGGCAACGCATCCATCACCTCGGGACGCAGGTCTGGCCACCTGTCCTAGGCCGGCAGGTGTTTCCAGGTGAGATCTGAGAGCTGAGATCGGAGGCCTCGGGTACACCTGCGGTCTGTAGGTGAATTCAACTAGTGTATCCAGGATGGAGTTTTCAATCTGCATCTGAAACCCGCCACCACAGTGAGGGAGGCTTCCTGCAGGGAGGCGCAGGCGAAGGCCCAGGGCCAGGAAGCCTGGGGGAAGCGTGGTTCATCCCAGCTCTGCCACCTGCAGCATGAGTGCACCTCAGTCTCTTCATCTATAAAATGGGGCGGAAGCAGCCTTCTGGCTTCGTTTGCCTGAGTTCCAATGTCAGTCATCCTCTCCCCGTTCTCCCGTCCCCATTCTCACTGCTGGTTCCAGTGAGTTGTAAGGTTCCAGCACCACCCCTTGCCTGTGTCAGATGCTAAATAAATGTCACTTTCCCTCCCTGGAGGGTGCAAGAACTCCCAGGCCTCGGGGATGAACCAGAAGGAGAACCTGGGAATTTTTTTATTTATTATTATTATTTAAAAATATCTCTTATTGATTTCAGAGAGGAAGGGAGAGGGAGAGAGAGATAGAAACATCCATGATGAGAGAGAATCATGGATCGGCTGCCTCCTGCATGCCGCACACTGGGGATCGAGCCTGTAACCCGGGCATGTACCCTGACGGGGAATCAAACCATGACCTCCTGGTTCATAGGTCGATGCTCAACCACTGAGCCATGCCAGCCGGGCTGGGAAGCACTTTTAACTGGATATTTGCATCAGGATAAAAGGGGTGTGGCTCTGTGTGTGGTGTGGATGCCAGTTAGGTGGTGGCGCTCAGCCCACACCTACTGCTCTCTGACGGTACTTGCGGGAGAACACACTCTGCTGGCACTCTGGTGCCTGGCCTTTCCGTTTCACATCTGTGTGATGTTGGACAAGTCATGTATTCAGTGCGACGCAGGGGGTCCTGTGCCCCCCAAAACATAAGAACAACACTGCCGATGAACAAGCCTGGGGAATATGGTTAGACTGAGATTAGACAGCAATTTGGAGTTCATATCAATAGTCAGAAAAATGTTCAAGCCTGGCCGGTGCGACTCAGTGGTTGAGCATCGACCTATGAACTAGGAGGTCACGGTTCAATTCCCGGTCAGGGCACAGGCCCGGGGTTTCAGGCTCGATCCCCAGTGTGGGGCCTGCTGGAGGCAGCCAATCAATGAGTCTTTCTCATCAAGGATGTTTCTGTCTCTCTTTCCCTCTCCCTTCCTCTCTGAAATCAATAAAAAAAATATATTTAAAAACTGTTCAAACCTCTTGACTCAGTCACCCCACTTTTGTGAATCTGTTCTACAAAATAATTCTAAACATCAAGAGATCTTTTAGCGTAATAGCAAAAACAGCCCAAATGTTCAACAAATGGTCCGCAGACTTGATGGAATATCATGAACCCTTGAAATGATTGTTTATAAGAGTTATATTATATGAAAAGTGCATATGATAACTATGCTAAATGAAAAAGAAAGGAATGATAAAAAATATAAGTAAAGATAATTACTACTATGTTAAAATATGCATAAGAAAAAGACTCAAAGGAAATTCACCCAAATGCTAATGGTGCTTGTATTAGACTGGTGGGATTTGAGTTGACTCTTTTTCTTTCTCTAGTTTCTACATTTTCTGTGATGTGGTAATATTACATCCTTATGGAAGAAATTATTTTAAAATATGTCAAGTCCTATCCCCAATGCATATGGATAGTAGAAAGTGGTTCCGCTGTATTTCTGGAAAACGTCATCATGGTCATCAATAATAAAAGAACCTTAATAAAAATTAACAGCATTAAAACAAACACAGCCTAGGAAAGAACGGTGTAATGACTTCCTCAGGCAGGCACACTGACTTCCTCCAGGATCAATTTGGGGGTCTATTCTTCTCCAAGTGGTTGAGTTTTGTCCAGCGAGGCTGACCTGGGGAAGCTGGCCAACTCCGGGCTTGCCTGCTGCTCAGTGCTGGGCAGCCAAGGAGCTGCCTTGCCAGCCCTGTGCCCACACTCCCCGCCCCAGCGTCTTGGTCTGAAGGATGGAGCACCAGTTGTGCTGGTCCTGCTTGCAAGGCTCTCAGGATGGAGCCCTGGCTGGATCTCCTGATTGGACTGGAGCTCATGGATAGGCAGCCAGGAGTTGGTAGGACAGGGGATGGAGAACAGGAATGACGGAAGGGCAGCACTTAAAGGGACAGGAATAGAGCTGGTCTTTCTGAAGGAGCAATCAGTAGCAATTGTTCCTGCCATGGGGGTCTGAAGGGAGAGGCAGGGGCTCTCTGCAAACCCCTGTTGTAGTTAGAGGACATCTTGACCGATGGAGCATGGCTGGCTTTGGGCTTTTGTCCAAATAATAGCAAAGAAAAGGCCAGCATGGGGCCAGTTATGTTATCAGTAGGAGGATGGGCCAGAGGTAATTTTTTAAAATATATTTTTTTATTGATTTCAGAGAGGAAGGGAGAGGGAGAGAGATAGAAACATCAATGATGAGAGAAAAGCATTGATCGGCTGCCTCCTGCACACCTCCCCCCCCCCCCCCCCCCCCACTGGGGATTGAGCCCTCAACCTGGGCATGTGCCCTGACTGGGAATCGAACCATGACCTCCTGGTTCATGGACCAGAAGTAATTTTATCGGATCCAGGAGCTGCTCACAGGAGAGAACAGCTGACATAATGAAGGTCAGGATGACAAAATGATGGTGCCCATCCACGTCCAGCTGCGTGGGTTTGTCACCTCCTGTCCTACCTGATCTGGGATCCTCTGTGATGGGCAAGGTGTGGGCCACAAGGAAATGGCCTGCTTTGTGCAGGAGGAGTTTGCGTAACTAATAAAATCACCAGGGCCCCTGGCTCATGCTGTCTTCAATCCCATAACTTAAATCCTTGCCAAATGCTAAGAAGGATAAACTCAAACCAACCCCACCCAGATCAACATCAGCACACCCAAACACAGAATAGAACTTTCACCCCACCGTTTGCTTCCCAAAGCTGACGAAGGGAGACCCAACTCTCTGTGCCAGCTTCTGGCATCTTCGTTTCATGTTTTTCACTAGAGGAAAAGACAGCTGGTCCTTTTTGCCTGGAAAGATGCATTTTTAATGAATGTAAATGTTCTTTGAGCTCCTTCATTGGGGGGGGGGGGGGCACAGCTTGGAGAGCTAGTCTCAGGGAGACAATGACTTGCTTCTTGCCATTTGCTTTCCCTTTCACACCTGATGGAGGTGGTGAATGAAGCTCAAACTGTCTGCCTGGCCATTGTTCCTGAGCCTGTGCCCGGGGCCAGCAGACACAGCTTGCTCAGAAGAGGACTCTCCTGATGAGCTGGCCTCCCTGGATTGTTTTCTAACAATGGGAGCTGGTCTACCCAGACACATCTACTCTTCACCCTGCTTCCTCTCGGCATTCACCCAGGTTTTATTTATTAAAAATCTACCACATGCCAGGAACTATTCTATTTCATCCTCTTAACAACCCTACGATATAGCTGCTGGCGCTGTTATCATCCCCATCCCCACCTTACAGATGGGAATGGAGCACTGAGAGGTCAATATGCTACAAACATTGCTGTCCTTGTAACCATGACAATACTCTGCCTCCCCCAGTACCTGACATCTGCTAGGCAGTGTGAGGGTGTGGGGATGGGGATGGTGCTGGGGTCGGATAGAGGTGAGAAACGCTCAGTAGCCGCCCTCACGATCTGCAGGGAAATGTCTCTAACCATTCCCTTGCCCCGCCTACGGGACTGCACTGCAGGGCCCAGTCCTCCTGCATTCATCTTGGTCTCAGGGGGCCTCCACTTCCACTGGCTGAGACATGATTCTTCTGCACTGACTCAAATGCATCCCACGTTTCTGCAGGCTCTGCAGCCCTTGGCCTTGAGACTCAGGCAGGACTGGGCTCCTTTTCTTACCTCTCTGCCCTGACCCCTACCTCACAATAGCTCTGCAGAATGAAAACTCTTGTCAAAGAGACCTGAGGGAACAGCATGGCCACTTCTTGGAATGCTGGGCTGGAGGGGAATCTGAAGAGGTAAGCTCACCTCGGAGAGGTCTGCTCTAGGGATGTAAGGAGGACCTATGTTCTGCCAGGCCATGCTTCAGTTTCTAGGATGTTCAGGTTAAAAGCCAGCTTCAGACTCACCCAAACCATCATCACCAGCTCTTCCCGCTATTGGTCACAGCGGCCTGACAATCACTATCAGAAGAATGGATTGCTTTGACCTGGAGACAGAGCTGCTGTGCATTGTATGACTGGCATTGTAGGAAAAGGAGGAAAAAAACAACAGGCTGTTTTATAGATTTCAGTTCCCAAATCATAAGCTCCATTTGTAGAAACGCTGACTTCTAAATAATCATCATCGTCAAAGTGGGGTATCTGTTAAGGGCCTCTTAGTGTGAGAGGCTGAGCACCGTGTCCAGCAAACCCAAGCCACTGTCTTTGCCCGGTGACAGGCTGGGTTTGCCCTGCTCTGCACTCCATGCCCTGTGAAGAACGCTGTCTTGTAAAGAGGTTGTCATCCAGGCGTCTGCCTCTCCCATAAGACCATGAGCTCTTTGGGGCAAAGATGACTCTTCATTCCTTTTGCACCCCAGTGCCTCGTAGCCTGGGCACACAGGAGGCACTGAATGTACGTTTGTTAAATGTTGATGACTCTCATGTTGTATGGAGAAACTAGATATTGCCACCACCAATTCTACAGAACTACCACACCTGCATTCCTCCTTTCCTTCTTCCATCCTCTCACGCCGAAAGCCAATCCTTCACAATGTGCTCTGTGTCCATCTCCTCCTTCAGTCATCTCCTCTCTTTCTTGCATCCAAAGTTCCTTCTCACTTCTTTGGATCATTCCCATTAGACAAGAAGCAAGCAAACCCATACTCAGCTACCTCCTGGTCCTGCAATCTCCCCTAGACCCCACACCTTATTCTGGCTGTCACCCCATTTCTCTGTGTCCTCCCCAGGCAAACTTCTGCAACAAGTTGTCTATGCATGTGAGTTCCCCTTTGTCGCCTCCCATTCAATCGTGAGCTTACTTTCTCTGGTTTATACCCTATGGTGACACAAACTTGTTTTTGTTAAGGTCACTGTCAACCCTTAAGTTGCTAAATCTTGGGGTCCATCTGCCCACCTCCAACTTACTTGAGTTGCGGGAAACATTCCACACAGTCGTCTACTCCCAACCCCTCCAAATACATGTTTATCAGATTCAATGACAGAGCACTCTGTAGTTTCCCACTCATGCCTCTATTTAGCTTCTTCTCAATCTCCGTGGTAGGTTCCTGTTCCCTACACATAGGACCCTGACCTTGACCTCTCTCTTTAATAATCTCATCAATTACATCATACCTGGTTGACACTTTCTATGTTTATATCTCCAGCCCAAACTTTCCCATGATCTCTAACTGCCTACTTGACACCCTCCCTTGATTGTCTCCCAAGCACCTTAAACTGACGCCATTTCAAGCCAACCTCTTCCATCTCGTTGTTCCCCCCAGACCACTTCCTTTCCTTGTCTTCTCATTCTCGGTAACTAAGATCTCTGTGCACCTAGTTGCCCAAACCAGAATTCTGAGTGTCGTCTCTAATTCTCTCACCCACTCTGTTTGAGTGGTCCTCTCACTCCCCTGATTTTTTCATTTCTCTCTGGTCCATTGTGTCTCTTTTCCTCATTTGAGATTGCACTACATCCTAGGAAGATGCTGATTAAATACAAAGACTTGGTGCACATGCACAGTAAGTGTGTTGTGGATGACGAATGGATAAGAGAATGGGTGGACATAAAAGGAAAAGCCAGACTCCTGGATACCCTGTTACACATGTAGTCTCCTAGCCTTCCTAGAAAAAGGCTCGCCTCTGATGGGTTTGGTGCCATTGGTCATGGAACTTAACCAGATGAGACTAGCAACACCCAACTCACAGGGTTATTGTCAGGGTCCAATGGCATAGCATACGCATCTAGTTAGTGCTCAATTCATGTTTAATGAACAAAAAATCTGTAATACCAACAACCTATCCACTTGATCAATGATTTTTTCTTACTGTTTTGGCACGTTACACCAAGCCTGAGGTAAACCTAGACAACATATGAACAAATGAATAAATAATGAGCACATATCAGAGGAGAGAGTGATTTCAGCCCTGTTCCCAGGCATAGTGAGATGGGTGTCAGTCGGATGTCAGTCAGGGGCTTCTTATCTTTTGTCCCTGCCCCTTTCTCCATCACTGCCCAGACTCTGCCTCTGTCTTCTGTTCCTGCGCCTGCTCCCAGAGGGGCAAATGATGGATGGAAACATCATAAACAAGAATAATGCCTATTGTGCTCTGCTTAGAAATGGCCTGTGTTCTTCTGAAAATTATGAATAAAATAATATACTGACTAAATTGGGTATGGAGGATTTACAATTGAGAATGCAAATGAAAATGAGGTCACTTGTAAGGTTTGGGTGGGGGAAAAATGGTCCCTGAACAGGCTTTTTCAACTGCTAGGACGCTAAGGAAAAACCATATTTGTGAACAAAGAATCAGAAATCGCCTCCGAGCACTGCCTGCCTGCTGTAGAGGTAGGGGCTGTGTTTAGGAACCTCTATTGAAGGAAGAGTACACTTTTGGGAGGGTCTGCACTGACAATTGGGGTGTTACTTGTTAACCTGATGAGATGGAAACGGTTGATGTATGAAATCCTAAAGGGAGGGCAGAAAATCTCTCTATATAAAAACCTAAGCGACCGTTACAACCAGTCAACAGAACGACCAGTTGACCAGTCGCCATGATGTGCACTGACCACCAGGGGGAAGACGCTCAATGCAGGAGCTGCCCCCTGGTGGTCAGTGCGCTCCCACAGCAAACCTCCCAAGGCCAGCCAAACTCCCGTAGTCCCTCGCCCTGGCTGGCTGGCCAACTTCCTGCAGTCCCTCCACCCCGGCTGGCTGGCCCCAATCGGCCGTGATCGCCAGCCAGGCTGAGGGACCCCAACTGTGCACGAATTTGTGCACTGGGCCTCTAGTGTTATAATAAAAACCCCAATATATAGTCCCTGGCCTGGGCACAACCCAGCCAGCTACCAACTCACTGGCTTCTGCTCACGGGGTCGCATCTGGGCCTTGGCGCATGGGAAACGGAAACTGGACACTCCTAATGCTTATGGGATTGGCAGAAAATTGTACACATCATGCAGATCTATTTCCTTTTCAAAAGCAATGAGTTCTTAGGGCACTTAAGGAAATGAGCAGCTAAGGAAAGGGGGCCGGAGCCACACTCTTTGGAGGCAAAGAGATCTGGGAGCAGTTTCTGAGCCAGTGGATCAGGCTGTGGTTCCGGACCATCAGCCCCAGCCCGCCCTGGTCCTGTCCCCAGACCCCAGGCCAGCTGGGGGAAGGGTGAGTTTACCCTTTCAAACCTCCCTTAGTTCCCCTGGATATGAATGCCGAGTTAAGGGTCTGATAAGTTAGCTGGAGGGTGAAGGAAAGAGAGAGGAGACACAGATGCCAGGAGGAGAGACCAGCCCCAGATGACACCAGGAGCTCAGCAGGAGGCTCATGCAGGCCCAGGTGGACACCACTGCTCATCTATCGGGACCACATAGAAGAGTCAGGGCCAGGCCAGGGTGAGTCCTTCTTAAGAGGACCAATGGGAGGAGTTGCAGCGAGAGGGCGTACATGTTAGCTGTGCCGTGCCTGCCCGGCCTCAGCATACCGGGCTCAGCATGCCAGGTTCATCGCCAGCCTGGGGCCTGGGCAAAGGCTCACACAGGCATCGGGAAAAGCATGAATCAAAAATGACAGCACATATTTCATGCTGAATCATTACCTCTCCTGGTTATTCTGTTATTCATACAGCCAATAATAAGCCACGGTGCTATCATGTCTTCATTTAATTTGCTACTTAGACTAACCTTTCACTAGGATGCCTTTGCACCCATGGGGGACGTGGGTTTTATTTTATTTTTGCTAATGTAATAAAGTTGGGAATTCTGAAGATGCTGCTCAGTCTCTAGAGGTGACCGAGGGAGTGGCGAGGGGAAGGGAAAAAAAAGGCGAGACGCAAAATAAGATCTGACTGATTATGTATTAAAACGGGGAACAAACCCCCAAAGATCTGGCTAAGGGATAGACGGGAGGGGCTCACTTGGAGTTAGTTTCCTGCTGCTGGTTGGCAGGTCTTGCAGTGCCGGGGGCGGGCACTGCTGAATCCAGAGGGAAGGACGGAGCACAGGGGAGCCAGTTCCGGATGCTGAGGAGGGCCCTGGACAACCTTGGGAGCGGAGCTGGCACGCACCTTAATCGGAGCCGGTGGCCTAAGTGCTGCGATTTGTAACTGACACTGAAATTCTCCTCTTTCCCATGTGAAGTGGGGGGCAGGCCCCCCCGGGGTAACAGGCCCTAGATGTGAACACCACGTCCCTTTTGTGCTAAGAACCGCCCTCTCTCCTGCTCCTTTTAATTTTTTATTTATTTTTTTAGATATATTTTTATTGATTTCAGAGAGGAAGGGAGAGGGAGAAAGAAATGTCAACGATGAGAGAGAATCATTGATCAGCTGCCTCCTGCACGCCTCACACTGGGGACTGAGCCTGCAACCCTGGCATGTGCCCTGACCAGAATCAAACCATGACCTTCTGGTCTATAGGTTGACGCTCAACCACTGAGTCACGCCGGCCACCCCCCGACACCTCTTGTAAATCCAAAAAAGAAGTGCTAGGATTCAGAAATACCTACAATACGCGTCACTCCTGCCTTTACTGTAGGAAACAGGATTGTGGGGCTGTAACCTTCAGGATGACCTCAAGAATAATGAGCCCCAGGCGCCTTTCAGCTCCATTAGTGACTCAGATGCAACCCTCTGTCCCCAGCGTACAAACAGGCCACCTCTGAGGCCAGCAGGAACTCCAGGCTCTGCCAGGGAAGAGAACCATTCAATCCAAGACAATGAGGGAGCAAGGGGAAGCCAGGCATCATTACCCAGGGATATGACTGGGACAGGGAATAATGGGACGAGAAAGCAGAGTGGCTGGTGTCCGAGTCCAGCTCCAATGATTAGGAGGGTGTTGGGGGCTGGTGAGCGACAGGTATTCAGGATTGAGGACTGGACATACCGTGTTAGCACCTAATAATATCGCTGGTACATGCAGGCTCACACACCTGATATTTGCCAAACTTCAATTGCATTGCACTTTCTGGTTTTTAGTAAAACTTGGACTCATTTGAGTGCTTGAAAAGATGTGGGCTTATGGTTAACTAAGTTTATTCTGCATAATTGAGGATTACTAGAAACTCTACCTTTTTACATTTTGATCTTTATAGACAATCTTTTACGAAAAATATTTTAATTGATTTAAGAGAGGAAGGGAGAGGGAGAGAGAAATATCAATGATGAGAAAGAATCACTGCTCAGCTGCCTACTGCACGGCCCCCACTGGGGATCCAGCTGGCAACCCAATCATGTGCCCTCACCTGAAATTGAACTGGAACCTCCTGGTTTATAGGTCTCCCTCATGGACCCTGACCAGGCCGGGGATTGAGCCTGCAACTGAGGTATGTGCCCTTGACCAGAATCGAACCTGGGAGTTTCCAGTCGACACTTTATCCACTGAGCCAAACCGGCTAGGGCTCTGTGTGTGTGTGTCTATTTGTGTGCACACAAGTTTGTAAGGATGTACGTGTGCTTGGGGGTATGCATGCCTGTTTGTATGTGATTGCCTGTGTGTGACTGTATGCGTGTGTGTTTCAGACACTGGCTGTGTTTTGATAGGGGCACATGAGGTACAATAGCCAGCAATATTTTAGGAAGTGAACCCGCTGAAACCAAAAGCCTGTGACCACTGAGGTCTTAATCCACGGAGAAGATTCCAGCTCAGAGCGGGTGATTCCCTGCTTGCTGGGGGGACCTGACTTCTGGGGAGCGCAAAAGCCCAGGCTGCCCTTTTCCCACCAGGGCAAGTGGAGCAGCTTATCATGGTGTGTGAGCCATTCATTTACTCTGCACAGAATCGTGGCCAGCTTCTGCCTTAAATACATCAGCGTGGAAGGAAGATGTCTATAAACTGAAATGTGCTCTCTT
Organism: Myotis yumanensis; assembly: GCF_028538775.1. Classification (NCBI taxonomy): domain Eukaryota; kingdom Metazoa; phylum Chordata; class Mammalia; order Chiroptera; family Vespertilionidae; genus Myotis; species Myotis yumanensis. The sequence goes on from NW_027223770.1 coordinate 15,617,692, forward strand.
ACAGCAAAGCTCCTCATGCTTATGGAAAGTAGAGGGCAGTGACCCATTTAGGGCCTATGAGCTGATGTCAGAGGAAATCAATCTGAGTTCACCTTGAGAAATAGGTCTGAAATAGGGAGGAGGAGGTGACATATGGGTAAATATCTTTTTTTTAAAGATCTTTTTTAAAATTGATTTTTAGAGAGAAAGGAAGGAAAAAGGGAGAGAGAGAAATGTCAACTGGCTGCCTCCTGCATGCCCACATGGAGGATCAAGCCCGCAACCTGGGATGTGCCCTGACCGGGAATGGAACGGCAACCTTTTGGTGCATGGGAGGACACTCAACCGACTAAGCCATACCTGCCATACCAACCAGGGTGGTAAATATCTTTTGATGAAAGCATGTTAGTAGATCGAAGATGGCGGCATAGGTAAACACCAGAGACTGCCGCCGTGGACAACCACTTCAAAAATACAACTAAAAGTCGGAGCGGACATCAACCAGAACCACGGGAAGGCTGGCTGAGGAGAGTCTCTTCAACTAGAAGCAAAAACAACAGCATTCCGACGCTCAGCGGAGGCGCAGTGTGGAAAATTTAAAGGTACGGCGGTGCGGTGGTGAGGGTGCGCGCGCAAAGCGGGCTGGCGGCTGAGGGCGCGATTGTCGTTTTCAATCAGGAGCGAGTCTCAGACTCTGGGCTACAGATCCGGGTGAGTCTCTAGGGACCCAGACTCAAACGGGAGAAGCGGGACTGTCTGGCTACGGCCCCTCCGAGGTTTGCAGCGATTGCTGGGACAGAGAGGCAGAGCCCCTAGGGACGGACTGAGAGCGGCCATAGCTGCTCCCTCCCCCCGCCCTGTTGAGCCCGCCCCGCCCAAACCCTGCGCACAGCCATTTGCTGATCGCCTCAGGCAAGGGCTGGACTAGCGCCTCCCCTGAGGACTGAAGTTTTCCCACAGCTGATTTCCACAGCCAGTCAGCCTGGTGGTCAAATCCCTCTAGTGTTAACTACAACAATTAAGGCTTGGCTAGAACAAGACTGCGCACAGAGACCACAAGGGGGTGCACCAAGAAAGCATAAAAGATGCGGAGACAAAAAAACATGACAGAAATGGAGGATATGGAGCTAAGAATCGCAATTTTGAGGGCTTGCCATAAATTTGTGCAGAGCCTCACGAAAACTAATGAGATCCTCGATGCTACGATAAAGAAATTAGAAAGTAAGCATACACGGACTGAAATAAAGAATATTATACCCAATAGCAGACCAGAGGAGCACAAGAATCAAACCAAAGATTCGACAAAAAACACCCAATTGGAAAAGCAAAATGAAAAAAGAATCCGAAAGTGTGAAGATAGTGTAAGGAGCCTCTGGAACAGCTTTAAGCGGACTAATATCAGAGTCATTGGAGTGCCAGAAGATGAGAGACAGCAAGATATTGAAAACCTATTTCAAGAAATAATGGCAGAAAACTTCCCCCACCTGGAGAAAGAAATGGACTTACAGGTCCAAGAAGCGCAGAGAACCCCAAACAAAAGGAATCCAAAGAGGACCACACCAAGACACATCATCATTAAAATGTCAAGAGCAAAAGACAAAGAGAAAATCTTAAAAGCAGCAAGAGAAAGAGGCTCACTTACCTACAAGGGAATACCCATACGACTGTCAGCTGATTTCTCAACAGAAACTTTGCAGGCCAGAAGGGAATGGCAAGAAATATTCAAAGTGCTGAATACCAAGAACCTACAACCAAGATTACTTTATCCAGCAAAGCTATCATTCAGAATTGAAGGTCAGATAAAGAGCTTCACAGATAAGGAAAAACTAAAGGAGTTCATCACCGCCAAACCAGTATTATATGAAATGCTGAAAGGTATCCTTTAAGAAGAGGAAGAAGAAGAAAAAGGTAAAGATACAAATTATGAACAACAAATATGCATCTATCAACAAATGAATCTAAGAATCAAGTGAATAAATAACCTGATGTACAGAATGAACTGGTGACTATAATGAATCAGGGACATAGAAAGGGAATGGACTGACTATTCTTGGGGGAAAAGGGGTGTGGGAGATGCGGGAAGTGACTGGACAAAAATCATGCACCTATGGATGAACTCAGTGGGTGGGGAGTGAGGGTGGAGGGTGGGGTGGGAGCTGGAAGGAGGGGAGTTATGGGGGGAAAAAAGAGGAACAAATGTAATAATCTGAACAATAAAGATTTAAAAAAAAAAAAAAGAAAGCATGTTAGAAAAGGAGGAAGAAGCTGAAATATTCCTCAGCTTTAATTTGTCACTAGTTTTGTTGAAAAAAAAAGATGGTTTGTAGAGGCTGAACAAAACTAAAAGTTGTAGACAGATCACATTTACGACAGTGTTTACTGAACGAAACTGGAAAATCGCTGGTATATAACAGCCTGACCTCCAAGCAGGGGTCCCCACCCTGGGGCTGCTCAGAGGCCTGAGTGGATGGACTGCATGAGACCATCCTCAAATGTGGGGTGCGTCTTCCTGGGGAGCGGATTCAGGATTTAGTTAGGTTTTCAGAGAGATTGCTGATACAAGACAGGCTGAGGATTACATTCTAGTGGCTGGTGGGCTTTTTGTGATGAGAGGTTAAGATCAGAGGGTGGATGAACTTGGGTGGATGCTTGCTTGCGGCAGGGGTTATAGGGTTATACTGGGATTGAGATTAGAAAAGTTGGTGTATCATTTAAGGAGCACAGCTCATCAGGTCTAAGGATTTTTGGTGGATGAGTCTTAACCTGTAATGAAAGAATTACATATGTGTGTATGTATATAGTAATGTACTAAAACAGCACCTTATATATGAACACTAGAGGCCTGGTGCACAGAATTCGCGCATGGATACAGTCCCTCCCTAGGCCTGGCCGGCGATCAGGGCTGATCTGTGAGGCAATCAGTGAAGCGATTGGGGGGCCCCCGTTGGCACCTGCCTTGTCCAGCCTGGCACCGCCTGCTCACTGGCCCCACCCCCTGCCACTGGTCGCTTCCCTCTGCGGGGTGACCAGTGGGGTGATCAGGGGGCCCTGCTGGCTCCCGCCTTGGCTGGCCTAGGGCCTGCAGAATGGGGGAAGCTCCTGCACTGAGCGCCTGCCCCCTGATGGTCAGTGTGTGTCATAGTGACCGGTCGTTTCGCTGTTTGGCCAATTTGCATATTAGGCTTTTATTATATAGGATTCCTTTATACATGAATACATAAAACAAGGCAGCAATAGCAAGTGTTCTAAACACCATAACAGACTTGTTTATACATTTAGGTCTCGTACTGGAGGTCAGGAGAAGGGCTCCCTTTCATTAATAAACAGACCTGGAAGGGGAAAGGAGATGAGCCTATGGAAGCCATACTCGATGGAGGGATTTGAACCATTCACATGCTCATCTTCCTCAACGGTCCAACGGCACTGTCAGGACAGTTTTCCCCCACCCCAGCTTCATCCCACCTCATCTGGCTTTGCTCCAAACGCCAATGTGTAGTCAGGTGTGGTGTCCCATCAAAAGAAAAGAAACCTTCATCTGATTGTGGCTGTGGTCTCTTAGTTGCCATTCATTAATTAATGGATACATTAAAGAATACTTCCCCACCCTGTCATCTTGTCATCTGAAGAACAATTATTTTCAGAAAGATGGCTAATCTCATCAGTGAAAAGTATATAATAGCCACTAAATATCTATTTACAACATAAATGAAGGAAAGACAGAGCGAAGGAAGGGAGACAAAACAAAGAAGAAAAAGGAAGGATGGAAGGAAAGAAAGAAGGAGGAAGAAAGGGAGGAGTCATTGGTGTCTTTCAACCTTTCAGTTTTTCAGCTCAGCTTCTCCATCCAAGCCCCCACTCCACCTCCATGGGACCAGAGGCTCAAACCCAACCTCTGGGTCATTGGTGGGGTGGGTGGCACCTACTCCTTAGCTGTCCTCTTAATGTGTCCATATCCTGAAATCCTCCCTTCAACCTATTTCAACAAATTTTAAAAATCCACACTGAAACTTTCACGTGCCCAATTAAATGCCCAGTTACCAGCTTGCAGTTTTATGAACACCCAGACCTTGAATCCCAATTTGAGTTCAAACAGCAAAAAGACAAAAAGACAGAGGTTGGGGAATGACTAACATGAAAACCAAGCGAAGGTCTTCAGGGAAAGCTATTGTCTTGATTCTTCAGCTCTGATGAGCCTCATGGAGATAATAAAACCATGAAGAATACTCTCCCTCATGTACTCACAACAACAATACGAGCGCTAATAGGGATGATCATAAAAAAGAATATATTGCCTTCAAGTAGCGTTGCCCCAAGTAGCCTTGGTCCTGCTGGCAGCCACTTATTCCTTCAGATATCCACCTGTAAACTGGGGGTGTGGTAGGAGAATAAGTCCTTCCAGTCCTAATGGTAGAATTCCGGGACAGGGAGCTCAGATAGTGTTGGTAACAATAGAAGTCTCTCACTAAGCCAGAGGCAGGGTTTCATGGGCCTTGGAGTGCCACTCCCCGAGTTGAACTTCTAGGTCTATGGCACACTCACTGTGCACAACTTTGGGTAAATTATAGGACCTTCTCTCATGCCTCTGTCTCCTTACCTGTAACTTAGGGTTGATACTAGTGTCGTTGGGTAAGGATCTGGTACTGTCCTGGTTGTTTTCTGCAGAGAGGGTGTCACTGAGACCCTGAGAGCGTAGTGCCCCTCCCAGTACACAGGCAGGTTTGTGAGCAGGATGTTGGATGCGGAGAAGGAAGTCTGACTGCCCAGACCCCATCCCCCGCCAGATTTCTAGTTCTTTTGACATCACTGACCCCCAGGGATAAAACCATACACTTCTCCACTAATGAAAGGTCTTTTCACACTGAAATTTAGAAAGCAGCCCAGGAAACCATCAGGGTGCTAAGGTGAGTTCTGGTTGCATTTGCATGCAGTGGGGAAGACACTAAGAGAAAAGGTAGTCCTGGTAAATGAGACTGCCCCGCCCCGCCTCACCCCGCCCACTGGAGCACACAGATGTTCTGACTGGCAGGCAGCCCTCAGACCTACCCTCAGTCCCTCATGTATATGTTTAACCATTCAAACACATAGATAACTAGTAAAATGTTTAAAGGTGTTTTAGTTAGATTTCAACAGTTATCATCATAATTCGTTAGTTAAGATTAATAAAGGAAAAGAAAGCAAAGGGGAGGCCAGACATAATGAGCATGGTCGTCTGGGCAGCTTCACCAGGAAGCTGCAATTTCACACTCCCCAGGGAGCCACCGGCCCATTCCTTGCAGATCACTGGGGGAAGGGATCCAACCAAGGGGGACATAGGCACATGCACAGTGAAGTTGGGGTGATGGAGGGAAGGTGCTTGCCTATTAGTCTAGCCTGGGGAACAATGGATTGGCAGTGGGCGGACCCCATCATAAGCATGGGAAATCTCAGAGATTTAATTGTTTCATCTGAAGAAGCGCCTGGTTAAAATCCCTAGACAAAAAGAGCTCCCTCGTTCTTGCTCTTGTTCATGCTGGCTCTCTCTTGCTTCTGACCCACACTGGCCTGTGCACTCGCCTGGTCTCTCTCCACAGCCCTGTGGCCTTAAGAAGCTGCATGGCCCCTGGCCTTGCGGACCCCGCAATGGACTGCGGCTGGGAGCACCAGGTTAAGCCAGCCCGATGCTGGGCTGGACGGGGCTTTGATATGGAACAGATATGGGAAGTGGCCTTCATTCTGGCCCCGCTGAAGACAAGACTGGACTTCTTCCATGGCGAGACAGAGGGAGACAGAACCTTGGAGGGGAACCCCCATAATATTCCATCATCAATCGAGCTTTCCGCAGAACCCCATTCTCCCAAGCGTGCCTCAGGAATGATTTTCCTCATGGCCAGCTCTACTCAGGAGCAGCTTCAAGGGGTGACTCTAGCAGCTAAGCCCATCCTGGCCCCAGGGCAGACGGACCCTCAGCTCATGCTGGGGGCGGGAAGCGGGGTGTGCCAAGTTGAAGTAGTTATTAAGACCTTCAAATAAAGGAAGTTTTTCATGGGGTTTGTTTTTTGATCCCCGTGACCTCCTGAGGCAGAGGCTCCCTAAGTCCACTGCCCCCCTACCCAAGGGGGTACTAGATGTTCTCAGAGTTATAAATCCATTTTAATTGTCAGGGAAACAAGAGCAGCAGGACGGAGCCAGCGGGCGGGGCCCTTCTCTGCACTCTCTAACTAGCTCAAATTAAATGCTGAATTGGATTTTGGGGTCTGAGTTTTGTCATGCAAACGAAGAAAAACAACCGGCTTTCCAATTTCCACATGCAAATATAGAGCGAATTGTTGAGACAGAGAATATATTTTGCCATCTCAGTGGTTCTGGAAAAGATAAGGGGCTCTTGCAAAAAGTTCCGCAATTTGTCAGCTGGCAGCTTATTAAATACCCCAAACAAATGTTTATACAGCATTAGAGGGACACTGTCAAGGTCAGGAGGCTGGAAAATGGACCAATTTGGCTTTTTTCAGAGCTGTTTACACAATCTCTTGTTCTTTTTTCCCCTCGAAACAAATGCAACTATGCTGTTTTCAGCTGCCTTAGGAGAAAAACACAGGCCAGGAGCCAGCCGTTGTGTGCAGGCCTCTAATCATAACCCCGAAAGCATGGCTACTGCTCAGCAGTCATGGGCCACACGACTATAACAGTTTCACAACACCAGCCCCGGCTTCTGCAGAACCTTCAACAAGGGGCAGCAGAGAGACCGGGAAGTTCGCCCATCTTGCAAACAAGCCCTGACTCGCATGCCCTAGGAGCAAATCAAATTAGGCAGGAGGCCGATGGGAAACGAGATCTCCTCTGCTCAAGAGAAGGCACTAGAAAGTCCGGGGGCCCTATTATCAGGTGGGACCCTAATTCAATCCATAAGCACTTACTTAGGTGAATACCAAGTGCAGTATATGGTGGGTGACACTGAAGACAACATAAAGGCACTGACCATGACCTCAACGAGTTTTATAATCTGGCGGCAGGTTGGGGAGACAGACACGAGGTAACTGCAGCGCTGGGTGGAATAGAAGGGTGTGATTCGATGATGAAGGGGGAGGCAGGAGTTAAAAATTAAATTGCTCCACTGCTGGCCTTTAAACGGATGGCCTACTGGTAATTGCATTTGAAAGATTTGTTCGTTAATGCATTAATTCATCAACTCCATCTCTCGGTGCTAACTGGAGAGGTGGCCAGCTGCTTAGAGGTCAAGGGGTCAAGGACAAAGTGTGTTGGGTTCTGCCCTGTACCGAGCTTTGCAACCTTGCCCGATCCTGGGGAATAGCCATGCTGTCCCCAAGACTGATCCAGTGGAAGAGAGACAACACATCCCTGAAGTCGCCTCCCATCTCATTGCCTATCCCTCCCTCCCTTCCCTGCCCAGCTTTGCAATCCTTTCTCACATCCAGTTAACTTGAAATGGTCTCAATCCTGGCCAAGGAGGTTCCTGCGGCTCTAGGGACCTGGGTGTGAAAAAGTCTCTTTTTCTGTGATGACATGTCAGTCGCCTCAGCTTGTTTCCCGGCTAGAAATAGATTTCTGTCACTCTGAAGAGCGGCCGCGTTGGGTTTGGCAAGGGCGGCGTGTGAAGGATGATGGGGAGGGGGAGAGCTGTCAGCCCCTCGCTCACGCCGGACTAAAAGCATGTAATTCACAACTTCTGTAAGCCCGGGAAGTTATCATTTGAAAGTTGTTGCTCTAGAGTGTCTTGACAGCCTAACAATACCAACTAAATCTTCCATTCACGCCTCTCCAGCAAGCAAGGATTCCAGAATATGCAGCCGCAGCGGAAAATGGTGCTAAGTTCCTCATATGTTGTTGAAAACTCCCAGCCATGGCACGCTGCTCCGATTACCATAGAATCGCTTTCTGCAGACACGTGAGGCCTCTCCCAAGGCCTTCTTTCTGGATAGCACTGGAAACATGTTGTGTGTGACTCCTGTACGGTCCCTCCAGAAGGTCTGATTTCTGTGTTTCCAAGCTGTAACAGGTTTTCTCTCGCTGGGTTAAGGGGCTTGCAATCATCCCAGAAGTGGGAGCAGGGAACCACATGGAAAAATAAGGCCTGAGGTCGCCTGTGGTCAGCCCCACACCTGGGCATCGCTGGCATTCTGGAGGTGGGTTGAAATCGGAGGCATTAACGTGGAGGAGGGGAAATTGGCTCAGGAATGGCTCATAAAACGGACATCTGTCGGAGGAGTAACTGCAAGAGATGAAGACCGCATGGGCTACTGAGTCTGAAATGGCAGATTAATCAGGGAGGCTGAGCAAGAGAGGGCAGTGTCCGCCTTCCGTGGCAGTCCTGGCTGCATCCGGGGATGGTGAGGCTGTTCTGGAAGTTGTCGTAAGTCCCCCAAGCCCCATGCCCTTTCCAGGACAGCTGCGGAGTTGGTGTGCACAATAATGAGCCACACAGCCCGTGTGACTAACCCCATCTGCTCCCTTCTACTGGCTACCCAGTCTCCCTGCCTGCACCACTTGGCATGAGCTGGCCCTGCTGAGTGTTTAAATCCCTGGTTCTAAGCTCCTGTTGTGGCAGGGCTCTGAGAAACCAGCAAGCAGCTCCGTGCCTGGTGCACCACCAGGGCCCATCTGGCACCTCGGAGTTCTGCTGCTCTGAGAAACCTGCTGTCCTCAGGGAGGTGCTCCTTAGCATGCTCTCCCCCTCCCTTCCAGCATCCTCTTTCCCCAGGGAGAACTTCCAGCCAGAAACCAAATGCCTTTCTTATGGAGCCACGTGGTCCCTGTCTAAATTGCCCATGTGGTCGCTGTCTTGTAAGCTCCTATAGGGCGGGGGTGGGGGTGGGGGGCTGTGTCCGGATTGATCATGGCTGTGTCTCTAGAACCCTGCAAAGAGCAAACTCTCCATAGGTAGCGGTTGACTATTTGGATGGATGGATGGATGGATGGATGGATGGATGGATGGGCAAATGAATAAGTAAGTGAATGGGAACCAGTCAGTGTGTGTTGGACCGGGACAATGCTGGCTACAGCTAAGTCTTCTTTCATAGCCCTCAACATGAGCAACGAACTTCTCCAATCCCGAAATAAGTCAGAACAAGCCCTCAACATGTTAGTTCACAGTCAAGAGGCTGTTTCTGAAATCATCCCTCCCCCTGCTTCAGCACCACACCCGCACTGATGATGACCCGTTGCAGACCTCTGCTGTCACTGGTAAATACGTGAGGGTTAAGGCACTTACGGGATGGGAGAATTTCCACTCAGTTTCCATGAGAACCATTTATCCTGATGACCAGACCAAATAGATTCCGCCCATTAAGCAAACAGTTTGCCATTTCATGCCATTTAACCTCTTCTTTCTATTGTGATCATAAGAGAAGACCAAAGACCTTAACTCTCCCTCCCGTGGAGAATGACTGAAGAATGACTTCCCTTGCTCATTTATATAGAGTTGTGTGTGTGCCAGGCTCTCATTAATATTGTTCTGAAGATGCAGCTGATGTCCATAGTGGCAAGGCATCAGGGGTGGGGTAGGGGGAGCATGCTTCCCGGGTCACTGCTGCTGGCTCAGGAGCAGAGCTCCTCCCAGAATTTCCTGGCACTTTTCTGGAAGGACTTCCTGATACACTCTGACAGCACTCCCTGGTGATGCCATCAAGTGTCCAGAAGGATGCTCTCTGAGTGTCCTTCCCACCAGGCAGGTAAGCCACCGCGTCTACAAGACTCAATCCTGTATCCCTGGTATTCACTCAGCATACTCGTAACTTCACAAATGCTAGCAACTATTTGATCACTAGATTCCAACCTGTGGAACTGCAGATGAGAAGTGATGGATAGTTTGCTCTGACGTTGGCCTCTGGCTAGAACTTCAAGATCTCCTGGTTGGGATGAGCAGCTATGTCACTGTTTTACTGAGACCTAGGCTCACACATCAGCCAATACAGTTCAATCAATCTCCATTGTCATCCAAGTTCTGAGATGGGCGCTGTCTCTCGGGGCTTCCACCTCAAGTCTGATGGAAAGCTGGGGTTCTCATTGGGGTCCACAGCCAGGTGGGACCCCACTGCAGAACACAATGGACAGATTGAGGCAGTAACACCCGGGTCTCCACTTCATTAGCTGCAGCCACTGTGTGTCAGGCCCCGTTTTCCCCACCTCAGACTCATGAACCGACTCCCACCACTGAAATGGGACTTGCCCCTCCTGCAATCATGGCAAGACTTTAGGGAGGCAGGAGAAACTTAGCAAAAATAACTCAGCCCTGGGTCTGAGCAGAAAATAACTGGCCTCAAGGACTGTGCCTGCTGACTTGGGACTCGCGGAGGTGAAGGCATTTGCAGCCCATTTCCCTTTGTGGCTGGAGCATTCACAAGGCTCTGGGATTCTCTTCCAAATCATTAAAAATACACTCATTAGTCCAAAGGCCCTCTTACCACCTGTGAACGAAGGAAATACAAACATAAAAAAAATGGTGGGGCCCTTTGATCCCTGTTGCTCTTGCTCCCGGGGTAGCAACACATTTATTTCCTCATCACACATTCACACTGCCCGGATGGTATTTTCCGTGAGAAAGTGATAAATATTCTAGACCATGACCTTGAGGTATTGCCCACCTGACTTCCACTGCAATGAGTAGGGATTCTGCCTCCCAAAATGACCGAAGAATTAATTTCTTTGCTCATTTGGAGCTGAACATCTTCACAACCATCTTGACTAACATTATCCCCTTTGTCAGGAGGACCACTGACCACAGTCCATCATAATTGAGATGTACACACATGAGTATGTGAGCTCTTATTCAGAATCTACAAACTGATAAAGCCAAGCCAAAACAAACAACAAAAAAAGAGCGGGCTCTTTCAGGTTACCTTCCTGCAGCTACACCCTCAATTTAGGGGGTTAATCACTGACACGGAAGCACCTCCACCTGTTGATCCCTTCCTGGGCTCTCAAGCCTTACAAACAGGGATGTCTACTTGGTGGTGTTGGCTTACAGGAGACAGATAACCAAAGTCTCTGGCTTCTATTTGGTCAGTCTTCTCTGGGACCGTGAAGAGCAAGGGGCCCTTATGAGTTCATTTCCACAACGACCTGGAGCACATTCTACTTCCCAACCGAGTCCCTTCTGAGGCGCCAAGCTCCCGGCTCCGCCACCGACATGACTTGGGTCTAAGTCTTAGTTCGGGTGGAGCGGACAAGGCTATGGAACCAGGCAGACCCTGCTTCTGCTCTTGGCTCCCAGTCCTCTTCCTGTGTGACCGCAGGCACATGACCAATTTCTCTGAACCCTTAGTTCCTTCTCTGTAACACGGGGGAAGGATAGTGCCTATTTATTGAGGGTATTGAGGGAATGAAGAGGATATTCTTTGAAAGCACAGCATACCTGACACGATACATGGGAGCTATTCTTTTTCTTCTAAGATCTATTTCTTGTTCTAGTTTCTTCCCATACAGCTCTTATCAACTCTCGGTAAACAAAAGCCACAGGGTAACAGCGATTTTAACTGGCTTATGTAAGGTTCTTACAAAATCCAAAGCCGAGCTCACCCACCCAGGAGAAGAATTCGTGCGCGTTTTGAATATTAATGCGGAGGCGACCTCCTTCCTTGTTATGTATTTGTATTCAAAATGCCACAGCTAGTTCTAGGGACAATTAAAGAACTTTCAACAATTTATAGAAAAACAGCACGTACAGTGTGGAGATAATTGCTCCATTGGATTCTTATGAAAGGGTGAGTTTTCTATAAATATAGTTTGGTGATTATCACTAGAGCTACTTTGTGAGATGAGAAAGCAGGTAAATAACAAAAAAGAACAGTCTTTCTTCATTATCGTTCAAACGGATATCAGCTCAATTACCCCCAAATTGCATGGACAATAGCGAATTGTCTTTCTCCTTTGGGGGAAAGACTTCTTTTGAGCTTGTTTCCTGAGGTTTGGTGAGGAGTCCATTGTTTGACAAGCCCACAGCATTACAGCAGCCTCTGTCCTCAGGAGGGGGCCCGAGGACAGGGCCCACTTCTCTGTGCGCTGGCTGCTGGCCTCCTTCTGAATGGAGTGTGTTAGAGTGTGTCACAAAGTTAGAGAACCCACCGGAAGTCCTGGCTAAGGTTTCATTTATAATCCCCATTGCCAAATGTTAAGGTCAGACCTGAGTCTGGATCTGCAAACCAGGGGCCTCCTAAGTGCTCACAGGGTGTCAGGGACGCTTGTCAATCTTCTCCTTTCACCTTCCCCCTCGTCCACCGCAGCAGGGAGGTCAGCGTCACACGAAAGCAAATCTACGCCTCTTCTGGGCTCCAAGGCCTGCTCTCCACGTTGTTAAAGACAAAAGCCACGTTGGGGGCTTCGAGAGGCCCACCACAATCAATAATCGTCCAGGAAACAAACTCCGAGAGAAATCAGTAATTTATTGAAAAGGCACCCGGGAACGGCATCCCTTCTCATCACAGGCTCGGCACCTAAGAGGAGGCGCTGAGCAGAGCCTCCTTGAACAAACAGAGATAAACTGGGCACATCAAAAGCAGTTACAGGGAACATGCTACGTGGCGACAGGGAGAGCCGGCTGCATTCAAAACAGGGCTCAGGTAAAGAGCACGCACCTGCAGGATTGCAGGGAACACAAGGTACCAACCAGGGAAAAGTCAACGCTGCTCAAATTAATAGGGGAGAGGGAAAAAACAAACAGCTGGACCATCGATACAGAGCAAGAACGCCAAGTGCATGAAACAGCTCATCTGAGACCAGAGGAGGCGGAGCAGATGAGCAGCTCACACTGTGTGAAGATGTTTACGGTTGCATCTGTCAACCGCAAGGGAAGGAACTGAGGATTTGCCTGGGTCACAATGGGTTTCCAAGGAGGATGCGGCGTGCTAAGGGTGCTAGCAGTGGCAGCACCAGGTAGCAAGAGCTGGTGGTCACTTAGATGACATTGCTGGCCATGGGGTGCAGGTGACCAAGGGGTCTCTGCTTCCTGGCCCCCAGAGGCAGAAGAAGATGAGGTAGCCCTAGCCATTTTGGCTCAGTGGATAGAGCGTCGGCCTGCGGACCGAAGGGTCCCAGGTGCGATTCCAGTCAAGGGCACATGTCTGGGTTGCAGGCTCGGTCCAACGTCCAGGAGGCAGCCAATCAATGATTCCCTCTCATCATTGATGCTTCTCTCTCTCTCTTCCCCCTTCCTCTCTGAAATCAATAAAAATATATTTAAAAAAAGAAGATGATGAGGTAGCCATGCTGCTTGCTGGCCCTATTCATAGAGGGGCCGGAGGGAGGGATGGACCAATTCTCCCCACTCCTCTGATGTCCTATCACTGGGACCATTGCATCAGTTACCACCCAACCTCGCCTCCTCCAACCTGGAGGAGACACTCGGCTCTCATTCTTCTAGTTGGAAGGGCAGCAAAATGACACTCATGCAGTGACATGCAGAAGAGCAATGAGACCCAGTGTCAGGTCTCAAAGGAATGGCAAAGTTTCACTGAGCTCCCTGTTCTGAGCTCCCAAACTTGTTCCTTTTGGGACACGTAGAAAATGACCATATTTTCATGGAATAAACAGGTGATAGGCTATGTTTCTGAATTGGACTCTCTGGGACACTGACGGTGCCATCTCACCCTGTTCTGAGGGCTGAGGGGTCATGATATTGAGGCACGAGACATCCACAAGGAGAAGCTCTGATTTGCTCACCCCATCAGTCCAAGGGTGCAGACTCGGGTCTCAGCGCCTCTTCTGTGTGGCTCTTCCCAGGTGCCTGTAATCATGGCTTCAGAGCCTGAGTTGCCTCAGGACAGTCAGTTGCTCTACACGAGTGTGGCTCCATCTTGCTGAGCATGGGAACCTTCTGAGGATGCTGCGACTCAGCAGACAACTGGCACGGCAGCTCTCAGGTGGGCAGGAGCATCTGTCACGCATCAGCTTGTGAGGCCAGTCTGTGTGGCGAGGGCAGGGACACTGCGCAGCTGGGGAGCAGTCAGCCAAGTGCTGATGCCATGCTTCCATAGCTGGGGATGGAGAATGGCCTCCAGCAGCAAAGAGGCACAGATTGTAGGCGAGCTCTTTGCAACTGCTTTTGGTTCATCATGACTTAGGAAGGGTGAGCAACGAAAAAAGCCAGTGCTTTTAGGAAGGCAGTGTGGCCCAGTAGGCAGAGCTCAATTGGCTTTGGAAGAAGGCAGAGGACACTGGAGTTCTGCTTCTGCCATCTACTGGCTGTGTGGCTTTGGGCCAGTTAGCTAACGTCTCTGAGCCTCGGTGTTCTCACCTAATTATGATGACATCTCTCTCACAGAGTTGCTGCATCTATTAAATCAGTGCTTCTCAACCTTCCTAATGCCGTGACCCTTTAATACAGTTCCTCATGTTGTGGTGACCCCCAATTTAATTATTACAAATTGAACATAATTAAAGCATAGTGACTAATCACAAAAACAATATGTAATTATATATGTGTTTTCCGATGGTCTTAGGCGACCCCTGTGAAAGGGTCTTTCGACCCCCAAAGTGGTCGAGACCCACAGGTTGAGAACTGCTGTATTAAGTAAAAGCAACTGGAATGCCAGAGGGTTCCAATAAAATGTTACCTACTCCACTTGGCTATGTGAGTTGTATAAAGGAGACACTGGTTTGAAGTGTGTGTGTGTGTGTGTATGTGTGTGTGTATGTGTGTGTGTGTGTGAAGTTCTTTAGACTTACCTAGAGTCTTAAGAAATGCTACAGAGAAATACATCCTTATTGATTGACAGGACTCCCCCCATGGTATGAACTCTACTCAGTTGTTATAATTGCTGATTCTAGGTCTGCCTCAACCTAGAGTCCCATCACTTGGTGTCTGGTTCCCAAATTCTGCAGAGATTTTTATATCCATTCCACCTCCTTAGCTAGGAACCATTATTGATTAGACTGTGTGCCTCCCAGTGGCAGAGAACGTATCCTGAGACACCAGCCCTGGTCCAAGGCCTGATCCTTGGCGAACACTCAATACGCTGTTGAACTGAAATGAAGATGAAAGACGCAGAGTGCCTGGTGAGGATGTGTGAGCACCTTTAGGGCTCTAGACCCCCACCAGGCCAGTGGGAGGGGGCGAGGGGCGGGGCCTCAAGCCCATGATGTCAACAGAAGAATGGCAAGAAAATCTGAGGGTCTGAGCATGCTGGGAAGCCTGGAGTGCTGGGCAGGTCTGCCAGGCTCAGGCCTGCCCACAGGGCTCCCCTCACTGTGCACTGTTCTCTTCCAGGTCAAGGGCACTCGAGTCCCCTTTCTGATCCAGGTCCAGCCCCCTGTGCTGTTCAGGGGAACACAAGGCCAAGGGAAGCAACTGCCTGACATCGCTCCACCCTGCCTGTCACAACAGAACAACAGGAACATGCATTTCGGGCATAATGAGGTGTGGACGCGCAGGGGTGGGCAGGCCTGTTGTGTGGGAGGCTGCTCTTTCCTGCTGCTTGTCTCTGGCAGGATTGATAGATGGGTCTTCCGGGCAGATTCCCAATTAGGCACATGCAGCAGCCGCCTGATACAGAGCCCTACAGCGGGTTTCCTCCTGCACCTACAACAGCACAGGGTTAGTGGGCGGGGCTCAGGTCAGAGCCTGGAAGACTGCCTGGAGCATCCGGTCCTCATAGGCCTCTCTGAGCATAAGGTGAGAGGGTCAGTTGTGCCAACCCGAAGGCTTGTCCAAAGGACTCCACCTGCAGACAGTTTAACTAGAGCAGTGGTTCTCAACCTGTGGGTCGCGACCCCTTTGGGTTGGGGGTCGAACAACCCTTTCACAGGGGTCGCCTAAGACCATCGGAAAACACATATATAATTACATATTGTTTTTGTGATAAATCACTATGCTTTAATTATGTTCCATTTGTAACAATGAAAATACATCCTGCATATCAGATATTTACATGACGATTCATAACAGTAGCAAAATTACAGTTATGAAGTAGCAACAAAAATAATTTTATGGTTGGGGGTCACCACAACATGAGGAACTGTATTAAAGGGTTGCGGCATTAGGAAGGTTGAGAACCACTGAACTAGAGCCTTAGACCAGGTTCAGAAGCAACGAACAATGCTCCTGTATAGCAGTGGTTCTTGCGCTTTGGCCTGTATCGGATTGATCCAGAAGGGGGCGGAGATGATCCTTATCTGGACCCCACACGACACATCCAGAGCTGAGCTCTGACCCGATTGGGGTCTAGAACACCTGGGTTCCAAATGACCAGAGCTGACTAATTAAAGGACTCATTTGAAACTTATATTCAAAATATTTCCAACAACTTTTTATTCTTTCACTAGAGGCCCGATGCATGAAATTCATGCAAGGGGCTCAGCCCTCACAGCCCCACCTGCCTCAGCCCTCGTGGCCCCACCCACTGGTCGGTCCAGAAGGTCATTCCACTGTTGGGTCTAATTAGCATATTAGCTCTTTATTATATAGGATTCATTCATGCTATAATTTTAGAAGTTTATTATGTACAGCCTACTTATACAGTCAGAGCCAGGTACTGTTCTGGGGGTACACCAATGCACAGTGCCCCATTTTACTCCCATGGTAATTTTCTTTAAGACAAAGATGACAGCTAGCCCACTGGGCAGACAGAATGCCGAGTCCGGATGCCGAGTTTCAGGTCTGGACTGGCCGTGGAGGCTAGATGTGTGCCTTAATTTTCTGAATGAAACTGTATAGTAAATTTCTTACACTAAGAACTGAGCCAAACTGAAGGTAAAGCAAGTCACTCTGCAGACCCAGATGTACCTGTCAAACACCTGAGCAGCTAATCCCATGGGCTCCCATGATGCTCCCCAAGAAAACACTGTGGAAGGTGTGGCTTCTGTCCCAGACGAGTCCACGGCCCATCCGGGGAAAAATGAATGAAACCCAAGGATAGAGACGAATAAGACACATGGTTCCAGGGCCCTGCACTTAAGAAGCGTAGGCTTTTGGTAAAAGAAGGGAACACATTTGGAGCAGTTGGGCAGGCTTCATGGCGGGCAGGTGCAGGTGGAGGGGCAGGGAGGTTCTGACAGATGGAGATGTGGTGAGAGGCCTCTGGGAGGAAAAGTACTGAGCAGAGGCTCAGCAGGCAGAGCAGGCAATGAGGAGCAGAACGCCAAGTGGCCAGGGCATGGGGCGGAGCCAAACAGGCCTGGGTTCGAATCCTACCTTTGTCATTTGTTGGTTGTTGACAGCTTCCTTATCCCCATGTTTTATTTAGAGGGAAAGGAAGTGTCAGAGTGTTGAGACCTGCCTCAAGGGGTGTCTCTGAGGATTAAAGGTCCCATGTCTCAGGAGCCAGGTCTGCCGCCCAGGCTCAGAGAGTGGCCCCCGGGTCGAGATGCCTGCAGGAGGGGAGGTGGAGCAGCTGGGTTGATCCTGCTCCGAGGGCTGGGAGGTGCCCTGCGGGATAGGTGCTGAGTTTTCTAGGTCTGAGACACCTCGGGAAATGGTGTTTTTAAAAGAGCTTCAAAACACTCCCTCTTATCTCCCCCGGGACCGAAAGGGTTGATGCACTGAAAGCCTTTGTAGCTTCCCTGTGAATGGAGTCCCCTGATCGCAGAGTTGATTATCAGAGACTTTACTGGCTATGAGAAATGTTGTTTCTTCAGTTCTCAGGGACAGATAAGTGAGGATTCTGGAGGGTTCTCCTACAAAAGCCCCCCCTCCCCACTTCTGCCAGGGCCACAGAGCTGGCAGGGGGACCCCAGCAATGCCTCCCCGCCACACACACACACTCTAAGCTGGTAGAAAGTTGCATTTCCATGTGTGGGTGGAAAGGCATAGTAATCATTCAAGTTCCCTTCCAAACAACACCGCTGCCCTTGGGAAAGGGCTTATCTGGCCATTTTCCAGAATATTCCTGCTTCTTAGCCTGACCCCCTACAATTTTCAGATGGAGTAGCATTTGGTGTGTGTGGCCTTGGAAAAATTATGTAACTAGCATGACCCTCAGTTCCGTCATTGATAGAGGAGGAGACAATCAGTTCCATCTTATTGGGTGTGACAGGCACAATAATGGCCACCCTCCCCCCAAAAAAGATGTCCATGCCTTAATTCCTCGAACGTGTGAATGTGTTGTTACATGGCAAGGAGAGCTGCTGACCTTGAGATGGGGAGAGATCCGGCTATGAGGAATGTTGTTTCTTTAGTTCTCAGGGACAGATAAGCGAGCAATCCTAGAGGGTTCTCCTACAAAAGCCCCCCCTCCCCACTTCTGCCAGGGCCACAGAGCTGGCAGGGGGACCCCAACAATGCCCCCAGGTGGCTCAGTGGCATCACAAGGGCCCTTGGAAGTGACAGAGGAAGGCAGGGAGTACAGGTGAGAATGATGCGAGTGAGAAAGACTCGACTGGTCAACGCTGGCTTTGAAGATGAAGTTAGAAAGCCACGAGCCAAGGAATGCGGGCAGCTCCCAGAAGCTGGCAAATGCACGGAAACAAATTCTCCCCTGGAGAGAGATAAAGTGCTGGGCCCCTGGGCCTGCATCACTCCATACGTTCTGGACTCAACTAGCATCTGCTGAGTGTCTTACTCTGCGGAACGCGTTGTGCCAGCTGCTTTCCTACTCACAATTTCTTTTGCTCCTTTGAAAACAAGTTATGCTTCAGCAAAGGCAACAACCAGAGCCTGGAGGACGCGTACGGCCGATTGAAAGGGGCTCCTCTAACCTCCAGGGCTTCTGCTTTCCATCTCTGGCTCCTCTAACTCAGGCTGGGTGCCTCTGTTTCCCTGAAGCGAGGCAGACGGAACGGCCTCAGCAGCCACGCAGGCTGTCTCAGACATGCGCATCCTGGGAGGATCCTGGGGCACTTCCAATCCAGGTCAGCATGGGCCCCCAAATGAGCCCCTGTTTCTAAAGTGCTTTGAGCTCCTCAGAGAACAGAAGCTATTTAACTCCCGATCCTGACTGGTTTCTCTGGTGGGTCCCTGGCATGGGGACATGCTTTGTCACTGTGAGCACCAGGCCGGTGCCTTGGATAAGTAGGGGCAAGTCAGTCTCCAGGGTCCTCTGTCTGCTATCTTTTCAGCCACAATAAATTAATTTTCACACACACACAAAAGGAACTTAACCAAAGAAGAGAGTAGGGAAAAAAACAACCGACCTGATAAGCCTCCAAGGCAGAAAAGCAGAATTTCTGCTGCTCCCAGCTGAGGCATGGGCTGAAGGCCGACATCCGGGTCCAGAGGGGCAGCAGTCCAGGCGCCCTGGTGCCACGCTGCCTCCAGGAGGCAGGGAGGATGGGCAGGGACCAGGTGCAGAGCAGGGGTGCCAGGCTGCAGCCACCTGTAGACATTCTGGATTCATTAGCATTTCTCAGAATATGATCAACGTGATGCTGATTGAAGCTGAAAAAGCCCACACACCCAGCATGCGGGCGGCTGACTCCAGGGTGCCCTGAACAAATTGTTTCCCCTTTTCAAGCCCATCCTCCTGCACGCGTCGGCTCCGCGGGGTTTGCTGGTGGGGACAGGGCTGGGAAAGGGAGCATAGGTTTTGTCTTGGCACGGAGCTGTTGGAGCCGTCCCTGAGCAAACCAGCGGCCCCGTCCCAGCAGGAGGGAGACAGAAAAGCATTCACGTCCTGCAAGCTGACGTCTGCATGTGCAAATGGACTGAGTAGCTCACAGCCTTGACCAGATTCACACAAGATTTAGGCAGGGCCTCCCTGTGACAGGTGCTTTCACATAAATCATCTCATTCGTACTCTTGGCAGCCCCGTGGGGCAGGTATGATGCTGACTAAGATTTGTTATGAAGCTCATTTGTTCACAGAGGGTGCATAACTTGCCCAAAGTCACTCGTCTCACCCTGGGAGGTTTCCAGGTATACATATGGGTCTTCTGACTCTTGGTCTAGTTGCTTCCCACAATCCAGCAGACACCTAGACTGTGGCTCTTGGGAGACTTAATCCAAATAGGGCTCTCCGGTATGAATTATCCTCAGAATTATGTTTAGAGTCTGAACTTGACCCAGACAGAATAGGAATTCCTAAACTTGGCAGTCCAGGCACGCTACAGACTTCTCAGAATAGACTTTTCAAATATAAAACAAAGTCTATAGGATTACAAAAGAAAGCAATTACTCTGAAATACAATTGGAAGAATACTAAAAGACAAGTCTGTGTAAGGTAAAGTATGTGCTTCTTTATCAACACACTAGAGGCCCGGTGCATGAAATTCGTGCAAGGGGCTCGGCCCTTGAAAGCTTGGTGGCTGCTGCTGCCTCGGCTTCGTCCTGAAGGTCATCCAGAAGGTTGTTCGGCCGCCTGGTCTAATTAGCATATTATGCTTTTGTTATTATAGATGGATAACGGTATCAAGCAAAGGTCTTCTAACTATTATAACAGTGATGAGTGTGAACCATATTTTGAGATTTCCGCATAAACAGCCATGTGATATGAAAACATCTGAGATTTTAATTGGTGACAAGGTCATTGGTAACTGCTGTTACCACTGCGAAGGTTGTCTATATTTATTATTACAGTGAATACTACAGTCCTGCTAGAAGTCAGTGAAAATAAAATGTGATTTCTCCCCATCCCACGTTCCCCAGGTTGAGCACTCTACATCTGCTTACACAATTAATCCCCACAGCAACTCAAGGAGGTAGGTACTTTTCCTATCCCCGTTTTACAGATGAAAAAACTGGGCCGCAGAGAAATGAAAGCCAATATCACAGAAGGTCATTGTCCTTGAAGTGGGTCATCTGTTTCTCTTCCTCTAAGTGGGGGCTCTGCAGCCTCTTAGGAAATACCCTTTGAAGGAGAATCTTCCTTTTGGGTTTTCCCTGGTTGGGTTCAGCCAGGAGCATTTCGGGGTCTGAGCCTGCCAGACCTCCTCTGCGGGCCCCCAGGCAGGGGCCCACTGGGAGGATGACCCTGGTCTCCCGCGGCCCCGCCCACGCTAGGTGGTGCTGCCTCTGGCTCTTCCTCATGGGTCTTTCCTGTTCTTCACCTTCTTTACTAGTCACTCCTACAGAGGTTGGAGAGCTCTCCCTCCCCGAGGCTGGTTAACTCCTAGGCACCCTTCAGACCCCCCCACTTAGAGAAGACTTCCCTGAATAGAGACCTACCCACCCATTACATTCGTCCATAGCTCGAAGGTCTCCTCCTTTCAGTACCTATCACCATGGCACAGGAATATCTGTCTATTTTGTGACCATTAAGTTAACACCATTTCTCTTGCTAGCTAGTGAGTGCCATGAGGTGGGGACTCTGCTAGGCTGAGAGCACCCTTATATCCCAACCCCCCCTAACCGTGCGCCTGCCACGATGCTTAGAAACTGCAGAATTAATGATTGGAGAATGAATGAGTCACAATCCTAGAGGCCTCACATGTTTCCTCGCTATGATTACTGCCTTACCTGACCCCCTCCCACATTACCACGTGACCAGTCACTAACTAGATTCCTTTACGGCTGTGCATTAAATGGGTCCCTTTGTCTCCCTGGCTTTTGGGTCCTCATTTCTTCCCTCTCCGCTGAATTTCCTCCAAGTTTTTCAAACGTCATTTCTGCTTTGAAATTCCAGGATTCGGATGTTCCGGGAAATATCTGTTTGAGGTGTCTGGAGACATCACTCAGCAGGTGCTGGCTTCCTTCCAGAGCGTGGGGACGGGCTGTGAAGAGTGGGAGCCTGTGGGACTTCAGCCTGAAGCCCCCACGTCTCCAGGAATGTGACTGTGAGACAGGAGGGGACCAATGACATCCATCAGGATACCCGAGGCCCTCCCCAACCACGTTTTCATGAATATATATATATATATATATATATATATATATATATATATGTATTTGAACATGTTTTTATTGATTTCAGAGAGAGAGAAACATCAATGATGAAAGAATTACTGATTGGCTGCCCCCAACTGGGGATCAAGCCCACAACCCGGGCATGTGTCCTGACCGGGAATGGAACCATGACCTCCCGATTCATGGGTCGATGCTCAACCACTGAGCCACACCGGCCAGGAAGGACATTTCATTGCTGACCTGACGTGTCCCCTCCAGAGGACAGACTTTCTGCTGCAGCTTCTTTGCCCTCAGGTTGAAGATGAAGCAATGGAAGGCAGCAGGGACCACCTTTCCCAGGTTGTTAGGATATGGTGGGGAGAGGGCCTCGCCTTTGTCTGGTTTTGGGGTGCTCCCCATCCATGCTGTCTTCAGTTTTGTCTGGATTTCCTTGTTTTACTGCTTGGCATTTAGATAAATAAAAGAGATGAACCAAATGCCACCCACCTCTTTGTGCCCCTGAACATTAAGAACGAATCTGAGGAAACAGGCGACTGAGGGCCTTCCAGACTCGGATGCCTCGTTACATCCCTGGTGCCGGGCGACCTGGATTACACTAAAGGGTGAGAGAATTGCTCCTTCTGGGCGCTAGGGAAACAGTGATGCACTTTAGAGGCTATTCAGCGTTTGAATCAGTTTAACAAAATGCTTAGAGATTTCTAAACCATCGCAAAGGTCTGACTGCACCCCTACATAAGAAGGCATACCCCACAGTGACGGCGTTAAAGGGAATGTTTGCCTTTAGGTACGTGTCATCCTTGACTTGCACCTGAAGTTAGAGGGGTGCCAGGTGTGGGAAGGTGCCCCTCAATCGCAGATAACAAGAGGAACAACTGTTGTCCTGCCTTTACCTGAACTACCGCAAACAAAGAGCAGGCACCGCCTTGCAAAATGGTCCCCAGTGGACCAACTCCCAATAAAATACTGAATGGTCAGCGTGTTGGGCTTTAGCATTTGACTGACTTGGGCTCTATCCTAGCTGACTTGCGACCTCGGGGCTGGTATCAGGTACCTTCTCCTATTGAGTTCCCCATCTGCACAACAGGGACAGTCCCAATTACCTTAGGGATCAGTATGGGCATTGGAGGAAATAAAGTGTGCAAAGCACTCAGTACAATGCATGGCCCGGGGTAAACAGTCAGGAAAAGGCAGTGATTTTAAAAACGAGTCAGTCACCCAATGCTTCACCACGTATCTTGGTTGATACTGACAGTTCACCGAGTGTGTTACTACACAGGACCCTGGCCATCCCCACAGGCACCCGGGAGAGCAGACATTATTTTTCCCATTTGGCCTTGGGAATAGCCAGGTGACAGGACTCGCCTGAGGTTGCATAGGCAGTGCTGGGAGGGCAGTCCCAGCGGGCAGCTATCCCGGCCTCCAGGGGGCACCTTCCCCACAATTGCTCTTCTCTCTCCTATGAAGACATCTTGGAAGTCATTGCCCCAAGAGGCTGGATTTCTTAGACTAGGTCAGTTTAGAATGAAATGAGATTCTAAAACTAGGAATGGTTGTCTAATGTGCTTTGTAAACAGCAGGGCTAGAACAAGAGGTTGGACCGGGAGGCACCCAAGGCAAGCCCCCGCTCCTTCTGCCCTGACATTGGACATCCTGGGTGCTCACTGGGTGCTCCAGCTGAACCCTAGAAAAGGCAGAGAGTCCAAGTCACAAGGTGAGCCATCGGGTGTGAAAATACATCAATTTGTGTGTAAGTTGCTCATGACCTAACAGCCTTTGCCAATGACCCTTAGGTGACGGCAGATCTTGATCACTCTTTTTAGTGAAGAGTCATGCACTGGACTCCACAAGCATTAAGAATCCAGGGCAGAGGTTAGAGTAAGAGATTTGACTTCAAGGTGTGATCTCAAGAGCCTCAGGGTGCAAACTTTCTTACCTATTCCAGTGTTACCTAAAACTCTTGCCTTGTAAGTCAATTCCTGCACTGGGAAGACTACTCATTCATTTGTTCACTGACGTACTGAATAGTTATTTACTTAAGAAATAGTTGAGAGAAGTACTGGGTGCCAGGATCAAGCATCGGGGGCTAGGATGGAGTCAAGATCCAGGAAGAGGTAAGAACAGATGCCCTGGACGAAATTGCAGAATACACAGGAAGATAAGGAATGCACAAGTAAAAGGCTTCCCCAGCAGAAGGCAAATTATGATTAATGCCAAATGAGTAAAACAGAGTCAGATGCCTGTCATGGGCACTTGGGAGGGAGGGTTCCAGAAGGATGATGTTGCCCCAATGGCTTCTGGGAAGAAGTTTGGACATGAGCCTTTTAAAACGTGCATGGGCTTTCCAGTGTATTTCACTAAACGTGCAGAACCTTCCTTTTTCTAATTTGACATTTTTTTTAAATTGATTTTTAGAGAGAGAGGGAGGGAGGGAGAGGGAGAGAGAGAGAGAGAGAGAGAATGTCAATCAGCTGCCTCCTGCACATCCACTACCAGGGATTGAGCCTGCAACTCAGGCATGTGCCCAGCTGGGAATCGAACTAGCAACCCCTCGGTGCATGGGATGATGCCCAACTAAGTGAGCCACACCAGCCAGGGCCCTTTATGTTCTTCCAGACTAAACATCTCAAGGTACAAAAAAGAAAGCCAAGAGTGTGTCAGTGACAGTCACATCAAGAGCTCAAACCCCTGGTTGCCTGGCAAAAGGGACATCCTGTTACGGGTGGCAATCAAATTGTGGGTTTGCTTGCAAGCCTTTTATGAATTAACAACCTTTGCTAATCACTCCTGGTTGGTATTTATCCTAGGCACATCTTACAAGATGGATTCTGTCATCGATGCTGGCAGCAACTCAGCAAGTCCCACCAGCAGCTGCAAATATTCACTAATAATATTTTGTTTGGGTTCCCGCTTGCCATGTTCCACCCTCCTGTTTCACAAGCAGGTACAGCCTCATTACCGAGCGGCACCCACAGAACGGAACACAAAGGCAACTTCGGCATTTTCAATGAAAGCAGATGTTGAGAAATGCCATTATCCCAGGCACGCGGCAATCAATGGCATTAACACTTCGAAGTGACGGCTCTCTGAATTGGACTTCGAGGAGCGCCCATTTACAATTAAATGAGGGACTTATCCCTTTCGCGTCCCTGGATTCCACAGGTGGCTTGGTGACAGTCATTTCGTAGTGTTTTGATTTTAGTGCAGCTGTTCTGAGCCAGCTAAGCAGGGATTGGACAGGCAGGCATCGCGAAAGGTGTTGGTGCCAGATGCACTCATTGTCTAACTGCCTGGATGCAAAACTAACTTAGCATAGCAGCTGAAGTGAGAGAGCTCTTGAAATGACTTCCTCCCGAACAGCGCGTCTCCCGGCGCCGGGAGTGGCGTTATTGTTCATGTCACCACTGTCTGGGGCCTCCGTGCATTCTGTCATCCCGGTCCTTCACTACAGCGTCAGAAAAAAAAGATCACGTTATAACCACTGGAATATTACTTTATGGTCAAAGAGCAGAGCCACACACATCTGCACATCTGTGGGTAATACCACCCTGGGCATTATTCCATCAATACTTTACAGATGCTGCCCTAACCAGTTTGGCTCAGTGGATAGAGCGTCGGCCTGTGGACTGAAGGGTCCCCGGTTCGATTCCGGTCAAGGGCATGTACCATGGTTGCGGGCACATCCCCAGTAGGGGGTGTGCAGGAGGCAGCCGATGGATGTTTCTCTCTCATCGATGTTTCTAACTCTCTATCCCTCTCCCTTCCTCTCTGTAAAAAATCAATAAAAATATATTTAAAAAAGAAAAAAATGACTTTATAGATGCTAAACTCAGCATAGTGACGAGGAGCATGGGTCATGGATCAAAGAAAATTGGGGTTGAATTTGGGAACTGCCCTGTGCTAGCTCTCTGGTCTTAGGCCAATCGTTTATTCTGTACGGGCCTCACTGTCTGCATCTGTAAAATGGGGAGAGTGATATTCACTTCGGGCTTGTTGGGTAGGTCTCGAATACCTGACATGACACTTACTGATCGCTCTTGGCTTAAGCTCAATTTTGAGATCACCATTTTCCTATCTATCCACCCTCACCCAGATAACATAGGGTGGGCAAAAGTAGGTTTATGAGTATGTGAAACACAGAGCTTATTCTTGTATTATTATTTATTAATTATTGTATTATCTTCCATAGGAAAACTGTAAACCTACATTTGCCCCAGCCTATATTTTAGGAGCAGAGTGATGGCTAGAAAAATGTTGGACTCAATAAAGTCAGTCAAGGCACAGTTTTCTTGGAGGGTTTGCTCATTACTTGTTACATCAATCTCTCCATCCATCCATCCTCCTCTATTCTGAATAGCTATCTAGGCCATTAGGTGACCTCATCCCAGCCTGAAAGCATTGTCTTGAACTTCTCCACTGCCAAATAAATAGGGCCATATAATTTGAGGGTCCAAGGCACCTTAGAAGTCACCAATGCAACACTCCTTAACAGGCTCAACAATTGCTAAATGTGTCCCTAAATAATTTTTACCCAGACTTATACGTTGGGGTTATACACCACAGAAAATAGGTATTTTCTAGTTTGTTTGTTTGTTTGATGGGTTCTGTGCCTGGAATATTTCCTGAGGGGATCCTTATGCCTTCCTACTGAAGCAACAATCTCATGGCATAAGTTGAGAGAAACAATTTGAGGTGATTGTTAGATAGAGCAGGTGGTCAAAGGACTAATGACATGTCCATACTATTGGCTGAGAATTTGAAATGTCTTGTTACTTGTAAAACACAGAAATTGCCTCTGTGGCATATAACTGGTTGGCATGCAGATAATAATGTATCTATCTTTCTGTCAATCAATTTATCTATCTATCTATCTTTCTGTCAATCAATTTATCTATCTATCTATCTATCTATCTATCCAAATATTATATTCCTTAAGTCTTTCTATTTAATTTGTTTTATATTGTTTAAACCTTGGAAATGCTAAAATATTAAATGTTATTTCCCCATCAAATATTTCTGCATTTCCTTTTACATAAAGAAAAAGAGCCACATGCCCAGATTCCACCGGAAGTTGGGGGTCAGAACAGGAGGGTGGGGTGGAGTGACTGCCATGCTCGCCGGTGTGTTCAGCATCTGCATCATCGTAGGTACAGCTGCTATGGGATAGATGCCTCTCCACTGGCTCAGTGCCGCATGAAATGACAGCAAACAGCACCTCTTAATGGAAGGCCCAGGGGTCAATGCGGGTTTGTTTCGAAAGCATAGCTCTTGCAATGATTACACGCTCAAGAGGTGAATGGGATGGAGAAAACAAATACACAAACATGTGGAAATGACAGTTGCTTTGACATAAACCTGTTTCTACAAGGAGATTCCTGGTAGAGCTTGCATACAAGGGCCGTCCTCCTCCCTCCCCCAGGAGCTGACATTCTCAGAAGGAGAGCTTGATGCCAGAGAGATTCCAGAAGAACCGCGTCCTTGCACGCTCACAGCTCCCACAGCCAGAGGGCATCTCACTGGGGTAGAACCAGGTCAGAGTGAAACTCCTGGTGCCGGGACAGGACTCTGGCAAATGCGTGCTCCCAAAAGTGTCTCCCAGGTAGCACGGGGCTGCACGCTGGGAATGTCTTCGTGAGCAGATGCGACAACTAAGGAAATAGAAAACCTCTCCCTTTTTAGTCGGGATTCTTTCTCACACTCTGACACGTCAAGGACCTAACAGCGCTTGCTTGTGTGTGTTTCTGTTTGGTGCACAGACCTCACATTCCTTTCCACCTGGACCTGCTCAAGTAGCTTCCCCGTGATGCACAGATAGGGCTAAGTTAGAATGATGCTGGAGGCCTACCCCGGAGCCACCCAGAGCCGAGAATTCTCACTTTCAGGTGGCCATGCACCTTTAAATCACCGGAATGTGGCCACGTGCGGCTGTGCGAAGACGCTCCTCACTGCTGTTATCCTTTTAATAGGATCGTTCAGGTCCTCTGATCTGGTCTCCAAGATGCTCTCCTCCCGCCATTTCCAACAGAAGTGATTTGTCACACGGCACCACCCTTCCTGCTGCAGAGAGCACGGGATGGAGCCAGCTTGCTCTGACCTGGGGCCCGAGCTTCCCTTTTCTCTGTTCAGTGTTTTACTTACAGAGGCAATGAGCCCTCAAAACCAGGAAATAGGAACACCCTCATATTTCGAAAAGGCACACACAAGTGCAAGCTCGAATACGTTATGGCGGTCCTGTGACAGGCTTCCCCATTGTAGGTCCACGCAGCCGCTTCCCTGCTGATGGATAACTGCATTGAATGACTTCTACCTGCTCAGCCTTTGCCGTGTGAGCTAAATTGGCCTCATCTACTCTTCTGTGGGTCCCATTTAATAACCACCCTCTTGAATATCAGCAGCGTTCCATTCGGAGAGCCATAGAACGCATCACTAAAGTGTCTCCTTACATGGAAAGATGCAAATTGGAATCCCTTGGGGAAGACAGTTGGTGACACGCTGCTGTGCATGAAGAAGGTGTCCCTTCACACCTTTACCCCCGAGCACGCGTTTCTCCAGGCTGAAGAACAGGGGCTCTCTGCCATGTTCAACAGACCCCTGATTGGAAGTCATACCCACATCGCCCCCTATTTTTGAGTTTCACATTTCTCCTTGCTCCTTGTTTTTATGGGTCTGATTAGATCTTATACTCTTGACAGTGATGTTCAACCTACATCTGACTCTAGACCTGTGAGGAAGACTTAGCATCCTCTGCTTCCTGGGGTTTCATTCCCTTGGAGATCTCCATTTCCTTTCAGCCTTTAGGGTCCACCCCATATTTTCTTTCCATTTCTATTGTCCTCAGTGTCTATTCCTCCTTAAGCACCCACTCAAAGGTACAAGTGTTTGAGAGACAGTCTGTTTTCTGTCTATTTAAGATTTTTTTAATGTTATGTACTAGGAGAAGCCAAAATGCAACCATTACATGGATGGTTATATATAAATAGTTTCAAATTGTGGTTTGAGGTTGGGTCTCCTATAGTCATTATAGCCACTCGGTAGGGCCTCGCGATCCCATCAAGTGACCGCCTATTATAAGTTGGGTGTTGAGGATGCCATAGAGCACATGGCCTGGAATTTGGCTGGGATCGCTTTCTTCAAAGAGTTTTTAGCAAGCAGAGGAGGTGAAAAGCTAGGGTGAAACCACTCATTGGTATAACAGTCAACACCCCATCCAATTTGGGGCTCGGAGGAAAGCCCGAGTCATAGATACAGCGTGGAAATTACTCGGTTTTCGGAAGCCCCATAAATTTGCTCCAGCAGACACTGGCTTTTGGCAGGAGACACAAAAAGCTGATGACACTGTAGATCATCTCAGTAGCTCGCTGCTGAGGAAAAATTAAAAATTAGACCACTCAGGGGCAATTTGAATGCCATTACGGAATATTATTTTGAGATGCTGTCTTGAAACACTGCCATCTAAGAGTCTTGCCCATCCCAATTGTAAAGAAAAGAGTTTTCAAGACAGGAGACTCAACAACCCCCGACTTGCAACCCTTCCACCAAGGACATCGTGGCCGGCAGCATGGCATGGCCCTGCCAACGGCACCCTCACATGCACAGCTGGCAGAGTGCCCCTAGCTGCGCCATCATGCCAGGCACATTGGGAACACGCCACAGCTGGCACATAATTAGAAGCTCAGTGCAAGCAAATCGTTGTATTTTTTTTTTTTTTGCGATCCATCCTCCTTCTGCTCATGCTCAGAGCATCGCAGCTCCAGCCGCATGAACAAACAGGACTGCAGGTCGCAGGGAGAAGTCAACAGGTGCCCCCAATTGCGCGTTTTTCAGAGGCTTCACTGCCGCTTCTTGACTTGTTATATTTTGTTTGAACTTTTCTGTTTCTGCCATAGTGGAATTCCCTGACCAAAGTCCTGCGATGGATTCTCAGGAGATCTCCTGCAGACTTATGTTGAATAACATCACCACACGAGAAGCAATATGAAACGAGGAGGAGCTGTTTTGCCGCTGTTCCTCCTGGGGTTTGGAAATCATGTTCTCCTAGAAACATTATTGACAGGCCCAGAAAGGGATGTTCTTTGACCATCAGTGTAAGTGGAGATGTGGCCATGAATTTTAGAGGTTGGCAGAAACTTCAAGAACTGTGTGCTCTCTTGCCCTGGGAGGTGAGGGAAGCATTACATTCACAGAAGTAAATGTCATCCAGAAAGCCAAAGAAAAGCAGCCTTAGGAAAGGCCCAACTCCTTACTAATTCAAACATTTTTCCCAATGCAATGGGAAAATTCAATCCAACTAGTATTTATTAAATACCTGTTATATGATTGAACGCGTAGGATCTGAGTGTCAGAGGCAGGATGAGAATTCAGTCCTGAAATAACAGTTTCATTATAACGTGGATGAGAAGTAAGAGTGATTCCCGCTGGGGGCCCTGTCTGTGAGGAGTTTGCATGTTTTCCCATGTCTGCGTGGGTTTCCTCTGGGACCTCTGATTTCCTTCCACATCATGAACATGTGCATGTGTGTATGTGAGTAAAGGGGCGGTCTCAGCTGTCCCAGTCTGAGTCAGTGTGGCTGTGGGAGTGCCCAGTGATGGAAGGGCAGCCTGGCCAGGGTGGATCCCACCTTGCACCCTGAGCTGCAGGGAGAGGATCTAGCCACCCTTGACCCTGAACTGGAAGAAGCAGTTTGAAAAGAATAATCTTACTTGTTTTTATTCATTTTTCTTAAATGTATGCATGTCTCACATTTATGTCAATGTTCAATATTAGAAGTGTCTTGGGTCTTAGGAGTTTGGTGATTTTTTTTTTTTATGTGACCAGAAATATGCCGTAGGAACTTAACTCTTCTGTATATCAAATAGCCTGTGGGAAAGTTGGTTCTGTTATATGTTACTTTGCTTAAAGTTGCAGTTTCCAAGAACACATTGATGATGCAAGTGAGGACTTTACTGTACAACACAGTCAATGCAGACAGAGGCAGGGACAGAGCGCTGCGGGCCGCAGAGCGGGAAAGTGGGCTCTGCCTGGAGACGTGCCCTTTGCACCAATGAGCTGGGTGCTGAAGGATGGTGCTGGGAGGAATTCAACCTCGCCCCCAACGAGGCCTGGCCTTTGCCAGCGACTGTTTGCCTGGGGACTTCGCTTCACCCTGGAGAGTCTAACAGGGTGATGGAGGGTGGGGTTCCGGGTGCATGGCTTTCGTGGACCTGGAGGCTGAGGTCCACCAGGTGAGCCATCCGTTCACCAGTGAAGCATCCCTCTGCACTGGAGCCCCATTCAAAGTTTCTACTAAACTCTCAACACTGAGGCTCAGGTGAGCTCCCTGGCAGTACTTAGAGTGTCTCATGACACGGAAGTGACACAGAAGGTTGACACATCCTGACACCACGGGAAGAGAACAGCGGAAGCTCTGCATTGCTCCTTCCCCAGGTTAGCCCTGTGCTGTTCTTTCCGTGGCTGATCTTTATCCTTTTTCTGTAATAAACATGAATCACCCTGGCTGACAGGTTCAGTTGGTTGGAGCATCATCTTGTGCACCGAAAGGTTGTGGGCCTGACTCCTGATCAGGGCACATACCTACGTTGCAGGTTCAAGCTCCAGCTGGGGAGCGTATGGGGAGGCAACTGACTGATGTTTCTCTCTCACATCAAAGTTTCTCTCTCCCTCTTTCTCTCCATTCCTCTCTCTCAAAAATCAATTCTAAGAATATACCCTCGGGTAAGGATGAAAAAATACACACATTCATCACGAACATCATAGCTTTCAGCGAGGTCTATAAATCCTTGTAGAAAAGGCTCAGACCTGAGGGCGGTTTGGGGAACCTTCCTGAACTTGCAGCTGATGTCAGAAGTGAGGGGGTCGATTGTGGGGACTGTTCCCTGTAAGTGGACAGTTGGTCTAACTCAGACAAGAATGAATGGAAGTTTGGTAGGCAGAGAATAAAGATGCCACAGACTAACTATTAAATATGATATCTTGAAAGTTCTTGCCTGTTATAAATCCCAACTGCAACAAAGCCTTGATACCTAGCCTGTGTTCTCGCCACCAGGATTCCACCGCACGTGATAAAGATCTGAGCCGAGCAGATATAAGGAAGATGAACAGACCGGCTGAACTTAAGTTACACCAAATAGTTCAAAAAGTCTTTACTGCATTGACAATCTGCTTAAAGATGCCTGTGTGCGACTCCTAATAGATGGAGTTGTTTTTCTTTCCTTTTATTTCTTTCTTTTTTTAAACCTCATGAAAGAACATGGTAGCCAGGAACCAACTTCCTATTTGTGCATAGAGACTTGTGTAGGGACGAAAAAATGTTCAGGGACTTCACCTTGACCTCCTTATTGCAGAATGGGTCACTCGCTCTCCTAACTTTGAGTCATGACTTCCGAGTGCACAATAGGGACATTGTCCAGGGGAAGGACGCTGGCAAGTATTTTCGGGTAGGATCTGACAGAGGCCCCCTCCTCCATGCAGACCTCAGTTATGCTTACAGGACACCCTGTGTTCTTTCAACAGCACAGCTAGCTTATCTGTGTAATTCCCCCTGGCAGAACTTGAAATCCCTAATAGCAGGGTGGGTGTGTCCTTGCTTTAGTATCTCATCACCTCAGACATTAATGGACCTGACACACAGAGATATTCAGTAAGTGTTTTTGGTTAAATGAATAAATAAACAAAACAACAGCTATAGAGTAGTGTAGTGTAGAGGAAACAATGGAAGTTTTGGAGTAAAAAAAGAACAAAAAACCATGGGTTCAAATCTAATCTCAATCTTTAATGGGGTGAATAACTTTGTCTAAAACCCAGTATCTTCAACTGTGAAATGGGTGTTATCTAACCAGCCCCGTGAAACTGGCCATATTTAGAGAGTACAAAAAAAGATAACTTCCAAATATGGCTCAGATCACCTGTAAAACCCCCGCATGAAAAGCTCTGATCCTCACACAAAGGATGCTCCTAGACTCGAGGTAGGGACCTACTGGTGGGTTGCATTCTCATCGTTGGGTAACTACGTAATGACTACAAGGGAGCCCGCTCTCCTCTAGGACGTGGGTCCCTCCCACCCTTTCCCATCCTAAGGATCATCAAGGAGTCATCCTGGTGTGAAAATATCAAAGAAACGCAATGAGTAACAGTCTCACCTCCTCTGAACCGAAGTGCAGGCAGGCTAACGAAAAGTAATTTTATCAAAAGGGTCAGCCTTCTGACAATGGTATCTCAATGGCAAGCCATTGAGATGAAAGGTGATTCTTGTTGAAACGCAGCGCCATAGCTCACAGGGGAGCTTTGTTTATTTTGCCCGGGTCAACAACTTGCTATCCCTTCTCGACAACTTGCGGTCCCTGGCCAGAATCCCATCCTGTCCCCCTACACTCCTGAAGCCTGAAGAAGTGCCACTTACAGAAATGCCTCTAGGACAGCGATTTTCAACCGGTGTGCCGCAAGAATGTTGAAAGCATGCAATACCTGACTATTTAATCAGGGACACGGACCTCTCTTCTCTTACATTGTCCAATAAAAAAAAAAATGGCAACAGCCAACACAACAATACCTGTCTGGTGGGAATGAATCAAAATTATACCTATTTTTTTGTCAGGTCGGTAAAACATATAATATATATTTTTTGGTATGCCGCAGAATTTTTGTAATTAATTTATGTGTGCCACGAGATGAAAAGGGTTTAAAATCACCCAGCTAGGATGTAAGCCACAGCTAAGTGCACAGCTGGCTTATTATTATCTTGCGTTATTTGGAATTCACATTATTTATGTTACTAATCCTGTGCCCAGACCTCTAAGCTGTTGCCCATCGCTCCTCTAACAAAAAAAATAACAAAATTGTACTCCACATTATATTTGGACATCATCTGCCTGAAAGGTAATAAGATACAGCAACTACAATGATTGAAATGAAGGGAAGAGATTGTTAATATAATAGAGGTTTCTACCAAGCATGCTGTAAATCAATGTGCAGAAGCAATTTAAACAACCTATCCTGTCATCGTGTTTAAAACACATTGATTTCTCTCTTTTTCCTCCTTGTGGATTTTATCTCCTCCGTTGTATTTTCCCCTTCCTGTGAATTTGGATAGCAAGCCAAAGGGAAAGAAACTTCAACCGAGGGACCGGCTGAAATAACCTGAGTGACAGGCTGCCCCTTTAAGAAGATTTTTAATAAATCAGGGGGAAACGAAATCTCCACCATAGTGCCATGTTTGACAAATTGAAATTAAATTGCACCAACTCTGGGGAAGCCGAGAGGACTTGCTCTGACGTTTCTTCCCCAGGTTAATAGTTAACTGGTAAGAGCGGATGTGGGAAGGTTATGTTTTTAAAA
Source organism: Myotis yumanensis (assembly GCF_028538775.1). Taxonomy (NCBI): domain Eukaryota; kingdom Metazoa; phylum Chordata; class Mammalia; order Chiroptera; family Vespertilionidae; genus Myotis; species Myotis yumanensis. The sequence continues at coordinate 15,651,700 of NW_027223770.1, forward strand.
GAATCCCCCTGAACTCTGATCAAAATGTGATTGTGGACCCCAAATCCATATTCAGTGTGGAATATGAGTCCACGGGCTAAGAATAAATATGGAGATTTTTATTTTGCATATAGATGCCTATGTATATTTTCCCCTTTAATTCTAAATTTGTTCTCTTGGAGAGAGTGGTAAGTGGAATTTTTTTTGCAAGCAGTGGATTTTCGCAGTTATCAGCTGTCAGGTTGGAAAAATGCATGGCAGTAATAAAGGGGGGAAATATATGATCCATAAATAAAGAAAAACGGGACTTGTTTGGCATTATAAAGCTTTAATGCCTTCAGGTAGCAAAGACTCCAAACAAATTCCCTCGCTGGGGAGACCTGCATAGCAAGGAGGAGGTGCCCTCGGCTGGCAGGCTCCTTGTGAGAACCTGGCCTTTCTTTCCTATGGATCAGGAGGAAGAACATGCCAGGCTCACAGCCAGCAATAAGCCATGTGAAAGATCTCACGGGAAGTTACTTTAAATTTTTTTAAAAACTGATTTCAGAGAGAAAGGGAGAGGGAGAGAGAGAGAGAGAGAAACATCAATGATGAGAGAGAATCACTGATCGGCTGCCTCCTGCACACCCCACACTGGGGATCAAGCCCACAACCCTGGCATGTGCCCTGACCGGGAGTCGAACAGTGACCTTCTGGTTCACAGGTCATCGCTCAGCCAATGAGTCACGCAGGCTGGGTGGAAAGCTACTTTTTCATCTCTATTTCTGGGAATGTACATATGCTGCTGAAACGATGATCAATATCGTTAACAGCATGTATGGATCGCCTGCAATAATATGGCATCAGGGTTGGGCGCTACAATGCCAGGGTGAGGGAGATGCAGCACCTGCCTGCAGAGTTCCCTCTCTCCTCGGGAGAAGGTAAGGAACTCTCCACAAGGCTGCTGAAATAGTCTAGAATTGTCCTGACATGCAACAAGCGAACGACATGAGCTGAATGAATGAGTAAACGAGTGCTAATGGCACGTTGTCATTAATTAACTGAAAGGTAGAGGACGTTGATAATTTCTGTTTGTTGGGGGGGGGGGGGGGGGCGTGGGCTGGAGAAGCAGGGCATGTCTGTATACACTAAAGGGATTATCTCCTGACCAGGGAGAAGAGGAGCAAGCCCATTGGGTCCAGAAAGCTGGTCTCCAACCTCCGTTTATAGTACACGCATTTGGCTTTTAATGAGAGGCTTGCCTTGGGTAAAGAGATAATGATGAGTCAGCGTATTTACAGGCACACAGTCCCAGGCCATTGTGTGAAGTCTCTGCTCTGCTGGAAACGCGTTATCGCCCGAAAACACGCAGGCACTTCCGCGGCTGCCACCGCACCATGTGCATGCTCCGGCAAGGGTTTACCTCGCATGTGACTTACACGCTCAAATGTACATGCACGCTCCTGCAAATTTAGGTAAATGATGCATACATTAAATCTTATCTAAATAAACAAGTGTCTTTCTGAACCAAAATGCAAGCTGCCATGCATATTTAAGTGGACGGGAATGAGTCCCCTTCCTGCATATGCTTACAGAATGCTTTCAGAGTCTTGATTTCAGGAAGTAAAGTGCGCACGGCGAAAGCAACCAATCGGCTCCACCGGGGACAAGGACACGGAGGAACCTGCTTTGGAAGCGGCTCGCATTAACAAACAAGACCCACTGTGGGGCTTAAATGATATGGGAGTCTACTGACGCCGATAATCGCTCCTTTTCACGCCCTTTTGGAGACGCGGAGTTTGAAGAGTTATGATTTCTATCCTTCCTTAGTGGAAAAAGCCAACTCCTGCAAACGGCGGCTCTAGAATTTATTAAAATCCAGACCAGTTCTGCACGGCGTATGTGTTTTTTCTGTAGGGACTCTCATGAAGACTGTCGCACTCGAATCAAAGCTTTTAAGACGGGCCCAGGGCCCAGCCTAAGGATCTCAGTGAACGCTTTCCGTCTGTGTCTCAGCAACAGCGTTATAGCTGCCATGACTCAGCATCTAAGGATCTGAGCTGAATAGGCAAACGGAGCTGGGTCCCAATATAATAAACAGGGACTTTTTCAGACTTCTCCCAATAGGACGTGTTTCACACCTCTATGCTCTCACACTTTCTGCTCCTTCTGTGTAGAGAGCCGCATCCCCTCTGTCTTTCCTGGAACAACTGGAGCTCTCTCTTCTTCAGGGCTCTGGCTCCCTCTCACAGGGCCCCACTTGAGTTCCCTAGGTAGAGTGAGGTGTGTGCACCCAAGTGTGTGCACCTGAGTGTGGGCACCCGAGTGTGTGAACCCGAGTGTGGGCACTCGAGTGTGTGAACCCGAGTGTGTGTACTTATGTGTGGGCACCCAAGTGTGTGAACCTGAGTGTGGGCACCCGAGTGTGTGAACCCAAGTGTGGGCACCAGAGTGTGTGAACCCGAGTGTGTGTACTTATGTGTGGGCACCCAAGTGTGTGCACCTGAGTGTGAGCACCCGAGTGTGTGCACCTGAGAGTGGGTACCCATGAGGACAAAGCCTGTACCCCCTTCTTTACCATGTATCCCCAGCACCCAGCACAGTGCCAGGATGTAGAAGGTGTTCAAAATGAATCCCACCTCTGATGTCCCAGCTCATTGCACAGAGCTCCTGATAAAAAGATTATACTTTATTACTTGCTTACATCTCAGTCTGGCCTCCTAGAGGGCTGGGTCCTCCGAGGCCAAATTCCTGCCTTATTGATCTGTATTCCCAAGACCAAACAGCACAAGTACTTAACAAATGTTTCCTTATTGAAAGAAAGAAAGTTATTCCATTACACCTCAATGAATTGCAACAATAAACCTGAAACTTATTAGCTGCTGTGTACCCTACAGTGCCATCTTTGTCCTTTAAGCCACACACAGTGTCTAGGAATCCTCCTTTATATTTTTATTTTATTTTATTTATTTTTAAAAAAATTTGTGTAAATCCGTTTTGTTTTTTTTTAATATTTATTTATTTATTTATTTCATTGATTTCAGAGAGGAAGGAAGAGGGAGAGAGAGATAGAAACACCAACGATGAGAGAGAATCATGGATCAGCTGCCTCCTATATGCCCCTACTAGGGATCAAGCCTGCAACCGGGGCATATGCCCTGATTGGGAATCAAACCCATGACATCTTGGTTCAGAGGTTGACGCTCAACCACTGAACCACGCTGGTTGGGCGGAATCCTCTTTTTTTAAAAAAAAGATATTTTTATTGATTTAAGAGAGGAAGGGAGAGGGGGAGAGAGAGGTAGAAACATCAATGATGAGAGAGAATCATTGATTGGCTGCCTCCTGAACACCCCATACTGGGGATCAAGCCTACAACCCTGGCATGTGCCCTGACCGGGAATCAAACCATGACATTCAACCATTGAACCTCACCAGCCAGGCCAGAAATCCTCTTTTTAATTATTATTAATAGTGGTATTCCTGAGTCGCTCATCTGGCCCAAATGGCTTCTTTTCTTATAAGCACCTGCCCAGCAATTGTCTTTTTTTCTACTTAGGTCAGTGGTTCTCAACCTTCTGGCCCTTTAAATACAGTTCCTCATGTTGTGACCCCAACCATAAAATTATTTTCGTTGCTACTTCATAACTGTAATGTTGCCACTGTTATGAATTGTAATATAAATATCTGATATGCAGGATGGTCTTAGGCGACCCCTGTGAAAGGGTCGTTCGACCGCCAAAGAGGTCGAGACCCACAGGTTGAGAACCGCTGACTTAGGTCCTGCAGGAAAAGACAAAGGCTATATATATGGTCACGGCTGGCCTTTGGGTGGAAACAAGGAGGACTAAGAACCAGTCCTATGAGTTTGGACTCAAGCTGACCATGAGTTAGACTCCGTGTAATATCCTCACAGGCAGATTGAGAGCTGGCCTCTCCATCAGGAGAGACTATGGGTCAAGTTCAGAAGCACCTAGCATCCCAGATTCTTCCTTTTTTTCTGCCAAAGCAAGGCCTGTACTTGGTGCTACAAGGAACTTGAGAGCTGAGTTCCCCTGATCTGCGGACTCCCTGCCTAACTGCACACACTCCAGGGACAAATGCAGGGCCGGCCCTCATTTCCAGGAGGCAGCATCCTCTGTCCTTGGGACAGGTGCCCGCAGGATCAGAGCCGCAGGAGACAACACTGAGCCGCTCCCTGGGAGGAAGACAAGACACGGCCTCTGAGCAAGACACAAATAAGAAAAAAACAAAAACACAAATGGAAAAGCCACTGGTGCAGCTTAAGCCTCAGCCGCACCACATGAACCGAAAGCGTGCAGGCCTGGAGAGAGGAGCCGGGAAGTCCAAGGGGACTTGGCAGATGTGCACGTGCAAAGGCGCTGGTGACATGCTCCCAGGGAGAGGGATTTCCCGGGAGGTGCTGGGGCACGTGAGCGCATTCACTCCATCGGTTAGCACAACGGGGACCAACTCCAGCCCCCAATTCCTGCACTGGATTTGGATCCGCCCAGGCTCATCCCACGAGGACTTTTCACCCCCCAGCGCCCTGAACGCGAGTGAGGCAAACTGATAACTGGAGTGCCGACTGCTGTGAGCCAGACCCCAGAGCTGGAGAAGACACGGGGTTCCGGACAGCCTGCTCAGATGGGATCTTCCGAGCCACCCTGTTCCTGACAGGCGGAACCCCTCAACCAGCTAGGGAACGAGTCAGGCATGGACCCCCCAGACATGCTGTCCAGGGAGAAAAACTGGTGAGTGGGGGCCACTGTGGTGGGAAAGGGAAGAGGCCACAGGCGAGGGTGATAGAAGCGGTATTTCCATGCCGCGCTGCTTCCCCCGAGGCTGCCTCTCTGAAGGGCGCGGGGCAGGGGAGCACAGTCGTCTGGTAGTTCAGTGGGGTGGCCCCTCCATTAGCGGGAGCCCCCGGCACACCGCCAGCCCGTCCAAGAACTTTACAGAATAATCCAAAGCTGACAAAACTCCCACATTGACATGAAAAGGCTCTTTGTTGTCTGTGGCCTGCACACGTTTCATTCATCTCGCTCTCTAAAGTACGATGTGAGCAGTAATCACAAACAATCCGCTTTTGTGAGGTCAAAACAGCACGCCCTTCCCCAGGAAAGGCGCGGCCCCTGCAATGGGCCGGCTGGGCCCCCCAGGGCTGCAGGTGGCGGAGTTAACAGCTACTGACATAGTTCGGACAGCCTCGTCCATAGGGCAATCTGGAGTCTCGGAAGAGATTTCCCTGCGCTATCTATCTCCCTGAAATCCCACTCCCATCCTTATCCCCACTTTTCAGAAGAGGGAGGTGGAGAGAGGGTGTGGCTGGGTGCCCCGCTGCAGGTTCAGAAGCCTGCCCTCCCGACTGGAATGAGCCACCAGAGGCCACGCTAACCCAGGCCTGTCCCCATGGTGCTCCCACGCCCTCTCCTGCCCACGTGGCTGCCTTCTCTTGCATCTCATCACTTTGGGGTGAGGTTCCCTGCGCCTTCCATGGTGATCATGAGCTAACACATACACTAATGAGGATCAAGGATGAGAATGCGTGGCTGCCTGGGGTACCATTGCTGCTGCCAACAGAGAAACACTTTAGTCAGGAACTTTAGAAGACAGAGTTTCAGCCCATGGTCACCCCCAAAGTCAAAGGAGGAAGGTGGTCAAAAGGTACCAACAACCTCCAGTTATAAGATGAACGAGTTCTGGAGATGACTAAGTTCACACTGCTGTGTGCAATACGTGAAAGCTATTAAGAGAGGCAACTCCACGAGTTCTCATTATAAAGAACAAATCATTTTCTCCCTTTTTCTTTTTTTTTTGGTACATATATGAGAGGACAGATATTAACCAAACTTACTGCAGTAATCATTTCACAATTTATGTAAGTCAGACCATTATGCTGTGCACCTTCAATGTGTCCAGTGCTCTATGTGAATTCCATCTCAATAAAAACTGAAAGGAAAAAGGAAACAGGCTTGGAAGAAAAACATGGAACAGAAGGACTCGACTCCAGGCGGAAGTGTCAGACTTGGATGAGGCCTGTGGGGGGTTCGGCCCTGCAGGGAGCTGGGCTGACACACCAGGCCCCCGGAGGATCCCGCGTCCTAAGTCAGGCCACAGAGGCAGACAGGCGGAACCCCTCAATCAGCTGAGGAAAGAGGCAGGAGTGGAACCCCAGACATGCTGACCAGGGAGAAAAATTGGTGTGTGGGGGGCACTGCGGGAAAGGGAAGGGGCCACAGGGATAAAGAGCCCCGAGCCACAGAAACAGTGTGAAGAAAAGCCTTGAGCCCAGTCCAGTCACATGCAGAGCAGCGTTGTGGGACGTTCAGATAATTAACCTGGCCAGCCCTCAGGGGTCCCTATCTGAAGGTGACAGGGCTTGGGCTGTCACTAGTAGGAGTTCCATGTATTGGAAAGGAGATGGGTTCTGCATAGAAAGACTTTGATCTCAAATGATGCTGTCCATGTCCAAATACATACACAGGACCAGACTCTGTGTGTGAGAGAGTGTGAGCGCGTGCGTGCGTGTGTGCGTGTGCGTGTGCGTGTGCGTGTGTGTGTGTGTGGTGTGTGGTGTCGTGTCTTAAGGTGACTTGTTGAATGAACGGGCTGAGCTTTGGATATCTGAGTGTGTGGGTCCTCGGACTGTGGTGCCCGAGATGACATGCAGGTGGTCCATTGGGAAAAAGTCCTGGACCAGGAGTCAGGGCATCACCTATAAATGACTGCAGCTAAGAAGGCTGCTAAGAAGGCATTTGGGGTGCCGACGTGTTGAGTCCCGTGGGGGAGGCACCTCTCTGGGTGGCTGCATGAAAGCTTTCTCAGCGGCATCACACTGATGCTACACAAATAGTTCTGGGTGACTATGGGGATGTGATGACTTGTTGGAACTTCTAGGGGTGCTGTGGGAGTCACTCTGGGTCATATCTACTCTCTCCCCATTCTCAAGCCACACAGTCTGCTTCACCCAGAGAGAATGTACCCCACGTCCCCTCCCCATGCTGGGAACCAAGTGCACAGCCTCACCAAACCCAACGCGCTTTTATTCAGCTCGCCACCCAGCCTCCCCAGTCTCTATCCTGGCCTGCAGGAGCAAGCGAATTGTGGACTCAGGCCCCATGGAGAGCGATGAAGATGTCCCTGGCAGGGAGGCGCGCTTTATGTGCACATTTTTGATGGGACAGCATAAAGCAGACCTTTCCTCTGAGATCCCTCAGGGCCATCAAAGTCCACGTGGGCAGGCGCTTCAGTAAACTGCTCACGAGTGGCTGTAAAGCAGGCCCCGGCTCTCCGTGCAGGCAGGGTGGGCTGGCGGAGGCCTTGGCAGCCGCCACCTCCTCCCCGGAACCCACTGGCTTTCTCCATTTGCCTTTCTCTGATGTTGCACAACTTTTCAGGGATTTCAGGGGACTAGGGAGGGGAGAAAATGGGTGGAGCAACCACGGGGCTTGGTTGGATGCAGAAGATTGCTATTTATTAGCTAGCTAGCCTGAAACCTCATCTAAGCTGCCTTAAACCCATCTGTAGATTAAAGTGACACTCAATTTGCAAGGTAGAAAAGGGGTAAATTGACCAGCGCCAGGTTCCATATGTATGTTTTCTCAGTTCTCACCATAGCTAGGACACTTGTGTCTGGAAATAAGACGTCATTGGCGTAAGGTCACCCAGCTTTGTGACTTCAGATGTCTGTCTCTCTATTAATAAGAGGAGTCAGGAGCATCCGTGATATGGTAACAGCCGAGAAAGGCCCTTAGTATTCGAAATCCCTATAAAAACTGAAGGCCTTATATCTGAGCTCAAAATATCTGTTGTACTTTTATGACACGAATTGTCACGAAAGGAAATGAAGCATGAGGGTCAAGGCACTGTGCTGAAGGTCCCACAGCAAAGCAATGGCCGGCTCTGCACCCTGTCCCCACGCCTTTCGCTCCTCATCCAGTTCTGGGAGGCAGAGGGCCTCTCTGAGCAAAGACAACCAGTCCTGAGGCTGGACTGGAACAAAGACGCCCCCAGAAAACGTCCTGGGGACAGAAGCTCTTTCCCTGTCCTTTGCCAAGTGCACCTGTGGACACAGGAGGTAACTGCTGGGGGTGTCATTCCTTGGGAGCCTGTGTCACCTCCATCCTACGAATGTCAGTCAGCGCTCACTGCAGGAAAGACCTTACATAACTCTGGCAAGATTTTTGCATTGTTGCTGTTTTTTTGTTTTTTTTTAATGGAAAACATTTCCTTTTTCCAAATGCTATCAATTTCAATCAAATTATTGCAGAACCCCCCAAAGGTTGCTTACATCGCTGCGCTGTGGATTTTTTTTTTCCTTTGCTTCCTCTCAATCCTTCACTCAGCTTCTTGAAGAATTAAAGTTGGGTCCTTTCAAATGTAAATTAAGCAATTTACAAAATATGTATTTTGGCATGGAGGCAACTTGGCTTTGCAAACAAACAGGAGTTTTATTGATTCTGTGAACTGCCATCTCAGGGAGTTATCTTGTGGCTGTAATTTGAGTCTTAATGTGAGGAGACTGTTTTCATTTATCATAAGCGGTGCATTCTGCTTTTATCTCACCACACTCCCCACCTCTGGGCTTTTAAGAGCGTCAAAGACGTGATGTCAGTCTTAATATGCTTTTCATGCATTTAGGTTCTCGAAAGCTTTTTTTTTTTATCATTTTGTCTATTTTGTTTGTTATTAAAACAATATTCAATGCCACAAAAGACATTAAACCATGGAAAACATCCGCCCACAGTTCTGCCAGCCCAAGACAGCGTTTCATATTAATCCCCGCTCCTTCCAGATTCTTGTCACCAGGCATATGCTTCTGACGGAGTTGGAACAATTATGTAAAAATAATTTTCAAAAACGGTTTCCACATGAACTTAAACACACACACACACACACACACACACACACACACACTTCCTGGATATCCTTTCAAGACCTCTGAGCCTATTTTGCAGAAAACACATGATTCGATGGTTCAGTCTAGATATAGGATAGGACTCTCCATGTCCAGGATCATCTTAGGGATATTCATAGTGGGGCGCAAAATAGATCCATGGCAATGGATCCCCAAGGCCAGTGAGTTCAAGCCTCTGTGCCAGTCATGCACAGGAATTGCCTCACCCAAGTCTGCTCTGAGGCCCCCCAGTCTCAGTGGGGGCGCTTTTCCTACTAAGAAAGACTCATTCCATCACATGGCCTCAACTCCTCATGCAGCCCAGCTTGTTTTTTAGATTCTGTTGCTAATGGCGAACACGAGCAGAAGGTTGGACCCCGGTACAGCCACCTCAGTCCTTGAGTTTGGCTGAGAAAGAATTCAGAGGCAAGGAACTCAAATACAAGTGAATGTTTACTCAGAAAGTCACAGAGGTAGTAGATGAAGGGAGCTGTGGAAGAAGTGAGGAAAAGTTATAAAGGCAAATTAAAAAAAAAAAAGAAGAGGTTCTAGGAGCTTAAGACAAGGAAAGACAAAGAAATCACACCTGGGAGGAGGTGAGAGAGAAGGAAAGGCTGGTTCCAGAGAGAGAGAGAGAGCTCATGCTGGGTCCTTCATCTTAAGGGCTTATATCTGGGCTTCTCAGGGAAAGATCTCAACCGAATATTCATCAGCTTTCCAGGTGTGTCCCCTAAGGGTTGTGGTCTCCACCGATTGGTCAGCTCCAGGGCAGGGGGTCATTAGCCACTGCAGCTGGTCCTGATGTCAGCCATGTGGTCACTCTGCCTGGTTTTGCTGCTTTTCTGGGCCTGGAGCTGAAACACCACTGAGGCCTACATGTGATCTCTAGTTGCCCCAAACTCTGACTGGTCAGGAGACCCGAGGCTTTGCTCCTAAGATTATTTGATTCGGGTCAGAACCTCATTGTCCTGATAGCCCAATTCTTAAGGGAGTGGCTGTGCAAGGACTTGTATGGGAGTCCCATGAGGCTATGCTCTGGCCCCTTTTTCCTCCTCCAAAGGGATCTATCACATGACTGTCATCATGACAGGGGAGGAAAGGTTACCCTGGGGGCAAGGTTCTCGTTTTTTCCCCAGTTTTGCTGGTTGCTAGGCAACCTGGACTTTCCGCCCTAGTGACCTCCCATGCCTGGCCTATGGTCCTTGCTCTGCTCATGCCTGTCAAACTGCCTACTACAGTATTTTTCTCTTTAATGTTGATACTTCTCTCTTTTATTGTACAGATACACAACCTACATTTTACCATGTTAATGTACAGTTCAGTGGCATTAAGTACATCCCCATCATGTGCACATTGTGAAACTGTACACATTCAACACCAGCTCCCCATTCACCACTCCCCCACACCCAGCCTCTGGCAGCCACCAATCTACTTTCTGTCTCGATGAATTTGTCTACTCTAGGTACTTCATATAAGTGAAATCAACCAATATTTGTCCTCCTGTGTCTGGCTTATTTCTGTTAGTATAATGTTTTCAAGGTTTACCCAGATTGTAGCATGTGTCAGAATTTCCTTTTTTTAAAAAAAATCCTCACCTGAGGATATGTTTTTATTGATTTTTTTTTTTTTTTTGAGAGAGAGGAAGAGAGAGAGAGAGAGAGAGAGAAGAGAGAACATCGATCAATTGCTTTCTCCACATGCTCTGACTGGGAATCCAACCCACAACCTAGGTATGTGCCCTGACCAAAATCAAAACCACAACCTTTTGGTGTATGGGACGACATTCCAACCAACTGAGCTAGGGGAGAATTTCCTTTCTTTTTAAGGTTGGATAATATTCCATTGTATAAATATACCATGTATTGCTTATCGATTCATCTGCTGATGGACACCTGGGTTGCTCCCACCTCTTATACACATGGTGTACAACTATCTGTTCAAATCCTGCTTTCAATTCCTTAGGGTTTATACCTAGAAGTGAAATTACTGGGTCATTTGTAATTCTATGTTTAGTATTTTGAGGAGCCCCCATATGTTTTCCACAGTGGGTGGACCATTTTACATTCCCACCAGCAATGCACAAGGGTTCCAATCTGTCCCTTGCAGTCAGTTCGACCTCTCCTTCTCTCTACACAGAATAACTAGCCACAGCCCTCCTTAAAACAATTCTTCACAGAGGTAGACACATCCTGTCATTAAGTGATGCTTATGTTACAGGGGAGTCTGAGGCACAGAAGTCAGCCCCAGCCCAGGGGCCTGGATGGGGTGGAGGCAGGGTTCACACGAGGCAGCCTGGCTGGGAGCTTGGGCACATCAGCCCGAGTTCTACCAGCCCTCAGAGAAACCGATCTTAGCGCACCCCTCCTGCAACTTTATTTTCCAAATTTACTATTTTATGACTCAGAACCGCTTTCCGAAAAGCAGCATTGTGCCCATAGTTTGTAGTTGGCCTCAGTGACAGCCCAGGTTCTGCCCGTCCAGAGTGTCACGCTCTCCCATTGGCCTGTCACCAGTTTTTCCAGTCCTGGGAGCTCATCTCCCAAAGTTCTTCAAGCCCCTGGTGGGTGAGGTCCAGATGTGACCTGATCGGCCCATATCCTTCAGCTGGCATCATATTCATGGGCACTTGGCCCACCTATCGGCTCTTCGGGGTCTGGGCCCTCCTGGACCTGCTCAAAGCTGTGGGCAAATGCCCACATGGGGATATCTGGAGGCTCCAAAAGATGACCCTGCTTCTAAACATGTCCCGAAAGGGCACCTGGGGGCCCCACCTTCCCTTTGCCTTAAGCCAGATGCTTCCCAAAGTTGGTGCACCAGCCCTGCCAGGGGTGCGAATGGAAGGACCACAGGTGGCCGTGGGCACAGGAAGGCTCTGAGGGGGATGCAGATAAGCCTGCTGCCCCACCCTCAGCTTGGGAGTATAACCGCATGGGTGCTCCAGGCCTGCCCTAGACAACCAAAGGGTGCAGAGCTCACACTGGAGATGAAATAAGCAAGAGACATGCGACTCCGACCTGCTGGCACCCCACTGGAGCCTCACTCACCACACAAACCACCCCAGCCCAATAGGCCAGCAGGCTCACGTGTGCAAGGCCAAGAAATAGCACTGTGGGCTCACACTGGGAAGCACCTGGGTCCATTTCAGCCATCATGTCAAGGCAGCTACATACACAAGTGCAGATCAGCCTCATCCAAAGGAGTGTTTCCCTCATTAACCTCGAAGGAGAACGCACGTCCTGGCTAAGTGAGAGGCGGCTGGACCAGAGTGGATGAGCCAAAAGGACTTAAACAGCAGACATTAGTACTGCCAAGTGCACTTTCCCTCCTAATACACCAGAGAGCCATCACAGATGCTGCGGAGGGGGTGGAGGTGGGGGAGAAAGGCCGCCATGTGTGTTAAGGTGCACGCTGCTTACCACTGAGCACTGCATGGCCTCAGCAAGAGATTCATCTCTGTTCTTATCTCCTAAGAGGTGTGCCCTCCTCCAGGCTCACACAGCAAGTGTGAACCTCCCTTCATCCACAAGGCAGACGCATTTGGGCTTTGATCTCCCAGGAGGTCAGGCCGGCCTAGTGGGCACGGGTGAGCATGTGGACATGTGCGTACTGACCTCTGTCTGGCTGTGTCGGGGGACGAGCCAACAGGCCTGTGTACACACAGCCGATCCGTAGGGTCTTCTGCAGAGTGAGGCCGGGGGAACCTCAAACTTCAAAACCAAAACCAGCCCAGCTATGGTTCTGTTTGTGGCTGGAGAAGCAGGCCGCTCATCCTTCAGCTAGCTGTCCGGCAGCTGGAGGAAGGGCCTGGGGTTTCTCCTGGGGAGGAGAACTTAGGAGGGAAGCAAGTTGGAACAAGGCTGCTGAGCTGCCCCTGGCTGGGCTCCTGGAACTGGCTGGGAAGCCACCATCTCTCAGGACAGCGGTCTCAGCCACAGAGGAGTGGAGCTTGGACAGGGACGCTGGCTTCCCTCACATGCACTTGAAGAGTTGTTGGGGCCCAAACACCCTTTAAAGAAGCCGAGCAAGGACCCCGGTGATTTTTGCTGAGCTATCCCTGCAGGCGGTGCCGTGCGAGGAGACCTTATAAAATACCGAATCTGACAAAGCAAGGAGGAGGAGAGACACACACGCTGTCTGCAGGTGAAAAATAATCTCCATCCTACGAGCTCATATTCACACCCTGCGCATCCCATGTTAGGCACTGCTCTCAGCACATTGTATATGTCAGCTCACTTAATCCGCACACTGGCCCACGAGGAAGCTTCTATTATCATCCCAGTTTGACTCATGAGACATAGAAATCGACACGGGGCCACAGAGCTGCATTTAGCGAAGCTGGGACGGGCCCCGCAGTCAGGCGCAGAGTTCCTGCTTCCCACCAGCACTGTATGAACCACTCTGCAATGCGATCAAAGGGTGCGTGGGCCTGGACCACAGGGCGCAGGCTCAAGATCAGGAGGGAGCGGTGCCGAGGTGGGTGGGGAGGGACTGTCCCCAAGGGCCTCTCAGCTTGAGGAGGTCATGAGTAATTTAATGGGGGAACCACACACATAAATGCACATGGACATGACTTAAAACTGTGGCTAACACATCCATCAATGGAGCTGCCACTCGAGGTACAAGCACTGCCCAATCCTGAGGAGGAATATCGTTGCAGAAAGAAGGTTCTTCTTAAGGCAACACCCAGTCCAGATCCCTGGAAGAGGATGGGACTTCTAGGTGAACGAGGAGAGGAGGGAGAATGAACCAAGAGACCATGGAATGGTGGAGACTGTTTGTCACAGCAACCGCCTCAACCTGAGTCTTGCTACTTTATTTATTTATTTATTTATTTATTTTATTTTTTAAAATATATTTTTATTGCCTTAACCGGTTTGGCTCAGTGGATGGAGCGTCGGCCTGCGGACTGAAGGGTCCCAGGTTCGATTCCGGTCAGGGGCATGTGCCTTGGTTGTGGGTGCGTCCCCAGTGGGGGGTGTGCAGGAGGCAGCTGATGGATGTTTCTCTCTCATTGATGTTTCTAACTCTCTATCCTTCTCCCTTCCTCTCTATAAAAAAATCAATAAAAATATTTTAAAAAAACTAAAAAATATATATTTTTATTGATTTCAGAGAGGAAGGGAGAGGGAGAGAGAGACAGAAACATCAATGATGAGAGGGAATCATTGATCAGCTGCCTCTTACATGCCCCACACTAGGGATCAAGCCTGCACCCCAGGAATCGAACAGTGATCTCCTGGTTCATAGGTCGATGCTCAACCACTGAGTCATGCTGGCTGGCCAAGTCTTGGTACTTCTTTTTCACATGACAGATCACCTCTTCTGGCTTAACTTATCTTACCCTCTGTTTTCCTCCATGTAGCTCAGTTGAAAACAAATCTTATTCTTTTAGGCATTTTCTCCTTAATTCCATCCTTCCCTGCTATAATGTAACTGGATAGCCCTGGGTTGAGAGCTGACCATGTGCTATTGTGTGAGAAGCACAGCCCCAAATGGAGTTGTGTTGATGTCATTACCCAGCCCCACAGACACTCTGAGAGAGCCCGGAAGGGAAGAGACATTGAGCGTGTCCGCGGATGAATCCAGGGAAGGAGTGAGGAGATGAGGAGGAGGAGGGATGGCACTGGGATTCATTCCAATGTAACAGTCGTTCACGTGCATTTATTATCTGCCAGGCGCTTGGTGCTGGGAAGGCAGAAGACAAGCTCTCGCAAGCCAGGCTGGGAGCTCTAAGGTGCAGGAACAGACACGTGAATGCATCATGATATGACAGCTTGATTAAAAATATTAATACGGGTGTGGGCAGTGGGCTCTGGGAACTCAGAGGAGGGTGTCTTGATGTGTGTTTCAGGCGGAAGTGCTGGGCAGCATGACAGCGGTGACAGCACTGAGGAGCATCAAGTGATGGGGAGGAATTGCTGCAGAGGGAGCCAGGCCATTCCAGGCGAGGAAAGGGCTTGAGCAAAGGAGGAGAAAGGCGTGACCTACTCAAGGCTCGCTGCTGGCTCCAGTGTGGCCAGACAGCGTCTGGACAGGGACAGAGGAGCCCGCCTGCCAAGGGCCTTGGGTCCAGGGCTCTGGAGTTGGGGCCAATCCTACAGGCAACAGAAAGTCAACAAAGGTTTCTAGACGGGAGACTGGCTCGGTGAGCATATATTTTAGAGAGACTCCTCCTAACTGCAGAGGGAGAATGGATAGGCAGACCAGTGAGAAGTCCACTGCCTTTGTGAGAGAGAGAGAGAGAGAGAGAGAGAGAGAGAGAGAGAGAGATCGAGTTCTGGAAGCCATGAGGCGGGAGGCACAGGGACAGACACAGGACTGCATCCGGGCACAGAGTGGAAGAGAGTGGTCCCACACTTGGTCCTTCTCTGCAGTTGGGAAACAGCACCTCCTTCACTCACTCTCAGCATCGTCTTTGTGTACCCAGCTCAACTGCCTCCTCTTGCACAAAGCTCCCAGCTGCAAAGACGTTCTCCCTGCTCTGCGCATGTGCTATCCCCTCTGGGTGTCCTAGGCCAGTGATGGCGAACCTTTTGAGCTCGGCGTGCCAGCATTTTGAAAAACCCTAACTTAACTCTGGTGCCATGTCACATATAGAAATTTTTTGATATTTGCAACCATAGTAAAACAAAGACTTATATTTTTGATATTTATTTTATATATTTAAATGCCATTTAACAAAGAAAAATCAACCAAAAAAATGAGTTCGCGTGTCATAGGTTCGCCATCACTGTCCTAGGCCCAGATTGCTCGGAATCCCCCTGTCTTCGCTCTCTCATGGAGTGGGAAGGGCGGGGTCTGGTGTGTGAGGGCTCTTTGGCCCCGAGGACAGGGCATTGGGTAGCTGTGCTGCCCTGGGTTCGGTTTCCTCACTTCTGGGAATATATCAGGTCACGCAGAAGCCAGGTGAACGGAGCTTGTGCCAGGCAGCCTGGCAGGAGAGTGAGGGTGCTCAAGGCTGGCATCAGGGATACCCGGCCAGGGCTGGAGGACAAGGGCCACACCGTGGGAACTGGGACCCCCCAGGGGACACAGTTGCCATCTTAGAGACCCCCAGAAGCTGAGATGGAGGGGTGAAAGGCCCCGGCTCCTCTCCTTCACCCTAGCACCCCTGACAGAGCCTCGCCGGCTGAACCTACACAGGAGCGAGCTGGAAGGAAGCCTTGGAGGTGCCGTTTGCAGGGAACGGGGAATGGATCTGAACGTATCCACAGTCAAATGACTAATATAGGAAATTCACAAAAAATTCCCTAGCCCTACGTACCCACCAGGACATTGGTGAGAATCAAAGGAAATAGCGTATGTAAAAGCCTTTGTAAATTAAATGACAGCAAGCTCTCCCAAGGCCGCTCTGAAATTATTTTTGCCTGCGTATCGGAGTCTTGTGTGGCCGTCAAAGAAAATCCATCTCTTACTGTTCAGTCGCTCACCGTCCCCCTGCCTGGATCTGGGCGGACAGTGTCTCCCGGGGCTAGTCCATCCAACAGGCTGTCACTGATGTTGGGGGCACTTGGGTTGTGTCAGATGATAAGACATCTTTCTGCAGAAGGTGAGACTCTAATCACCGATTTCTAAACCTATTGGGTGAGAACTAGTTTAATACACACGGGCAGGTGGGCATCAGGCTGGGCGAGGGGCCTCGCCAGCCCCTGCCCTTCTGGGCAGTGAGCCCTGCAGAGCAAAGCCACAGCCAGAGGAAGCGCTTTGACGCTCTGCAGGTGAAGGAGGGAGGGAGAGGAAGGACTCCCGAGCAGCAGGTGCACCCGGAGCATCACGCTGGGCCCTGAACTACGTCGCTCTCTCCCGAAGTGGGAGGAGGTGCCTGGGAAACAGGGCTGACACGGCTTGTTGAACCCTTGAGTCCTTCAGCCCCATTAACCCCCATCCACCCGAATGGATTTTCAGCCGGGCCCATGAAGGCCTCCTGTCAGAACCATCCACGTCATTTGCAGAGTAAAGTGAATATCAATAAAGTCGTAATGAGTAATTTTCCCAGCTTCACCGACTCTTACTGGAAACCCAGCCAGCCCTCCGCTGTGGGTATCGACAAACCCCCAGTCCTCCTGGGAGCTGCTTTTCTTCCACTGGGTGAGTCTGAGCAGACACCAGGTGTGCCAGCTTAATGGGCATGGGCACGTGGCAGCAGGCTTGGCGCGGGGACTCAGAGCCTGTCCCCTATTGGCAGAGCAACCCCGATGAAGTGGTCCCAGACTCTCCATGCCTGGGCAACAGAAAGACCCCAGGTTGGGGTTCTGGAAATGTGAACGTGTGGGGGAATGTGTGTGTATGTGTGTGCGTGTGCGAGCGCGCACGCTATGGGGAAGCAGGCATCTAACTTCTGGTCTCCAGTTACCCTCAGCTGCTCCTACCAGCTACTCTGACGCCCCTGCACCTCAGTATTTCATCAGCAGCCCCAGGCCTGCATTCCATGAGCCTGAAGGATAGAGAAGGTGCTGAGAACTCCGCCTGCCGGAGGCTGACGCATCTGACGCTGGGGACCCGTGGGGCTGAGTTTACCCTGCCAGGCACTCGAGGGACAGACCGAGAGGGAGTTTCCTGGCAGTTTCTCACCGTGGCACTGCCCACCAAGTCTGGGCATCACACCTGCTCGGTGGCCATGGCAGCCAGCACTGGGGGACCGGAGCTGTGAGTGACAAGGCGTTAATTCAAGGCGTGGGAAGTGTGATGGTTAGGGACCGGCCCCACTTTTTCCTGTTCGCTCCTTTCTGCCTGGAAGGCTGTCAGCAGCTCCTGCTGATGCCTGTCCGCACGGCCTGCTGCCTCCCCCTCTGCACAGAGGTGTCGCGGCAGCGCCTGTGTGTTAACTAACCCATCAATGCTGGTTTGGTTCGGATGATACAGGCGGTATTGGCTGCCCCCCCTCCCCCACTTCCTGTGCATCCTGCCTGAAGCTGAGCACTAGCTGCAGAGAGCGAGAGCGGCTGACCAGATCCGTGTGTATTACAAAGTATAGAGCGCGCTGCAGTTTACAACAGCCTTTTTCTTACCTGTTTCTCTGGGGAAGACAAGACGATGGGGTGATTATTCCCATTTTATGGAATAGGAAACAGAGGGGCAAAGGGGAAATAATGGCCTAAGAGTGTGCCCCTGGGCTGGTGGAGCCAGGGCTGGCACCCAGGGGGGCTCCAGAGTGCCTGGGCAGAGCATTCTGGATCCTCTCTCCCAGGGTACACACACCATTTGCTGCTCACCCGCGATTCCATACTCACCTGCCTGTTTCCTACTGGCCTGCGGGCACAGATGAAGGGCGGTCACAACCAGGAGGCCACCCCAGGGCCTAGCCCGGAGCTCCCCCGTCCCTGCAGGGAGTGAGTGAGGACCCATTGAGCACCCTCAGGACCCTTCAGAGGAGGCAGGGAGGGCTGTGACCTGCCTCCAGGCACAGAGTGGGTCTGGCTGCCACAGATTTCCTGGACCCCGAGGCCTCTCTTCTCCTGCCCCCAGGCCGCACGGCTAAATATATCCCAGGATTAACCCATTTACCATCTGTAGCTAAAACGCCTCGTGACTGCTTCGTGCCAAGATGAGAAGTCTGTCCAAACGTCGATGATCATTCCATCGGCTAAAAGCAAATTGATCCAGCGGTCCTCCCTGCAGACGGAGAAGGCTCTCGGTCTATTTGTAGCTCCGTCTGAGAAGCAGAGGCGGCTGCTCTGACCCCATGTCTGTCCCGAAGGCAACACAGAGCGCATCACCCTCACAGGGGATCAGTGGACGCTGCTTGAGATCGGATGGACAACACCAATACTGGCTTCTGAAAGCAGACCCTGGTTGCCACAGCGACAAGTGCCTCTCCACACCAGGCTGGGCCACAGCTCGGGATGCCGGGGGCTGGGAGCCCCTGGGGCAGATCCCTCAGGAATATCCCACCACCTTCACCATCCCGAACGGCTCACAGGCACAGGTCCAGCTAAAAATGTCACCAAGGAAGGGGCAGAAATGCTGCCAATGGGAAAGGATGCTGACACGTTGGACAAAGTCTTTGCTTCTGTCCTTTGGCTCAATGGATAGATCATTGGCCTGCAGACTGAAAGGTCCCGGGTTTGGTTCTGGTCAAGGGCACATGCCTGGGTTGTGGCCCGATCCCCAGTGTTGGGAGTGCAGGAGGCAGCCAATCAATGATTCATCATTGATGTTTCGATCTCTCTCTCTCCCTTCCTCTCTGAAATCAAATATATATATATATTTAAAATGAGAGCAGAGACCTGGATGGGAGAAAAATGCATAAGAAAGCAGAGAAAATATTTTCCTCTCCACAAAACACCAGCAGAAATTAAAAAACAGCGTCGAAAGCGAGGGACAAAGACTTGAGCATGTTTCCGTAGACACACTTTTCTTTTTAAATTTTAACGCTGTTTTTGGTGATGCTGAGCTTCTCTCTCCGCCGAGTGTCTGGCCGCCCCGAAGTTAAATAATACAGTAGCCGGCCCAGCAGAGACAAGTACTGCTGGGCAGGAGGCTCCCAGTTCACCGGGAAGGGATCTTTCATTTCATACATCATTTAAAGCGCGCTGCAGCGATTTGCCAATGTCAGGCCGGCTTTGGGGCACACAGAGAGAAGAAAGAGAAGCCCTGTGTTTTAGAATCCGTGTGCCTTCCCCACGCCATCTGGATGGGAATCCTAGGGGAGTGACGGGGAGGGTGGTAGACTGAGGTTCTGCCCTCGTCTGTGCAGAAGCCAGACAGTGCCCAGCGCGCAGGGAAAGAGAATGAGGGACCATGGTTTGTGTCTTGCATTGAGAATCTGCTCCCCTCCCCACCTGGCTTGGCCTGGCAGGGCGGGGCCCCTCCCCACAGCCTGTGTGGTCTCCTCGCATCCCCAGATCCCAGCACTCAGACCCATCCCACACCTGCTCAGAATGATCTCGAAACCCTACAGTTATACTAGGCCCCTGCTTAAGTACTTAGCACCACTTCTTTTTTTAAAAAAATATATTTTATTGATTTTTTACAGAGAGGAAGGGAGAGAGATAGAGAGTTAGAAACATCGATGGGAGAGAAACATCGATCAGCTGCCTCCTGCACATCTCCCACTGGGGATGTGCCCGCAACCCAGGTAAATGCCCTTGACCGGAATCGAACTTGGGACCTTTCAGTCCGCAGGCCGACACTCTATCCACTGTGCCAAACCAGTTTCGGCAAGTGCCACTTCTTAAGACAAATGGATCCCCTCCTTGCCAGGTGTGCCAGGATCTGCACTCCCGACTCTGTCCACACACCTCGCACCCCAGGTGCCTCCAGAGGCCTGCACACCTCACGCCAGAGCCATCAGGCTTCCCGTCGCTCTGTCCTCCCTGTCTGGAATGTTCTTTCTCCTTTCTCTCACTTAAAAAATACATTTAAAAAAAAATTGATTTCAGAGAGGAAGGGAGAGGGAGAGAGAGTTAGAAACATCAATGATGAGAGAGAATCATTGATCAGCTACCTCCAGCATGCCCCCTCCTGGGGATAGAGCCCACAACCCAGGCATGTGTCCTGACTGGGAATCACATTGTGACATCCTGGTTCGTGTGTCGATGCTCAACCACTGAACCACACCGGCCGGGCTCCTTTCTCCCATTTAAAAAACTCTCTCAAGGGCCAAACTAACACCCACTTCACCCGTTCCTCTTCCGTGACGAAGCCAGCCCTTCCTGCTTACTCACTTCCCCAAGTTCCCCTGGCACTTAGAATCAGCAGGGACCCTAGTCAGGTAATAGATAACACTAATATTAGATAATAATCCTCATAAATTTCACTGAGCGATCACCGGGTGCCACGTGGTTTCCGTGCAAACACTCTCCACTCTCACAGGAGCCCCATCGGGGTGTTCTGTTCATATTTCCAGGGACGGAAGTGGGGGCTGCAGCTCCGGGAGACACTTACTTAATGCTGCATCCGGCGAGGTGGCCAGGCTCTGAACCTGGGCTTTCTGCCTTTTTAGGAGCCTTGAGCCACCTCTGCTGCCGCTCATCCCCGTATTTCTTCCGAGGTCTTTGATTTTCAGGTTTTGGTTTAGTTCCGCCATGAAACTGTGGGCTCCCTAGGAGGCCACGCAGGCCTTATATGTCTGTATCCCCTACAGGGCCTGACCCCAGAGCCAGACATGCAATGGTTCTCAACCTTCCTAATGCCTCGACCCTTTAATACAGTTCCTCATGTTGTGGTGACCCCCAACCATAAAATTACTTTCGTTGCTACTTCATAACTGTAATTTTGCTACTGTTATGAATCGTCATGTAAATATCTGATATGCAGGATGTATTTTCATTGTTCGATGTAAACGTGATCATTCACTGATGGGCCGGACAGCTTCCAGGCGTGGGCACCTCCCTCTCTTCTCATTACGGAAAAGTCTGAGCAATACGGCGCTCGAGGAAGGCGGGTGAGTGCAGGTGGGTGAGTGCAGCCAGTTTCTCTTCAGGATAGTCTCCTATTGGGCCATTTCCAATTCATCAATCACATGCCTACTGGCACATGCTATGACATGCAGACATGGAGGCCAGGAGTGCATTAAAACCTTCCAGTCATGAAGGAGGCGCAGCTCAGCCTCTGGGGAGGGCTCGATGGGAGCACCCAGCATGGGAACCTGGAATGAAAGGACTCCCCCCATCCACGTGGGTCACTGGCGTGGCTGGAAGGACCTCAGGAGCAGGTGGGGCTGGGAGGGGGCCCTTGAGGATGGGCAACCTTGTCTCTGGTGGAGAGAAAGGAGGGACAAGGTCATGAGAAAGAGATTGGCCCTGACCCACACCCCCTTCATTCTTCAGTGACCTCATGATGGAGGGCTTGGGATTTGTTTGGACTTCGCCACTAGTTACAACAACTACCAAGGTCTGGCGCATGCTCCGCCTTTCTTACGAGTTGGACGTGAGGGTAGGTGGGATAGAGCAGGAGAGCGAGTGTAAGTGGAGGCCCTGTGTTACCAGCAGGGCCGCTCATTACGCTCTGGTGTCCTGGACGCTGCTATGCCCTGCTCCGTGCTTTTATTTATTTTTTTTAAAAATATATTTTTTTATTGATTTCAGAGAAGAAAGGAGAGGGAGAGAGATATAGAAACATCAGTGATGATAGAGCAGGGGTCCTCAAACTTTTTAAACAGGGGGCCAGTTCACTGTCCCTCAGACCGTTGGAGGGCCGGACTATAGTTTAAAAACAAAACAAAACTATGAACAAATTCCTATGCACACTGCACATATCTTATTTTGAAGTAAAAAGACAAAACGGGAACAAATACAATATTTGTATTTGCATGTGGCCCGCGGGGCCGTAGTTTGAGGACCTCTGTGATAGAGAAATCATTGATCAGCCGCTTCTTGCACTCTCCACGCTTGGGATCGAGCCCGCAACCCGGGCATATGCCCTGACAGGGAATCAAACCATGACCTCTGGTTCATAGGTAGACGCTCAACCACTGAGCCAAGCTGGCTGGGCCCCTGCTGTGTGCTTTTAGCAGCATCTGGCCCTCCATGCCCCACCCTGCCGGGACCCTCTGCTGCGGGATGTTTCTATAGCAGGACAGGCAGAAGCAGCCCTCAACTAAGGACAGATCGGGGGAGGGAGGCAAATACTCTGCTTCCTCAGCCCTTGGCTGGGGGCGGGGGGGACTCTGAGGTCTGCTCTGTGCAGAACGAAGCTCTGACTGTCCCAGTGGAGACCTGCTGGTGGTGGACTCTATCGGCTGCCTTCCACTTGCCTGCAGGGCTTCTAGGGATGGCCTCCCAGTGGACTAACGGCACTCAAATCGCAGGGCCTGTTACCGGGAGAGCCCAAAGCAGGGCCCTGCAGTCTTTATTCCCCGCAGGACTATGCGTGTCTGTTAATAGGCAAGCCCCCCATTGTCCATACGGGTTCCGCTCAAGTCTGGAACCCAGGCTGACCCATGCACAGTGTGGGCTCTTCCCTCCGAGCATCTCAGACGCCCACAGGGGCTGGCGTTGGCCCTATCACGGCACACACATCAGGTCCTTGACTCTCAGCCCCCCCACCCCCCCCGACCCCACTCCCAAGTAGAATCGTGAGTCTCGAAAGCAGGGGCTGTGTCAGGTTGAGACTTCACTGTACGTCCCTTCCCAGAACGAGCGCTGGAAAAATAGTCTTAAAATTGGATCCTGTTAAGCAGAGAAAACACCGCTCTGTCCGAAAGCGAGCTAATCCCTGTGCCTTTCTCCGGCTCCAAAGTGATGAAAGTTCAGCTCCAAAGCCACTTGCAAAGGGTTCATTATTTTATTTATCCTCCTGTATCCACCCCGAGTGGCCTTTCAAATGTCTTACAAGCATCCTTTCAAATGCCCCTAAGCAGACCCCTCACCTTGGGTAAAGCTTATCGATCCCTGTGCAGACGGGCACCTCCTTTGAAACTGAGGCCCGAGAGCACCGTAATGAATGGACAGGAGTGAGTTTGGCAAGGGTGCGGTCGCTGTCCTAGGGCAGGGCTCTGTCCATGGTCCAGAGCTAAGGCCCACATCCTCTCTGCCCCGGCCGCATCTCTGCCAGGGCAGCAGGGTGCATCTCCCGGGCGGTGTGGCCCACCGCACAGCCTCCTTCACATGCCAAGGCTGCCGCGCCAATCACTTCACATCTGATCCATGAGACGGCAGGCTATGCCCCTGACAGAATTATCAAAGGCTGGCTGCTGGCCTGGGCTGGCTGGAGGGCCCATCGGTGAAGGGATGGCCGCTCAGAGCCACTGGCCTCTGCCGGTTTAGAGCCACAGGGCTAGATGGGAGTGGAGTGCTCTTGGTGCGCATGCCGCCCGGCCCTGGAGATGCAAGACCCCCGAAAGGTGGCTCCTTCATGAAAAATCAGACACCATCTGTAGGAGGCCAGCAGCTCAGAAGAAGGCGGCCTCCTGGCCCAGCCCGTGCCACCCCTGGGTGGGCTCCCCCACACCCTCTTCAGGCCAGGAATGGCAGCCCCCAACCTGGAGGGACAGATGATCCCCCACCCTCTCTTTCATTGTGAAGGTGGCACCAATAACGTGTGCAGGAACCACAGGAGGCCTGCTGTGCCCACCTCCACCTGTAACCCCCTGGATGGAAACCTAACACAGCCTGCTCCATCAGGGGTTACACATACCATCTCGTGAACGAACAGATTCCTCCAGAATCCATATCAGATCCATCCTTGTTCAGCCCAAAACCTTTGCTATAAATTGTAGCTTTTTAGGATGGCTCTGTGAAAAGGGTAATATATCACGGAATAGTGGATACAAGTTCAAAAGTACATATAATAATGTAATTAAGATCGCTTGACAAGAATGTATTTTTAAAGTATAAAATACCTGCAGGTATAATAGCTTCATAAAGTCTGTCAGATTTACTTCTGCTGTGAAGGAATTTAAACTGTTTTACCTTAATGGGATGCAAATGAAGGCTGAGGTATGCATATAGCACAGTCCTTAAGAAAGAGGTAGAAGGAGCAAAATAGAAGTCAGATGCAGGCCAACCGGGGCATTCGACTCGGCAGGTAACTGGATAATAGATCAAGCCCTCAGATCCAGTGCGGCGCTGGGCTGTTTGTAGAAAACACCAATTTCACATTTCCCTCCCTTGTTGGCTACAGGAAAGTAAGTGTTTTTATTCAAAATTAATGATTCCCTCCGCACATTTTTCTTCTTGCTCAAAAGGTTCAAGCATAATTCTTGTTTAAAGCAAAAGCAATTTTTGTATAATTACCAGCCCATGAAAAATTGTTTTCCGACGCACAAAAAGCTGAGGAGAGGAGTGACTCACACCTGGAACAAAGGCCTTGGGGACACCTCCAGGTACGCAGGGACGAGATGCCTCCCAGACAAAGAGGGACCCAAGAGCCCGCCCAGCCTAATGCTGCTGCTACCTGTGCATGTGGACAGAAACGCTTTGTCAAGCAGAGAAGCAATCATCACATACCTAGTATAAGGCAGCCAAGATATTAAATTATAAGGTTAAATCAATCAGCAAAGTCACAGATTAGAACACATACTCTTCCCACCCTCCCATCCACGCCCCACTCCCGCCAAAAAGCATTCCCCTAAGGAGTCCATCTCTTCAGCTGGTTAAGATGAACCTAATAATGGCCACAGCTCCACATCTCCCCAGGCTGTGTATACCTGATGTACCAAGGTGATCCAGTAGTAGTAAGGCCATCACTTAATGAAACCTCAGACCTGGTAGCATTTCCTGAACCTGAGTTTCATTCTGTGCTTTTTAAAAATATATATATATATATATTTTATTATTGATTTAAGAGAGAAAGTGAGGAGAGAGATAGAAACATCAACGATGAGAGAGAATCATTGATCGGCTGCCTCCTGCACACCCCCCATTTGGAGATCAAGCCCACAACCAGGGCATGTGCTCTGACTGGGAATAGGACCATGACCTCCTGGTTCATAGGTCAATGCTCAACCATTGAGCCACGCTGGTGTTGGAGAGGTAAGACTCTGAGATGAAGCAGCTAAGTGGCCTTCAGAAATTCCCCTCACCTTCCTGGGCCCAGGCCATGGTTGAGTGGGGCAAAGGTCCTGTATTTCAGATCTCTGACTACGCTTCTGAGTAAGGCTAGATGCCTGCTCATGCAGAAAAGTTAACCAGTGGAGGTGGGGGGGAAGCATTCAATTAAAAGGCGCCTCTTACTCGAGGTAAAATCACATGCTCGGATCGCGAAGCTGCGTCGTTTTTTGAATCCACAGTCCCTGCGCCAGGGACACAGAGGGCTGTGGCCAACAGAATTTCCAAAGCAAATGTACTTTTCACCGTTTTCTTGTTCATTTGCATTCTGCTCCGTTTGGATTCGGAAATGCGACTAGACACCTTATTTTCAGGGTGGATCTGCATGATGGCAAACAAACGGTTTGGGAAGGAATTAGCCATATGGGCCTAGGCGTTGTTTTCCGCATGTGGGAATTGGGTCAACCCTACAAAATGTTTCCTCAAACGCTTAACCTGGCACGTTTTCTCTTTGAGGGGGGAGGTGTTCAGAAGTAGGCCTGCCAAGGGGCTGTGCTTAGAGTCATAGCTACACAGTCCCAGCCCCGCAGTGGCTCATGAACTGTTAAAGATGAAGCCCCTCAGAGAACACCCAGTCCAGCCTCCTCAATATTTTTAAAGACTTAATGAATGAATTAATTAATTTTGAGAGAGAGAAGAAGGGAAAGGGAGAGAAAGAGAACCATTGATGTGAGAGCGATACATTGACCAGGGGCCTCCTGCATGGCCCCTACCAGGGATTGAGCCCCAAGCCTGCATCCAGGGCATGTGCCCTGAGCAGGAATCGAATCGGCAACCGTTTGGTGCATGGGATGATGCCCAACCAACTGAGCCACACTGGCCGGGGCAAGCCTCCTCATTTTGTAGCTAAGACACAGAGGTCCGGAGAGGTGACCTGAGCAAGGTCACACGGCTGATGGTCCAGACTACATCATCCTGTTATCCTACTGCCCCCGAACTGGCAGAGGTCCCTGCTGCTCCTATGGCTTCCTCCTTATGTCCGGGAGCACCCACTGTCCTCTAGGGAACCCCATCTCCATTTCTGGCCCCTTTCCACATTCTCCCAACCTTGTATGGATTCAGCAGTTGTGAATTTATATCAATTATCAGTCAATTCATTGATCAACCAACTAACCCATATGCTCCTCAGCACCACCCCCTCCACTCCCATGTCTGACCCGACTTCAGGGCGCAGGGCCATCGGCTCACTTTTCCCTCAGCCTCTCTCTGCTCTTCAGGATCAGAGGCAAAGTGCAGAAGCACAGACGTGACCCTCAGAAATCACTCCTGTCCCCTAGCGACGAAGGGGAGACGTGATATCGGGAACGGCACAGTCAGGGGTGTCACAAGCGCAGGATAACAATCTGAGAAACAGACCTTTGAAGGGCAACCCATTATTTTTGTAATTTGTTTAAACAAAACCAAGTGACTCTTTAAACTTGACTTCCTGTCTCAGAAACTCAGCGCGGCTGTCCCTCGCTTCTCTCTCTGAAGTCGTGGCAATGATTTTAATGCCGGTAGAAGGCATTAAGACATCAGAGGTGAGCAGGGCCGAGGGTTCTGGCTTTCATCAGATAATTAAGATGCTACCAAAGTCAAACCTTTATCAACATGCGACTAAAAATAAGCTACTTCCATCTAAGTGCCTTCCCACAGAGCGTTCCAAGTGACAGTGCGCTGGGTGAGGGTGAGCTTTTTAAAATGGTTCATTGTTTTCCGACTCCTATTGGCCATCCATTCTCATTAGGCTCAAGGCATTTGTCTTCATAATGTGTGCTTCACAATCACAATATCAAAGACTTGGTATCTCCATATGAAAACGACCTATGGAACAGGACAGGGAAAACATAACAACGCCGTGTGATCATGAATGGAGTGAATGCTTTGAGAGAAAACACGGCAACTCGTGGGAGAACCTGTTCCTATATCCTAAGATGTTAGAGTCAGGCACAGGCTTGGAGGCGAAATGGAAATGAAATCTCTGACTCCCTAGAGGTGAGGGCACAGCTGGGGGACGGAGGAGGGCGGGCATTGCTGGATTTTGGAGACGGAAGGGGCACACAGGAGGCCTGCTAGGCGACCTCATGTTGGAAAGAGTCAGTTCAAAGTATTTTTGTTATATCCATCCGTCAGAACATTCTGGCCTAACTACTACTGGCTCACGGATCACAGAGATAAGGCTCTGGTCTCCTCGCAAAAATAAGCATCAGCGAGCAGTCTCCATTGACCAAGATGAGCTACAGCCGGACAGAGGAGGCGCCAGGCAGGCAGAGAGTCACTGAGGCCAGTCTCCAGCCTCAAGACATTCATTACAGAGCGGGTATCAGTGTGGTAAAAAGAAGCACCGGGTGTTGGGAAAATTTCCCCAGGTGAATGAGAACCTATCTCCAACGGAGGACAGGGCCGAGAGGCCAGGGAAGGAGGCCGACAACTCCAGAATTAAACGAAGAGTTTATTAAGGGAACTTAGGGCCAGAGGCAGAGTGTCGGGTCGCAGCAAGGCAGTGGGTCCCTGGGCTTGATACGTATTGTTATTGGAAGAAACATTCAAACCCGTCAAGAAAGTTTGTGAGTTCATTTGAGCCAAACCGTCAACAATGGCCGGGAAGCAGAACCTCAATGTATTGAGTTTATGCTCTGGAAAATAGCAGTTTTGCACGTCGTTTTAAACATTACGAACAGCCCTAACCGGTTGGGCTCAGTGGATGGAGCGTTGGCCTGCTGACTGAAAGGCCGCAGGTTCGATTCCAGTCAAAGGCATGTACCTTGGTTGCGTACACATCCTCAGTGGGGGGTGTGCAGGAGGCAGCTGGTCGATGTTTCTAGCTCTCTGTCCCTCTCCCTTCCTCTCTGTGAAAAATCAATAAAATATATTTTAAAAAACACACATTACGATCAAAAAAGGAGACGTCAGTGGGCTACATGAACTCCACTGGTGATACATTAGGGAGTCAGGAGAAAGCAAAGCAGGGAAACCCCTGGGATTGGGTAAAAAGTAAAGTGATAGACACACACTTCTTTTACTTAGGTGGGTGCAGGATGGTTAACAGGCAACAATGACCTCAATAACAACGAGGGGATGTGTGGTCTCTGCAGAGCAGCGCTTGTGCTCTGAGGGGTCCAGAAAAAAGGAAAATGACATTGCTATTCCAACGATACGTTATCGTAGATGCAAAAAGACAATAGACAGGCTCATTTAAGGTAAAGGTTGACCTTTATCAGGGAAGATTCCAGCCTAGGACATGACTCCCCACCATAAATTGCTTTTTAATCCAAAGCGTTTTCATTTCAGACCATCCCTGGTGGTTACTTTAGGCCTCTGAGTTTGCAAGGCCACCATGTGGGCCTTCTCTGAGCTTGTCAGGTTAGCAGGTGGCCCCTTTTCGTCCACAATACACACAGCCTCCAGGGACACAGGTGGCCTATAGGCGAGTGACACATGCTTATTAAGAGCTGTCTATTGCACAGCAGTAAACAACTTCATGGGCCGACTTCTCTCTGTGAGGACATTTCATGGAATACAGGCCCACCCTTCCTGGGATAAATGGTCACTGACAGCAACTTGCTTAAGATGGTGTCAGTCACGTCAAGCACTAGAACCCATTTGCATTGTGTGTGGATAGTTTAAACTCTATTACACTCGGGGAAATACGGTAAGGGCATAGCTGGTCAGTTTGCACAGGCTACGCTGTGCTGTCCAGCTCTCACAGTGTTTGGCTCACAGTATACACACAGTTAATCGTTTTTAATGAATCAAGAAAAAGAATGACTTACTCATTAAGTCACATAGTTCATCACCGATGATCCCTATTGTAGATCTTGGAAACGTTTAAGACAGACTAGCACCGAAATGATAAAAAAGAGTTGTAGGAGTGAAGACCCTGGGACAGGAGCAACAGATAAGTTGTCTGCATAAACATAACAACTGATTGTGGTACTTGCTCAAGGCAGGCCTGGGGACCCCTTGCTGGGCACACTGGAGGCTTGGCAAATGAGGGTGGGAAGGGGGAAGTCAAGCAGATGTGCAGCTCTGTTAAGAGACCATGGATGGAGAAGAGGGGCTGCCTTGGTTCTTAGCGGAGAGCAAAAGGCACGGGCCCACTAAAGGGAAGAGACCACTTCCTGGGACAGCCAGCTAGGAGCTGGTTCACCCGGAGCTGGGCTGGGATATGGACATTGGCTTCCATCTACACACATGTGTCCCACATCTTCCTGTGGCTTCTATAGGTTCTAGTCAAATGTAGGTCTGAACGGACAGGGTTTGGTCAGCAAAGGGGCCGGGGAAGTAGATCGTCTCATG
Source organism: Myotis yumanensis (assembly GCF_028538775.1). Classification (NCBI taxonomy): domain Eukaryota; kingdom Metazoa; phylum Chordata; class Mammalia; order Chiroptera; family Vespertilionidae; genus Myotis; species Myotis yumanensis. The sequence continues at coordinate 15,681,325 of NW_027223770.1, forward strand.
TAGGAAACCCAACAGTCTACAGCTAAGGGCTGTGATCCGGCAGTGGAAAGTATCTCCTTCCCTCCCCCACCTCCCCCAGACACACTTACATGCATACAGGGTCTACCCCCAAAATGGAGCAAATTACATTGACAGCTAAAATAATTTCAGTACCAACTGGTTTAGAGAAAAGACTTGTGACTTGGTTTATTTGGAAAATTATTCCAATTTATCCGTTTTATTTGGCTAGCATCACTCATATATGTGCAAGTATAACTTTGAACACAGAGAGAGCTTGGTCGGATGGTTGCTAAAATATCTCTGGGCACAAAATGCTACACAAAACCGCAGGAATGACAGGAACAATATAACACAGAGGCAGCGACATACGGCAATATGGAATAACAGAGAGATCTCGAATTCGCCATTCGCATTTCTTATGCATGAGAAAGCAGACTATTAACACAGAAGGCGCTGAGCAGTTGCAGCGTCAAGGGTGAAAATCTTCTTAGACATACAACCCAAGCTTCTCATTTTATAGAGGCTCGGCGAGGTCATAAGGACTGGTCCAAGGTCTCAGAGCTGGGATTAAAGTTGGATAGCCTTTTTAAAAAATATATTTTTATTGATTTCAGAGCGAGAGAGGGAAACATCAATGATGAGAGAGAATCACTGATCAGCTGTCGCACACCGAGAATCGAGCACGCAACCCCGGATGTGCCCTCACTGGGAATCGAACCCTGACCTTGTGGTTCACAGGTCGACATCAACCACGGAGCCACACCGGCTGGGCAAACTCAGGATATCTTGACTCCTGACCCAGTGCTTTCCCACCCCAGGCATGACCTTTCATTCATAGAGACATAGGTAGGAAGGCGTGTGGACAGGAGTTCGTGGATAAACACATACTGTCCAGGTAAGTGTTCGTTTATACAATTATTCTATCTTCAGACTGAACCTCCTGTAGGTGCATCAAAAACTCCCTGTAGGACACCGCACTGCAGAGTTAAAAACAGTGGAGAATTAAAAGTCCCCTGTAGCTGTTAAAATAGTGTGTAATGGGAATAGTCGTGTTACAAGTGACTAATGGGGTTTCACCACCCCCAACCCCATTATATTTGGATATGTATATAGAGATACAATGATACATTTCTAAGCAAGGTGTCCAGTATTTTTACTCCTGGGGGCTGGTGGGGGGGGGGGGGGCAGCTACTGACTACCTTCCCCCACCCAAAAAAAATCTATATTGAAACTTTCTTTTGTAAGAAAAATGAGCGGGGGAAAAAATCAATGGAGCACGAAAGGACATGAAAAATGCATTTTAGTCCATATTTATATATTTTCTAACAGAGCAATTTTTTAAAGTGCTCTAAAAAAAGGGTCAATGTGATTCTCAAGGAAAAAAAAATGCAACACAACCCTGAATTCAGGAGCAAAGTTAAAAAAAACACACACCATCCAAGAATAATGAAGATCTAAAGATCTGACCTAGTAATTTGAGGCGCGGATGAAAAATAGTGTAAGCCTTGGTCCCCTCTGGGATTGGCAGGGGAGAGGGTGCATTGAATGTGAAGGTGAACACGTTTGGTTTGGGGGTAGTTCAGTATATATCCACATGAAAGCCTTTAAGCCTCCCACCTCAGTGAACTCCCAGTATTCCCCGGTGGCCCCTGGGCACTTGCCTTTTCTCCCCCAAAGAGAAGGGACCAGGCCGAGGATGTGCGACGCCCCTTACAGGGCCCCCGTGCAGGGAAAAGGGGGAGGGGGAGAGTGCAGGTTCAATGCAATATTACAAGCGATTTCTCCTAATCAGTGCATCTTTCTTCCTGCAGCTAAGCGATCTTTGTCAATTACAGGGCAGTCACAATGGCATCTTCCTTCCCGTCACTGACAGCGAGCGAGGAAATACACTGAGTCCTGAAACATGGAAAGAGGGAAGGGAACTCCTCCCAAAGGTAACGCGGAGGGAATCTACACCGGGGATGCAGATGCTGCACGCAGCTGTTATGCAAAGAGGCGCCTGCTCAGAGAGCTGATGTGTTTATTTAGACGAGTGCTAAAGCCGCGTTAATGCCACTTCCCAGAGAGAATTAATACACCCTAACGTGAAATGATGGAGCCGCCACACACATCTGGAAACGTGTGTTTTAACTGTGTCTTTTTTTGTGGCCGCCAGCTGCACTGGAGAGGCAGCCCATGACGTTGCCCGTGTTTTGTAGGCCCCGCTCAAGACAGGGCATGTGGGTGGCAAAGCGACAAGCCCACCTGACCAAGACCGCGGCCCTTGCCACCTCCTGATCCTTCTACTGCTCCCCGTCATCTGTGTCTAAACATGTTTCCCACCTTCTCTTTCAAGCTCAGAATCGGGCTGCAGTCTCTTCCATTTCCCCCAAGTCTCTGGCTGCCCAACCACTTTCCACGTGGTCAGGGGTTCTCCCGAAAGAACAGAGGAAAAAAAAATCCCTGAGAATCAAAAGGCTTTGGCTTTCACCTGGATTTCTGTAATTCAGTCATTTAACCCTGGCACAGGAATCAGCGGGTTGGTCATCTGAGAAAATAATCCGTTGGCAATGAGACCATTTAGATAAACAGGAAAGGCCACCCCACGGACTCTAATTAATCTCACAATCCAGAAGCTCTGTCTCCAGAGACCCCAGCCTCAAGGTCCTCGCTGAGTGGCTGGCCCATTGTTTGTGCTTGCAATTCAGAAGAGACCATTCTCCCTCCACTCCCCAACTTGATCTTTTAGGCAGGAAGGCATGGTATTTATTAAGAAGCGTTGCCTGGCCGGTGTGGCTCAGTAGTTGAGCGTTAACCTATGAACCAGGAAGTCACGGTTCGATTCCTGGTCAAGGGCACATGCCCGGGTTTCAGGCTCGATCCCCAGTGTGGGGTGTGCTCCTGCTGATCAATGATTCTCTCTCATCATTGATGTTTCTATCTCTCTCTCCCTCTCCCTTCCTCTCTGAAATAAAATATATATATATATATATATATATATATATATATTAAAAAGAAAAAAAAGTATTGTGCCCAAGGAGAACCCTTGAGGTGGAAAAGCTAATCCCGCCCACTCCTCCCCAAAGATGGGTTCTTGGATGGAGGCTAATCCAGATGTACAAATGACCTTTCAGCATCCTGGAAAGGCTTTGTGGATTTGACCTTGGCTGCTGCTGTAAGGATCTGCTCATCAATAATTACAAAGTGCTCTACCAATATCAGCCATAAAAGCAACTCATAGTCTGTGATTCTGTTGGGGCTTTCAAGCACTATTTGCTTGGAACCCTCCAAGCCCACCTTTTGCTCGGTAGACAGGCAACCGTTCAGACAGACCCCACTGAGTGCACATCAGTCAAACCACCCCTCCCTCTCCGGTCCCCAAGCGCCCTGTAATCCTGTGTGCTTCCCCCCAGACCACACCTCTTCCTGTGCCACATCTGAGGAGCCCTTTACACGCTAACAGGAGCCAATATTTTAGATCCGACTGCTTGGTGCTCCAGCTAACTTCACTGTGTTGTAAAATTAGATGTCATTGTGAAAAGCATGGAAATAAATATAAGAGCAAAAGGCCCCTTTCCTAATGCGGAAGCCAAGGTAACAATATCCTATTTTACCTTGTTGTCAGAAAGTCCTCTTTTCTTGATAGCTCAGCCAATATAATGCGCTGCGCATTTACACTCAGCATTAAATAACTGTTATGCAAAAGTACTCCACGGCAATATCTGAGGATATTTATGGAAGGCTAAATTATATCGCCAAGTTTATTTTAGACCAAGGGAGCCCCTGAGAAGGGATATTGTGTATTTTAAAAGGGGAAATGCAAACTATTAAATGGAGAGAGGCTTCGTGGAATGTAACGCCTGCCTCCGAGGTAAATCACAGAGCAATTACACGGCAAACTTTTCTTTGATGAAGCCCTGGAGAGATGACACGTAATTACTCTGCCAATGCTGCACCGTGTGTTTATCAAAATGTTAATGCAAGCGTAATAACAGGCTGCATGTTTGCTTGTGAATGTCAGAGCCATCCAGCTGTCAATCACGCCTGGAAATAAAATCACAACTAAGCAGGCAGCTTGGTCCTGGGAGTGACAGCCAGGACTCACTCGGCTGACAAGCACTTTGCTTCCCCCACCGATTGCAGCATCCACGTAATGGGCCTGATAGGAGGAGTCTATCTTTTATTAGCCAAGATGGAAGCAAGAGGCACACATGGGCTGAGCTTCTTCGGGGCTCCCCTCGCCCCACCCCAGGTTCCGCTCACGGGGCCCCTCCCAGGTGTCAACTGACCCCAGTCCCTTCTCCTTGCTCCTCTGGGGGGCAGTGCTCTTGTTCAAGGACGCAGACCCCACAGACGGGCTGGCAGGATGAAAACTCCGCTGACACCCGGCTTCCCAGACAAGGGCCTGGTTCAACCAGCTAAGAACAAACCCTCTGGCGTTTCCTCCTGCTGGTCGCCGAGACAGGAAGTCCGAGGCTAGGACCTGTCTCAGCAGTTGGCTCAGCTGGTTTAGCTCAAAGCTCTTCATGCAACTAAAAAAGAAAATAATGCCTGGTTTTGGAAAATACGTGTGAAGGAAAAGTCATTGATCGCTTCTAACTCAACGTAGGAGGAGCCAAGCAATGCTTGAAGAATAGGAGGCGCACTCCGGATCTTTCCTGGGGTGTGAGGGTGGAACCAAGTCCTAAACAGACCCTGATCGGGTCATTTTCCATGTCATTTCCTCCTCCCCGGGACATCTGGGGAAGGAGCACTTCAGTTCTGGAAGCCTGTGTGCACCCCGACTCACACCCTCTTGACATTCTCTGAGAACCCTTCTCACTGAAGGATGCTTTCAAATGCATCTCAAAATTGCCAGCCACTTGCTAAAGTGTGAGCAGGTGCACCCCTACACTTCCTGGTTCAGAGGAGCAACGCCAGACCTTTCCAGGCGGGGGCACACTATAGAATCTCACGTTGCTTACACACAGTAGGGCAGTCTGGTGGGACAGAGCTAACCCTCTAGCTATAGCATCCACTTCCCTAGTTCACTGAGCTTACAGTGCCAACCAGACCTACGTGCTTGCATTTTGCTCTTATAAAATGCTGGCGTGCTCCCCCTGCCCTTGGGTGAGGCGGTGACTGTAACCAGTAGAGAGAGAACCTGGGAGGTCTCCCAGCAGAAAGCAGGATGTGGGGAGAGGCTGTGTCCCTAACCTTTGGCTCGGAAACAATCCCACATCCATTGTTTTTCACGATTTCTGGTGATGCCAGTGGGTGCTGCAAAGGCAGCAGCCAGTCTTGGACATTCTTTGTTCCTGACTGCTTGAAGGGCATAGAGAACCCACTTCACCCTCTTCTGTGACTACAGTGGCCAGCGGAGAAGTTTCTGTCGCGTCCTTGGACTGACTCATGCATGCGTTTTGAGTGCAGAAACTTAAAAAGTCACCCAATCAAAGAAACCTTTGGCGCTTCCAGCGTCAAGGACCATGGATTCAGAGACCCTGGCCTCCCTGGATGAGAGGTGAGAGCTTAGAAAGACCCCAGATGTCAGCCTGTGGAGCCCATTTGCTAACCTCCTCACTGCAGTGTTGACAAGCATGCTCCTCCCGTTAGGGCAAATGTCATTATACTGAAGAGTAATAAATCTCCTCTTGTTTAAGTGAGCGTGTGTAGAGTCAGTTACTTTAATTTACTCCCAAAAAGGGACTAAGTCTGATTCTGAATCTGGGCCTAACTCCTCGGAGCAGGAGGCAGGAGAAACATCCCAGGCTGTAGCGGGTCTCTGAGAAGCCAGCCATAGTCTAGGACAGTGGTTCTCAACCTTGGCTGCACATTAGAATCACCTGGGAATCTTTTTAAAATCCTGATTTCTGGGCCTCATCCTCCGGAAATCCTGTTTCTTTGTTACTAATGTTGTGGCCCCACCCCATAACAAAGAAACAGAATTTCGGAGGATGAGGCCCAGAAATCAGGATTTTAAAAAGATTCCCAGGTGATTCTAATGTGCAGCCAAGGTTGAGAACTACTGGTTTAGGGCCGTGGTCGGCAAACTGCGGCTTGAGAGCCACATGTGGCTCTTTGGCCCCTTGAGTGTGGCTCTTCCTAAGCCTTAGGAGTACCCTAATGAACTTAATGACAATGTACCTACCTATATAGTTTAAGTTTAAAAAATTTGGCTCTCAAAAGAAATTTCAATCATTGTACTGTTGATATTTGGCTCTGTTGACTAATGAGTTTGCCGACCATTGGTCTAGGGCAGGGGTGAGCAAACTTTTTGACTCGAGGGCCACAATGGGTTCTTAAACTGGACCGGAGGGCCGGAACAAAAGCATGGATGGAGTGTTTGTGTGAACTAATATAAATTCAAAGTAAACATCATTACATAAAAGGGTACGGTCTTTTTTTTTTTTTTTTTTTTTAGTTTTATTCATTTCAAACGGGCCGGATCCGGCCCGCGGGCCGTAGTTTGCCCACGGCTGGTCTAGGGGAAACCGAGGCAACTGGGAAAGGCAATGCAGGTCAACAGAGCTGGTAAGAGAGCTATGTTCAAACAGCACAGCATTTTACGCCTTGTGCCACCTATTCCTATCAAATGCTTACTCTTCCTGTCACCCCCCCCCTCCTGCATCCCTGTCCACCTATTTCCAACAGGCACAGGATTGCGTCCTAGTCCCCAAGGGCATGGCCACTGTCACAGTTTCCAGGGCTCTACTCGTGCCGGTACCTCTGCTTTGCAATGCCCTTTGCCTGTGTCCTCCAACTGGAAACAAAATCCAACCTCTCTTCAAGTTTCACGAAGGGTACTTTTTCTGTGGCTAAAAATGCATCGTCCTCACCCAACACTCCCATCACACCTCCGTTTCAGCATTCACTTCCCTGCACACATAGTTTTCCCCTCCCCGCATCACCCTGTGAAAATCTCATGGACAAGCAAGAGGCCCCAAACTTAGGTTTGGAATTCCATTCATCCAATGGCCCTCACCAATGCTTGCTGATTTCAATTTACAATTCAATATGAGAAAGCGTGTTGTGTAAAAGAGGGGCTGTTGTATATTGGTTCCCTTTCCCATGTACCTGGATCCTACAGTAGGAACACAGGACGGGGGCGGGGAGGGGGGGTGGGAAGGGGGAGGGGGGAGAAGCATAGAGCAGCGAGACATGTTCTGCAAGGTCCATTTTGGGTTCCTTTATCACACAGCCTTCCCAGAGAGAGGGCTGAGATGTGAAAATGTGGAGTGTGTTCCTAAAATTCTTAGAAAATTGTCAGGTATATCCTGATCAAATGTGTTGCATTTCTTAGGGAAGACAGCTGAAGTGCAGACCATTCTAGGATCCCAGCATCCCTCAGACCTTTGTAAGTTTCATCCGTATTGTTTCTGAATGCCAATCATCATATTAAACATTGTCACTGTCATTGCCAACATCATGGTTGGTATCATCACCAAACATTCTTCTTCCAAAATGAGAAAGAGCCAGAGACACTGAATCTGCCTTGTTACTTTCTGGCTGGTAATCCTTCCATGGTACCTGGGAGTCCCCCCTTTTCTGACTAAGACAGGATGTCTGTGAGCTGGAGCCCAGCAGAGGGCAGCCGGCAGCCCCCGAGACGCCCCCGGTTGCATGCCTCACGCTGCCCCATTGTGTGGTCTAATTCTAGGGTATTTGGGGCTTTGAAAAGAGGTTTCAATTTTCTATTTGTCAACAAACGTTTCATTGAAAAATGGTGAGTCTCCCAGGGTAAGCATGATTTCACCACTGTCTGAATTCTCCGATTGTGGGTTATTGACGCTAATGTGTAAAAATGAGGAATGGGACTAAGAAAGAGCTTCCTTCCTTCCCATGTCCAAGCTGCTTCTCACCTTAATTCTGTGTTCTCTCTCCTCCCTCAGCCCTTGCTCTCTGCTCTTTTCCAGTTTGAGATCCCGATTCTTTGACATCCTCTTCTCTTCACTGTCCTTTGGCCCATCTTGCCCCTTCTCACTCCCACATCTTAATGAAGATGCTAAGTGGGTTGACTCATTAATAGCATTCGGACAGTGGTGCAAACCCAGTTCTGAGGGAGGGAGCCCGATGGGAAGGTTGCAGGAAAGTGGAAATTATGTCCGGCCACGGCGTTCAAATACACAGATCCTAAGCACTGTTCCCTCCATGACACCAATGTACTCATCATATCCATTTTAGTAGCCCCTTTGTCTCCCTTCAGAATCTCTGCTGATGTCTAACTATACAGATATGATATTTATTGGCTTCACTTGGCCTCAGCCCCCACTTTGTCACCTAAAGCGCCAACAAAAAGGTATGGGTCCTCAGACCACAACGGGGCTTCACTTTTCTCACTAAAGACAAACTTTCTTCTTCACTGGATGGCCTTCTGCCTGAGGACACGGCCGTGTTGCATCGCTACATTCCAAAACAGGTGTCGGATAATGCAGCAATTAGCATGCATGTCTAACTCCGGGCAGCCTCTGTTGATCGCTCAGTCACAGTTAGCTGGGTCCCTCTGAAGTTTGCAGTCGTTAATTAGAGCCTTATTGAGCAGCTGAGCTGGAGAGCCAAGTCCGCCATCAGTGGACAGCTTAGTCCCATGCGCTGAGCGTGGGCTGGTCCTTGACTGGGCAATGCCAGTCTGCAGGGTGACCAGGGCCAGGAGGGCTTGGGTTGTCTTTTGAAGAACAGGCGGAGGGAGGTCCCTATTATGAGCAGAGGATAATGGTCCCATTCTTCATTCGGTCCCATCCTTGACAGGAACATGCGCGTTCCAATGGTGATCACTTTCCTGAATGGCTCCTCAGGGGGAAGAAAAACCCTTCCACATTCAGAAAAGAGGACAGTGAACCCGAGTAGGCTCAGGAAAGTCCAAATGTAAGGTGAACACGTGAGTTAGAGGTCATTGTCCCTGTCCCACACTACTTCATCTCGACTACCACCCAGAAGAACTCGAGAAGGGCAGAGGGCGATGGTGTAGGGCAGTGGTCGGCAAACTCATTAGTCAACAGAGCCAAATATCAACAGCACAACGATTGAAATTTCTTTTGAGAGCCAAATTTTTTAAACTTAAACTGTATAGGTAGGTACATTGCTATTAACTTCATTAGGGTACTCCTAAGCTGGCCTTTGCTAAAAACGTCCTCAATCTGATTGAGGTACGTTCGCTGAGGTCGACCCCTTCCAACTCTCCCACCACACTCGTCTTGTATACTTGTTTCATCCATTTCCTTTCGTTCATCCTCTCTATATGCCCAAACCATCTCAGCATACCTTTCTCAATCCTCGACACTACATCTTCTTTCACTCCACAACGTTCCCTGTACGTGCGCGCCCGCACATAGTATTTTGTGTTAGAGCCACACTCAAGGGGCCAAAGAGCCGAACACAAAATTAGAGAAGGCTATTCGGAAACGGTTTGCTGCTGAATAATTGAGGCATCATGTCATCTGCGACGTCTGAGTCTGACTTCCCCAAACTCCCGATAATTGCCCAGGTTTGGTGTTGAGTGTAGCCTGTGAATATTAGAGTGAGCCTGCATTCATCACTCTGAGACTAACAGACAAGCGTGTCTTGTCAGTGGGATGGTGGGGAGGTACTCTGGGGACTGGAGGCTGAGGAGTCAGAAGCATTACAGATTACGGTCACGGTAGTGTGCCGTCCACGGAGGATTCTCTGATCTACCCACATTTAGCTTCCGCGCTGTTCTCGTTCCAAGTTCATGAAGTCGAAAGGGTCACTGGTCTTTCCCCAGCAGGGCAGGCTCTGGGGCATGTTTTTCTGCAGCCTGTCCGTCACTGCGCGGAGGGAGTGCAGAGGCAAGGATCTGGGCAGGGCCCCTGAGTGGGTTTTCATTTCCCAGCCCCTTCCCCCCTACGTGGGTCCCCAACCCTGGCCGGGAATATAAAGGCAACAGAATGACACACACATGCTCAGCTGACACAAAAGGAACCAAATCCTGAAGATGTAGTTGGTGCAGTGGGAAGAAGACTGCATTTAGCAGGGCCTAACCTCTAACTCAGCTACAGTGTGACCTTATGTTAGTCACATTACTGCTCTCAGTTGCATGTGAAAAATGGGAATGGGCAGGGTTGCTTTCAGAATCAGTTAACCAGAGGTGGGATCATCCATTTCCCTGGGGATGGCAGGAGGAGACAAAGAAGAGGAACAGATGTTAGACTGTAAAGGCTTCATTCTTTTCTCCACCCTTCGTTCAGTGAGGGATCTTGGGCAAATCTTATGTTGACATGGGTGTCAACTCCTTTCATCAGAATAGGAGTCCTAATAGGACCCGTCCTATACACCCCACAGAACCCAGGGGGACATTACGTGTGATAACTACAGGAAAGTGCGTTGGAATCTGCGAGGGGAGGGGAACAGAAACCCACGCACACTACAGACTGGAGTGAGGCAGGTGTGTGATCCAGTGGGCTGAACTGATTGCCAGGAAGCTAGGGAGAAGATTCCGAGAGTTTGAGATGCTAATCTGGAGAGCAGCCACAGTGTCTGGCATCAGACAATTCATAGTCGGAGCTGCCTGGGGCCTGGGGGAGTCTCTGAGGTGAGGGAGCTCTCAGTTCGGCTCCCCCGCCTCAGTGCTGAGACTTTAAAGGGCTCTTACCAGATTCTTAGCAGGCTCTCTACAGATCAATTCCCACGAGGAAGCGTGCAGGAAAGCACACCCAAGGTTACAGGCCTTTGGTCTCCATCACCTCCTCACCACTCCCTCCTCATTGAGCATCCTCTTTCAAGGCCCGGCCAGGGGCCCAGAGTCCGGTCCCAGATGTCATGAGGTCTCATCCATCTGGGGCCGGGCAGTGGTCAAGGTTCTCTGATTGCCTCCCATCCTAACAGGTCCCTGACCTTCTTTAAGCACAGCATTTCCACTCTGAACTTATTTTTTTTTAAATATATTTTATTGATTTTTTTATAGAGAGGAAGGGAGAGAGAGAGTTAGAAACATCGATGAGAGAGAAACATCAACCAGCTGCCTCCTGCACATCTCCTACTGGGGATGTGCCCGCAACCCATGTACATGCCCTTGACCGGAATCGAACCTGGGACCCTTCAGTCCGTGGGCCGACGCTCTATCCACTGAGCCAAACCGGTTTCGGCCACTCTGATCTTATTTATATGCCTATTTAGTCAGGGGCACTGACCTCTTTTCCCTGAGATTGCCAAATAAAAAAAAATGACAACAGCCAACACACGATAGCCGTCCAATGTGAATAAATCAAAATTATACCTATATTTTTTTCAGATCGGTAAAAAAATATTATATATTTTCTGGTGGGCCGCAGAATTTCAGTAGTTTATTACTCCATGAGATGAAAAGGGTTGAAAAATCACTGAATGTTGGGGTGTGTCTGATTCTAACGGGTTTATTGAGGTGTAATCAGCATAGAATGAACTGCACCCATGAGACCATCACCACAACCAAGATAGAATTCTGCATCCCCTGCGACCCCCTCTCCCCCTGAAGTTTTCTCATTCCTTTTGGCATCTCTCCCTTTAGGTCTCCCCCACGCAGGCAACTATGTGATCTGCTTTCTGTTTCTATAAATGACTTTGCTTTCCTAGCACTTTACATAAATGGAACCGCACACTCCTTTTCGGCTGGCCTCTTTCACTTAGCACAACTATTCTGAGGTTCGTTGCCTCGTCGTGTGTCTCAGGGCTTCATTCCCTTCTACTGCCCAGGTGTGTCCCCGCATTTGTCCTCATTTGACGCCCAGTGATTCTTTTTTAAACCGCTCCTCTTGGGAGGAAAAAAATCAAGGAAAATTTAAGGAAGTGCATTTCCGTTACTCCCGCCACAACTGTAGATGACGGCAATTCAAGCCTGGCTTCCGGATGTTTCTGGATTGGATGGAGCCAGCCTATGTGAGGCCCTGTGAGGGGAACCGCCTCGAGCGGGGTCTGCAGAGAGTCTGCTGTTGAGCCCACGGCTTCCTTGATTATAGACAAGAAGAACTCACAGAGGCACAGGCAGCCGAGAGCTCCGGAAAATTACGAGAGCAATTTAGGAGCGGATAATTAGATATCTTTTGCAGGGTGTTCTGGAAATTAAATTAGCTTTTTGTTTTTAAATGGTTTAGGGTGGGTGTGGGGATCACTCCATAAGAATATGGCTGTGACCGATTACTTTCTAACATTCTTTGCCTTCCTTCATATCCCAGGAAGCAGCACGTTGGGCCCTTGGCTGTGGCAGCCCATCAGGGGCTGTCAGTGCATTCGCTGCGTACATTGTGAGTGTCCTGAATAATGCAGGTAGTTCCAGTAAACCCCAAGCAGCTATAGGGTGGGGGATCGTATGCTCATTCATTCTGGAAGGAGGGTCAGTGTAATCGCTGTAGCTAAATTCTTGAATTAAAATTAAGGTATAATTTTGCAAGGGGAGGGCGGAGGAGAAAACTGGAGAAAACTGGGGGGTGGGGGGGAGAGGAGGAGAATGATTGGTGGCGCTCAGCAGGTTCAGGAAAGAGAAGCAGCTTCCTCACAGAGGCCTCGGGGAGAATCCTGTCCCTGCAATTGCCTGGGAGCAGCCCTGGGAACCCTGTGATGGACAGGGCCCGGGAAGGGTTCGCGCCACTGTCCCAGGGAGCAGGCCTCCTTGTCCAGTGCCCAGGGAAGAGCGTGGCACCCCCAGCACTGAGCACTCCCTTCATGCCTCGGCATGAGGGGGCATGTGTCCTAAGGCGGTGTCTCCTTACTTTATCCAGCAGCCCCGACCTCACGCTGGAAACTCCACACACAGGCCGGGCAGTGGGATCGTCCCCTGGGCGGGCCAGTTTGCAAGCCAATCTCATGAGGGGGTTTCCCCTTTGGCAGTGATTGGCCCCGACTTTCCTGCTCGCTGGCTGTGGACAGGGGCGCCCGAAGGGTGTTCTAGAAGTGCCCGCTCACCTTCTGTGGGGCAGAGTGACGTCACATCCTTGCAAAGGGCTTTAGGGAGTTCATTCTGGTGGCCAAGGGGTTTCTATCAGTTCTCTTTGCCTTTGTATGTCCTGCTCAAGAATTCCGCCTTCCTTAGCCATTGCCCAAGCTGCTGGGGCCGAGTGAAGAGGAGGCAGCCACCCATGGGTGCCTCTCAGCCGCAGCTCCATCTCCCGCGTGAGGCCACCCCATCACCTTCGCTGCGGTGGCCGGCCTATGCGCTGTGCTCCCCCACCCCCTGTGTCCTCTGACCACTCGCCTTAGCACGGCTTCCCTTCGGGCCATGCGACTTTTCAAACTGGGATCCTTTCATCCCACCTCAGCCCCCCGACAGCCAGTTCTCAGGCTGATCCCGGGCCCTCTGTCACCCACTTGCCTTCTCCCATCCCGGAGCCACTCTGCTGACTCTAATGAGGTTTATGGTTTGTGCTGAATACTTTTCAAAGCCCCATCAGCTGCTTTGAGCTCGCCCTCAGATCTCCCGCCTGCCGGAGAGGTGGGCTTTTGAAGCTGCCTTCACTAATGCAGGCCCAGCTTTTGCATTTAACCGCACACGGGTCTGAAGTGAGCAGGAGCCACAGTGGAAACATCTGACAAGCGTCCCAAGGTACGCGGATTACGCGGGGCGACGAGGAGATGGCCCCGCACTCGCGCTTCTCCTGCCTCGGAACCTCATTCCCATATCAAAACGATCCTGGAAATCAACATGTCACTGTCTGACTCTGATAATGACTTCCCGAGTTCCAGACATCGGTGGAACAAAGATTTAATTTTAATTATCAGCAGCTCCGTTTTTCCTTGTTTAATCTTCAGCCATTGTAAAGGACAGGGGGGCTGGAGGAAGGGCAGAGGCACAAGAGGAGGGAGGCGAGGCAGCTGTGTAGTTAAAGCCCTGCGGAGTGGCTGCCTGTGGCAGGTTACGCCCCCCTGCGTGGAGGGACTGGTGGACTGCAGGTGTGGCGTGCTCCAGCTGCTAGTCTGACCTGCTGGCACGGACACGGCCAGGCAGCGCGTGGCAGTGGCCTGTCCCACAGAAGCCAAGTGGTCTAACAATCAAGGCAAATCACAGAGGCCATTGAGCTTCTAAAATGCATCCGTGACCGGCTGAGTCAAAGAAGAATGGCTCCCAGGGTCCACTCCCCCTAGAGCCCTGTTGTGGTGGAGGTCACACTGGGGCAGTGCAGCGGGCACCCCAGGGAAGCGCCTGTTCTCTTTGAAAGGTACAGAGGAGTGTGGTGTGTGGGCATTACCCAGGGAAGGGACCCTCATCTAAGAAACCTAAGGACACCTGCAGGAGTAAGGCTGGGGTTGGATGGCCTTTAGGGAGGCACCTATTATGGGTTCTAAGCCATCGCTAACTTTGGGAGCAGTGGGTACTGCTTACTTTCCTCTACACCCCCCCCCCTCCACCTGAACCCAGAGACAGGGCCCTGAACACAGGAGGCCTGGATTCCAGCCCTGTCCCTACAATGGTCTGGGCGCAGCCCTGGGAAGGCACCGAGCCTTCTTGGCCCTCGATGGCCTTTCTGGTGATTTTCCAACTATTTTCAGCAGTGGGAGCCTTTTCTTTTCCAGATGAAATGTGGCATGCAAACTCAATACCGACAGCAGCTGAGTGGGGCTGCCTGGATGGAAGGAGGTCCCTGCCGGCTCTGTTCCTCCTGGCCCCGCTCCTCCCCTCCTGACGCAGTGCTGGCTGAGGGACCTCGGAGGGCCCCTAGCCCCTCACAGAGCCCAACATGGAAACAAAGCTCTAAGTGATTTTTCCCACTGTGCTGGCTGGAAATTTCAGGGTCTGATTTTAATCTGCACCGTTTAGGATACACTCAGGAGGGGCCTCGAAAGAGACACCGGTGACACCCTTTTCTTTATAAAACAAACAAAAAAAAAACCCAGCCATCATTCATCCTTAAGGAGGAGGGGAAAATGGCAACCCTGAGAAATGGATTTGCCTTTCACAACCTCTAGTGGATGCTGAGCACAGCTGGAAGCAAGTGTGTGTGTGTGTGTGTGTGTGTGTGTGTGTATGTGTGTGTGTGTGTGTGTCTAGTGGGTGGGTATGCCCGCTGGTCCAACCTTGTTTTGCTATTTTTGGTTTTGTTCACAGTACCTGGGAGCTGACTTCATTTTGGGCCCCTGGAACTATGACCAATGGCCCAAGGTAGTGAAGGGGCCATGTATGTCCTTCCAGCCCCACGTGTGTTCACGTAGCACACGGGGCCTCCGGGAGAGTGAGCTGGAGACAGAGTCCAGCAGAGCACATCTGGGGGACCACCTACTCCTGGGCCCGAAGCGGGGTCTGTCGTCTGGCCTGAGGGACTGCGCTGGGACAGGCTGAGTGTTCTCTTGGCCCGTGGGACCCGGTTTCACGGCTGTGAGATAGGATTTTCCTGCAAGCCCGCACAGCGGAGTCCATGCTGCGGATGGAGGCTGGTACCATAGCAATTCCCTCCTATTGTTTGGCATCTCTGAATTCCCATTGGAGGAGCCTAGGAGAAGAGCAGTGTTCTCCGGAGAAAATTTCAGTATTTAGGATTCATACAGATACATTCACCCACTGCCCCTGCTCCCCCCACCCGCCTCCATCCACTCACAAGGATTCGGATAAACACCTTTTCAAATGGCTCTTCTCCTGTAATTCCACTCCCTTTAAACACGGTGCTGGGGTTACAGCGGCTGCCCCGGAACGTCCATCATGCATTTATTGTACCCAGCTCAGTGCTAGGCAGCAATTAGCAGACGTAACACTAATTAGGTTTTACAATGGAATATGTGTCCCTGTAAACTTAAGTCATCGCGTTTTAAGCTTCTAATGATTGCAAGGTCATTTTGCTGGTCTACATAAGAGCAGGGATGCTAATGAGTGCATTTGGTATGCATGGGGTGGTCCTGCTTCCTCTTGGGGCTTATTAGTACTTATTGGGGACACTTTCCTTAATTCCTTGCTCAACTTGTGCCTTATACGGAACCAGTGAACCAGCTAGCCACCTGAAAGGCTAGAAGTTTAGACTCCAGTGGAATCGGCCCACCCAAGGCCTGGCGATCGGGGTTATCACGAGAGAATCCTTTGCTTTTCCCTGAACTTAGAAACTTCACATCCTCTTTGTCCAATGGTCCCAGCCAGCCAATACGCATCTCCCACCTCGCAATGCACGACAGCGTGCTCCCTCCCGCTAAGAACAATGTTACGCTATTAAAGTATGCCTGTTACAAATACCTTAATATTCCTAGTTCCCCGTCTCAATCATGCTGATAGCATCCTCTGCACATATTTGGGATTCAGCTCCTATTTCTTAGACTGCAAGGGCTCAGGTGGTGAGACACAGACCCGCGAGCTCATCTCTAGAAACGTCTATCCCAGACCACATGGGACTGGCTCAGTGCTCCATGCGGGCGCTGGATCCCGCTGTAGGTAATGAGATGGTGAAAATGACAATGAGGAGAGTCAAGCAGTCGAAAAAGCATTCTTCCCCGGCGCAGCGCAGCTGGGTGACATGACAAAACACATTTCCGGGCCGAACTCATCATCGGGGCGGCCTCCCAGGAAGAGGGTTTGAGAGACACGATGGGGAACCAGGCTTCCCGCCTTCCTTCTGAGGGAGCGAAGGGCAGCGATGAGCAGAGATGCAAACTAGAGAAAGCTAGTGTGTCTTCATTTATTTGGTCACTTGGTGGGGGACACAGTGATGGACGGGAAGGCATCTAGCCTCCCAAGCCTACATTGCAAGGTGAGGGACCACAGCAAGCCATGCGTTCCTTAGAGATGCTTTCTTTTCTTTCTTTCTTTTTTTAAAAAATATTTTTATCAGTTTCAGAGAGAGGAAGGGAGAGGGAGGGAGAGATAGAAACATAAATGAGAGAGAATCATTGATGCCTCCCGCATGCCCCCTACTGGGGATGGAACCCACAACCTGGGCATGTGCCCTGACCGGGAATCGAACTGTGGCCTCCTGGTTCATAGGTCGATGCTCAACCACCGAGCTACTCCAGCCAGGCGCGATTTCTTAGTTTTAATCATGTAAAGTACAATAAAGAGGTGCAGGGACCCATGGAAGAAGAGTCGGCCCGCCTTCTCAGTGGGCTGCAGGGGATCGCTTGAGTGACACTTCAGATGGGCTCTGAAGGATGAGTCGAAATTATCAGACGAACAGGAGGGAAGGGCAATTTAGGTGGAAAGAGTGGCATGTGTGAGTGACCCAGGGCAGCAAAGAACAATGAGCTAAAAGAACAGGAGGAGGATGGGCGGGTGGGGCTGTGCAGGTGGGCTGGGGGTGGGCACAGGGAGCCCCGCAACCCATGTCCCAGACCTGCATTGTCACCTGGGCCCAGGGAAGACAGAATATTAAAGCAGGACAATGACATGGCAATTTACCCCTTCCCCCCATAGTCTCTTGACCAGTGATCAGAGAAGAGCTCTTGAACTTTCTAGGTACTGATATGGGGGTCACTTTACCCATGGAGAGTGGGATCATTCATAATGCGCCCACCCTCTCTGGGACGCCAACGTGCCTTCAAAAGCCAACAGATCGGCACAGGGAAGACTGAGCTTCCAAGAAAGCAACTCCCAGGAGCAGGGACGCTCTGTGGTGGTGGCTCGAGGCCATTGCTAGGGCTTCCATGACATCTGCCTCCCAACATGGGGCTTCCTCCTCCTCGGGAGAGAAGTAGGGAGAAGGGGCTGGAGGGGGGAAGATGGGGAAGGAAGGAACTGCCACAGCAATGCTCTCTGATTGGTCCTTGCAATGTCCCTGCCATCCCTTTATGGAAACTGAATGGCAGATCATGAAAGAGAGAGATCAGACCCAGGTGGGAGAGGGAGCCCGGGACCCAGTGAAGCCTGTTCGGATAACTGACAGCCCATGTAGATGGAGGACTGAGTTCTTCAGCCCCCGGGGCAGGTGGGGGTTGGACATTCATTCTGCTACTTCCCCGAGCCTCCCTTTGCGACTGTCCTGGTCCCGCTGCAGAGCCCATTCTGCCAGAAGTCGCTGTGGCCGCAGGACCCAGCCGCCCCCACCGGGCAGGCTGCCTCAGACCCCAGGCAACAGGCACTCCTGGCAACACTCACTTCCCACGACACAAAGAGAAGGAACTGCAGTGGCTTTGTCAGGAGAGCGAGTGGCACATTCTCATAGGCAGATAATGTGGAAATAAAGTGCATTTGTAATAGACAACAAAAGGATTATCCCCCATTCATTTCAAAGCACCCTTCACTCCACTCCGGGATTACATTTCTCTTTACTTATCTTGCAAATAGTTTTTTGATTCTTGTTTCCTCTGGAGAACACATGCACGGCTTATGGCAAATAGAAAATGTAGCTGGGCCGCTCCGAGGCCAGGCCTCCATTAATCACAGAGCGGGCGTGCTCAGGCCGCGCGGAGCCCCTAATCCACTGCCAGGCGGATGTGCAGCCAAGGCACCAGTCCCACACCGACCCCTGAGGACCTGCCTCCGCTCATCTGCAAGGATGTGCAAGGAACAGAGGCAGCTCAGAGCAAACCCGAGCTGGTCAGGGGGCTTCTCCGCCCTCCCAGGATCAGGGGTTCATGGTCCCTTCATATCCCCGCCAGGCACCCCGGTCCTTCACAGACCACTGCCAGGCTTGCTTCTTAAGGAGTCACCTGCTTTTTATTTGCATTGGATAAAAGATTGAAATCTGCGAAGAGGGCAGAAGTGACGGTGCCCTCTCCTCCCCCTCCCCCCACCTCTCCACCCCCGCCCTCTACTGCAGGTGGAATAATGGCACAGGTGCCCTGGGAAACTTTGGAGAAGGTGGGGCCAATCCCTGGGATTCTATGCCCACCTGTGGGCTGGCTGAGGCTTCCATGCCAGCAAGAGCCCTGCTCTGCTCAGACCTTGAGTGGGGGGCGTGGTCGCAGCCTCACTCTGGCGGTGGCTGACTCTGGGTAGTCACTCTCACCATAGGTTTCATCTCCATAATTATGCACCTATTGTTTACTCCTTTGCTCCATAACATATAGTCCTGTGCCCCCCCCCCCCCACACACACACACACAATGGATAGTTTAATAAGCATTGCCATGGTTTTTGTTTGATGCTCTGGCTGCTTCCATTGGCTCCTCTAAGGTTCAGTCCCAGGACCCCAGGGAGTGGGGATGGAGTGCTGGTGGGTAATGGCCCCAAGCTCCTTGCTTGTGCTGAACTCCCCCAAGCATGCTGCCTCCACCTCTTTCTTCCCTGTTCTTGCAACAATGCAAGTTATCGGCATAGGAACTGTCTCACGAACATGAACCAGCACACAACTCCTCACCTAACACAGGCCCTCTGGCCACATTAGATCCAATGAGTACAGTGGCCCCAATGGGAAGAGCAGCGATTTGCCCCCCGCCCACTGGTGGGGGGTGGGAAAAGCAATGATTTGCTCCTGGCCACCCACAGGTGGGTAAGGATGGGAAGAGCAGCGATTTGCCCCCTGGTGGGGGTGGAGTCTGCTGAGTGTTCTCCGCTGGCGGGGTCCTGTCTGGGGCCCGTCTTGGAATGGAAGGGGAGACTACACAGTTTAGGACACGCTTCCCTTGAAGGGGTTCAAACCTTCACAGAAAATTAAAAGCCTTCCCCAAGTGTTGTCTTATTTCAGAAAAACACAGCAGATGAATGCGTGATTCAAGTGGACCTCAGCCCAGTCTATCATGAGCGTTGGACGTCTGTCACTCGCCTCTACCCAGCCCCACTCCCGCCCCACTGCCTGGGAAGGAGAGTGAAACCTCCTGGCACAGAGGGTTAAAGTCACGGCCACCCGGTTTCGCGCATACGAGGACCATTAGGGTGTTTTTATTTCTCCTCTCTCTGCGCTGCACAACACCACATCAAAACTACATTTGCAGTGCAGCCTATTTTCTGAAGATGGATAATTTGGTGAGATCTCTTCCACTCTGTTTTCATCTCCAGTGTCAGAGGAGCAGCGGTACAACAGGCAGCAGCAAATGTCCGTTTTATTCTCATGCAAAAGAACGTAATGACCCTGTGATATAAACTTGAACCTCGGAGAAGATGGCACTCCTGGGCTCCTCTGACAGAGACGTTCCCTTAAGCGAGTCTGCGCAGATCCACTGATGAGAGACACTGGACCTGCAGCTGGGCTGGGAGGGCCTGTAAGTGCCTCTGCTCTGCCCGGGGAGCGGGAGTGGATGCTTGGGCCGCCCAAGCTGGTCCAACTGTATTGAGTCACTGAATTCCTACAGCCTCGGAGTGGCCTGCAGCTCTCATAGGCTGCGACGTTTGACTAGCTGCCTTAGACAGCCACACTTTTTTTAAAAAAAACAAACCAATTTTACTTTATTATTATTATTTTTATGTATTTTTAATGATTTCAGAGAGGAAGGGAGAGGGAATGAGAGCTAGAAACATCAATGATGGGAGAGAATCATGCATCGGCTGCCTCCTGCACACCTCCTACTGGGGATCAAGCCTGCAAACCAGGCATGTACCCTTGATAGGAATTGAACCTAGGACCCTTCAGTCTGAAGGCTGACACTCCATCCACTGAGCCAAACCAGCTAGGGCCACACTTTTTATTTTAGGCATTTCTAGGTCATGTTTGCCCTGGTTCTAGTATCTGGCGCCCCTCCTTCTTATCTTGTGTACTGTTGAGAGTAAAGACTTAGCATTAAAGTTATTAGGAATGAGGAGAAGGAAAATAACATTGAAATACTACTTTATACCAGTTAGGTTAGCAAAAATCAGAAAAGTGGAGAATAAGGGTTAGGGAGCTGTGGTGAAACTGGAACCCCTAGTGTAGTGGTGAGAATGTAAGCTGGTCATTTGTTTTAGAACTAGAGGCCTGGTGCACGAAATTCGTGCACAGGTAGGGTCCCTAGGCCTGACAGGTGATCAGGGCCTATCCGGGCTTTCCAGCTGCCAGCTGGGGCCTTCCTTCGCTCCGCGCCACCCCCTGGTGGTCAGCACATGTCATAGTGAGTGATCAAATTCCCAATCTCCCGGTCAAACTCCCGAGGGGACACTTTGACAGAGGCAATATTAGCCTTTTACATACTGGTATATAGATACTCCTGGAAATACTTAATAAGTTTATGTCTCCTAAAACTCAGGCATCTAGTGTGGTGGTATGAATGCCAGAAGTTTGAAACAGGTTTATGGGAGTAAAGAATGAAATTAGAAGCAATCTAGAGATCCATCAAAAGGGAATAGATAAATAGAGCTTTGTAAATGTATCAGTTAAAAACAATAACTGGGTAAATATCAAACAGCATGAGCAATTCTTAAAACAGAGTTGGGTGGAAGAAGAAATAGAATTAGACATGTAGCACAATGTCATTTAGTAAATCAAACCTTTTCACATAGAAATTGCTATATATTTTATAAATATATTCAAAGACATATATCAAATATAGATTAGGTACCTAGGGACAGAGAAAGGGAAATAGGAGTGAGGACCAGGGATAAGGGTAGGAAAATATAGACTATACAGAGTTCTTTGTAGATGGATGACAATGTACCATAAGCTGAGAAATATGATCCCCTGAGTCTCTGCAGCTTATGTTCAATTTTAAAAATAACACATGACTTTAGAACACAAAGTCAATGCCAACAGAAATGGTGATTTTGATGGTGACCACCTGGTTTTCCCTTTCCAACTGTTTTCTGAACCTGCTCATCTGGGATGATCAGAAGGGATGCTGTAAGATGAAGGGGTTCAAAAACAGGTGGACAAACTTTCCCATTCCCGAGTTCCCCGTGACTGTAGGTAATAAAGACTAACCGAGGTGGAAGGTCAATAAAGTCAATTACACACTAACTGACCCACCAGGATAGAACAAAGCCCAAGAGATGTGTTACCATCTTGTAGAACGGAGATTTCCTATATATAGTGCTCTCATCTGAGAAGGGCAAGGACTTTCTTACTTGGCTATAATGACCATCCGGAGATGCTGATCAAAACAGGAGCCTGTGTGAATCCTTTGTAGCCTTCCACTCTTTGTAGGCATGCTAGAAGAAGTGGATGGCGGCCACTAAAGTCGTTTGCACCTGCAAAATGTGACCCAGTAGCCATGAAACACAACATCTCTGATAATAGCAGGAAGAAGAAAAAAAACAAGTGCCACTTATCCTAACTGACAAAGGAGAGAAAGGAGCGGATGGTCGGATGTTCCCGGAACTATGGAAGGATAATGGTGCCTACTTTTCTCCCTCCATCTAACCAATTTGCAAGAATGTCCTGGAAGACAAAACTTCCTGAAAGCTGGATCACCCCTCAACCTTTGGAACGCCACACATTCTCACCCACTGGCATATCTGACCTGCGAATCCGGGGCTGAGGTTCTGGAAGCAGCTGTAGTACATGCTGTACAGGCTTGTAGCCTAGGAGCAACAAGCTCTGTCATAGAGCCTGGGTGTGTAGTAGGCTATACCCCATGCTTGTGTAAGCACAACCTGTGATGCGCACACAACAAGGAAATCAACAACACATTTTTCTGTATCCTGTCGTTAAAGGATACGTGGCTGTAGTCGGTGGATAGATCATTTTCTCTTCTCTCCAAACCAATTGAGGACACACTGCCAGAGTCAAGGGGCTAAATGGGAGGGTATCTGTTCCCATGTGTGTCAACACACAGCCCTCAAGTGCCTAACGTACTATCATGTGCCATGATCTTGCTGAAAATAAATGGGTTGAGCGGGGAGGCTGATGAAGCTCAGTTGGCAGAGCAGCTGTCTCCCAAGATCTATAATACTTTTGCATCTTCTAGTTCACAAGGGATCCCAAACCTGGCCCGAAGGGTGTCAATGGAGGGACTCGTGGTTGAGTTTTACATATTATAACAGAAAAAATAAGCAAGTGGAGACCCTGGAAGAGGTCCTACCCGTATGGCATCTCCTTAGAGACTCCTAGAGCTCAAACCTCTTTCTACAAAGCTAAAACCACTTTCCAGTTAAGCAAATTTGCCTGTGGGGGAAAGCCACAAGTAGTCCTATTAATTGCTTGGTGGTTAGTGTTTTGTAAAATAAAGACGGTCACGCAAGGCCTAATGATTTCTGGGTCAACAACAGGTCACATAAATGACAATGGTCCCATCAGATTATAATGGAAGCTGGTGTAAACAAACCTATTGCACTGCCAGTCATATAAAAGTATAGCACATGCAATTATGTACAGTGTGTATTTACCACTGTGTTACAATTGCCTATAGCAGTGGCCGGCAAACTGCGGCTCGAGAGCCACATGTGGCTCTTTGGCCCCTTGAGTGTGGCTTTCCACAAAATACCGACTTCTGCGCATGGACCACACTCAATGGGGCCAAAGAGCTGCATGTGGCTCGCGAGCCGCAGTTTGCCGACTCCTGGCCTATAGTATTCAGTACAGTGACGTGCTATACAGACTTGTAGCCTAGGAGCAACAGGCTCTATCATATAGCCTAGGTGTGTAGTAGGTTACACACCATGCTTGTGTAAGCACAACCTATGATGCGCACACAACAAGGAAATCACCTAACAGGACATTTCTCAGAATGTATCTGTCATTAAACAACGCATGGCTCTGGTCGGTTGATAGATATTTTCTCTTCTCTCCAAACCAATTGAGGACACACTGCCAGAGTCAAGGGGCTAAATGGGAGGGTGTCTGTTCCCATGTGTGTCAACACACAGCCCTCAAGTGCCTAATGTATTGCAAGCAGCCTAATACCAGAACATCACTTCCTCAGTTACAGATGGCTGGCATTCTTCAATCCAGACCTCTTCATCACCCATGATCAAGGGCAACGTGAATTTAGTTGAAATTCTGGAACTATTCAAAGCTTTCTTGACTGCAGGGTTTTTGCATGTGAGAAATGCATAGAAGCCTAGAAATATAAATGGCAAAGAAAAAAAAGACTGCAAGTTTTCTAATGGTAACGCAGTAGGAATCTATATGCAATGTTCCAACAATGCACTCCCACTCTCTTTCCTTCTGCAAAGGGTTAAGCCAAAAAGTAATTAAACAATGATTTCTTTATAAGTGCTGGACTTTGGAGGCCTGTTTTCTCTGTTGGGAAAAAAAAATAGATTTAAGATAATGGCTCTATTCTCCTCAGAATAAATTAAGCTCGGAGATAAAGAATTCCATTACTAATGCCTTTCAGCAAAGCCCAGGCATCCTTTAAAGTCAAACTTTAAAGTATAATGTGCCGTGATCTTGCTGAAATCTTTCCTGTAATGATATTTAAGTGATGGGCAAGGGTATCAATGGTTCAGGCAACGTATTGATTGTATATCTTCAGGGCAGTTGAGCTCTTTCAGAGTATTTGTTGGAGGGAATGCATGGCATTTATTTAAAGGCACTTTCAAAATAGCTGTAAGTTAAGTCAAGTAACCGCTTCTTCTTAGAAATTATAGGGGAAAAGGGCAAGTTAAGAGGGGAGGGGAAAGAAGAAAGAACCTGGAGGAGACTCAAGGTAGAAATCTGTGGTAAAGACCGGAATATGGAACCAAGAGTCAGGCTCCGGGATATTGGCTCAAACTAACGCATGATACCTGGCTGCTTCAAGTGACAGGTTCCTTTCGGTGTTCAGCTCTCATCATTTTTATTTTCTGTGGGAAGAGCTGACAAAGGAGTCATCCTCATCCTTGCAGCAAGAAGCTGTCCCACTTCCCCTGGGGAGCAGAGGGCCCCCCAAAGAGGAGATAGCTGGTTGCTAGTCTGAAAAATCCACAGTCTCAGCACATAGAACCCCTTCTTTTAGGAAGGCAATGCAAGGGTCAGAGGGAGCCCAGGGACCATTGGTTTAGCAATGGAATAGGATATTGACTGGAGAAAGAACGGGTGATGGCTTGGGACAATCAGGGCCATATGGGGAGCCTCTTAATGGGGCTAAATGCCCTTTTTGATACTGGGTCTGATCATCTGCATCATGGACTATTCAAGCCACAACTTGAGCATCTAAAGTCGTCCTCTGTGATGCTGACAAATTGATGACTAGCCCCAAACATGGGTCTGGAATTCTAATGCATCTCTCCTATCATACCCGACGGTAAACTCTTGAGGGTAGAGATTGAAAAGAGTCTGATCTTACATGACAGTCTCACTAAAATACATGCACATGGGTGGCACCTAGTATTCCTCCTATGATAACTGGTTGTCCTCCTCAAAACAGAGAAGCAACCAATGGGTTTGCCTGGCACTGATGCCACCCTGGAGCTCACGGCTAAAGTGACCCCAGCTATTTGCCAGGTGGCTTCAGGGACACCTCCATTGCAGGGGGGCAGAGCCTGTGTGGCTCCATCCTGCCCTTCCTCGGGACGATGAGGGTCACCCCAAGGCCCCTACTCTGAGGTCTGCTAAGCACATCCTGGCTCCTGGATGTCACCTTTCCATCAGAAACACCCAGAACCTTGCTCCTGTGGTGCTGTCACTATAGAGTATGCTTAGGGCTCTGGAGACACTTGGCCAACCACTGGCCCACCTACAGGTGCTGTGGTTGACACTGGCAAGGACACACCGTGTGGAGAGGTCTAGACAATGGACACAAGAGACCCAGGTCCTGGCCAGATGGAACATACACCTGTAGAGCAAGAGGCCCTTCCCATTGCTGAAAATTTCCAGCTTCTCTTAGTTTGATTCTTTGCATCGAATGTCTCTATTTGAAATATGTGGATGTACACGATATATGACTATGTAATATATATTTGTTCATGACTTTAAAGTGTGATATTTCTTATGGAATTAGTTTAAGGCTTTACAATAGGGAGTGGAAAGAATGTACTCATACCTCTCCCACCCTAATGCAGCAAATTTTTAAAAAATATATTTTAAATTGACTTCAGAGAGGAAAGGAGGGAGGGAGAGAGAGACATCATTGATGAGAGAGAATAATTAATCAGCTGCCTCCTGCAGGCCCCACACTGGAGACTGAGCCCACAACAGGGGCATGTGCCCCAACTGGGAATCGAGCCATGACCTCCTGGTTCATAGGTCAACGCTCATTTTAACAAACATGTATTGGCTCCTTGCTATGTGTCAGGCAAGGCGCTAATTCCCATGGGTACAGAAATGAAAGGCGCACCCTTTTCCTTAAGAGTCCTCCATCTACTGGGGCACAGGAATGAGCACAAGGACAACTGCAGCGCATCGTGTTGGAAGTGGATAGAACGCTGGGCATAGCAACACCCAGTGCTCACACGGCTGTCGTCATGGAGAGGCACAACGTTCCATCCTATCCTCCTACCTGGGCCTGAATCCCATTTCCTTCTGAGAGTGTGTGCCTGTGCCTGCCCTCTCATGGGGTCATTTTCCTTTAAATAAACAGAAATCTGGTTACCAAAATGTTCCCGTTCGATGTCTCCGCCTATATTTATTTCATGACATCACCTGGATAATAACTTTTTTAAAAGGGAGCCCAGGGTTCTCTGACCTTGTGAAATAAGCAGAAAATAGCATCCTCATTCGCCCGGCAGCGCACGGTACCGCCCTCCGCCTATTGTTTCCTTGCTTGTCTAATTATCCCAGAAAGAATAGCTACGGTAAAGCACCCTCTTAGCGGCAAATATGCTTTTGATTTAAGAAATTATTATAGAAAAAAAGCCGGGAGCCTTGTAGTCATCTTTGCTATATTTAGAAGGAAAATATCATCCTTCTGCAATTACCATTTGGTATGGAGTTTAGTCACTCACATTTTTCTTTCATGTTTGGTAAACTTTTTTCCACCTTTTTTTTTTTCCTGGGTTAACAATGCAGGGATCATCGCGGCCCAATTATTAAGAAGAGGCCACTTAAAGTCCACCCTCGGTCGACACGGTGTCTGTGGCACTGTTTAATTAGAGATTGAAATTGAGGAATTGGATAATTGAAGTTGCTAATGAATTTGAAAACTCAGCAAAGCAGGGAGAGTCAAGCATTTTTCTGGCTTGCCTGACTTTCTCGAGGCCTTTTCTCACCACCCCCACCCCCATTATCACATTTCTGGCCTTGATTGCTATTTATTACCACTCATAACCTTGGCCTAAGTGGAAACAAACAAAAAAAAAGCTGTGGCCTCTTTGCTGAGCTCCTGGAGCCATTGGGGGCATTGGATTTATGATGTTTCCAGAAGGTTGCAATTGCAGGAGCCTGGCCATGGTGGGAATGAGACCTGGTGGGCCACCAACACGTTCTGTAATCACCTTAATGGGTCCACATCACGATGGATGTTGCTGGCTGGAAAAATAAGAAGAGGGTCCTAAATCAAAGAAAATTTGATATATCACAAGTTCTACTGCCTGCCCCTCTAGGAGGCCCTGTCATGTGGGCACCTTGCTGGGTAGGCTCACATCGGCCTCAGGTGCCCAACAATGAATGCAGCCCCTTTGTTCACCCCGGAATAGAACCTGCCTTCTATAAACAGAACATTTCAAACCTGGCCTGCAGGTAATGCCAGAGCACAGATTTCTGCATTCGGAGGTGCCTGGATTCTAAGAGCCTGGGTTGTAAGGTCCTCTGTGACTGTAAAACGCGACGGTTTTCGAAAGACGGCGTTGAGCAAAGTGCCTGGCTCGAAGAGGACCACCCCCTTTGAACCCTCCTTTTAATAAAACGGCAGAGCTTTTAGGACTATTTTCATCATTTGGACACTCTACTTCAGATGATACATTTCAAGCTCCATCTGGCACAAAATCGAGGTGGTTTAAGTCAACATTCAAGGTAAACATCTGCATGTTTATGGCCAAAGGCCCCCACACCGGTGATTACTGGCTCTTCTGCTGTTGCTGGTTAAATGGTGCTTTGATATTTATTGCATCTCCGGCTCCAATCAGACTGATCACTTGCAGGGATATTACAGCCGATAAAAAGGACTTGGTCTGAAACAGCATAAACATAGCAGACTTTCGGCCACAAAATCTTTTATGACTAAGAGGTCATTCCTAATAACATTTCCTTAAAGCATCTCAGCCACACTTCTTAGTTGATGACTTTAAATATATGTTTTTGACAGCAGGGAAAGCAATAACCTGTTTTATTATAAGACTGTTCTTACGCGGACCAAGAAACTCTGTTTCCTGCTACTGCAGAACGCATCTACAGCTTGGGGGAAAGGGGTCAAGGGAGGAGGTGGGCATCATATACACGTTTATTCTTGCCTTATCTATTTTTATCCCACGTTCATTCAATATTTGTAACATTCTCTTTGCGTCTGTAAGCGTCGATGCTATTTCTCTGAGACACGAAGACCCCAGAGAACAGAAACCGTGACAATGTTCTTTGGAGGTATCTAGGGCAGCTCCAAGTACAGTTAAATACAGAGGATGATAAATGATGATGACACAGAACTAGCAGGTAACACAACACACCATCTTCAGATGGGCATCTGTGGCGATGTTTCAGACAGGAAAGCAACTGGGGGGAGCACAGGTCATTCCCTGGTTTGGCAGAAAGGGCAGGGTTGTGTCTGGTGTCTGTGGGGTGTGGTGAGCTCAATTTGTGTCATCCATGGAGGCTCTGATGCCCCACGGCTCAGTCTGCAGAGGGGAGCTAAGCCTCATTCAGAGTCCTCGCCCTGAAGATGGGACTTGGCTTACTCCCAACATCTGCCATGAACAGGTGGGGGATGATGGTTAATACTCTTTAGTGCAGGAGATGCTCATGAAGGGGTGGCTAGCTGGGGAGGCTGGGCCAGGTGCATGGGCTTCCTGTGAGATGAATGGGAAAACCTCGAAAGATTAAAAACTGATGGCTGGCAGATGGGAGAGGGGTTGGAGCGGCGGGGTGAAAAAGGAGAAGGAATTAGGATGTACAACTTGCCAGTTATAAAAACAGTCACGGGGATGTAAAGTACAGCATAGGAAATATAGTCAATAATCTTGTAATAGCTCTGTATGGTGTCAAGATGGGTACTTGACTTATTGGGGTGATCACTTTGGTAAGTTATGTACATGTCAAATCGGTATGTGGTACACCTGAAACGAATACCACATTGTATGTCAACGGCAACGGAAAATAAACTTAGAAAAAGAAAACCTCTACCCTTCAACCTCCTTGTTTTCTCATTTTCAAAATTAATATGGTGGGTAAAGAGGTCTAAGTAATTGAAATTCATCCACTTGGCTGAGGGGCTCACAGTAGGCAGGCACTTCCATTACCCCCTTCTCACTGGGATGCTAGTAGATCATTGCCCAGGAGTCAGTGGGCGGGGGGTGGGGGAGAGGGATGGGGGGGGGGAACCAAGGGACCGTATTTCTTTTCAGGCCTCACGGGACCTGTGACACTCAGGACACTGCGGGTGTCATCCTGCTGGATGGGTATGTGACTCAGGTGCTAAGAGGCATCTCACCCTTGTCCTCCCTGTCTGTCATGTCCTGCCAGCAACACGTGGAATGAAGGTCTGTCCACCTCCACGCCTGACAATAGAGCCCTGTCCGCTGGCTGTCAATCCATGCTGGGCGGTGCAGGAGTGCCCTGGGGCGCGGCTGCAGTGGGGATGTGACACCCCAAAGTGCTCCGGGGTCCCCTCGTCCGCACCCGACAGCACATGCAGGGTTCCCAGAGCAGCAGAGCGAGGCGGAGACGAAGTGGGGTGACAGGCAGAGCGATTCTATTTGAGGTGAGTCTGCAAAGTTGTCAGTTCGGGTCTTCGGGTCAAAAATCATTTTACCTGCTAAACCGGGTGCTTTGTAGAACAAAACGCCAGGCCGGCTTCAAGGCTGGGAGGTGTGCCGAGCCCCAGGCTCCGCTCACTCCGCTCACTCTGCAGCAGCCTCCAGCCCGCCAGCTGCTCTCCAAACCCACTCATGGCAGACACGGGGCTCTCCCCACGCGCTCCCTTTCCTTTGAAGACCTTTCACCGGCCCTCTTTCTGCTGCTGATCACCGAGAGGCAGGCGGTTCAAAGCTGCCATCTCCGGCTTCAAAGGCCTCCCGCCCGGCCTGCCTACAGAGGAGCTTCTTCCGGTGGGGCTGGTGTTGTTAAAGAGAAGCATTAGAACAGTGGTTCTCAACCTTCCTAATGCTGCTACCCTTTAATACAGTTCCTCATGTTGTGGTGACTCCCCAACCATAAAATTATTTTCGTTGCTACTTCATAATGATAATTTTGCTACTGTTATGAATCGTCATGTAAATATCTGATATGCAGGATATATTTTCACTGTTACAAACTGAACATAATTAAAGCATAGTGATTAATCACAAAAACAATATGTAATTATATATGTGTTTTCCGATGGTCTTAGGCGACCCCTGTGCAAGGATCGTTCGACCCCCAAAGGGGTCGCGACCCACAGGTTGAGAACCGCTGCATTAGAAGGCAGAGAGGCATAGGGAAGGCTCCAGATCCTCGGTCTCCCAGCACTAGAGGGAAACTGAGGCTCAGAAAGGGAAGCATTAACGGCAGGATTACTCCCAGGGAGACACGTGAGAGACGCTGCCAGAGGGCAAGGGCCTGAGCAATGACCTCCCTGCGGCCCCGGCCCAATAACTTGAACCTGCTTCCAGCAGCTCAGTGGGCTGGGACTCTCCTTTCAGGGGAAGCGGCACTTCGGCTTCAGGTTTCCTCTCCTCGCACCGTGTTTGGCACGAGTGGAAACATCGAGATCACTGGTAAGTAGGAAGACCGTTGCAAATAGGAGATGTGAATTGCACCCCTTATGAAACAAATGAGATCCTGAAAGTCTGCCGTCCCTCAGACCCCAACGCTTTCCTGTGGAGCCCCAAGCGTGCGGTGTCCTTCGGGGATGCCATGAATTGCTCCGCCTTTCTGAGATCCACGGGGGTGGGTGGGAGTGGGAGAGGTCAGGCTGGTTTGGCTGAACCCCAATTTTCTGCTTCTGAGTTATTCTATTCCACAGAAGAAAAGCAGGAAGAGCCCGACTGGCATGGCCCAGTGGTTGAGCATTGACCTATGAACCAGGAGGTCACAGTTCAATTCCCGCTCAGGGCACATGCCCAGGTTGTGGGCTCAATCCCCAGTGGTGGGACCTGCAGGAGGCAGCTGATCAATGAGTCTTTCCCAACATGGATGTTTCTATCTGTCTCTCTCTCTCCCTCTCCCTTCCTCTCTAAAATCAAAAAATATATATTTTAAAAAAAGAAAGGAAAGCAAGAAGAATAGTTCCAAAGAGAAGAGGGAAGCATGCCTAATATATTTTTAAAAAAAGAAAGAAAAGCAGGAAGAATAGTTCCAAAGAGCAGAGGGAAGCACGCCTCCCAAGGAACCCTCAGTTTCCTGATTTCCAAAGGTGGGCCCCTCTGTGATGCGTGGGGTCCCTCCAGGTGGGGCCTGGCACGTGGTCGCTCTAAATCAGTCAGTAAACACGGTCGCTCTGACTGCTGCTGCGATGGAGGACCTGAATGCCACACTGAGACTCGGTCCGAATGGAAAGCCACCTCTGTGCCATTTGGAAATGTCCCTTGAACTCTTTCCCCAGACCCCCTCCCCCCCACTCCGCATTGATCAGGCACGTGAGTGAGTGTGAGCTCCCGTGCCTCCCACGTCTGCCCTCCTTATGCCCTGAACACTGTGCTGCCTCCTGAGAGAGAGCGGTCTGCATGGTATCAAATCATCCTCCGTGGCAAATGCAGACATGATTATGTTCCCCAGAGAATATCGCAATTGCCCCAGCACTTCATGATGGCTGCGATAGAGAGGACATTGAAGTGGAGGGTCATTCCCAATGGCACACAACAGTGTGAAAGGCAAGGCTTCTTGCAGATGCCGACACCTTTCGCTGGAAGGGTCGGTTGGAAAGCATAAGAAAACGTTGGCAACGAAGTATTTTTAAAAGTATAGGCCTGGCACTCTTGGCATTTGCTCAAAAAGTGATTGAGCACCAGCTGTGGGAAGCTGAGAACTAAACTCTGGGGCCACAAAGATGCACATGCCTTTGTCTTAGTCTGGAGGAATGATAAACCAGAGGTGAAAACAGAAATTAGAATAAAGTGACAGAGATGAACAAGAAGCAGGCAGGATCTGCCGGCTGCTCCCCTTCCACCTCAGCTCTTCCCATCCCTCTCGCTCACTGTTCCAGCAGTTACTCCGTCTAGTCCAGGCCCTTCCCTCTGCACTTGCTTGCCCATTCTGCCTGGGAAGCTGTCCCCTCAGGTACCTGCCTGGCTCCTTCATTGTGTTTAGATCCTTACTCACGTGTCACCTTCTCAACAGAGCCTTCCTTAACCACCTTACATGTAACTAGAGGCCCAGTGCATGAATTCGTGCACGGATGAGGTCCGGTCTGCCCTCCCCGATCGGGCGATCAGGCCGGGCTGGCCAGGGGGAGGGGATGCGGGAGGTTGGCCCGCTGGCTCCGCTCCCTGATTGAACTCCCGGTCAATCTCCTGGTCGAGGGGACAATTTGCATATTAGCCTTTTATTATATAGGATTATTATATAGGATAATGGGACCATCACGAGACCCCCTTAACCTCTTCCCTACCTTATTGTCCTCCATACTTATCATTATCTAACATGCCAAACCTGTTCTTTGTTTCGTTTATTGTCCTGACTCCTCCCATCAGAATGTAAGTCTCCTGAAGACAGGGGTCTTTGTTTTATTTTCTACTGTATCTACAGTTGCCAGACACATAATAGACATTTGATAAACATTTATTTTTTAAAAATATATTTTTATTGATTTAAGTGAGGAAGGGAGAGGGAGAGAGAGATAGAAACATCAATGATGGGAGAGAATCATTGATCGACTGTCTCCTGCACCTCCAACCCCCACTGGGGATTGAGCCTGCCACCTGGGCACGTATCCTGACCTGGAATTAAACAGTGACCTCCCAGATCATAGGGCAATGCTCAACCACTGAGCCATGCCGGCGGGGCTGATAAACATTATAAATGAATCTAGGTGAACATTCCAAGAGATAGCTTCTAAATTCATAGACACTGAGAGCTAAAGAGATCTTTGTGATCATTTTGTCCAAGCAAAGCAAGGGCTCTGGAGCCAGGCTGCCTGGGTTCCATCACTTACTAGCTGTGTGACCTTCAGCAAGTCATTTAACCTCTATGCTTCCGTGTTCTCCAATGTAGTATGGGGAAAAGAATAGTGACCTTCTCAGAGGATTGTTATGGAGATTAATTATAATTATTATATAGAACTAGAGGCCCAGTCCACGAGATTCATGTACTAGGGGGAAGGAGGTATCCCTCAGCCCGGCCTGCACCCTCTCACAGTCTGAAACCTCTCAGGGGATGTTCGCCTGCTGGCTTAGGCCCAATCCCCCCAGCCTAAGCTGGCAGTCAGATATCCCTCTCGCAGTCCGGAGCCCTCACAGTCTGAGACCCCTCACTCCTTACTGCCCACCTGCAGCGGAGGCAGGAGAGGCTTCCACCACAGCCACTGAACTCGCCAGCCATGAGCCCAGCTTCTGGCTGAGTGGCACTCCTCCTGTGGGAGCGCACTGACCACCAGGGGACAGCTCCTGAGTTGAGTGTCTGTCCCCTGGTGGTCAGTGCACATCATAGCGACCGGTCATTCTGCCATTTGGTTGATTTGCATATTAGCCTTTTATTATATAGGATATTTAGAACAAGCACAGCAGAAGGTAAGCATTTTGATAGCATTGGTTATTATTACTAAGAAACCTGAAGGCCCCAGAGATGAGTAATGTTCTCAAAATAACTCATTCATTCATTAAGTCATTCCTCTAGTCATTCCACAAATACGTAAGTGGCTCCCATATACCAGAAACCGGGGATTCTACAACAGACTAAATAACATGGTTCCTGTTCTTATGGCACCAGTAATGTAAATAGGGAGATGAATGTGGAACAAAGAGTCATGTTAAATACATAATTACAATCTGGGTGAGTGCTATGAAGTCATAGGATCCCATGACCTTGAATGCTGGGAGACCTAATCTGTGTTCTCAAGGGACGGAGGGGAAAAGCGACGGCCTCATCAGAGAAATGACATGCATATTGAGACATGCAGCTGAGCAGAAATGAGCAAAGTGGGATTAGGGAATCGGGGGAGCAGTTTGAGGAGGAAGGAACTAGCGGGAATTGTGGAACTGAAACCCAGGTCCTAGCCGAGGGCTTCTGCATCATAAGTATATGGTCATGGGATGGAGGTGAACCTCTTCACTAACCTGGTAGTTCCTCCAGCAAGAGAGCAAAGACTCTCTGTAGTCATGGAAGACTTCATGGCTGTAGAAAAGGCATGACCAAGTGCATAACGCACCCAGGGCGTCCATGGAGTGTGGGCAGTACCTATTCCCCCAGCACCTGCTAAGCACCAACTCACCAACTCGCAGGGTGTGGCTCTGACAAGGAGATGGTGTTTCGTGTTCATTCAGATATATGCACCGCCCCCCCCCCCCCCCCCCACACACACACACACGGACCCCCTGGGTCATTCACAACTGAGCAAGGCCTGAGCTGACTGGGGTCACAGCAGCATCGTCTCTGTGGTGTCTTCCACTCTTTCACTAGACAAGGGGTCTCCTGGGAAGCCTGCCAGGGGAGAGGAGTATGCTCTTTGTTCTCCATAAACCCGGAAGAGGCAGCATCCTGACCTCAGAGCTGACCTTCTGCTATTATGGTCTCTGCAAGCATGGGGATGGTTGCACATGGGCTGAAGCAATAGCCATTATAAAACACTTGGCTAAAATATGGATTAATCCCTGGGAGGGTGTTATGCAAGATTCAGATATATGGTCTGTGATATGGATAGGATATATTTTTTTATTGCAATAATAAGTTTCTCAACTCCTAATGGACCCTGCATTAACTGAAGATGACAGGGAGTGAGGAATGGAAAGCCGGCAATTTGTTAAGGTTGCACAGCAGCCGTTCCAAAGGTTGTAAAAAATAAAACATTTCAGAGTCATTAAAATCACCCTAAATTGTCCATCTGAACTCGAAGCAACAAACCTAACTCGTCCTGAGTCTCTCACCAGATATCTTTTCTTTACAGTGTTTCCCTGCCCCTGGAGCTGACGGGCTCTTCAATCATCTGCTCCCAGAAGCACCTGGGCTTTGAAAAGGCCAGTCTCACGTCTTCCTGGAGGAGGTGGACTTGGCGCGCTCAACAAGGGAAAAAGGAAGCCACGTGAAGGATACAATTCGTAGTATAAAAGCCCCCACTGAAGAGAGAGAGAGAGGGAGAGAGAGAGAGAGCCCTAGCTGGTGTTGCTAAATGGTTAGAGTGTCAGCCCACACACTGAAGGGTCATGGTTTGATTCCTGATCAAGGGCACATACCTGGGTTGCAGGTTTGATCCCTGGCCCACGTTGGGGAACATGCCAGAGGCAAACAATTGATATGTCTCTCTCACATTAATGTTTCTCTCCCTTTCTCTCTCTCTCTCTCTCTCTCTCTCTCTCTCTCTCTTCTCAAAATCAATGCAAAAAATATCCTGAGGTGAAGATTAACCAAAAATACTAATAACAATTAAAAAATGTTTTTAAAGAGGAAGAAATCAACAAGAAATACTTGCTCAGAGAGAAGGAATTATCTGGGGAACTTTAAGGTCTTTGGGAGTTGGTGGCTAGAAAGTAGAAAAGGCCTCTAAATCCTTGAGTGGGACTTAGCTGTCTCTATGGTGTCAAGGGCCATAATAAGGAATTAAGAAGGATTATGGTCAGACTCATGAGTCACTGGGTAGTTTTAAAAATAAATCTCACTACTATGTACCAAAAGCATATTAAGGCCCAGAGGTCATTTTGAGGATTTTTCATAAACTAACCCATTCAATTCTTGTAACAATCCCATGGGGTAATAGTATCCACATTTTGTGGATGAGGAAATGGGCAAGTTTCTCAGCCTCTCTGAGACTCGAAATCACACGGCTATTAGGGAGCTGGGCTAGCGTCCGAACCCCAAAGACCCAATCTCCATGAACGCATTAGCCATCACATGTCCCTCTTCCCCGGAAACAGGCTGTGTATTCCAATGGGATGCAGGAAATCCTCAACATTCAGGCCATACTCAGCTGATGGAGCAGCACCTCTGATGGAGTATCCTTACTACCCGATGATGTCAACCTAGCCATCACATGTCCCTCTTCCCAGGAAACAGGCTGTGTACTCCAATGGGATGCAGGAAATCCTCAACATTCAGGCCATACTCAGCTGATGGAGCAGCACCTCTGATGGAGTATCCTTACTACCCGATGATGTCAACCTAGCCATCACATGTCCCTCTTCCCAGGAAACAGGCTGTGTACTCCAATGGGATGCAGGAAATTCCCAATACTCAGGCCCCACTCAGCTGGTGGAGCAGCACCTCGGATGGTGTATCCTTACTACCAGGTGATGTCAACTGCAGAATCCAGCAGTGACTCTGCACCGGACCCGTGGGCTTAGCAATGAACAAGACAGAGAGATGCATGTCCCAACAGCCACGCAGGAGGAGGGGTGGGCTTTATAAGGCCCCCGCTGCAACTGCCCTGGCCACAGTGACCCTTCCTGTATTTTATCCTCTGTGGGGTGGGGAGAGAGGGAGTGGAGCGTCACTATGATAAGGAAGAGGTGGGACAAAAGGGGGTGAAAGGCAGGGAACAAGAAACATGAAGTTCTCAGGGATGGCGGGGGAAGAGGGTGGTGCTGGTGGTGACAGTAATGATCCCATATTTCCAGGTCCACCCTTGCTTTCCAAGGAGGAGCCACGAGGTGGGAGGAGGCCACCAAAGAAAAGGCAGTCACCATGCTGAGAGTCTTCTTTGAAAATGGCACTGCTGTCAAGCTCAAAAGAAGTTCCTCACCTCAAATAAAACGCTGACATTTGCCTAATTAAAAAAAAATACTTAATGGCGATTTGGCGGACAGAGGGAGGCGGTCAGTGTGTCCGCTGGGAGAGTCTGGCCAGCCCAGTGTGTCCTCTGCGGCAGAGACAGAGCAGGGCCCTCCAGGGTTACAGCCACTAAATGACCCCCGTGGCCATCCCACTGGGGACCCAGGAAGGGATTTCTGTTTGGCCCCATTCCTCTCCCCCTGGAAGTGGTAGGGTAGGAGGTGGGGTGGGGCAGAGGGACTCTTGGGAAGGGATTCCCTTTTCTGGCCCCCAGCACATAGTGGGATGCTTAATAAGAAGAGCAGGTGGGACCAATTGCAGAGACTGGAGAGAAGCCATGGGAGCTTGGACCAGCCGCAGGCACCGGTGCAGAAGTCCACACATTATTCAGTCACCTGGCAAGAGTGAGGCTAAGTCGGGAAGCCTGGTTGGTGTGAGTCAGGCTTCCAGAAGGTCTGTCTGGAGCCCAGCTCTCCTCTCAGAAGGACAAGGTAGGACAAAAGCACCAAGTCAGCAGCACAACCACGGTCCCTGGAGATGCGCTCACCATCTGCCTGCAAGAAGCAAGCTCACCTTGGCCCGGAGTGGCCCTGTGGGCCTAACGGTGCTGCCCACATGTTTCTGGGCTCATCTTCCCTCCCGCCACCCCCGTCTCTTCAGCTCCCTGGCCCATGTCTTCCCTCCTCTGCATACTAGCTACCCCTGTCCATCCACACACCTCCAGAGAGTCTGTGTAAAGGTCCCAGCATCGCACTACGCATCATCCGTGGGCATCACACATGCTCACACGGCCCACCATGAGCTGTGAGAAATAATGTGTCCTGTCTATTCGTTTGGAATACGATCCTGATGAGCAGAAAAAGGGAGGAGAACTTCGCCCTCCTCCCGGAGTCCTTGCTGTGTAGCTACGGGGCTCCTGCCTCTGCCGTTCATTATGTTTCCAGGGCCTTTGCTTCAAACTGGAGGCACCACAAAGCCTCCTGCTGTATCAGCCTCATTACCAGCCGCCCCCTCTTCGTTCCCGCCAGCAGGGCAGGTGAACTGCAGCCAAGAGAGACTTGATGGGATAATGGAACCCAGTGATGCGCTGCATTCATCATCCCAACGACCAATATTGTTTTATCGTGATAACACACTAGGGGGTGCTGAGTCGTGACATCTGGGGTGCACGGATCAGTCAAGGCAGGCAAGAGAGGCAGCACCTTAGGGAGACGTCGGCTCCCTTGAAAAGGCTCCCAGCCAAGCCGATCTAGTTAACAGGAGTTGCCTGGCAGGCAGGTGGCCTTTAGAAGGTACCTCTGGCTTCACCACCCAGAGACTAGAAGCTGCTGTTCTCCAGCCCCTGGGGCAGGGGCAGGGGCAGGGGCAGGGGCAGGGGCAGGAGAGGCTGGGCTCATCTCTTCCGTCTTTCTATATCCTTTCTCCATGAGGTCTCTGGGATCAACAGCAACTGCAGGTGCCAGCAATTTTCCAAATGTGGTTGGGAAGGCAGCTCACTCCCCCAAGTCCAGTCTATGTTTCCACTGAACAGCAACAGCTCTATTTAAGGAAATGCCCAGCTCCCAGGATGAGCCTGACTGGCCTAAGGGCTAACTATCCCCCCATCAGTCATCAGTTCGGAGCTGGACTAGTGACCCTATTTAGGCCAATGAGATGCAGAGAGGATGCTGAAGGGTGTGTGGGAACTTATCTTGCTCTCGGAGCACTGGAAAGACACACTCTCTCCCATGGGATGCAAGGCCAGAAGTGTGCGGCCTTGGTTGCTGTTGGCAGCGACCTCACAGCCAGGAAGGAGGCTGGCATGGACAAAAGGCAACCCATGGAGGAAGAAGGGGCTACGACCAGGATAGAGAAAGAGACCCCGGTGGCTTCATTCACTAGTGCCTCATGTCACTCTGGATTTCTGGTGACATTCACCAACAAAATTTGCTATGGCTTTCGTCAACTGGAGTCATTTCTGCTATTTGAAGTCCGAAGAATGCTTTCTGTAAGAAAAAGTGCCGTCGTAGTCGGTTTGGCTCAGTGGATAGAGCGTCAGCCTGCGGACTGAAGGGTCCCAGGTTCGATTCTGGCCAAGGGCACATGCCCGAGTTGTGGGCTCGATCACCCAGTAGGGGGTGTGCAGGAGGCAGCCAACCATTGATTCTCTCTCATCATTGATGTTTCTATCTTTCTCTCCCTCTCCCTTCCTCTCTGAAATCAATAAATATATTTTTTTAAAAAGAAAAAGTGCCTGCCCGGAGGCTGCTTGGAGAGAGACCATCACCTGAGAATGGACTAAAAGACATGGAAAGTGGCCTGGTGGAACAGCGTGCACGGTGGCCATGACAGTGGCAGAGCCGAGGAGGGGTCTCTGTGCTCGGAACCAGTACACAGGCCTCCGGGGAGCCCAGTACCAGGCAGCGCGTGAAGTC
Organism: Myotis yumanensis; assembly: GCF_028538775.1. Lineage (NCBI taxonomy): Eukaryota > Metazoa > Chordata > Mammalia > Chiroptera > Vespertilionidae > Myotis > Myotis yumanensis. Next base: position 15,720,280 of record NW_027223770.1, read on the forward strand.
ATGCTCACGAAAGCCGTGTCCTCCCTCCTTGCATGGAGTGTGCGGGACAGAGGGAGCAGGAGAGCCTCGCTCTGCCACCCCCACCACTGCCATGCAGACTGTAGTGCTCCTTCAGGTGGAGTTCGCTTCCCTGCCCTGTGCAGTGGCCTTGGCGGGGGCTCATGGAATACGAAAGAAAGGGATGCCTGCCATGTGTGAGCAGACGCTTTGCATGCAGGGTCTGGTGGGGTTGGGCCAGTTTCTGCCTTCTGTCGTGAGAAAGGGATATCCCAGGTAGGTGCTAGTCCCTTTACCAGGGCCCCCAAAAGAAAAGTCATGGGGAGCAGAGCCACAGATGACCCACAGCCCACTGGTGACATGAATGGGAGGTATGTCTGTTGCAGGCCACTGAGACTCTGGACTTGTTACAGCAGCTAAATTAATACGAATATCAAGCAGGACTATATTCTTAGGACTCTGAGCGTGATTCGGAAGAACAGAATTACGAGGCATGGTTTTCATTTTCCAGGAGTTTACCAACACAGTGAACGCCAGGAAGCATCGTGGAGAGTGCTAAATGCAAGGATGCCTTGTGTACAGACTACGAGCCACTGGAATTCAGAGGGAGGGAGACCGGAGGGACGACACTACTTGGGACCACCTTTGTGAATGGATGAGACTTGGAAAGCAGTGGACAGGGTTAACCACAGGGAGGGGCCAAGGTCTGAACAGTGGCAGAGTCTTCATTGACCTTGACAGCCGGCCTTGGGGATAGGAGGGCATTGCAGATGCCTGGGAAGCACATACCACTTCCTTTCCCTCTGCCCGCCAGAGGCAAAGATGCTGAGACTTTTATTTCCACGTTGGAACAAAAATATCTTGGTGTACAAATTATCACTTTACAATTAATTATGCAGAGCAAGCAATACACAAGAGGCCTCAATATTGTGACAGCTTGGAGATTCACTGTTTTCGAATTTACCATGCAACAAGTCTTGCCGAGGGTATGTCGAAAAGTAGCACAAGATTAGACAATTAGCATTTTAATCTTGTATGTTCACGGCACATCTGTGGGTCAGCGTAAGCATCACAAACAACACCCCCCTAAGACTCCGACCTTAGAAACCAATGTTTCTTAATTAGGCCTTTCCTTCCCCTTCTGCCTGTGGGGAGAAGAGGCTGTTATGAGGAAGATATGATTAGACAATATTGGAGTTCGCCAGGCACCTCAGATGGTTTGGGTTTGATAAATAAGAGCAGATTTCATTGCTGGAATCTTCCCTCCAGAATCTGTACGCACCATGTGGATATCAAGGGGAATTTCATCAGGATGTTTCTGGTTCCTTTACACTTAAATCATTAAATGGTTTTTGAGGGTTTTTGAAGTCCAAAATCTCTCTTGAGCCACTCTTTCCACCCCAGGATATTTTTTATTTCTTTTCATACTATTTGGGAAATTGAATTTTAGCTCTGGATTTAAAATAAAGCTGCTTGTTCATGATAGTAGCTAAAGACTAAAATCCCAATTCTAACAATTTGTCCTATAATCCACCCATCTGATGAACATTGGTCTATTCTCATTGGTCCAAAATCTCAGGTGGTAGAGATATGGCCAATTATGGTTCTAGAAGGGACCCCGGAAGTGATGTTCTTTGCTCTCCTCTTTGTAGTGTACAGTTTTGTGAAAGACAAACGAGGATAGTTGACTCAGATGAAGAGGGCAGAAGTCTACTGTGATAAGCTGGATGAGACCTGGAGTCCCATCAGCCCACGTCTCCTGCCCCATCAAGGCAAGACCCAGCAGGACAAGGGTTAAATCTCTTCCTATGTTCTCACCTGGTGGTTCATAACGCGTACTCAGGTTGTGGTCAACTCATTCTTTGTTATACCTGATATAACTTGACTAACTCTTCTTATATAAAAGCATTTCACATTTTTCCATTCTTTTGAGGGATCTGACCCTAATCTTGAAATTAACTGTTTGCAAATATCAAAATGCTTCATAAAGGATCCAATAAGGAGTTTGGCTCCATGACAGCGAAGGCCTCGTCTGTCATGATATGTGTCATTTGCCAGACCTAGAGCTGCATCTGTCACATATGGATGATAAATGATGTTTGTGAGATGAATGAATGAATGAATAAAAGTCTAGTCACATGTAAACTATATTCAACCATTTCCAGCACTTCTACATCCACTGATGAATTGCATTTTATTGACACTCTGAGTGGGTAACAAAGATAAAGTCATCCTTGGGGGGTTGGGCACCAGAATCTGCATTTCTAGTAAGTTCCTAGGTGATGTTGATACTGCTGGTCCTGGGACCACACTTGGAGAACCATTCACGAAGACCGTAGTTTATCCAGAGCAAAACAGGCACATGAGAGAGACAGACACTTCTAAGCATTTTCTGAGACTGTGATTAGATTAAACTTAACTGATCAGTGTAAAAGCCAGGCTGGGAGGTTTAATTGCAGAAGACTTTTTTTTAAATAAAAATAAACAAACACAGTTACTAACATAAATCCTGGGGTAGGAGATTCCAGCTTAGGGATGAATGCTAGTTGGGATTTTACTGAATATGAATTTAGGTCTTGAATAGAAATTTTGGAGCTGGAAAGAACATTCGTGATCACCTGGCCCAACCTTCTCGTTTTTACTCCTGTTAAAAGAAAATGAAGGTTCAGACAGGTAACCATGCCTGGACCAGCATCCCAGGGTCTTCTTATGCCAGATGTTTTAGCTGCAGGCCATGGTCAGAGGGAGGCAGGCTTCTCCCGTAGCTGCCCCTGCAGGAACAGCAGGTCACCCTACAGATATAAGTTTTATGGGTAATGAGTAATGACGCATGGAGCAATGTAGGTCCCAGGAAGAGATGTGGGGTGGTTGCCGCAATTTCTGATGGAAATAGATACTCAGTTTTGTGCCCTCTGCTAGTTTCCTGTGCGTTGGGATGAACTTTGGAGTCAGGGTGAAGTTTCTGGAGAATGGGATGACAGAGAGTGGGTGTTTAGACCTCCCTCCAACCAAGCTGTGCCCCTGGTAAGCAGTCCTGGCTGTGTCTCTGGCAAGTGCTGAATGCTATTGTACTTGGTACGTGATTACACAGCTCATGGGGAAAGGGTAGAACTTAGATTCTGTGGCTCATTTCCTTGGGTTGAGCTTCTGTAAGACTCCACTGATCTCTGGTACATTATTGCCGTCCGAGAAACTAGTTTTCTCGGTTCTCAGAAACATAAGGTTAGTACGTAATGATATACATGCCTCTCTGAGGGAAGACACAGATCCACAGTATAGCCACTGAAGGGCACATGACTTGAGTGCGATGAATGTTACCAGGGAAAAACGAATGTTTGTCATTCATTTGCTCATAATACTGTTCCCTCTCCCCTGTGTGTGTCCTGCAGGGCCTGCAACACAGCTGGATGCTGGGGACATCTAATGAATTGCGAGTAAGGAAAAAAAAAAATTATTTAATAGAAGAAGAAGAGCAGAATTTGCCACACTACAAAACTATCCCCTTATTTCGACAATTTGGTGTCTAATATTTATGACAGTGCTCCAACTGTCCAAGTAGTCCCAGTGTAGGGAGTGAAGTCTTTGTAAATGGAGTTGCTTGATCTCTGACACGTGAAGAGCAAGCTCAGGGGATAGAGGGCAATCATCAGATTTTGGCTAACTAGTTAAATTATTGTATTTCTGCATAAACATTCTTCACCACCATCACCAGTATCTCATGAGCTATGTTAGGTACGTTTGCACAGAGAACTATAATGATACATTCCCTGCCTCCTAGAAATGAGTGATCTAAGACAGGGATTGCAAACACCGAGCAAGGACATGTCAATTCTCCCTTCCTGTGCCCATGGCAGACAGTACTAATCAAGCACAGAGTTCCCTTTCAGCATCTTCTCCTAGTGGCCAGGCAGCCACTACCAAACAAGTGCAGTGGGAGGCCTACCTTGCCTGTTTCATTAGAGAGAGTGGGGACTCAGACCTGTAAGACATTCCTATGACACCAGAGAGCAGGAAGGGGGGGGATTGTCACAGACAGAAGGACATATAATTTTATAGCATTAACTTAGGTTTCCACACCCTCCAAGCTGTAAATAAACATGCCACCTGTGGAACTGAGGCTAAGGGGTCTTTGGGTTTCAGTAAGTCTGGTCCCTTCAGTGTGGATACTCCCAGGCTGGGTGAGAGAGAACACAGTGCTGGGTGAGAGAGAACATTGTACTGGGTGAGAGAGAACACGGTGCTGGGTGAGAGAGGACATGGTACCGGGTGAGAGAGAGCACAGTGCTGTGCAATGCCTCCATTAGCGTCTTTACCCTAAGACTGGAGAGAGTGCCAGGCCCTTTGGTTAAACGTTGATCACAGCCACGTGCTCTCCTCACTTCCTTCTCTCGGTAGTTCCAGTGGAGTAATTAAAGTCACCGCTGTTAAGCTGGTGTGGTTGGCTCAATAAGCCAAGGGCAAGTTTACGGATGGGAGGAGGAAACCAACTGAAACCTGGGCAGTTCTGGCTGTGGTGAGGAATGACAATGAGAATAATGGATAACCAGGTCCTGGACGGCCAGCCACCACCCAAAGCCTGGATCGCTGAGCGGCGAGCCTGGGTCTCTGGCTGGAACCAATAATGGAGCTGAGCCCAGGCTGTTCTGGGGGCTCGAGCTGCATGCAATGGCTGGGGACCTGCTGCAGTTCAGTGAGGCCAATTGTGCAGAAGGTCTTTGAACTTACACGGTCAGCTGTGGTCCGGAAGAGAAACACGTCCCCTGATAGGGGCCAAATAGCAACACATGCTGAGGACTTTCCAGTTAAGGGCTCCTAAGGGGACGTGTGGGGTGGGCTGAGCTGGCCAAGGCCGGGCAGGCATGATGCTGATACTAGAGAGGTGTGTGGAGTGGAACTTGGCCTTCCGCTGTAAGTAGCATCAATAAATACCAGTAGTATCATTGATCATCATTTATTGAACAATGCTACCTTTGACATGATGCTAAATATGTTTATAATTAGATCATTAAACTTCACCATTTAATGATATCATTGAATCTTCACATCCATCCCATGAAGTACTTTCATTCTCCCTACTGTACAGATGAAGGCTCTGCAAGATGAAATAACTTTCCTAAAATCAAACTGACAATAAGGGGCGAGGTTAGGAATTTGACCCCCAATAAGCATGCTTTATTGCCTTTGCAGATATACGGTCCCACCCTGACTCTACCTGCAAAATGTCCTTTCTATCTCTCTAAGATGCATCTGGAGATCCCGAGAGACCCATCGATCGATTAAAGGGATGGCGAACCTTTTGAGCTCGGCGTGTCAGCATTTTGAAAAACCCTAACTTTGGTGCCGTGTCACATATAGAAATTTTTTTATATTTGCAACCATAGTAAGACAAAGACTTACATTACCACTGCCTTCCCTCGCTCCACGCCCGCTGATAATCTCTCCCTGCTTCCCAGAGAAAACAGAAGCCAGCAATCAAGTGTTTTCTCAATGTCTTATCTCCGAACCATCAAGTTGATGTCATCCGGCCTCACGCTTCTGCCACTGCACACTCTGCCTGGTGGGCTGTGAGAATGAAAGTGAACACGAAGCCCTCCTAACCCAGCACCCAACACCGCCCCTGAAGCCAGTTACGCTCATTGGGGTGTCTCCTTGCACAGCTGGCCTCCCAGTTCTGCCCAGGAGGAGCCTTGGTGCTCAGGGGCTGCTGAGGGACTCCCCCAAGGAGCTGCACAGTCAGGGGTGACTCCGCACTTATAAATGCATATCTCTGCACGCCCCCTTGGTCCCCGCAGAAAGCCCTCCACTATGGCCATGGCTGCCCCAGTGACTCGTTGCAGGAATCATGCCTGGGAGTGTGACGGAAGCCACCTGGCCCCGGCCTGAAAGGAGCTGCAATGTCTCCAGCGAGCATCTCTCCCCACCCTCATTGCCATGCTGTGCACAGCAAGCATCATGGGAAACTCCGATATCTGTGTGGCTTCTGAATACTAAAGAGGGTAGGAAAACAGAAGAGAAAGGGAAGAGAGATATCTCGGCCAGAAGTTTTTCTAAGCGCTATGGATCTTCCTCCGTTTTAGTGGATTTGTGAGAGGGGGGGAGGACAAGCCAGGGAAAAATCAACAGCAGATTACTACCCTGAGCCGCTCTTCCCTTTCATCGGAGCTGTGACGGCGGCTCTCTGCCTGCCCATCTGCGCGGGGAAGGCGGAGGGACGTCCAGGCAAAATATCGACAACTGAGCTGACATCACAGGTTACTTGAAAAATACAATCAATTAAAACGGAGCATTGCACTCACCAGGTAAATTAGCATCTGAGGAAGAAAGTCTGCTTTCCTCTCCAGAGTCCAGAATGTACTAAAGACAGATGAGATGGGGTCATAAATCTCTCCAAGGAAAGGCTCCCCACTGCAGTGCGCACACACACACATGCACGTACACACACATGCCCACATGCATGCATACACATGCATAGTTGAACACATGCATGTGCACTCACATACATGCATGCACACACATTTGCACATACACTCGGCCTGGGGGCCTTGCAGGTGAGTAGGAGTTTGCTAGGCAGAGAGGAGATGGGATGGATTCCTTCAGAGGGAAGATTGGGCGCAAAGGCTGAGACGGGGGTGCACAGAGGATGTGGGGAAGAGTGGATGTGTCTACAACACGGGGTGAGAAGAGGGCCCAGAAATGACGGTAGAACCAGACTTCACTGGCCTCGAAATGCTTCCTGCTCCATGGTTTAGGCAACGGGAAACTAGTCGGGTCCACAGGCAGGAAATGCCCTCACCAGGTGCGCATTTTAGAAAGACAACTCTGAAATCAGTGTAGAACAGGGGTGGGGAACCTTTTTTTCTGCCAAGGGCCATGTGGACATTTATAACATCATTCATGGGCCAGATGAGAGACTCAGGAAGACCACTATTAATGATCATTAAAAAGAGGATTCCTGGCCTGTCTAGCGTGGCTCAGTGGTTGAGTGCTGACCTATGAACCAGGAGGTCATGGTTCCATTCTTGGTCAGGGCACAGGTTTCAAGCTCGATCCCCAGTGTGGGGCGTGCAGAAGTGGGCTGATCAATGATTCCCTCTCATCATTGATGTTTCTATCTCTCTCCACTTCTCTCTCCCCTCTCTCTAAAATCAACACAAATATTTTTTAAAATTAGCCTGCTATATTTGGTCAAACGTTTAAGTAACTCAACCCTAATGCCTTGGCAGGGCCAGACCAAATGATTTCCAGGGCCTTAGCCAGCCCCTGGGCTGGCCCCCACCCCTGGTGTAGAGGATGGAGTAGGGAGGGGAGACCCTCAGACCGAAGCTGTTTCTGGAACCACAGCAGTGACGGTGGCAGCAGGAGGAGAGAGCGGACTGTGAGCTCTTTCAGAAGGATTATCCACCTGCAAACTCAGGGGCCCTCACTGCATGCCCAGCTGTAAGATGCTACCTCTTAACAGCAATACGGAATAAGAGAGAAGTAGGATTATTTTTATATTGCTTTGTTTTGTTTTGTTTCATTTGTTGGCTTGGGGAGGGGGAGAGTAAGAGAAGAGGCCACCGAGGAGAGAAGGAAATTGAGTTCCATTTGAAAACAAATGGATTTGCAGCAGTTATGAGCTACATGGATGGTGACACCGGGCTGGTTCCTCTGAGCTTCGGTAAAAAGTTAAAGCCAAATTTTGGTTTGGGGAGTCAGGAGCAAATCCCTGATTGGTCCATTAACAAGAAAGAACGAACGAAGTCAGCCACAGACAACAGGGAGAGGGAAGAGGAGGGTCAAGTTCAGATGTACGGACCCCTTATCTTTCTAGAATGTGGGTAGGGAGCAGGGTTCAGAGACTGGGGTGGATGCACAGCACAGAGAGGAGAAAAGGCCCATGAGAGAAAAGAACCTGACAGGCCAAAGGAGAAGACTTATCATTAGAACAGGGGGTTCGGTCCCCATGTAGTTGAGTGAGGTGACGCAGCCACCGTGGAGAGCTGAGTCCTAGCTTCTCCTGCCAACTCTGAAATGTACTAAAGGACCTGATGCCACCCGGATAGGGTGTGAAGGGAGGAGAGGTGTGGGCACGTGGACAAGGGAGGGAGGGTGAGGGGAGACCTTTTGTGGGTAGAATAAAGGAGTGCAGCTCCATACACGACACCAACTGGAATGCAGACTTCCTGACTTGCCTCCAAAAAAAGCCAAAGCAAAACCAAACACATAGAGAACAAACACATTTAAAAAGCAACAACAGCCCTAACTGGTTTGGCTCAGTGGATAGAGTGCTGGCCTTCGGACTCAAAGGTCCCGGGTTCGATTCTGGCCAAGAGCACATGCCCAGGTTGCGGGCTTGATCCCCAGGAGGGAGCGTGCAGGAGGCAGCCAATCCATGAGTCTCAATCATCATTGATGTTTCTCTCTCTCTCCCTCTCCCTTCCCCTCAGAAATTAATTTTATATTATTTTATATATATATATATATATATATATATATATATATATATATATATATACACACACACACACACACACACACACACACACACTAGAGGCCTGGTGCACAAATTTGTGCACAGGTGGGGTCCCTTGGCCTGGCCAGCAATAGAGGCCGATCAGGGCCATCTCGCCCAGTCCCGATCAGCCAGGGGAAGGGACCATAGGAGGTTAGCCAGCCACGGGAGTTTGGCTGTGGAAGTGCACTGACCACCAGGGGCAGCTCCTGCATTGAGCAACTGCCCCCTGCTGGTCAGTGCATGTCATAGCGACTGGTCGACTGGTTGTTCAGTCGACAGGTCATAATGGTCATTTAGGCATATATATATATATATATATATATATATATATATATATATATATATTAAAAAGCAACAACAACAGAAAAGGCAGTCAAATAAAACAGATCGTAAGCACAAAGCCTCTGGAAGCTGGGGCGGCAGATGACCCAGTTCCAGGCAGGAGACTCAGCGCTCCGTAGGCTGCCAGACTGAGGCAGCCAGGCCCAGAAACCAGAGACCCAGCCTGCCCGGAGTCCCCCGGGCACCGAAGCTCCGGGAGAATCTATTCATGGCTTCCAATTTCCCCTCCTCAGATTGCACATTTGCCTAAGAGCAACTCCACTCTAAACATAACTCAGCCCAGAAAAATGCCCCTCTGTGCTTTCTTTTCAGAGCTGAATTTCAGCGAGGCTTAAGTAACACCACTCCACACACACAAATGCGAGCTCCTAATTGCATCAGAGGGCTGTGGGGGAGCCGCCCGCCCCTCTCCCCCACTCCTAACCACACTTGAGGGAGGAGGCAGGAGGGGCGTGTAATTTGTTCATTTCTTACATTTTATGGAACACTTCACTTTGCTTTCAGCGTAATTATTATTGTACTTTTTGCTGTTTCCCATTTACTGTTTTTTTTAAACCCTTCACTCCCCCCCCTGCACACTTTTCTTAATGCATTAAAATTAATAACTCGTAACAGTGACCTAATTTGCTTTGAGTACTGTAACTCGGGGTTTTTTTCTTTGTTTTTTTTTTCTCTTTTCTCCCAGATCTGCAAACCCTGGAGATGTTACTGTGGTAACAGGAGCAAGTTGGAAAGTTCATGAATGAACCCCATTGTGCTCTCTGAAGTCTTGTCCCCTCCCTCCTCCCCCTTTGCAATATTTGGACCTCCCCATGCCCGTGGAGCCCTGGGTCCAATGCATGGGACTTGGGCTGCTCCCAGCTGTCTCCATAGCCATGCCTGATGCTCGTCACCTCAATGCCCAACTGCAGAGGTTGATGCGGGTCTTTCCAGAATTTTCCAAGCTCTCCAACACTCCATGGCAGGATTTTCCTTTCCTTCCTCAAAGTTTCTCCAGACTTAAAACTTTCTCTATTATAGAGCCACTTTCTGGTTTAAATCTTCTGCCCTTCCCTACAGAGCTCTGTGGCCCCTACCTGAAGAAGGCCTGCTATCCAACTGGTGTGGCTCAGTGGTTAAGCATTGACTTATGAACCAGGAGGTCACGGTTCGATTCTAGGTCAGGGCACATGCCTGGGTTGTGGGCTTGATCCCAGTGGGGGGCATGCAGGGGGCAGCTGATCAATGATTCTCTATCACTGATGTTTCTATCTCTCTCTCTCCCTCTTTCTTATTCTCTGAAATCAATTAATATATATATATGTATGTATATATATATATTTTTTCTTTTTTAAAATATATTTTATTGATTTTTTACAGAGAGGAAGGGAGAGAGATAGAGAGCCAGAAACATCGATGAGAGAGAAACATCGACCAGCCGCCTTCTGCACATCTCCCATCGGGGATGTGCCTGCAACCCAGGCACATGTCCTTGACCGGAATCGAACCTGGGACCCCTCAGTCCGCAGACCGACGCTCCATCCACTGAGCCAAACCGGTTTGGGCTATTTTTATTTTTTTAAGAAGGCCTGCTGAGGACGAGGGGCAGTCACTGGATTCTCCTCATTCCCAGGCCACCTCCTGGGCCAGGCCGTGATCTTCCTTCACCGCAGCCTCCTAACATCTCCCTGCATCAAGCCTTGTTCCCGTGCTCCATCCCAGACCAGGGCAGTCAGAGGGTCTTAGCTAAGTGTCCTATCTGGTCACGTCTCTCCCCTGCCTTAAAGCCCCGATGGCCCGCATGTCCCAGGATCCTGTCCTAGATCCTTCCTGCAGCTTCTCCCAGACCTTCATGATGTAGAGACTATGAACCACGCTGGCCTCCGGCCCCGCCCTGCTCTACACTGAACACTTGGAATCGCTGGACTCTGCGGTCATTTCTCTCCAGACTTTGTACATTGTGTTCCCTCTGCCCAACTTCCCCCACCCATCTCCCCTCTCACACACAAGTAGAGTATCACCTTCTCTCAGAAAATCTCTGGGGAGTTGAGCACCCTACCTTTGAGCTCCCAGCCTGCTGAGCTGATGATCCCAGCGCAGAACACATGCGCCTGCACCACCTACTTTTGTCTGGTTGCATTGCTCGTCCACTCCCCAGCTCACCAATCGACGCTTGAGGGCAGGCCCTGTTTCTTGGGCAGTGCTGTACCATGGCAGTGCCCGGCACATGGCATGTGCTGAAATCAAGACTACATGATGGTGGACAGACTGGAATCTATTACCCATTTCCCTCCCCCTCTCTCTCCTCCCTTCCTCGCTTTCTCCCTCCTTTCCTGCCAGTCACCCTGCTGGTTATGTGAAAGAGAAAGGCATACAATGCAGACCCCCTTGTCCTCCAGGAGCCCAAGGGGATGCAGGTCCAGGCTTGGGACAGTGTTACCAGGCATTCGTTTTGAACGCTCCCTACATAAACGCTCGAGGATGGCCACAGTGAGCAGGCATAAGAGTGAGGATTCCGAATAGTACGAGCTGTCTAACTACACAATTCAAAGGCAGCATGGAAGCCGTCACATGCCTGCATCCATGCTGGCTTACGGCATCCTGGGGAAGACAGTCTCCAGCTTCCAGATGACAGCAACGAAGCAGGAAAGGTGCTTTTGATCCCCTTCCAGCAAAGAGAAGAGACGGTGATGCGTGCACGGTGCAGAGAGCCGAGGCGTGCCGCCAAAGCACGCGTGGTCTCACCTGGGTGGGTGTGGACAAGGATGTCACTGCCACCACTGCCCAGGGGAGGAAATTCATCACCACCCTCAGCAGACAGCAAGCAAAGAAGAAAGAAGAAGAAGGATGCATCGAGGAGGCTTGGTATAGATTTTAAAATCCTGGTGACAAGACAATGATTTGAGTCCATTTCCATTTTGCGGCCGAAGCCTGGGGGCTTCTCCCTGCCCCTGTCTGACCTCCCAGAGCCGAGTCCACAGGATCGGATCCCCCAGGCTGACGTTCTAATTTTCCAAGAGCCTCTTTGCCTGTTTGTCTATAATAAGCAAGAACGTGCCTGTGGGGTGCAGTGTGGCTTCCTGGGTCTCATCTGTGAAACAGCCACGCAGGCCAGTTTTGGGGGCCCCACTTCAGGGCTGACTGAGAAGAATCCGTTTAAAAAGCCCTGTTAGTCTCTCGCAGGCAGGCGTGACCATGGCTGTCAGCATCCCTGTCCTAACGGCGGTTCTGAGCCCACACTGCAGGGCAAGGCTCAATGCATCCGACCCACCGAGCACCAGGCGCTGGCGCTGGGCAGTCCCTGCGAAGGCCTGCTCCCCGCCGTTCCTCCCACCAGGAGCTGTGCATCTGCTGTGAGCTCCGCCCCTGTGCATGGCCAGCATCCTAAGCAAGGACAACAGCCCATGTATTTAATTTACTTGTAGGGGAACAGCTTCGGTGTTGGAAAAAATTAACTCAACCTACGGATTTGTAATTGCCTGGGATTTCACCTCCTGGCCACGCTTCTTCTCTTCCTATGGAGTTATTACAACCCACACAATATGGTCTAATAATTTATTAATAGTCAACATAAATAGATAACAGCTCACAGAGCCATAATAGTCAGTGCATGTGAAACAATGAGGGATTATTTAAAAGGCATTTCGTTGGCGAGGAGGAGGCCCAGTTGTTAAAGTCTGGAATGACTGCTGTGGGGCCACGTAAGCTCACGTACATCAGGTCTTCTTGGCCGTTAAACTGGCTGTCTTTTGTCACTATTTCCCCATCTTTTTTTGGAAGGGGGGTGGGGGCACAGCCAGTCCCTGCTTAGCAGAAATGGACATCCATCCAAATTAATGGGAAGGGAACCAACCACTTCTTCATGGAACAAAGTGAAAATACTAGAGAGTAGTGCAATTTCTCTGAAAGGGGCTCAACAAAAATACAGCTTCTGTCTCATCATCAAAGTCCCCAACCTCCACCCTGAGCATCCCTTTCTCATGGCAGAGCCTTCATCCCAGCACCCCCAAAATGAGGAAGTGAGCCTAACTCACTGCAGGGGCTCACTGGTCCCTTCTGCTACCCCAGCCCTAATCTGCAAGCCCTGCTTCCTCCATTTTCACATTATCTTCCCTGGGACCCTCCCCTATACGATTTTTGAATATTTTATAAAATTTCAAATTCAATAACAGATACTTGAAAGAAAGATAGAAGGAAAACTGTCTTTATTTGTAGACGGTCCTATGTATAAAAAATCCTATGGCATCTACAACAACAAAAATTACTGGAATTAATATCTGAGTTCAACAAGTTTTCAGGATACAAAATCAATATGTAAAAATTAATTTTGTTTCTATATACTGGCAATAATGCAAATATGAAATTCAGAAAGCAATTTCATTTATAAAAGCATGGAAAATAATAAAACAGGGGCCAGAGTCCTTCTAATCAAGGCTCCCTACCAAAAATAATAAAACATTTTGGAATAAATTTAACAAGAGAAGTGAAAAATGTTATTCACTGCCAACCAAAAAACATTATTGAAAGGAATTAATAAAGTTCTAAATAAATGGAGAGACATTCTATGATCATGGATAGGAAACCTCAAAATTGTTAAATGTCAATTCTTCCCAAATTATTTTTAGATTCAATAAACTTCCTATCAAAATATCAGCAAGGTTGTTGTGTTGTTTACAGAAATTGGCAATCTAATCCCAATATTTATATAGAAATGTAAGAAACCCAGACTAGCTAAAACAATTTTGAGAAAGAATAAAATTGGAGGACTAACATTTCCTAATTTATTTATTTATTAAATATGTTTTTATTAATTTCAGAGAGGAAGGGAGAGGGAGAGAGAGGTAGAAACATCAATGATAAGAGAGAATCATGATTGGCTGCCTCCTGCATGCCCCACACTGGGGATCGAGCCCGAAATTCTATCATGTGCTCTGACCGGGAATCAAACAGTGACCTCCTGCTTCATGGGTTGATGCTCAACCACTGAGCCACACCATCGGGCACATTTTTAAATTTTAAAACATGCTATAGGTAACCAACACAATGTGGTGCTGGCATTGGAGAGGCGATAGATCAATGGAACAGAATTGAGAGTCCAGAACTAAACCCTCACATATGGTCAACTAATTTTTTAAAAAGGTGTTAAGACCATTCAATGGAAGAAGAATAGTTTTCTCAACAACTGGTGCTAGATCAGTTGGATAGTCACATGAAAAAAATGTAAATTCAGACCCTGTCTCACACTACACACACAAATTAATCCAATATTTATAAAGACCTAAATTTAAGAGCCAAAACTACAAAACTTTTATAAGGAAACATAGTTGAAAACCACTGTGACCTTGGCTTAGGCAAATAATTCTTCAATACACATCAAAAATGTAATTCATAAAGGAACACTTTAAAGATCTGGACTTCATCAAAATTAAAAACTTTTACACTTCAAAAGACACCATTAAGAAAACAAAAAGACAAGCTACATAGTGGGAGAAATTTTGCAAATCATATACTTGACAAATACCTTATAACCAGAACACATACAGAACTCTTTTAAAAATTCAATAATAAGCCCTAGCTGGTTTGGCTCAGTGGATAGAGCATTGGCCTGTGGACTGAAAGGTCCCAGGTTAGATTTTGGTCAAAGGCACATGCCCAGGTTGTGGGCTCAATCCCCAGTAGGGGGTGTGCAGGAGACAGCCAATCAATGATTCTCTCATCGTTGATGTTTCTATCTCTCTCTCCTTCTCCCTTCCTCTCTGAAAAAAAAATATATATATATTAAAAAAATTCAACAATAAGAAAGCAAAGACTGAAATAAAAACATGGGCAAAAGTCAAGAGAAGACACCTCACAGAGTAGGAGGAAGTATTTGCAAAAGACATCCTATATAATAAAAGGCTAATATGCAAATTGTCCCCTGGACCGGGAGTTTGACCAGGGGGCAGGGCTGGCTGGCCAACTTCCCATGTCCCCTCCCCCCAGCGAGCCCAGCCCAATTGGCCACATTCGGGGCAGGCCGGCTGGACCCCACCCATGCACAAATTCGTGCACTGGGCCTCTAGTATTTAATAAAGTACTGTCATCCAAAACATACAAAGAACTCTTAAAACTCAACAATAAGGCAATGAACAATCTAATTTAAAAATGAACAACAGAATTAACCTCGCCTAAGAAGATATAGCCATGTGGAATATCATATAAAAATGCCCAACATCATAGGTCATTATGGAATTAAAATATTAAAACAAGACTGAATACCACCACACAGTGATGAGAAAATGGCCATAATCCCAAACACCAAACCCGGTGAGGATGTGGAGCAACAGGAACCCTCGTTCATTGCCCCTGGGAATGCAAATGGTGCACCATTTTGGAATTCTGTTGGCTTTTTAGAAAACTAAACATGTTCTTCCTCTTGATATGATCCAGCAATCCTACTCCTTGGCATTCACCTAAATGTGATGAAAACTTCAGTCTACACAAAAACCTGTACACAGAAGTTCATAGGAGCAACTTTATTCATAACTGGAAACAATTTTTGGAAACAACCAAGACACCCTTCAGTAGGCATGTATAAATAAATCACGGCACATCAGACAATGAAATGATATTCAGGGCTAAAGAAAAATGAGCCACGAAGCCATTACAAAGTATACTGACATTCATATTACTAAGTGAAAGAAGCCAATCTGAAAAGCCTATATACTTTATGATAAACTGTGCGACATTATGGAAAAGGCAAAACTATGGAGACAGTAAAAAGATCAGTGGTTGCCAGGGGTTGGGGGGAGGGAGGGAGGGAAGGTAGGATGGATGAGTAGGGGAAACAAATCATTCAGATGACTTTTAGGGCGGAGAAACGGTGTGTGGTATTTTAATAATGGATACCTGTCATTATACATTTATCAAAACTTACAGAAGATACATCACCAAGAATGAACCCTAACGTAAACTGTGGACTTGGGGTGACAATGATGTGTCGATGCAGGTTCACAGATTGTAACATATGCCCCAGAGGTAAAATGTAAAAAAAACAGTTGGGCAGTTTCTTAAAACGTTAAACATAAATTTATCAGATGACCCTGCATATCTAAGGAAGAGACATAAAAATATAAGTCCACACAAAAACAGGCGCATGAATGTTCACCGCAGCATGATTCTTAATAAGCAAAACAAGTGGAAGGAATTTAAACGTTCACCATCAACTCGCTATCCGTACGATGAAACACTATTCAGCAATCAAAACCAAATAACTACGGATACATGCCACAACAGGGATGGATGTCACCAACATGCTAAGAAGCCAGATGCAAAAGACCACACCTTGTACAAACAATTCCACTACATGACATGTCCAGAAGAGGCAAATCGAGAGAGAGGAAGCTGATAACTAATTCCCCGGGGCAGGTGGTGGGCATGGAGATTGTCTGCAAATGGGCATGAGCACCTTTGGAGGAGATGGGATTATTCTAAAACTGGGCTGTAGAGATGGCTGCATAACTGCGTACCTTTACTAAAAACCATCCCGTTGTATACTGAGAGAATTGGAGGGTATGTAAATTATACCTCAATAAAGCTGTTAAAAAATAGCAGATGCTGATTAAGAATGTCAGGAGGGCACCTGAATGGGAGGGCACACATTATGGAGACTACCTATGATTAATGCACCATTACAGGGTTCCTGGTGGATGACTCTGTCAGAAATACCTCCTGCTGGTTTTAGAAATTCACTGCATTTATCTAGGACATAGCCTCCTATTTATTTTAAGCAGAAACAATGGAAGCTACTAACCCCAACTCAAACATCATCTCACCTGCAGAATGAAACCGGCTAACCCCCAGCTCAGTCAGCAAGAGGCTCGTGTTAAAACAACCATCGCTTGCAGATGCTCCATTCATCTGTGTGTGCACAGTATAGTTATCACTTCAGCGCAGTGGCCTCTCCTTTGAACTAGGACAAGGGTAAGGGTAATGGCTCACACACTCACCATGCTTTAACATAGGCCACTCATCCATTCTCACAGCAACGCCATTAGTAGGTGTAGCAAACACTGCTAGTTGACTGGCCCAACCTTCATCCCAGTTGTGGTCAAGGAGATGTGAGCCCAAATTTGCAGGGTGAATTTGGGGGTTGGCTTTTGCTTTCACAGAGGCAGATGTTCTGCCCCTGTCTGTCCCCTTCTCCCTGCCTAGAGCACGGGTCAGCAGTCACAGCGGGGCCACGAGGGAGGGGCAGGGAGAGCGGTGGAGCTGCTGGTCCTGCCACGATGAGCTGCTGGACCATCGCCCGCATCTCCCTGGGAGGCTCTGAAGTGAGACCAGCGCGTCCCCACTCGTTTAGACGACGGTGGTTGGATTTCTGTTTCTTGTTGCCAAAATGACTGCTGTCTGGTGAGGTATAAGTTATCAGTCACACCTCACAGATGTCAAAACTAAGGCCTTGAAAACCTACACAACTTATGCAAGCTCAACCTGCCAGCACGTGGAGAGCAGGGCCCTGTACCCAGTGTGGGAGTCACACAATAGTAGTGACAGCGACAACAAAAACCATACACTGAGCTCCCAAAAGGCACCAGGTCCCTGACTCCACTGGGCACTTGACTTTGGTATTTTCTCTAATTCTTGCAACTCTGCAAGTGAGGCATTATGACCCCCAGGTCAAGGAGGAGCACAGTGAGGTTAAGAAAGGTCAAGTCAATCGGTCAAGGTCACATAGCTAGTAAGTGGTGAGGCCAGGATTACAGACTGGCATGCGTCTTGTCTGCCGTGTGAGAAGTTTAAAGAAATAACACATGCTCCCTGGGATTCAATGACCACCTGGTCTACGTCTCCACTGATTCAGAACATTCTAGCGTTCTAGGGCATGGGTCTGGATGAGCCCTCATAGGACTCAGGTTCGCTAGCAAAACACTGGTTTTGCAGTTAATGCTTTGGTTGTGTACATTGTTTATGCTTTAAGCCAGTGGTTCTCAACCTTCTGGCCCTTTAAATACAGTTCCTCATGTTGTGACCCAACCATAAAATTATTTTCATTGCTACTTCATAACTGTAATGTTGCTACTGTTATGAATTGTAATATAAATATCTGATATGCAGGATGGTCTTAGGCAACCCCTGTGAAAGGGTCATTCGACCACCACAGGGGTCGCGACCCACAGGTTGAGAACCGCTGTTTTAAACCATAACATAAAGGCAATTTGTGGACACGACTCTCTTTTCACTGTTTACAACCACATTTGTACCGTGAGTGCACCTCTGCCCGGACACCCACCCTGGTGACAGCATGCAGAGGGCATGAGGGGAGATCTCCATGGGAGGCCTGCCATTCTGCTTCTTTCTAGAGAGGGGGCAATCATGGAAACACTGCTTTTCAGCAGCGCCAGGCACAGGTCAAGCGGGGCCTAGCATAAGCTGCAGAGCGGGGTCTCCCTGTGGAGGGTGGAGAGCAGCCTGGGGCCGTGGGAACACGGGTCTCAGTGAGAGAAGCTTCATTGCTGACTGCGGTCCAGGCGCGCTCTGCACTGTTGCTGCTCTAGGCATGGCATCAGCAGTTCGCAGCCCACGTGAGCAGGCCCGGGGGCTGTGCAGGTTGGATGGCAGGTTGGATTGGGAGAGGGTGCAAAACCAGTTGAGGATTAAAAGCTACGAATGGCTGACTGCCCCTTCTCTTCACAGGAAGCGCCCCCTTTCAGAGATGCCCTGTGATATCGTCCATCTCTACAGGCCCACGTGGCGGCTCAACCTTGAAGAGCTTAAATCATTTTTCTTCCTGGGCCCCCTGGCTCCCCAACAATGACTGAATGATCGCTTCACATAAACCAGGGGCACCCAGTGTGGACGCCTTTTCAAGGGTCTTGGGATCCGGGCCCAGGGAGAAGGCCGGCTCTCGGCACAGCTCAGCACCGGCTTGGCTGGGCCATCAGGAGCCACCTCACCTTCCCAGGCTCCAGACCAGTGATGACGAACCTTTTGAGCTCGGCGTGTCAGCATTTTCAAAAACCCTAACTTAACTCTGGTGCTGTGTCACATATAGAAATTTTTTGATAGTTGCAACCATAGTAAAACAAAGACTTATATTTTTGATATTTATTTTATATATTTAAATGCCATTTAACAAAGAAAAATCAACCAAAAAAAATGAGTTCGCGTGTCACCTCTGACACGCGTGTCATAGGTTCACCATCACTGCTCTAGGGCCTCTGCTGGCCGCCCCGACCGCCCCTCTGCCTGACAGGCCCTCCGCCCGACGGGCCCTGGGACAGGCTGCCAGCAGCTCCGGCCTCAGGCTGGTGAGCCAAGACACAGTGGGGAGCTGCACTGGACACACCTGCCTGCGTGAGGGCCTCCCCTCCCCTCTGACACCAACGTGAAGGCCCAACCTTGGCCTCGCTCCTCCTGGATGGTGCTGATCCCCTATATATGACTGAGTCGGCATTTCTACTTTCCCCAAACCAAGATTACAGCAACTCTTATCTCCACGGAAGCAATGAATCTTCCTGCTATCAGCCCGTCCTTCAGTGGCGTGTCTTCTTTTTTCCCAGGGTCACTCCGAGGGAGACCCCTCCCCCTTCCAGGGCCTGGGAAAGTCATCAGGAGAAACCCAGTAAAGGAAAAATCTGATAAAAAAAAATTCTCCACCTCCACTGCCCTCCCACCACCCCCTTCACTGTCCCCACTCCTAACCTCTTGTCCCCTTGAACTCGAAGATTTTCCCACAATCCATCTGTAGGGATACAAATGGACTTTTTAAGCTTATTTTAACAGATCACAGAATGCCTACCCCCAAGACAGGAAGCAGTTTGGACCACAGGCGGGTCCCAATGCCCAGGCGCTTCAAGGGCAAACAGCCTTCCCCAAAAGGCAAATCGAAGGTGACACAAACCAGTGTGCTCACATCAAAAGCATCGTAACTCATTGAACATCGAGGGTCTTGTTTAAATCCTTTTTTTGAGATTAGAAAAACAATAGTTGTTTCTCTCTCCTTTCATTTCAGCGGGGTTCCAGATAATAAAAAGATTTATAATGAAGCCAGTAGACTTACTCTTGCTATGCTGCCCTAGATTATGAAAAAGTATAATGATATGCAATTAAAAAATGAACGGTATTTCTTACCCGAGTGAAGCTTTAAAAGTCATTATGAAGCCATTAGCTCAGCAGACCTTACAAATGGCCTTCACTACTCTGGACTTCACTTAGATTTACAACGGAGACAAGTCACTTTCCTCCCTTTCTATGGTGTGTGCCTGCCTGTGCGTGTGCGTGTGTAGTGTGTGTGCATACATGCATGTGCAGTGCATGATCACCCTCCTCTGCGGCACCAGAGAGTGGCCAGAACACCAGTTCACGTCCAAGGCCATGTTCTTGGTATTGAAATTGCCACATCCTTCCAGTCATGTGGTATTAATGCTTCACTTTGCCAGCTGGAAAACTGGGAATGGCCTCAGAATTCTTCTCACTCATCCTGTCCCCACCTCTTTGCTGCTACTGGTGGTAATTTAGTCCCTTAGTGCCCACAGCCCCGATGTGGCCATGACGTTGTTTGGACTGAGCTCTGGTTGCCCCACCCCCCAGCTGCACCAGCTGAGTCGGCCCAATGGATTCACTCAGGGCTGGATGACATGGGTGGGTTTTTGTTGTTAGTTGCCTCACTTATCCCGATCATGACTGAGCATGATGGAAGCTTTATCGATTAGTCAATAGATCACACATACAGCAGAATTGATCTAGGGGATTCAGACACCATTTGTGATTTTATTTCCATTGAGCCTTCGTCTTTGACAAGAGGTGCTAATTACTGAAAATTCCATCTGCATTAAAATAATGGATCGTACCCATAAGACCCTTTTCCTTTGTTCCTCAGTGTCAGAATCATCCTCGGTGTCATGCTTGGCAGGGGCCCAGGAGTTGTAGTAAAATAACAAAAACAAAAAAAAACAACTCCAATCCCCACCATACACAACACACACACACACACACACACACACACACACAGACACACACACACACACACATTCTATACCACCTTCTAACACTGAATGGGCCATCGCTGTCATTTGCTCTCTCCGGCCTCTCCTGTGTTTGCCCAGCGACTGAGAGCTTTCCTTAGCGGCGTCAGGTCTGGCCAATAATCAGTCACCTGGGAAGCACTTAAAAATACATAGATTCATCGTAACCTCACTTATGAACCAGCAGTTCTGGGACGAGGGCTCAGGACTCTGACTTTAGGTTGTTCTTCTGGTGATTCTTAGGCAGTCAGCCCAGCATGCTGTGTGAACTGGCATTTACATCACAGCCTCCCAGCGCATGAGCTGGGCACACAGGTGGACTAGGGAGAAGCCCTCCTCTCTAGTCATTGTGCTACTCCCTCCTCATCCATTTTCAGTCTTCAGGTACAAGCCTGGATGAACAAGAATCCCAGGACCAGAACCAGGTACTTCCAATTCTCACAGCCTTCCCTGAGCGGGCGGAGTGGGCTGGCTGCACCTGGGCAGGCGATGCACCCTGGGGAAGAAGGCCGGCTACCCAGGGAGCTATCCTGTGCGACTCTACCTGCTGGGTGCTTTCATTCTATCATGCACTTCATTCACCACCAACCATCAACAAGTTACTTAAAAATAAAAATAAAACACCCAACATTCCCTCCTAAAAGACAAAGAGACACTCAGTGTGCTAAGTGGAAAGAACAAAGGCCATGAACTCAAAAGAACCAGCCTTGATGCCAGCATTGCCACTGCCAGTGGGTTCGCCTTGCGGAAGTCACTCCCGTGCCCTAGGCTGCAGCTTTCTCACCTGCGTAAAGGGAACAGTTGGGCCAGATGGTTCCGAGATCCCCTTCCGGTTCGAGTATCTGTAACACCAGTTCACGCCCCAGGGAGCTCTGCGCCTGTTCTTCCAACGACTCATAGTTTCGCACTCGACAGCACTAAGGAGCTTTGATAACTGTGATCAAGTTATTCCTCACTTTGAGCCTGGGTTTACTCATTTACGCAAATGCGATGCACAGTCTTGTCAAGCACACAGTTGAGTAAGGACTAAATGATGCATGCATCCCAACCCCTAGTGCCGTTCCTGGAACATGGTAAACACTGAGTCCATGTAACATGGTGTCATCACCATCATGATCATCATTGTCGTCATACAAAACACAATCCCCATGTCCCGAAGGGCTCAATTCACACTAGTCGCTGTGTCACCTGGTCCAGGGATAACAAAGTGGCATCAAGAACCTGGCAACAAAGAACCAGGGCACAACCCTAACCCTGAAATCAGGAAACGGGGGGTGACCCGTCCTATGAGCACCCAGGTCCCATCCCTCCTCGCTTCTCCCCGCTGCAGAGGGTCATTCAAGCTCCACAGGATGGCAGCCGATGGGGACAGTGACCTGCATTCATCCTGTGAGTCCCATGGCATGTGCTGGAGGGGGCTCTGCATACTCTTTTAATGAATGAAATCCTGAAGTTGAATGCAACCTCAGAGACCGCTGGCTCTCTGTGTGGCCACCCTTGGGGCCTCTCCTTGTCCCCAGGCCCCGTGGCCTGCAGGCAGGCAGCCTCCTCACAGGGCTTGCTGCTCTCCAGGCAACCTCATCCTTCTTGGGCTGAGCATCTCAAAGCGAGTTGTTTGTAAACTCCCCTCACCGAATGGCTGTGTTACACGGGCTCGGCTCATTAGCATGCAGGCAGTAAAGTACGCAGGAGCTCCCGATTTGTCATATTAAGGAGGCTCTATTGCTGTGGAGAGGAACATTAAAAGATTTTATTCGAAGAAATTCCCTCCAACCCCCACCCTCGGCAGACAAAGTGTCCTGGGACCCGCATCTGCTCCAGCCACGCTCGTTTGCACAGCTTTCTGATGAATGTCCCCATCAGTCCCCGGTGCCGCTCCACTGGGCTGCTCCCTGGGGGGTCTCGGGTTGGCTTTTCAGATGCCTCAGTGGTACAACCTTCATCTCCATCCTTTCTCTCTTCTCCCCTGCTCACTTAGAGAGAAAGCCTTGTCCCATCTCTGCCGCTGACGGCCCCAGTCTGGAACTAGAATGGATCACAGCTTTGCTCAGCCTTTCTCAGTGCAATCTAATAGCATTATCGCCAACATCATCAAAAGAAAGTCCCCCTACAGACTGTGTTGTACACACAGAACTGCCCAGACATGATTGAGGTGGCCTCTTAGGAGAGCACAGCACATTTCCACGGTGCCCTGAGGCGCGGGTGAAGGACATGACCAGGACCAGAGTAAATCAGCCACCGAGAGATAAATGAAGAGCCATGCGTGCGGACTGCCGACATCTCTGAGAGTTAAGTGCCACAGGGGGCAGGAGGCAGGGAGGAGGATGGGACTGCGGGGTCAGCACGACCGGAATGACTGATGGGAGGGGTCAAGGGCAGGCACTTCCTCCAAGAGAAGCATTAAAGAGCAATCTCCCTAAGTGAGGAGAAGGCCGGCCATGCCTCCATGTCCTTTGAGATTCATTAACATCCTGTTCCAAGGAGGGGGGAAAGTGGGGAACCGGCCACTTTCAAGGTCTGGGTGGACACAGGGCCATTGAATTCAGGCTGGGTGGGGCCGTACTCATTTACATATCAAGCAACAGGACAGGAACTTGGCCCAGAGCTCACTGTGATGGAAGAAGCATGTTCAGGGTTGGCAGGAGGAAGGCGAGAGAAAGAAATCGAAGCTTCTCTCAGAAAGCGTGGGGGGTCCTCTGCTGCTGAAATCTCCCAGGAATGCTTAGGACTCAATGTGGGACTCAGGAGCTGGCCAGGCCTTCTTTTAATTCTCACCTGAGGATATGTTTTTATTGATTTTATATGTTTTTATAGATTTTAGAGAGAGAGAGGAAGGGAGAGAGAGAGAGAGAGAGAGAGAGAGAGAAACATCAATGTCATCAATGTGAGAGAGAACTATCAATGGTTGCTTCCCATATGTGCCCCGACTGGGGATCGAACCCACAACTCAGGTACGGGCCATGACAAAAACTTGAACCCAGACCTTTTGGTGTACAGGACGATGTTCCAACTAACTGAGCCACCTGGCCAGGGCGCACTGGCTAAGCTTTGACAAGGCAGGACTGGGGTCCACACCTTGAGACTTGAGGGGGCACCCTGCACCTGCCACCCCTCCCAACACCTGCGCACCGGAGAGCACCTCCTGGGCCTCCGTGTGGGCTGGAGCTGAGCGGAGAGAACGGATTCCCTCTTCCATGGCTCCTGGGGCTGCTAATTCATAGTTGCATTAGCTTTCATTTGGATAACAGCATGGGGGATTGTCAGATATTGGCTCCGACCAAGTTTAATCTACAGGCTGAGCTCGGCCCTCTTTCCACTTGCCTTTTATGCAAGACCCTGATGAAGAGATGTACCTGATTGGTGCACCCGAGTCCTATCTGGAATGAATAGCGCCAGCCCTCCACGCGGCCCGCCCTGCTGTCCACTCCAATCAGGAAGGGGGCCCTTGCGACTCTCTTGGTTCTGAAACAAATTTCAACTCACTGACAGACTCTATCTGCCTCGAGTTCTCCATTAGGCTTCACTTTTGGTTTGCTTCCCGGTGACAAAACTGCTTTGACACGTCGTCCGCAGACTCTCGGGGCCCTGTTCTCTGCAGACTCCCCCTCCAGCCCCGCCTCCCTGCTGTCCAGTGTGATTTTCGTAATGACAAAACCATCCTGATTTTTCTCAGGCATCCCGGCGCCTATAGCCTTTCAGGTACGTGTCAGCAGCGTTCAGCCACAAGTGCGGATCTGATGGGGCTGTGCGGGGCGGGGGAAGGCCTCCACTTGCTTCCTGAAGGCACCTGGACCAATTTCTTCC
The DNA here is from genome assembly GCF_028538775.1 of Myotis yumanensis. NCBI lineage: Eukaryota > Metazoa > Chordata > Mammalia > Chiroptera > Vespertilionidae > Myotis > Myotis yumanensis. The sequence goes on from NW_027223770.1 coordinate 15,744,904, forward strand.
CCCTCCTTCCAGCCGCACATCCAGGCCTTTTGAAAGCAGTCATTCTCCCCTCCAGTCTAGTCTCCACAAGTCCCTCGAAGAATGTGGCCTGGGGCCATTCAGTAGCATTTTAATCTAGACTTGCAATTTAGCAAATCTTCACATATGTTCCCCCAGGCTGTGGGGAAAGAGCTCTCGGGTTCCCCAGGTGCCTTCGGGGGAAGCTGCTGGCCTATCTCCACCCTAATAGCCTCATTAGAATCACAAAAGCTGCACCCCCTCCTCCCCTTCCCGCCTGTGCTAAAGCCTTCCCCAGTGGGTAGGACAGCTGGAAAGAGGGAGAGAAATCCAAGGCAAGCCACCATCCTGATGGTGACAACAGTCAGCATGTGGATGCTGGTAAATTCTGCATTTTCAAGTTTCTGTTAGGGCTTTCCGAGTTGCTTTATTGGAATTAATAATTGCAACGATATTGGGTATATTCATCACTAGAAGTCCATTAAGGTTCCTTTTCGCTCTGAAATTTTATTCTTTCTATGGGTTCATTCATTTGTTCTTCAAACACACATGGAGTACCTGGCATGTGTCAGGGCTTTTGCTAAGAGTTCCTTGAAGTCCTGAGCGAATGAGGCTGCCTTAACCCAGGCTAGAAGAGGAGAGGAGACCAATGCTTCCTGAACGCAGGTCCTTACACACCCTCTCACTTCTTGTTTGGTGTCCCCCGTGGTCACCGTAGCCTCTCCTCCCTGGTCCCTGTTTCTATACAAATTCCCTGTGATCCACCCAGCACATCAGCCATAAAAAGTTAGGGAAGGGCTATCCTGGGAGAACCACTACTCCCTCCAGATATGGCACCCACCTCTTTCATCTCATTCCTGGAACTTTTCATGCGCCCTTCCACAGCCTAGGGTGACTGCTGCAGAGCGGGGTCCAAATCTCAGATCCTGAGCCGGGTGTTTTAGAAATCCAGATAGAACTTAGAATCCTAACCCAAAACTGCCAAGAATTCGGAACTGGAATCCAGTGCCCTAGAGCTAGGGCTTGCGCAAACAAGAACCCTCAAACTTAGATGCCAGGACACAAGTTGTGATTCTTTCCCTGAAATGACAGTGAAGCCCCTGAAACTGCAGAATGAGAAGTCACACCTCAGACAGTAGCCTCCAGGATCTGCAATTGGCCAGCCGCCCCCCCGCCCCCCCCATCCCTGGAAAGGAAGGTTTGGTTGCTATGACATCATGCCACCATACTAAGAATTGTAAGGCCTGGGCTATAATTCTGCTTTGATCCCCATGCAATGGGTCACCTAGCCCAAACCCCTTATCCTCTCTGGGCCTCACCTTCCTCATTAAGACCATGCTGTTCTACTTTATTTATTCATACATGGTCAGAAAAGAATTTACAGGCTATCCCTACAGGGTAGACTAGATGTTCAGGAAGCTGACTTCCCACTCAAATTCTACAGATTAATTAGTTCATTGATTTAATATATCTTGAGAACATGTTTTATATTAGTCACTATGATAACAGCTCATAAAATATGTCCCAATATGCATAGCAGGAAAGACATCTCTTAGATAACAAGATTCAATGGCCACAGAAAATCAAAGGCTTGGATATTCTAAAAGCAGGTACAATAATAATTACTGCTATTATGAATGTTATAGTTATTATGTACCAGGCAATGCATTAAATGTTCTACATGATTTTTAGCTATTTATCGGCACAGAACAGCCATATAAAAGTAGATGCCATTGTTCAGACACTGTTTAACCAACAATTACTACATGAGTAGGATGTGGCAGGCCTTGTACTAGGCACCTGGTATAACCACCACATAGACATCACATCTCCAGGTATAAAAGGGTTAAATAACTCTGCGGCCACACAGCTAGCAAGTGATAGAAAGAACCAGAAATCTGGTCTACCCGGTTCTGGAGCCCAAACTCCTGCCTACCTCAGCCTGGTTTAACCTTCCCCCCAGCGGTCCTCTCCCTGTGGAAGAGCCATTTTTGTATTCTCCCTGCTTCACTGGTGCTCATTTTCAATTGCCACCTGAACATTGCTGATTTCTTCTTGTCTTCCACTCTTCGCTCTCTCCTCCATCGCTCCTACTACCCTGTAAAATACCTGTGAATTGGCTGAACTGAAGGACTGCCCCACGGTATGATCCCAGAGGCGCAAGCTGTGAACTCCTTGGAAAATACTAGCCCCACATTGTAGAACCCAGAGCAAAAGCAGAGATGAGGAGTTCCAGAATCACAGCCAGTGAGGCGGGAAATGGGGGTGTCCTGGGAGGTTTTGAAACTGATGGCCCAGCCACATTTGATTGGACAGCATACAGAGAAGGAACCCCACGAGTAGCAACTGAGCTGAGTTTCACACACACATTCCATACAAATACCATTTAAGACAGGGGTGGGGAACCTTTTTCCTGCCGAGAGCCATTCGGGTATTTATAAGATCACTCGCAGGCCTTACAAAATTAGCAACTTAAAAATTATGTTGCTATGAAAACGAGCTCCTAGATTTATTGAATTTCCAGGCCCGCCTGTGGTTGCCTTGGCAGGGCCAGACCAAATGATTCGGCTGTGGGCCGGGTGTTCCCCACCCCTGATTTAAGAGAAAGAGCTCACCTGAGTCAGGGTCCATCTTGTGGGAGATGATGTGGCAGATAATAGAGAGACAGGTCTCCATAGAGTGGGATGGGAGTAAGAAAGGGTCCTACAGCTCTTCACATTACCTAAAGAAATCTGGAAATGCTAACTCTATTTATTTAGTTATTTTTAAAGATTTTTTTTTATTGCTTTCGAGAGAGAGAAAGAAAGGAGAGAGAGAGAGAGAAAGAGAGAGAGAGAGAGAGAGAGAGAGAAACATCGATGTGAGAGTGAAACACCCACCAGCTGTTTTCTACACATCCACTACCAGGGATGGAGCCCCCACCTTGGGCATGTGCCCTGACCGGGAATCGAACCAGCAACCATTTGGTGCACAGGACCATGCTCAACCCACTGATCCACACCGGCCAGGGCTAGAAATGCTTATTTGACAATGTATAGCATCACCTCGAGTTTGTCAAAATAATGAGTTTTTCAAACGAATGACTTGCTCTTCAGACCAATATGATGTCAATCCAGTCTTTGATCCCAGACTAGAAGGGAGACAGATGCTAAGGAGCTGGTGGTCATTTAAGCTGTCAGGAGGCATGATGCTAGAATGGGAAGCGACCCAGCCTCACACATCATCAAGCTGTGAGACGCTATTTGGTAAAACATGGCGTCAGGCTCCTCAGGCATTAACTCAGATATTCCAACAGCTGCCTGGCTACCCCAAAACTCCAACACAGCTCATTATTTCATAACAGGTGTTAAATATAAATTGTTCATTAAAACACATATTACTGGATGTTTAACTACCGTGTAATTGATTTTCTATCCATTGCCTAGTGGTTAACCCTCAATAAATGCTTTTTGTAATCAACTTAAAGTACAATACCTACCACGCTTGATATCTTTCTCCTTTGATTTAATAAGAAATCCATTCTATATCATTAAAATTGTACCTGATCATAAAAAAAAAAAAACTGGTCAAATTTCAAGAGCAGCATAAGAAAATCTCTCTGGCATGAATCTGTTGCCTTTTGTAGTAGGATCTCAGTGAAACAAGAACTCAGGGGTCCTAGATCCTGTTCTACCCATTGTGATATCAGCTAAGATCCAGGACAGTGGCAGGCTAAGCTCATAGCAGACGAGTGCTAGAACTACCACGCAGGAACCCTGGCTCCCAGTCCATGTCCTGAAGGGGTACAGTTCCTCCCAAGAAGAGACCAAGCAATCTAGAAGGGGTTCCGGCTTCCCCAAAACCTCAACATAACCTTCAATATGCATGTAAAAGACCCATGGGATTGAGTTTTCCAGCTTTGCCCAAGGCTGCTCCCCCTTTTTTCAAAGCCTCCTAACCCCTCCTCCTCAGGGGGCCTGCCTTGCCTAGATAGAAGTAAAAGGTGACTGATGACGAGGGTAAGCCTAGTGGAGAAATGGTTGTTCAAGTCCAGGGAGGCACATGGCTGGGGGTGGGGACAGCCATGTAGACGCCAGCTTAGAGGATGTGCAGGAGGAGGGTACCACTAGCAGGTCCTCCAAAACTCAGAAGTGTTCACAGACTCCCCAACCCTCCCAGCTTCCAAAACACCCTCCTGTACACACACAGAGCACAAAACACACAGGCTGAGTGACTGTTAAATGAAATAACACATATAATGCTCTCATAAAAGGCAGCGATGAAAATATCACCTACTACTGTGTTCTATTGAATATGTATTATTCTACAACATGGTTCTTAACTCACTTAATCTGCTTACTACTAGGCACTGAGAGGAATATCACACATTTACTGAGTGATTCATTCATTCATTTCCTTAAATTCCTGGATGTGAATTTATCAGGTGCGCCAGATATAATTTAGGGGGGCTTTTAAGACATATGACTCAATATCCCCAGAAGTGTATGCAGGGAGTGTCTGAGCTTACCGGGTACCATGGATTAGAAACCTTTGTGAGGGTGAGTCTCCTGCCAGAAAAAGCTAGGGAGGAGCAGAGTGACTCCTAATTGGACTTGCTGGTGGGGAGTTTAGTAATATACTAATAATATAGTAATAGCTAAAACCTAGGTAGCTGGACTCTCGGATCCTGCCCAGTTCTGATTCTTCTGCCACCCTGAAACGGTGATCCATGCGCACCTTCATGTGGAGTGACAGAGTGTATTTCCGACTCAAACCCTCACGGGCTGCTTAGCATCTTCCCTGGATGCTCTGGCCCTTGGAGATCAAAGGCTGAGCATTCCCCCGTTCAGCCTGCGACAAAAGACAGAGCCCGCCTGAGCAGCGTGCTGTTGCTGGACAAATCGGATTCCTCTTCTCCAAGGGCATCCTCTTCTGTATTGTGAGTGGGAAGCCCACACTATTTGGGACACACTGCTAAAATAAAACTCAGTGGCCACCAAATGACTCGGTGTAGGAGTCCTCATTCTCCTAGAGAGGGGCGGGAGGGCTGCTCAGAATGGCAGGAACCACCCGCAGATGGTCTGGGTACCAGTTGCATCCACAGATGCACACACAACACAGCCCTTTCCTCTGAAGCACCCAGCCAAGCTCACATCGAGTTCTCCACTGTGTACATTAAAACCAAAATAAATAATCCCAGAAAAGCTGCACATGTCTGTGTGTGGAGGGTCCAAGATAAATCGGGCAACAGGCCCAAGAGGAATTGAAGACATTTGGCAAGTCTCGGATTCCCCGTTTCGCTTTGTTATTTATGGAAACCTAAGCATTAGCTCACTTTCCAGCTTGAAAATATACAAGGAGGCCCGATGTCCCTCACACCAAGGCTGAGCTCTATTGGCTGGTGTTGAAGATCCTTCAGAATCCGGCCTCATTTATTTAGCGAATTTCATGTCTCCTAAATGCTCCAGCTAGACCAGGCTGCTCTCTCTGTGACCACCTTCCTCCAATTACTCATGCTCATTTCTACCGTCAGGTCTCTACTCACGCTTAATGCATTACGAAAGAAGCTTGCCCTGCTCTTCACGCAGGAAGATGTATCTTTCTCTAAGGGCTGATCTGGGCCGATCCCTCTCTTCTCCCATCTCACATTACACAGCTGAGGGGAGGGAGGAGGTGGGGAACCACCCGCCTGCATGCTGATCTTTGGAATTCTGGGGTACCAGGAGGACCATTTGCACAGATCACCTCAACTCCTTAGTAGAAAAAGCCCTGAAGCAGATCTGGGCTGAACGGCCTCTTGGGGAACAAAGAATGACCCCTACCCCCAAAAAATAAAGGGGAATTTCTAAGAGCAGTCCAGGTCAGAGTGACGATTCCTGCTCCATCAGGGCAGAGAACTTAGATGTAGAAGAAAGTTCAAAGAGATGTGTTCTGTTCAGAAAAACAAACAAACAAACCAACCAACCCCCAAATAGTTTCTGGAAGGCTTGAATCCACCCAGAAATGTCCCCAAGTTCAAATACAATGTGTCTTCATTCAAATCATTTTTTTTGGCAAAGCTTTAGAATCATGACCCCAAGTCTCTAAGGTTGGGATGGGTGTGAACAAAAATGTCTAACTATACAGTTAGTGTCTTAAAAAAAACCCCAGTTCAGAAAAAGGCCATTTCTTCGGTGTGAACGTGGCTAGGAGGACCTCGTGGGCATAGAGATGTTTCAGTTGAGCACTGACGGAAGGGTAAGTTTTAAAGATACGGAAAACTGGGGAGGGCCTCGCTCTGAGAAACGCTGGTATCTTCTCTTGGACAGCTCATCTTTGAGATGCACACACTTAATATATTCACTCTGTGCTTTAATAACAAACGTAGGGATGGTAATTAATGTAAGCCCTCAGAACTACCCCCCCCCCCCCCAAAAGAAGCTCCGGATGTGGATAGATTCTAAAAACTTGTCAAAAGGAGAATTGAAAATTCTGGGGGAAGTTGAGGGTACATTTTGTATCTGCTTCACAGGGTTGGCCAAAATGCTCCCTGGATGTCCTTTCACCTTACTGAAGTCGGCAGCAATGAACTCAAATTGAGGAAAGAGGCAACTGACCAAAGGGAAAGGGAAAGAAGAGCTGAAACCATGCTTTAAAAGAGGCCCGTCATGAGCCTGAGGCTCAGAATCAGCTGGGGCAAATGCACATCTATCTATCCTATATATCTGTCTTGGAAAAAAATTGGAAAAGGCAGGAGATAGAGGAACAATGAGAATTAAAGGAAAAAAACAGAATTCTGTTTATTGGTTTATGACTTGAGCATGTTGATCATCCAAAGAGAAGACAAGAAGATCAAAGATGCAAATGGGAGTTAAACATAAACGAGAGAGAGAGAGAGCCACATGTCCACTAAGTATAATGATAAGATAAAAAAGGCTGATGGTTGACAGCAAATAATCACATTGGTCATCAATTTTTCACAAGAAAAGTAATTCTTATACATTTTAACCACAGGCTAGAGTGTTCGTGATTTCTGCCTCTCAGGGCTCTCAAACAGCTTCTCTAATAGACTGTTTTTTATATAAATTCTGCAGTGACTTTTCCCTGGTGTGATTAGTTGTTAGGGTTTTTCTCTGCCTGCCACAGGCTTATTTATGTGATCCTGATTTAGATCTTTCCTCATCCCCTTTCTTTCTTTGCTGAGACTGGGTTTCACAGCACAATCTGCTGAGTGGCACACACCCAGGGTGCTGGTCTGCCAGATGTCTGTGTGTGTGTCCATGTGTGTGTGCATGTCCATGTGCATGTCTGTGTGTACATGCCATGCGTGCATGCCCATGTGCATTAGGTGCCCGTGTGCATGGGCATGCCTGTGTGCATGTCTATGTGTATGCATGTGTGTATGTGCATGCCCATGTGCAGGTTCCTGTGTGTGCCGTGTGCATGTACATGCCTGTGTGTGTGTGCACACAGAGTCTGAACTCTCACCAGGACCTGTGAACAACTCCCATATCTTATGTCACCCCTCAAGGTTTCCCCATGAGGGGCCTGAGGTGTGGAAGTCAGCACTGTAGGTTCCAAAGGATGTAGAGTCAGCCATTGCCTGCAGCCATGTGAGGACTAGAGAGGGATTTGGGAAGTGGATACTAGGTCTCTTTCTCTCTCTCTCACTACAATAAAAAAGGCTGCCCCAGCTTTGGCATTTTATTTTATAGTCACATTAGAGTTGAGTTCAGACATATTTTGTGCTACTATAGCTGATTATTTGTCACTTCCGTGGAGACTTTATTAATTTACTGACTATTCACTGTTGATAACATGAAAGATCTCCAAATTACAAATTGTCTGGGGCTCCGGAATGCTTCATTCCGTCTTGCCTTTTGGGTGCTCTCCTATCTCTCTCCAACCCCTTTCCTACAGCCCCCTCTGGCTCTTTATACAGACGGGGCAGAGCAGATGGCCCAGAAAGTGCACGCCCTTGACCGTCAGTGGGGAAGGGGAGAGAGTCTCAGCTCAGTTCTGACCTCATAAGACAGCTGGATCACCGCGTTGTATTTCAACCGAGCAAGGGCCCTTAGAGGTCATCTAGTTGAGTCCCACAGGCAGCTCATTGGCACAGGCCTCTACTGAGCACCTCCATGGCAGGCTGCATCACTACAGATGGCCTGGTCCTTCCCCCCTCCCCGCCCCCAAACAGCTGTATCACAAAGTCCTTCCTCCTATGACGCAGGAAGGCTCTCAGGTGTTCTCCTGTCACAGAATAAGGGATGCTTATGTGATGGATGCCAGAAAGAGGAGTTGACTGAGACTTTATGTGGGAAACAATGCTTTGTCCTCAGCATATTCTGAGCATGGTTGACATCAATATGTTACAGGTGCCTTAACTCAGCCAGAGCAGGGAGGCTGCTAAGAGCCGGGCAATTGACCACTGACGATGCTGGCCTTCCTCTCCTTCCATCAGCACCCAGAGAACCACGTTGTCTGAGGGCTGCTCCAGGCGGCCCGTGGCGATCACTGCGGTCATCCTGTTGCACTTGGTTTAAACCATGAATTAGAGGAAGCAGGGCCATGAGGTCATGGAGAAGGAAAAGTGAACAGCAAGTTGCTTGAACCCTCCCTAAAGAAAGCATTTCTCCAGCAAGGAGCAATCGCTTTGAAAGCAGTTGACAGAAAGCTGGCTTAATCCTTGTCCTGAAAATGCTTAGAGCTGCCCGCAGTTTTTAATTAATACACAGAGGGGAGGGGGCTGGAGCGCCAGGGGAAATGCTGCAGAGGAAATACCCTGGCTGTCCGTGGGCCAGGGTCTGCCTTTGTCTTTCCTTCCCTGTATGCCCAGGCCCCAGGATGGTCCTATGTGGACCCCTGAGGGAGGGCAACTTGTCCTGCAGTTTGGGGACATTTCATTCCAACCCATTCATTTCCTACATAATGCATTCACTCATTCCACAAATATTAATTGAGTAGTTACTATAAACAGAGCAGGCACCGAGTGTAAACTGACCAACTATATTTACATCAGATGCCTGAGTTAAGTGCTGAGGCCTTAATGCAGCATAAAAGCAAGCGTGGTGCTCATCCCCACAAAGCTTAGGTCTAGCGACAGAGGAACGTTTGGAGATCATATTCGGGAAGGCTGTGGGGGTTGTAGCTGGGCGTCCATTCTGACCGTCTCTGCTCTGGTTGGTTGGTGCCATCGATACCAGTTCTTAAGTATAAGTTGACTTCAATTCATGCAAACATGAATTGAATAATTGCACAGATAAATGCAAAATGTGAGAAGTCCTATGAAGAAGGGAGCATGGAACGTGGGTCCATATCGTCACCAGGGACACATGCTGAAGCCTCCATGCTGTGGCTGAGTCCAACCTACGCCCACCTGCTTGCAAGTCCTACTAGTACATCCCACAGCGACCAACTTCCCGGCTCCCGTCTGCCTCCTGCTTCAGTTGCTCATCTGTCTTGTTTCTTCCTTCCTTCTTTTATTGATTCGTTCACTCACTCATTCACTCATTCATTCACTCACTCATTCACTCACTCATTCACTCACTCATTCATTCACTCATTCACTCACTCGTGCGGGCCTTGAGTGATGCCTGGGAATGAGATGCCTTCTGGAACCTTGCAGAGACTGGGCATAGCTCCCCTCCTCCCCTTCTGGCGCAGGATCTTTCTCTTTTGGTTAGGAAATCTGATGTCAGCCTCATTCCATCTGACAAAGTCTCTCCTGGTCTGAAACTCCCTGTCTCCTCGTATCTTCTTCAGTCCATTTCCACATGTCTAAGCATTTTAATGGCATATGGTTCCGGGGGGTGAGGGGTGGAGATCTCCAAAGGAGAGGAAATTAGCAACTGTGCTTATTGGGCTAAAGAAAATGACAGGAGGGGAAGATTTCTTTTAAAATACCCACAAGAAGCAGCAGCCCCAGGAGATGCGACAGCAATAAAAATGATGATTTTTGTTAGGGGGCGTTCTGGGGGTGGATTATCAACTGCATTTTCTTTCCCCTGGAATGCGTCACAGTCATTAATTTGTTTAATTTATTTTTTTGCTTCTTCCCTAGCGAAGCAGCCCAATTCACTGTCGGCCCACCCATCAGAACAAATTACACTTTGGAAATATCCGAGTGCTTCCACTTTCCATTAAATATAATAAGAAATCACAATGAACTGTTCTGGCCTGATGACTCCTCGCCAAGGATCTACAAGCACTTTTTACAATTGCTGCCAGGCAATTCCAGTTGTCACCCTTGGCAACACAAAGGCAGGAAAACAGTCCCAGGACCACCAGGCCCTGTATTGATTGGCACACACGTGTGTGTGTGTGTGTGTGTGTGTGTGTGTGTGTGTGTTTCTCTTGGGTGGTGTTCTTAACCCACTTCACATGCACACCATCTGATTCTGCAACACAATTTCAAAGTCTTCCCAGCAGACTCATTCATTCACTCATTCATTCATTCAGCTTCTTTGGTGTCTCCCTACTGTGCCCCAGTCAACCCCGTTGTGGCTAAGCCAATGGGCTGCCGTGGCTGATGCATTCACAGAGCTAGGCCGGGTGAGGATGAGCTACCCCGTGTTCATGGACTCCGGGCTTCTACCTCTAGGCATCAGCGACGTATCTCAGGGCTCCCAGCCTCATCTCTCTTCTTCATCTCACGATCCTGCTCTCACCTACAGCCCTGGCTGAGACGGTGAGAACTGCTCACGCCTGCAGATCGGTCTGTCCTGGGGAACTGCTAATTGATGATTCCATTTCATTTTCAGGATGTTATCTTACTGGCGCAGAATGGAAATTAAAATGTCTAGGGGTTACACATATGGTATATATGGCTCTTTCAAGTCAGAGATTAATTGTCAAGTATTAATATTTAATTTTTTTATTGTGAAAGCTTGTCAAAGGCTGCCGGGGAAGGCAAGAGCTCTGGCCCATCTTACCTGGTGTTGAGCCTGCTCGAGAATAGAGCCAGGTCAAACTGGCATGGCTCAGTGGTTGAGTGTCGACCTATGAGCCAGGAGGCCATGGTTCAATTCCCAGTCTGGGCACATGCCTGGGTTGCGGGCTCAATCCCCAGTGTGAGGCATGCAGGAGGCAGCTGATCAATGATGCTCTCTCATCATTGATGTTTCTATCTCTCTCTCTCCCTATCTGAAATCAATAAAAATATATTTTTTTAAAAAAAAGAATGGAGCCACTACTCTGCCAATCCTGCCACATCCAAGTAGAAGAGAGAGTGTGGGTTTTGGAGAAAAGTTGGTCATGGCGGCCTAGTGAGTTCTGCACGGGAGAGGTTTTTAAGACATAAGAGGCATGGCTGGCCCGGATACAGGCTGCCTGCCGAGTCAGTGCTGACTTCCGCCTGGCCAGGAGAGAGAGCTCCGAGGCCAGCCTTGACCTCCTCCTGTGTGGGCACTCTGAGGGACCACAGAGTGACCCAAAGGACCAGGTAGGAGTCAATACACCAAATATCTGAAGACCTGGGTTCGGGGCCAGCTTTACCACTTACTAGCGAGTCAGTCCCCAGAAGCTTTTGTTTCCTCCTCTGTGAGAGGGGCAGGGCGCCCTCCATCTCAAGGGTCGCGTGTCCCCCAGTAGGAAGACTGTTCAATTGTGTGCTACCTGGCAGTTTGCAGAGCACAGTGAAGAACAGAGGTCCTCTACTGTCTCTCAGCCTTGCAGCGTCTTATGATATCGAATGGAGTGACACTTTAGGTCTGTTGGATTATCTCAAAGAACCGCTGGAGGAGTTCAAGGAGATGGTATATGCTGAGCACAGTGCCTGGTACTTAGAAAATGTTAACTTGCTGTTTCTAGTAGGTGCAGTTTAGAATTCAAAGAAAAAATTAAAAAGGATCTGACAGAGCATATGAAAGAATAATTGTGTGATCGTGACCACTCATCTAGCACAAAGACAGAATGTTGGGCTCAGAATGTTGGGGTGTCCCCGGAGGAGCCCAATCCTAAATGAAGTTTACGTGGGCAGGTGTTGCATGCAAATAGCCTCCTTCTGACATTGGACAAGCAACTGTAAGAAGCTCCTCCATGTGAGCTCACGCCCATCCTCTGGCCCAGGATACGCCCCCCACCCCTGCCATGGGTAAGTGATGAGATGAGGGACCCACATTCAGGACACTGAGGCTGGCCGGCCTGGTACTCAGCCTCACTCAGCATTTTCATCAGCCCCATCCCTACCCCATGGGCGTCTTCATTCACTCCTCCCTGTTATCCAGAGGAGCTCACCTGTTTCACTAAATTTGATGGCATAGAATCATCATCATCTGTGCATTCTCCTACAGTACCTAGCACTATACCTTTCCCATACAGCTGTTAATGTGTTCTCACAGATGCAAACACTTGTGCAAAACCTCCCTCACAAAGGTGGTTAAGGTGGGAGATTGGTCATACAAATGAGAGCACTTGTCCTCTCTCTCTTACCTTCTCTGTCTCCGGTGCCCCTTCTCTCTCCTCTGCAAGCCCCTCGTGATTTTAGTTTTATGTGTCAATTTCACTGGTCCACAGGGTGCCCAGAAATTTGGTCAATTAGTATTCTGGGCGTGCCTATGAGGGTGCTGCGAGATGAGGTTAGCGGTCAGTGTTTAAATCAGTGGACTGGGTGAAGCAGATTGCCCTCCCTGATGTGGTGGGCCTCGTGCAATCTGTTGAAGGCCTGACCAAAACAAAGTAAAAGGGAACTCCTCCTGCTTGACTGTTTGTTAGATTAGAACATTAATTTTTCCTGCCTTTGGACTCAAACTGAAACGTTGATTCTCCCTGGGTCTCATCCTGCAGGCGTTCAGACAAGAATTCACACCATCAGCTCTTCTGGTCTCTGGCTTATCGATGGCAGACCATGGGACTTCTCAGCCTCCGTAATCACGTGAGCAAATTCCTTATAATAAAGCTTTCTTTTTCTTTATAAACATCCTATTTGTTTTGTTTCTCTGGAGAACCCTGACTAATACACCCCTAAATGCTGGTTTGTACTGGGGTTTTGTCCTGTCATTTTTCTCCTCATTCCACATGCAGTAGCCATTTATCTAATCTCACCCACTTCCAAGGCTCCAATCACCACCCATATGTTAAAAAAAAATCACAAACCTTTCTCTTTAGTCCAGATGCCTCCCAAGTTCAAGCTTCAATATCATCTATTCACTTGTCAACTTGCTATCACTCTTTGGACATCTCCAAGGTCCCCCCCAACCACCCGACGATGGTGACAGCACTTTCTACACAAACCTGCCTACCCTCCACTGGCCCCTAGTTCAGAGAATGCCCTGCCTTCCACTCTGTTACCAACCTTGGGGCCATTCGTATGACACTCCCTAAGTGTGACTAATGCTCAAGGACAGCAGACATGACCCCTTGACTCCCCGCGTGTCTAAACCCTCCCCTCTGTGTCCATTAGCACTGCTTTAGGTCATTCTTCATCATCTCGTCTAACTGTTTATTGCACATGTTTGTTTAGACCTGTCTTTCTATTCCCCTAGGTCCTGTCTTCCTTCTGGGCAGCAATCCTGATTGATCCACTTTTTTTTTTTCATCCTTCAGTTCCCAGCAAAGTACTTGGCAAATACCAGATACTTAATAAATGGTTGTTGCCTGAGTGAACATATGAATGAATGACTTTGCTTGTATGTCCATGAAAAGTAGAGAAGAAGGCAGAGCACCTGCTAAGACCTTGGCCTGACTCAGGAAACAAGGAACAGAAAGAGAAGTTAATTTGCTTGTCAGAAATAAACAAAAGGCAAATTCTCCTTGATTAAATCTGCAATGAGGAGAACAGCATGCAGCTGTTCTCTTAAGAGCAAGGTAGCTAATTCCCAACTATTCCCATGGAATAGGACAGACTCTGCCATGAAACGTTATGTTGGTTCGTTTTTGTTTCTGTTTGCCATTTTCAGAAATAGCGTTTAGGACACTGAGGCAAAACCAATCTTTCTAAAGAGGCCCTGGAGTATATTTAAAGTTCTCCTAACACACGCTGCCTGGGGCCTGAAAGCTTTGAATCAAAGGATCAGCCCAGAACAAACTCCTGAAGCTCAATTAATCAAACTCATCAAGATGGATTTGATTTGAATTGTGGTTCCAGGAAGCTGCTAACAGTCCAGAGACCAGGCTGAGTTAGCTCCTGGATGGAGACCAGGTCGCCTGGGATTCCCAGCAAGATCTAGGATGGAAAGCTGACAATTAAGCTAAAAATTTAAACTACATAAACCCTACTTGTGAAGTAACTCCAAAACCTCTTTCCCTTCCACCTATCACCCATCTATGTTCCTCAACTATTTGAAAATATTTAGGCAAATAAAAACAGGCTTTTACAGCTTGAATTACTGATAGTACTGAGAAAATAATGGAGAAGAGAGGAACGGTTGTGGGAGAGATTTAGCCTCCCAACAGTTAGCTTTCTGAAATGAATGAATTCCTACTTTTCTCCCTGACCACCCTCCACCAAACACACACACACACACACACACACACACACACACACACACCTTTGATAATTTGGAAGCACTGCTCCTTGCAAATGGGCCCATTAAAAGCACATAAATCAATGGGAAATGCATAAAAAAGTCTCATTTATCATAAGATGTGTTGGACAGAGTTTTGAGTCTTACACACATTCATTCTAGAAATCTGTTTATCTGTGCAACATTTTTGAACAAAGTACTTTGTGATGAACCACTCTCTCTACTAGAATCTATATGGAAAGCAATTAAATTCAACCCCCCAAGACAAAGCGTGATGAATGCAGCAGCCATGCTATTGATCTGGCTTTCACAACTGCCCTTTTCCCTCTTGTAAACCATCTTCTCCAGGGGCCTTGAAAGGCAGACCCTCCTCCTCTTATGAAACACATGATCCATGTCTTCAACCAAGGTTAATTCCTCGACTATCCCCTGAAGACCACAGATGATGAGATCCTGGTGAAGTGTCGGAAGGTGGTTAGAGGCACTGTCCCTTCAGCCCATGACCCCAGTGCTAAAGACTTACTCACGCACGATCTCCCCCATCCGTACTTGTTCACAGTGGGAGAGGCCTGGATGTAAGCATTTGAGTGAGATGCGATAGAGGAGAAATGAAGAAGCTGTTTAACTCTTTCCATGCTACAGAGAACGCTCCCTCGGAGTCTGTTGCATTTTTATATTCTCAGCCCCCATCTGGCCTGTACTGTGGGGCCTGCGCAAGAACTTTGTCTGTGCAAAGGACATGGTACAGTGGCTCCTTTAAAAATATTCAATGAATACAACCACTGAATGACGAAATCTGCACGTATAAATCAATAGGTCCCAGCCTCCCAGCTAATGGACTGTTCCAAGGATGTTCATGGTTTGGAGTGAAAGCTACATGGCCTCTTTGGTCAAGGAGAGCGTTATTGATTACAGTCAGCATGTCCAGATTAATGTCCGTGGTACAATGTTTGCAGACACAAGGCCAGGCTACATGTACACCGTGCCTCCTTCTTCCAAATAGATCGACAAGCCTTCAGACATTCAGTGACTGTCACTGACCAGTTTGACAGACTGTGTTAGGAGTTTGCTTATTCTGCACTTTATTCCCTATTGGGTGGACCCCCCCTGGAAAGCCCCCCCGACCCCCACCACCACAAGAAGGAAGTATGAACATAAGGTCAAGATTCTCTTAGATCTTAGAAGCTCTCTAATAACTCCACTTCAGGATTTCTACACAAATGCCCAGGGATGCACCAGCGACTTTACCCCTGAGGGCATGCCCACAGCTTGTGTTATAAACTCCTGCAAACAAGGATTCATTAGAACAGAATCAATGACAGACTTGGAACTAAGGCCGCACAGACGAAGAAGACCCGGAGGTTCTGTGGAGATGTTGACTTTTATCAAGGTCAACACTGAGATTTATTGACCCAAGAGGTAAATATTGATGGAGGCTCAGGAGGTCAATATTTGCCCCAAGGAAAAAGGAATCGTCTCAGTGACCCCCAAGTTGAAATCTGTATTCAGTAGACTCACTTCCAAAATAAATTAGCTGCAACAGAGATTAAGATACCATTTCATTAGACTGTCTAGGGCATTGGAAAGCAATATTAATACTGAGCACTTCATGTTCAAAATACTTTCCAAAAACATTCATTAAAGGGTGCAATCCCCTGCCAGATGCATACGAGTGCTATACTCCCAGCCAAGCAGATGGGTCATTAGGGCCAAGAAAAGGTCAAATAATATTACCTCGGGCCCAGAAAAAGTAGCGCAAGAATGGGAAGATGAATTGGAGACAAGGATGGGTTGGAAGCTCTGGGAGACAGTCTATGGGACAGTGACTAAATTAAAGTTCCTGGTAAAACCTTAAGTCCGCTTGATTTAATTATTTTGATTTAGTTAATTTATTTCCTTTTGGTGACAAACCTACTTGGGCTGATTAATGGTTTTGCTTATTTACAGGGATGGTTTTGGGTGTTTATATATGATTAGCTCTATCTTTTAAACACTGGTACTCAATCAACACTTAGGAAGTGAGGAGTAGGTTCGTGGTCAACCAGACGGAGCTGAGTCAAGGGCTGCTCTTCTACTTCACAGTAGTTATCGTCAGATGCCAGTTCTCAGGACTTCCTTGGCTTTCGCAGTGGGTCCTGGGATGCCGGTATTGAGAAATGCCATGAAATACCAACATACAAGTCACTGGCATTTAAATGTACGTGTCCAAGTATCCTTAATTTTGTATTGTCTCAAAATGAAGTTTTAGATATTACAAAGTTTTGGTGATCTCTGTGAATGGAAAGACAGCAACATGGGTAATCCAAAACATCAGCCAATCCAACCACCTTCCTTCCTTCTGACTTTGGAAGTGCGTTATTTTCCCATAGCATGTTGGCCTCATTAGGTGTTTCTTTGGATATTTAACTTTGGGAAATAATGAGCAATTCCAGAGCACCAGCGAGTGACAGCCAGAGAGAAGTGACAGAAAGTGACAAGTTCTGGGTCTCAAGGCGGTAAAGTGATCCACAGCCTGGTACTTGAGTTGACGGGGCTCAACTTTTAAAATTTTGAATTTTCACAATCAATCGACTTTCCATCTGTTGGAGGGAAGAGGCGGGGCCTGCCTAGCCTGCCCACTCCAATCACCTGGAAAAGGAACATGTGACTTGAGTAGATGCACATGCGTAGCCGCAAACAGAATGTGGGAGCCCTGCCCCCTGCCCCGCAGTTTGGGTACATCGCTGCTTTACCCTGGGATAGGATTTTGGAATTGCCCAGGGAAGTTCGTGACACTAATATAATTTGATGCTGTTCTGAAAGGGTAATTTGACTGACAATATAGTACAGACAAATGAAAAGTGTTTACTGGATTTAATATTTAATCATGTAAAATGAAAAAGTCGGGGGGCGAGAGCAGGCGGGAGCGAGGCGGATTCCTGCCAGTTGTCAGCGCGGCATGCGTCTCCCGGGGTCTGGACAAGCCAGGCGCTGCTCTGCAGAAGTTGTCATCTTGGGTGTATGACTTGCATGTGTTCCCGTCAAGCTGTCAGCTCCTCCCTCCCGCCTTTATTTTATTTTTTACGTTACTATTCTTAGGCATCCACCCAAGCCCTCGCATACCATTTGGCCTTCAAAGAGGGCCATGGAGTGCCCCGCGCAGGAGACCTGGGCTGGTCCTGGACATGAGTGGCAGCTCAGTGGCCCTCCTCTGGCGCACACAAACGAGTGCTCCCCAGGTGTCCCTGTGCGTGGAGTCAGAGGCCCTGCTCTCCCGGAGTTTAGATGAGAAACTGACAAACTTGCTCTTGCAAACAGCACCCACTTGTTCTGTGGCAAGTTACTGCCCCTGTAAACTTGCTCAGTTGCAAAATGGGGATGAGACCTCCCTTACAGAACTCTCTGGAAGATTAAATGAGAGAATACACCAAACGCTCGGCCCAGTTTCCAGCACAGAGCAGTGAGTCCGCAGTGAGAGGCAGCTGCTGCCAGGATCACCCTGCTCGGAACTCTGGGGTTTCCACAGGCAGTGTCTGGACCTAGAATACCCGGCTGTTAACCTGGGGTCCTAGAATTCTTGAGCTAGAAGGGCCTGTAAGAGGTTAGTTCATCCATCCACCTGCCTTCCCATCAACCCAGACTGCCGACAACCTCTTTCTTTTCAAAACACCATCAGGAAAGATTCTGAAACTTTCTCTGAACTGGAGCCAGCCCTGCGTTTACACAACCGAACAGCTGCTGATGTGGTCCAAACACATTCTGACCAGTTCTGAGAGAAGAGCGGGGACGGATGGGAGCCCGGGCCCTGGTCCAGCACTTCCCCTTGTGTGTGTGAGATTGTCCCGTCCCTACTGGCCATTGCTCGGCAGGTGTACCTTCCCCGGACCTCTCTCCTCAGCCCAGAGATGCCGCACAGAACACTGCAATTCTACCTGCCCCGCCAGCCTGGGATGGCGTGACAGCTCAGTGCGAATGTAGCCAAAGTCCTCACGGGGAGTGGCTTCCCATTGGGCAAATCTGTTGTGCGTCCTCGCTCCAAACTGCACTTCAGGAGCCTTCTTGCAATAATAACAACAATAGTAAAACGTTCATAATGCCCTTTTTCTATATTCAGAAGCTTCCACATCTCATGATCTTCACAGCAACCTGCCTCAGAGATGAGGAGGCAGGTGTGGAGAAGAGCAGGTGCCTTGACCAGGGTCATATCATTAGAATGAGGACATGCCCGCCTCCATTCCGGTCTCCCAAGCCCCATGCTCTTGTCTTCATGGTGCACAGCAAATGGAAAAAACTGTGGTTCTCAACAGGGACCATTTCTCCCCACCCTTTCCTCAGGAGCATTTGTTAATGTCTGCAGACAGTTTTGTTTGGCACAATTGGGGAGGGGATAAATAGTGAGTAGAAGCCAACGATGCTGCTAGACATCCTACCGTGCACAAGACAGCCCCTCACAGCAGAGAGCTACCCAGCCCAAGACACCAGCAGCGCCCAGGTTGAAAAGCCCTGCCCGGACTTTACATTGGGGGCAAATAACAGAACCCAGTGACCTGTCTGCCCATTCCTGCCTCCCTGACTATCTTCTTGGGCCCACCTGCTCACCCCAAAGAAACTTCATAGGTGTTTGCAAAGGATGTTGAGAGACGCAGGAGAAAGTGAACAGCTAGTAAACATTGAGTTGTTGCGTTTTGTGAAGCTGCTGGTAAAAGTTATTTTCATTTCGCTTTTTAAATTAGTTTGGGAGCTGGAGTTCTTCTTTACATAATTACCAGCTGACAAACATGCGTCTGTATTTTTTTAATTAACGGATATTTGTATTCAAGTTCTCCAAATGACATACCGCGGCGTGCATATCGCAGGGCAGCTGCCACGCTCCAGATGTGGGCAATAACCCGAACACAGTAACGGCAGAATGCAGAGAAACAGAGGGGGGAAAAAAGGAGAAAAAGTTAATGTATCTGGGTGGAGAAGAGCAATTTTAGTCCGTGTGTTTGGATTTTATTTTTTACGGAGATGAATACCTTAGACTCTCCCAAATTTTGGCTCGGTTTGAACATTTGGGATGAAGCCATCTGAGTCATTCATTGCCGCCATCAAAACCTCACCAGTGCCTTTTAAAAGCGGATTACAGAGGAAATAGGGCACAGGTAACAGCTAGCAGCGCTGGAGACTCCACCCTACTAAATGCACTGAGCTCGTCCTGAGGAAAGGGGCTCTAGGACGGGTAAGCTACCATATTCATTTATTTAGCCCAGTGGTCGGCCAACTGTGGCTCAGCAAACTGTGGCTCGCGAGCCACATGCGACTCTTTGGCCCCTTCAGTGTGGCTCTTCCACAAAATACCGACTTCTGCGCATGGGCCACGAAGTTTCAATCGCACTGTACATGCACGCCCGCACGTGGTATTTTGTGGAAGATCCACACTCAAGGGACCAAAGAGCCGCATGTGGCTTGCGAGCCGCGGTTTGCCGACCAGGGATTTAGCCCAAGACTGCTCCCCGTTAGCTCACTGCATCCCAGGAGTGGGCTCTCAGGAGCCCGAGAATCAGGGAGTGAACACAGTAGGACTCCACAGTAGAAGACAACCATTCCCGCCTCGGGCCTGCCCACAAGCTTGGGTGTAAGTAGAGAGGGTGTGACTGCATGATCTCTGAGGTCCCTGGAGCTCTAACAGGTTACAGTTAGATGTGTTTTTGACAATCTTATCAGATACAGGAAAACTCTGCCTTCACCTTGACTTGATGTCTGAAGGAAGGGATTGCCTTCAGGCTGGGTCTGAGAACCAAGGTTTCGAGACCCGCCTATCAGAGAACCGGGCTCATGCACTGCAAATGGCAAATTCTGCTCAGACCGAAGAGGGTGCTCAGGTGCCCATTAAGCCACCTCTAAACTGTGAAAAACAGGTTGGGGGGCCAGAGGGTCAGGGAGGTTAATTCCATTCACTTATTCAGTAGGCGCTTGCTCAGTGCCTGCCCTGGCCCAAGGAATGAGGAGATAGGATGGATTTTCTATTCGCAGGAACACCAGTCTTCCAGTGAGACGGGATTGTCTACCAGGGAAAATGTATTGGCAATTCAGTACCAGTTTGGTGTGGCAAGTACCAGGCTGGAGTGAAGCTTGGAGTGCAATGGAACTCACAGAAAGAGTGAAAGAGAGCTTCCGAGGAGGTGACACTCAGGCAGACACCCTAGAACAGGGGTTCTCAACCTTTCTAATGCCGCGACCCTTTAATACAGTTCCTCATGTTGTGGTGACCCCCAACCATAAAATTATTTTCGTTGCTACTTCATAACTGTAATTTTGCTACTGTTATTAATCATCATGTAAATATCTGATATGCAGGATGTATTTTCATTGTTACAAACGGAACATAATTAAAGCATAGTGATTAATCACAAAAACAATATGTAATTATATATGTGTTTTCCAATGCTCTTAGGTGACCCCTGTGAAAGGGTCTTTCGACTCCCAAAGGGGTCGCGACCCACAGGTTGAGAACCACTGCCCTGGAAGAAGGAACAGGTGTGAACCAGGGCAGAGGGAGTGAGAACATCTCGTCAGGGTTGCGGGGCTCTGGGTGGGGGGATAATGGAGCATGATGTATCCAGGGCAGTGTAAGCAATCCCATATTAGGACACAAGCGAGGCCCACCCAGGGTAATTCTACTCAAGTGAACGAAGGGGAGAAAGCGTGGTCGTGCAAGAGCCCACGATGACCTGTGCTGGTGGCCTGATGCTCTTCTGTCCCACTGATGGCACCAAGGTCGACTTAGTAATGACATGTCATCCCTGAGTGTGGCTCGATTTGTGGGTCTACCAGAGCTGGAAATGGGTTCCTTCCAGGATTCTCTTGTTGGGTAGAGGAAAGAGGCAGCCGGAGAGCCTTTTCATGATTTCTTCTACTCTCTCTCTCTACTATCGACTGCCTACAAACTGCAAATGCCGGGGTCCAAGGACTTACACAAAATCGTTTTGAAGGGTTGAGGTTTAGTTCCAGCAAAACCAATGAGGGGAAACAAAGCAAGTTTTGTGTTGATGTGATTAATGGAAGACTCTACCTGAGTTAAGACAAGATAATACCAAAGAAAACTTGGCTGAAATTAGCCTTCATTTACAAACCCAACCCACAGCAGCCAAGCTGCCCTCGGTTGACACTGCCACCTAGAGGTGGAGCAGGGAAATGCAGTCTGCTCTACCATCCCTCTCTTCCCCTGGGGGCTACTATGCTCACAGCTCAGTTTATCCCATTCTATTTTCTATATCTATACGCATTTCTCTTTGGCATATATATATATATATATATATATATATATATATATTTACTGTTAGCTGATGCCCTAACAGGTTTGGCTCAGTGGATAGAGCGTCAGCCTGTGGACTCAAGGGTCCCAGGTTCGATTCCAGTCAAGGGCATGTACCTTGGTTGCGGGCACATACCCAGTAGGGAGTGTGCAGGAGGCAGCTGATCGATGTTTCTCTCTCATCGATGTTTCTAACTCTCTATCCCTCTCCCTTCTTCTCTGTAAAAAATCAAAAAAAAATTTTTAAAAAAGTTAGCTGAGTTTTTCAGGGAGTTCTCTCCTTTCTCTTCAATCCTGCTGGTCTCTCTCTTCATTAAACAGCATTTTAATTATTACTGATGGGTAAGTATAAACTTAAGTAATAGAGCTGTACTAGTTAAATGAAAAATCATAGGTTTGGAGCAAAAATAGACATGAAGAAACCAGGACTACCAATCATTAAAACTCTTTAAAATGTCCCTTTCAGAGGGTCCAGGAAAGCCATGTGTCGCACCAATCGATTGCCATCCTAAGAAATCTGATTTTTATGAAATACCCAATTACAGAAAAGTTTTGATTTGACCTTCACGTATTCAATTGTTAAGTTGCTAAGACGTTTACTGATATTGCGACAGGTGTGGTTTTCTAATCCATGTACATTTATAAACAAACGGCATTTCCTTGACGTTCCTGGTTAAGGAAAATTTTGTGGATGGGCTAAGACGTTCGGTTTCATTGAGAACACTGCTTCCAGGAAAACAATGTTTGCTGAGTTTCAAATAAGTGGCGTCCAAGGAACTGTAGAAAGACTTGCGAGTTAGTATCTGATGAGGCCCACTCGCTAGTGGGAGTGTACACAGCAGTAGGGGACAGACGGGCCCAGAGCGATGCCGTGGCCCCTGCCTTGGCTTTGACTCTCCCTTACCTCCCTCACACTGGCTGCCAAGGGCTGCCGTAGCTTTAAGCCTCGAAATATTAAACAATATTGCTTTCCAACGTTCCTTTCATCTACTGTTTCTTCCTTCTTATCTCTTTATTGTCATCGTCCTCTAAGAAGCAGATAGTTATTTAGGTGGTTTTTTGACTATTTATGAACAGAATGTATTATCTACATTTCTGGGGACATCAATTCCAGGGACAAAACTGTATAAACATCATGACAAGTGCGATGCTTCGGAGGTTAAACCATTAGTGAGAAATAACCAGGGTCTGTTTCTGACTTCTGAATGAATAGGGGTTGCAGAGGCAACTCATTCAGCACCCCGGTTCCCCCAGCTGTAACCTGAGAATAATAGTCTCCGTCTACAAGACCGTAATCATTACAAATGGCTTGGAAATGCTCACGATCACAGCTGGAGGTGACAATGAGAGTTAGAAGCCACTGGGAGCTGGCCTGGCTCTTTATGCTGTCTCCCCACACTGTCATCTGACCTTTGGCTTGTCACGGAGACTCCTTTTTGCACCCATTAAAACAGGATCACATTACCTTAACCCAGCAATTCTAAGAGGGGTGAGAGCCTGAAAGGAACCATGGGAGTGGAAAGACATCAGTCTGCGTCTCTGCTTTGAGCTCAACCTCAGTTACAGAGGGAGGCCCTCAAAGCCAGTAGCCACGGGCACGGAGACAGCCCTTCCGCCGCCTCTGCATCCTCCATCCTTTAAGGTGTGTGGGTGAGAGGCAGGGAAATACTGTTTAGTTTAAAAGCCTCTAACGATCGACTTGCGGTGATTTTCTAAATAGGCCTGTCCCATGTACCCCCAGCTCACTGCATTGTACAGACAGGATGGCCAGCCACTGAACAGAGCCAGGTAAGAAATTCAGCCAGTCTAGGACGGACAGATTCGCAGTAGAGAACTGACACGGTTTATGATTACAAGCTCCGGTTTATGACCACAAGCTCACTGTTATGGAAGTGACACGGGAGCTCATCTGGTTCTCTTGTTCGAAACTGGAGAACTCCAGATGAATTTGTGGGATGACACTTCGGCCCCTTTTTCGCGAGAAAATATCCCAGGGTGTGATCAATTTGTACACATACCCCTGACCTGGGGATTGGACAGAGAAGGCCTGATAGTGAGAGGATATGCACCCACATGACTTTATACTCTGTCCTGTCCCCACCCAATACCCCCATCAGAGTGAGAGCCACACCAGGTGTGCTTGTGGTAGGTACCTGTTAGCCTTTTTGGCTCCCCAGCTGTAGTAATAACCTTTTCTATTCAGGATGGGGCAAAAGTAGGTTTACAGTTGTGAGTGTGTGAAACAGAGTTTATTCTTGTACCATTATCTTCCAGACAAACCACTGTAAGCCTACTTTTGCCCCACCCTGCATTTGGGGGATATCCATTACTCTTGGTGGGAAACAGTGGTTCCTTCCTGCTCCAGGTAGAACTTGCAGAATTCCCGATCCTGGTCTGCCTAGCCTCCCTTGCAGCTAAGCAGGCCCAGCAGGCAGCCATGGCCAACCTGACCCACTTCACAGACCCAGCCTCCAGAGTTAGTGAGATGCTGAGAAGAGGTTGAGCAGAACATCCCTTCCAGCGGGGCTGGCAGCTGTGGCAAGGTCATGCAGAGGTCAGCGGCATCTGCTGACAGCAGCAGGTCTACATAAGCCACCTCAGAGCCTGGTTCATCAGCCTTTCTGGCAATTCCACGACCTGCCCAGTATTTATCAGCTGGATGCTCCTGTGGCTTGCCACTAAGGCCTCTGCCCGAAACAGTGGTTGCACATGTATGCATGTATGCATGTATGCACACACCACAACGCACAACACTCTCCTTCTCCTTCCCTACATATTCTTCTTTTCTTGGCTTGAAAATGTTATTGCACAGCTAGCTGAGAACAACTGCAGAGGAGTGATAAAACACACCCCCCTCATCTACATAGAAAGTAACTGCAGGAGAAGGAACAATATATGGCTCTGATTGAGTTGATAGCCTTACCTCTGCCCTCCCTCTCACTCAAGCACGGCGCCATACAAAGTCAATGGGAATTATATTTGTATAACTAAGGGCAGAGCTGAACCCATAGAGACTGGAGAATAATTTAGCATATAACTTATTCCACCGCCAACTCTAAGCTTTGCAAAAAAAGAGGCAGAAATTGAGTCCCGAGGCCAATCTGCATGAGCACGTTAGTCACGGGCTTCTGAATAACAGGTCGGGTGTCCTCTGGCATAAAACTCAGCTCATTTTTATGGCGGGAGAGTCTTCTCAGGACTTCTGCATCACCATAATTACCAGCATCGCATTGCCAAGTTCAAACGGGCCCAACCAAGGCTGAGGGAGCCTCGGGGGTCCCTACTCAATTGCAAATGGGGAACTGGCTAAGGCACAGCGCCTTCCTCTGTGTGAAGGCTGCGGGTCTTGGAGGGTCAGGGGGAGCGAGGTCAGCTGCTGCCCTGCTGAAGTCACTGTAGGTTTTAAGTTTGGACCCAGTTCTACTACTGTCAGGGTGGTGCTGAGAGAGTTAGATTTCATGTCTTCGGATCTGAAAATAGAGTTACCTAGATTAATTTGATAGGGTAGAAATGGCATGAATTTAAGAGGCAAATCACTCTGTCATTGATGAACTTTATGACCGGGGGCAAGTAACTTCACAGCATGTTCGTTTTGACATCCGTAAAACAAGGATAATAATACTTCTTACAGAGTTTGGAAGAATTAAGGGTAATGATATATACAAAGCAGGCAATACATGGGCAAGAAGGAACTCAGTAAGTGCCAGTTGCATTCATTCATTGATTCATTCACTGGTTGTCTGATTCATTCAACAAATATTTATGGACGCTTCCAATGTGACAAGCTTGTAAGTGCTGGGGATATAGTGATTTATATGATGGTAATGTCCTTCTCTGGGCTACTCACATTTTCTCTCTCTACTAGAGAGTTAGAATCATGGGACTCTAGGGGCAGACCTGGGGCTCATCTCTGCAAGCACTATCCCGAAGTTACTATCCCGCAAGTTCCTTGAGGACAGAGACCAGCTCTACCTCTGCTTCCTCTATGCACGCAGTAGGTGCTCAACGGAAGTCTGGGAGTGAATGAAGTTGCATAATCTATAAAGCACTGCAGGGGCCATCTCCACAACTGGACATTCTGTGCTGTGTGGTAAGTGCTTCTTCAGCCTTCGTCACCTCCTTCCGTTCCAATTGTTTGCCTCTTACCCTTTTCCGTGGTGCTCATCGCACCTCTCCTTCCTGTCTATACCCCTCTGGCTCCCTAACCTCTGTACTGTAGTCAAACCACTGTTTCAATCTAATTCAATTGAGTTTTAAGAGCATGGAAAGTGCCGAGGTCGCTTTAGTTGAACCTCTCTTCTGATAAGGCAATATCCTTTATGCCTTCTCTCACACATTTATTATCCCGTCTCCCATAAAGATGGTTATGGATGGCAGGCTGACTGCCTAACAAGACCACCTGCTTCATATTAAGAAGCTTTCACTGTTTTTAATATATATATTTTTATTGATTTCAGAGAGGAAGGGAGAGAGAGATAGAAACATCAATAATGAGAGAGAATCATTGATCGTCTGCCTCCTGCACGTCTCCCATTGGGGATCAAGCCTGCAACCTGGGCATATGCCCTGACCAGGAATCGAACCGGTGACTTCCTGGTTCATAAGCTGATGCTCAACCACTGAGCCATGCTGGCTGGGTGAGAAGCTTTCATTCTTGAAGGTTCTTCCTCCAACTGCTGGTCATCTCAGTAAACAAGTATTTGCTGATCCCCTACTGGCTGCCGGACACCATATCCGGAACTGGGGACACAGAAGTGAGCCCACCAGCTTTGCCACTCTCCTGGGGCTGACAATGGGGTTGAGGACTTGTTGATTAGGCCTCTGTCTTCTAACTTTTGTATCTGAGGGTGGTTATTTTGTTCCTTCTCCGTCATGTTTCTTAAAATATGGCCCTTGGATCACTGGAAGGAGAATTGCCTGGAATGTCTGTTTGATTGTAATTTCCTGTGCTCCTCCTGGGATTAATGAATCGGAATCTCTATGAATCTAGGAATTGGAGTCACTTGCATCTGCAATTTAAACACACACCCCAGGTAATTCTCATGCCCAATAAAGCTGAAGAATCCCTGTATCTTGCCTTTCCTGCCCAAACTGTGCTAAGTCCCTCCACCCTTCCCCCCCCCCAATCCCATAACCCTTGGGCTCCTCACCCTCCCAGGGCTTCCGCACAGGCTATGTTTGTCTGTGGCCCTCTCAGCTGGGGCTGTCAGGGTGGAGCATCACCCAGCTGTGGTCCCATCAGCAGAGAGGGCCCTGGGCTTGCTCGCAACCCTAACACAATGCTTTCCACCGAGGAAGCCAGAGTCCATTATTTGTAACCATGTCACACCATTAGCTCATATTGAGATTTCAATAAATAAAACTCTTTCAATTAAGACTCTCAGAATACACCTGTTAGAGGGAGATTTGTTTATCAAATTTGTGAATCACACACAGGAGAGACAGATGATGCAACTGTAATGCCAATTTTTTTCTTAAATGCGATGTGAGCATGACTTTGATGCTGCAAGCCCAAGCTGGCTTCTGGTGACCATGACGACGTTCTGGGTGTGTACAAATGATCAAATTATTCTCTTGCAGGTGTATTTTTTCCCCCTGGAGTTCTATACGAGGTCTATCTGTCCACTGTTTCTAGAAGTTACTGACATCTGCTCCCCTACTTTAAAAAAGCATGGTATTTTTCCAGACTCTTATTTTACAATATTTCTTGACTATTGTTCACCCAGAAGAGTCCTAGGATCAGATCTTTCAAATTGTTTGAGTATCCTGTGAGGTTAATTTGGTTGGGCCTAGTAACCAGAATTGTTTTAAGCATCTGATTGTCATCATCATCATCATGACAGCTAACATTTATTGCATTTTTTAAAAAGTTTCAGACACTGAGTGCTTTACTTGCATCAGATTTACTCACATCAATGTAGTCAACAAATATATGACTTGTTAGGTCTCTCTTACCAAAGGGTAAACTGAGCCAGGAGTATTCCTACTGGCACAGGTGTGTTAAGTGGCAGAGATGGCATTTAATCCTTGATCTCTGTGGCTCTAAACCACTACCTTATACAGCCTCTAACCATCACACCATGTATCTCAGATGTCAGTTCTTTCTCAATCAAGTTTATTCTCCCTCAGACACGAGAGCATTGTAGAAGAGACAGTGCCGAAAAAGAAGTCTAGAAGTTGTCTGTACCTGATTCGTGTGCTCATTTCTCAAGGAGTACTGTCCCATTTCCTGGAGCTTAAAAATCTCTTTTTGTTCCCAGTGGCTCATTCTGGGACTTTAGGTCACCTGGTGCCTTCCCTGCAGGCCCCTTCTCCTCTCCTGCCCCCATCCTGTACCAGGCGCCTGCCTCCAGTCCTTCCTGCATGTCTGTTTGCAACCTGAGCTCCTGGGAGAGCTGTCTGCCTGGCCATGCTGGCTGCTTTAGATGCTGTCCCCTTGCCCTCTTCATCGGGGTGGTGTGTATTGTACTGTCAGAGTCTTGGTTCTGAAGCTCCCATCTCTCTGCAGCCACCTTTCCTTTCGATTGCCCCTCTTTTTATATCTTTCCTTTCTGAGGATTTCAGCGATAGTCCTGAAGCCTAGGCTAGGTGTCTGACCATGCCCAGTGCCCTGTTCTGATGACAATTCCTAAGGTGAGTCATTGTTTTACTTCAAGGCTGCCCTCCTTCCTTCCTGCATTCCCGCATCCCCTCAATGAACATGTACTGAATGTCTATTATGCGCCTGTCTGCGTCTTCATGCGGTGTAGGCCTCTTTGGCGTTGTGCCTGGCACATATCGGGTGTTCGATAAATATTTGTTGGAAAAGTAAAAATTAGTTAGACTTGAGCCTCGAGTGGCAGAGCTCCCCATTGATTTTCCCAGCTCTCTGTGTGATCGAGCTGGACGATAAGGCAATTAAAAATGTCAGGATTCTGCTTGGAGCGGGACCAGCCTTCCAACCAACACCTGGAGGGCCGGGGTTCCCTCTGAGGCTGCGCTTAGTCCCGTGCCAGCTCATACTTGGCATCAGGAAAGAGCTTTCCTGTCCTGTACACCACGCAGGCAGAGGGATCGCCTCAGTTTCTCTTTTCTTTGCATCCTCACTGGGATTCTGCCCACCAGGCTTCCCGCCCCCCATACATCCTGATACCCAGTCTACTGACGGCCCTCTTCCCCTCACACTCACCCACTCCTACCACACCTGTGCCTCCTACCACATCTGTGGCATCAAGCCCAGGGGACAATAATTAACATGTGGGGTATTGGATCTGAATGCCACCTTAATTTATTGTTATGCACTGTGTGCGGGCAATAAATCATGGGTTCTTTCAGTATTGCTGCGTCCCTCTTCCCAGTGTTTTCTTTGAAGGGTTACCACGTACTTCCTCTTCCATGAACATTCTTTCTGTGATGTACCTGTTGTCCTCCCAGATGTGTAGGTTCCTCCCCCTCCCCTTCAAACTTGAGTTAAAACTGCTGGTCATTTGGTTTTCTCCACGTCTCTGTGTGGAACCTCTGTAACCAGCCCGATTCTTTCTCTTCCCAGTCCCTGCAGCTCTTCCATCCTACAGGGAAGGCCCCTGGCCACCCCCTCCCCGCGATTGCTTCTCCCGTCCAACATAATATGTACAGTCGTTGGCCCGGAAGCTGCCGACTTCCGGTTCTGTGCACAGTGCCTTCAGCCACTGGACGCATCAGGATACATGGGGGTTTACTTGCCTTTCTGAGAGTTTGGCCCCCTTTCTGATCAGTGCTGAGCAAACAGCAGGGGGTTTACCAGAGGTGGGGTGGGGGCACAATTTTAGGGAGAACATGACGCATGCACAGCTCTCGCACAAAACTGAACTATCCCAAGCCCGGTGAAGAGCAAACTCTCAGGCAAGCTGCTCTTGACAACACAGACTCCAGATTCACCGGGAACAGAAGACCAGACTATCACCGTTGCGTATCATCCAGAAAACACTCTTTGTGGCCCCTTGTCCACGCTCCACAGACCACATCTGCTTTGGGACCGTGGGGGAGGAGGAGCAGAAGGAGGAGAGGGAAATGAATAGAAACGAGAGCATGCACTCCATTTATTTATTTCTTTCGCACATACATCAGCTAATCTGTTTAACATTCATATTAAAGTTGTAATCACCTCTGCACACATTAAAATGCGAACCAGCACAAGTAATAGGCCTTAAGAACAGCATTACAATAGCTATTAACACCTAACAGCTACCTTATCAACTTACAACATCCCTATAAAATAATAACTGCACCCGGGATTGAGTTGGAGGGAGTTCATTCTCCCCGCTCACTGAAGCCTGACGGAGCCGGGGAAGCCGGGAGGCTGGCTGGCTCCGAGGCCGCTGGGAACTGGGAAGCACACCAATGCCTGAGGCTGTGTTTGGCTCCAGTAGCCACTGGAGAGGCACCTTTCTTAAGCTCCCTGAGACTCAGTTTCCCCATCTGCAAAACGGAAATAAGGATCTTTTGCTCATGGTGTTTTTATGGAGAATGAATTGAGATTGTGGGAAAGTACCTGGTACATGTAGTTGGTGCCTAATGCATGTTGGTGTCTTTTCAAGACAGCCAGGAGCTGGGGGTGCAGGGACCAAGAGCTGCACAACGCTGCACGACCAGCTCTAACCACGGCATGTCTTCTCCGCGCATGCATTTCACTGACTTATGAAATGTTTGTTGAGCGCCACCAGAGATGGTCAGATGGTATTAAAGATGCTGGAACATGAGGTTCCCTCTGTGTGGGGCTCACAATGGAGCTGGTAAGACATCGTGTAAACAGCAAGCTGGACAGGAGTGAATGCGTGATATGATATAATATATGCACCCTGTCCAGGGAGGACACAGAAACAGAAAGATTCGACATTTGACCAAGCCTTGAAATATAAATAATGAGGAAAGAATATTTAGGCTGAGGTAATAACGTAAGCATAGACATGAAGGCATGGTGCATCCAGGGAATAAAGAAATATATATATTTTTTGGCTTAGAGAGCAAGGAGGAATGGAGAGAAGATGATACGGAAAAGACTGTTGATATCAGATTTCAAAGGTCTTTAAATGCGGGGTGACGGTGTTTACCTTAGCCAGGCGGAGATACTTGGCCTCTGTTTTATAGGCAAAGGGTAGCCATGGACTTGGCTGAGAAGGGGAGAGTCAATCCGCCTTGTATTCTAGGAAGATACAAGTACCTGAATAATGGTGATGACAAAGGACAACTTTGGGAGGAACTTAATAGGATGCTCTAATAGTTTGGGAGAAAACGATAAAAATAAGTAGAGCAATAGCAGATGAACTAGAGACAGTACAGATACGATCTGTCCTGACAAGAAAACCGATCGGATACGGGAGATGGGAGAGAGGCTGGTGCTGACTCAGGTTTCAGAGCCGGCACTGGGAACACGAGGGACCTTTCCACGACAGGAAATGAAACGATTTGGTTTTCAGATTGTTGACTAAGAAGCAGTGGGGGGGGTGGGGGGGGGGGGTACACACGAGAGCCTCAGGGAGTAGGATGCATAAGGATAAAATAATGTGGGGATCACTAAGAAATGTGCATTCCTAGTACTTCAGGTGTATTTAGAGCTCCTATGCAATGGACTACCATTAACCCAATTTTAATTGCTACAAAGTGCTATTCTTCTGTGATGAACCTGCACATTTTGATACCCATTTTTCGATATTAGGAGCTGGCAAGCTGTTACCCGGGACTTTAGACAAAGAGAGGGAAGATGACCAGTTGAACCCCACTGGGACTATCTTATGTTTACAAGCCATCCTATCTTCGTTATTTATTTATTTATTTAAAATATATTTTTATTGATTTGAGGGAGAGGGAGAGAGAGATAGAAACATCAATGATGAGAACGAATCATTGATCGGCTGCCTCCTGCACAGCCCTATGGGGGATTGAGTGCGACACCCGGGCATGTGCCCTTGACCGGAATCTAACCCGGAACCCTTCAGTCTGCAGGCCGATGCTCTATCCACTGAGCCAAACCGGCTAGGGCTATCCACTGAGCCAAACCAGCTAGGGCCATCCTATCTTATTTATTCTCAGAGCTCAGCCCAGGGCCTGGGCAGGCTGCCCATGTGAATGCTGACAGTGACCAGCAGCAAGGAATTTCCTACCAGAGCCTCGAGAAGGACTGGGGGCCTTCGCGTCCACTGGACTCACACTAACTGCCACTGTCCCATGGGAAAATAACCAGGAGGTGTCACATGGCTGTGGGACTCACGAAGGCAGTCAGCACTTCCTTGACCAGTGGGGAAGCACCACACATACCTCGACCCGTGGGTTGAATGGTGGCTCTGCCCCCTGCCACCCACTCGATGAGGGGAAGGTGACTGGGCTGTTCTCCATGTGGGACACTGCTTGTCCTTATGGCATTGCTGAAGCTGAGTGTCTGGATGTCCGAGGACACCACAAGCCACACACGCTTGGGGGGCTGTTTTCAATGCACCCCTCAGTGGAGTAGGCTCCAGGCCTGGTGTCTTGGAGCTGGCAGGGGGGAGGTCCCTATCTCCACCGCAGAGGGCGTCCAGCCTCCTGGCCCCGGGGGTGCCCAGTGGTGCCCAACAGTGCTGGTGCCCCCAGAGAGGTGTGACCTTCTGCACCACACACACGCCTTCGCCAGGGGACTCGGCCACGGGTGGCAGCCATTAACCGCCTCATTAATATACAAATCTATGCAAGTCATTTCCATTTGAATTCTATGCATATTATCAGATGGAACAAAATGCAAATATATACAAATCCATCCATATGAAGAAACAAATAGGGGAGCTCTGCATAATGGGGTTGTAATCACGCTGGGGCTTGTCTCTGCTTGAATTCCCCAGAGCCCCAGGCCCGGAGCCGGTGGTGATGCCCCCTCGGGACAGTTTAGCAGCCACATAACCTTCCTGATCCCGCCGCTTCCACGGTGGAACATTGGATTTTAGAAACCTATTGAGAGAGGCTGGCTGATTGTCTTTCTCATCGGGCTTCCACGGCAGAGTTGCAGTGGGTTTCTAGGGTGAGTGTGGGGTGGGGGCAGAATCAGAGGCCCGTCTGGGGGCCTCACATGTTGCCACTGCTGGAGGCCAGGGAGGGGCTGGAACATGTTACGTCTCTCTGGCCCTCACTGTGCACCCAACAGCCAAGCCCTCTATGAAGTCTTGGTGCATCTGGTGGTAGGGTGAGCTGAGAAGGGCTCAGCTTCCTAATTTCTTAAAATATATTTTTATTGATCTCAGAGAGGAAGGCAGAGGGAGGGAGAGACAGAAACATCAACGAGAAAGAATCACTGATCGGCTGCCACCTGCGCATCCCACACTGGAGATCGAGCCGGCAACCCAGGCATGTGCCCTGACCGGGAATCGAACCGCGAGCTCCTGGTTCATAGGTCGACGCTCAACCACTGCTCTACCCTGAGGGGGGCTGCACAAAGCCTTTAAAGTGCATCACTTGAATCTCAAGGCCCAAATGGTCCAGACTGGGGTCCAACAGTCTCATCGTAGACCCTCTCCTTCGCTCCGGCACGTGGCAAGACACACAAACTCATCCTTGAGTCTGCAACCCTCCTTCACTTCCAGGTGCTGTTTATGCCCATGCCCTGGTGCCTCCTTCTTAGCCGGATCCTCAGTCAAAGGCCAGAAACTCAACCAGGCTCCAAGGCAACGAGAGAAAAATCAAAGTGCAGGTAGTGAACGTCTCACCCTGCAGCAAATCACACAGAAAAAAGCTCGGTGCCCGTTTGTCCTTTGTTTTACACAACTGTTGTTTTCTCTGTTTCCTTTCAATTACACCCAGGACAGGAGGAGGCTGGCCTACAGGGTGTTTTAAAGGAGAGTTCTCACACTCCATGCTAATGAAGCCCAAACAAATCACTACCAGGAATCATTTAGTGAGGTTTAACTACAGACGCAGATGGATGTTCCTTTCATTTCTCCCTCACGGGACCCAATGACAGTTGCATCTAGTAGGAGCGCCACTGGTTCGTGTGAGCATAATGGATACCAAGTCACAGTAAACTATTATCATAACCATTCCATACTCAGCACCTTTTACTTGATAACCGTTAAGCACTTTATAAATAGAAAAAGGGAGGAAGCTCATTCTCTCTAATTTGTAGATAGGGACACTGAGGCACAGATCCTCACACATAGAGGGAGACAGCAATGCCTACATTTCACCGTGCCAGGGGGAAGGGGCCTCCAGCTCCCTTCTGTCTCTGGTCCCCGGGGCAGTCAGAACAATGAGCCCCAAAGATGATCCTTGAGTATTTGCCTTAGAAGACAAAAGGAATCTGCAAGTGTAATAAAGTTAAAGGCTCCTGAAATGCCAGATGATGATGAGTTATCGGTGGGCCTGATGTCATCACAGGAACTCTTAGGAGGGACAGGCAGGGGGAGGCTCCCTTTCAGGAGCAGTAGATGTGATGGCAGAGCAAGAGGCTGGAGCGATGCCAGGAGGACTCACAAACCAAGGAGAGCAGGTGGCCTGCCTCTGGGGGCCCAGAGAGCAAGGATGCAGATTGTCCCCTAGAGCCCCCGAAAGAACCAGCCTGCCACACCTTGACCTCAGCCCAGAGAAGCTCATTTTAGACTTCTGGCCTCCAGGGCTGTCCTGTAATACATTTGTGTGATGTGAAGCCGCTAAAGTTGGTGAGGATTTGTGCACCAGCCAGAGGAAGCTAATACAGTGCCCAGATAGCCTTTCTCAACTGAGGTTTCTCTTCTGCACCAGGGAACCCGGAAAAGAATAGGAGTAACGATGTTTTCCCTCCTCCCCAGGACAGCACAGAACTAGCATCATTTTGGATGCACAGGGACCGATTCAATTCATTAGGACAATGGAAGCTTTTTAGAGCATTTGAGTTGGCTTCTCCTGCTGAATTCTGCTAGGAAGGCTGCCCGGCTTCAGCTGCTCCTGCAGAAACCACGCAGCATCTGGCCTTGAGAAGAGACCGAGGATGCTAAGCAAGTCTACCATGACCTTGGGCACCAGGCACCAGCTCAACACATCTGGCAACACTGAAATGGATGGCTGAAGACACCTCCCCTCTGCCTGACACCCTCATAATGATTCAGAACACTCCTCAGTAGTAAAGCATTGTGAGGCAGCTGGGAGAGGGAGTCTGAGTCCCTTTTTGCGTATAAGGGCCATGCCCCGTACCAAGCCACAGGCAGGGGATTGAGCACGTGGCCTCCTGGCCTCTTGTCTACGCCTGTGTCACAGGCTTGGAGGGTGCTCTGGACTCTCAGAGAATTCTAGACTGACATTTCGTGGCAAATGCACAGTAGGGAGGAGCAAGGCCAACACAACCATGAAGGACTGGCTGGGAGGAGCTTCCAGGTTGCTGCCAGGCCTATGAAGTCCTTAGGATAATGGAGCTACTATGTTCTCTTGATTAGGCCTCACTGGCAAGAGAGAGCCCCAGTCCAGAGGGGTTTCACTGCAGCCTCTGTACAGCGACCCTTGTTCCTTAGTTGGAACCAGTCGTCACGACTTTTCCAGAAGCCTTGCCCATGCTCCCCTCACAAGCTGCTGTCCTGCCTCTGAGGATGCACTTATCCCATCCTGCTCCCTGCGATGCACCCTCTAAGTTCATCTCCTTGGGGGCAGAAAGCCAGCAGGAGACAGGGAGGAGGGGGAAGGGAGGAGCCACTGAGCTTGCACTTGGGACTCCTGAATTTTCATCTTAACTTTCACACTTACTACCTGGGACCTCAGGAAGGCCATTTAACATAACCTGGTCTCATTTCCCTAATCCTTCCAAGTGAGGATGAGGGTTATCATCACAGAGGTGCAGGGCCCTGGAAAACCACAAAGTACTACGTAGATGCAAGGAGGGATTACATTATTCTCACCTTCCCCCAGGAGTACGTGGTGCCCACAGGCACTAGGCTGCAGAAGCAGTGACAGTGACAATGACAAGCAGAGCAGGCTCCCTGACCGCACACTTTCATGGGTTAGAAAGTGAAATGCCGGCACTAAGGGCAGAGCCACTGAATCACTAACATGGTACCACCTTTCCTGGATAAGACACACCAGTTGGGGGTCGAACCAGCCTTGCCTTCCAGAAGTTCATGATCTAGAAGGGAAGGCAAGGAGGAAAAGTCACTTCAATAGATTGTGACAAGCACCACAAGGGTTGCCACAGACGGGAGGAGGGGGAAAGGGCACTGAGATTTGTTTGTGAGGAGGGCGGTCAGGGCAACTTCTTCCAGGAGACAAAGTGCGCTGGTCCTTAGGGTAGAAATTGGCCTGACCCACGTGGTGGGGAGGGAGAAGTTAGGTGAAAAGTCGGGAGGCCAGGAGCAGAGCTCACTCAGAGGCCAGCAGCTCCGTTGGGCTGCAGTGAAGGGTGTGTGTGAGTGTGGGGAGGGGTGAGGGCAGACCTCCACCCTGAGGGTCTTTGTCCTATAGATGTTGGGACACCTGCATCAATGGAACACACAGCCCTCTAA
This sequence comes from Myotis yumanensis, assembly GCF_028538775.1. Taxonomy (NCBI): domain Eukaryota; kingdom Metazoa; phylum Chordata; class Mammalia; order Chiroptera; family Vespertilionidae; genus Myotis; species Myotis yumanensis. The sequence goes on from NW_027223770.1 coordinate 15,781,038, forward strand.
TGCCAGAGACCTCTGCCTGGGCCGGGCACATCTCACTACCCTCATGAATGGAAACTTTAAAACCTTCTTGTATGGAAGGAGTGTGCCTTCTAACCCCCATCTGGATCATGGAATGTTAAAGCTGTTCTGACCCCTCCGGTCTTATCTCTGGAGACTAAAATGTCTCTCACTCTCATCTTAGCTCCTTCAATCTCTCTGTCTGTTCCTCTGTCTCTCCAGGTTAGCCTGACAGCCACACACACCTAAACCTCCCTCTCCCTTCCTCTCTGCTGTCACCATGCTGTCACTCAGACATCTGGGAGTGAGCACCTTGCCTGCACAGCAGCCCTGGGGGTTAGGGTGCCTTTAAATCTGGCGCCGGCTCCGCCTCCATCTCTCTACCTCCTCTGTATGCATTTGGTTTCCCATTGGTGGCTTGGGTTGAAGAAAGAGGCCCAGAGGCCTACTGAGGAGAAAATCGTTTTTTTATGAATTGAAAAATAAAATGACAGTAAGCAGCCAGTAGATTCCGGTTCACAATGAAGTGAATGTCAATATCTGTGCTTGTATTGACCTTGGAGATTTTTTACAACCAGAACAAGAATTCTTGGGGTGCATTATGCTATACATTCTGACTCACTTCTCTGTGCAACGCAGAAGAGCCATCAGTATGGGCACTGGCATCTCTGGTAGGCAGCTGACTCTACATTAAACATTCTGAAGTGCCGGTGGGAGAGAATCGTGGCCTCTCTTAGCTACAGTCTTCCCTGTGAGCGAGGAGGCCCACAGCTCTCCTGGGCTCTCCTGGGGGGACAGGCTGAGAGCCACATGGGAAGGAATGACTGGGAACTCTTCTTGGCTGTGAGGAAGGCCATGATGCCAGAGACAGACTGGCAAAGCCACCACGTTCCTAGCTGTATGTTCTTGACCTTGTCACCTTTGATTCCCTAAGCTCATGACCCTGGGGGTTCCTGAGTTCATTGTCAGTGTGAGTCGCCCTAGGACAATATGACATGAAACGCTAGGGGCAGCTCCCATGAGCCATGCTAACTCCTCTGGTTAAATTGCTCTTGGACCCCTTGTACAGCCCTAGCTCATATAAACAGTGCAGTTACCCTTGAACCACATAGGCTAGAACTATGGGAGTCCACTTATCTGTGGATTAGTTTTCAATAAATTCCTGTACTGGGGATCCACAGTTGGGAGACCGTGGATGCAGAGGACTGATGTATGTATTGTTCTGGGCCATTTTATATAGGGGGCTGGAGCATCCATGGATTTGGGGGTCCTAGAGCCAATCTCCTGTGGACACCTAGGACCAGCTAGGTTTCTGGGGAGTCAAAAGTTACACTCTGATTTTTTGACTTTGTGTGTGTGGGTGGGGGGTGCCTCCAACCCCTACATTGTCCAAAGGTCAACTATTCACATGGAAATGAGGCCATGGTGGGATGTGGAGGGGTGGAGTGAAGGGCGATTCTCTTGCCAGTAAATGCACCCCCCAAATGCTGTCTTCTTTCTCTGGATAAGTCTCCACTAAGGAGTTGTCATTATTTTTTTTAAGCACCTCGATATTTCCTGAGAAGGAAATTGTGACCTCCAGACCCCACGCACTGCTGCCCGGTGGACATTCAAATGCTCTGAATGCTACGCCATAAAAGGAGCAACACGGCTGGGTGTGAAGGATGCTCAGATTTGCGGTAGAAAGTACCTTTTTTTCAGTTCATCTGGTTGCAACAGCCCTCAAAAAGGATATAAACATTCAGGCCCTGGCTATGTAAATGTTTAAGTAGATAGCGTAACATAAGAAAACTAGGACAACTGAACTTCGAAAACACAGTCGTCTGTATATTTTTATTCTCCTGGGCAAGAGTTCAATGGTGTGAATCTTAGAAAATAAATATCAGTTGACACTGAGAGGGGAATGTAGATGCCCCATTATTATCAGTAAAACAGGGGAGGCAAGGAATAGATATTTCTGGAAGGTCTTTCCTGTGATCAGCTCAGCATCACCTATTATGTATGGATGCTATTGGTGAATGCCGTTGCCCTGGTTTGACGAGAACCCAAAGCAAGGCTCATGCCCAGAGAAACAGCCTCGCGTGGATCTGGAGCCCCGCGGCTGATGCGCCGCTGATGTGGACGTGCGTTCCACTCAGGGGCTGCGGCTATGGAATGAAAGGAAGGAGTGTTATGTCTTCCACGCGGTGATCTATCTGCCTTTCATTCTCCCGCTGCAGCCCTCCGATTCCATCTAAAGGAGCTTTGAAAACTTCAAAGAACTTTTATGCTTTGCTAGTTTATTGTAAGTGTCCATCTTAAAGCAATATTGTGATTTAAGCAGGGCCCAGGTAGGCGCGGGCCCTCTTCAGAAATGATTTCTCACGCGAGTTAAGACAGAGCAGCTGGAGTCCAGGCGAGGCGCCTCGCGGAGGCTGAACGGCGTTCCGACGCCTCTCTGTTCCAAGCGTCCTTTTATTTCTCCCTGACGACCATTATTAATCATTCCAGAGCCGGGTGGTCTCCGACATTTCTCCTATTCTAGACTTGACAAAAGCAGGGTTTGATGTCCTGGGAATGCCTCGCCGTGTCGGCAGCCCTGTTCTTACGGCAGGCAGCTCACACCAGGCTAACCTCTCCCCAAGCCCCATGGGGTTTCCCTTGTTTTATTAAGCTGGGAAATTTAAGTGGTAATGGGTTCTTCTTAGGAAATCAGCATTTGGCTTTGGAGAGGTGAAGCTACACTGGGGCTGGGGTGTGGAGGAACAGAGCAGCCATTAGCCTGTATCAGCTGTTCATTCATGCTTTTGTATTAGAAGAAATGGTTTTTAAATTTGGTTTATTTCTACCAACTCTTCTTCCCGGGCCCTACAAGTCATGAAGGAGGAGGACTATAGGCCAGGAGAGGGGTTTCTGTGGCTTCCTGAAAGGTACCCAGTGACCAAATCCTTCTGGAGAGATGGGCAGCCAGGGATATGGCGTCTGCATAGGAGTGTTTGAGTGGTGGTTCTGTCACTTACCTGTGCTGTGACCTTCAGGCAAGGCATGAAATCTGAGCCTCAGTAGTTCTCATCTGCAAATGGGTATGACAGGCCTGCTTTATGTATCGGGTCGCTATGGGGATTAACCACTGGCCTACCCGCAGAGCTCATCAGAGGACTTGGCCCTGGGCCCCGGTCCCGCTTCACCGTGATTGGCTCCAGGTCAGCAACCACAAGGCACAGTAGTAGAGAGAGAACCACAGTGAGGCCATTGTAGGTTTCGATCCTTTTCTAGTCTCACATCTCCCTTCTTCCCCGTCAACTTTCTTTTAAAAAAAAATGCTTTTATTGTTTCTTAGAGAGAGGAAAGGAGAGGGAGAGCGAGATAGAAGAAACATCAATGATGAGAGAGAATCATGGATGGGCTGCCTCCTCCATGTCCCACACTGGGGATTGAGCCCACAACCTGGGCATGTGCCCTGACTGTGAATCAAACTGTTACCTTCTGGTTCCTGGGTCAACGCTCAACCATTGAGCCACACCAGCCGGGCCCATCAACTTTCTATGGCGGGATCCCCAAGCACCAAGGAAGTCGTGTTTGTGAAAGGAGAAAGGGAAACAGGTGGCCAAATCAAGGGACTAGTGGGGTCAAGTCCACATACCACGTTGGTCTAACTAACATCTCTATGCGGGGAGAGGCCCAGCTCCCTTATTTCCAGCTAATCCTCAGACTACGCAGTTGGAGCTTTCTTCTCTGATCTGTGGAGCAGCAAGTCTGAGTTTCAGATGAGGTGTTTCTAACTCTAATGCAAAACGTTCTCTTCTCTGGCAGGGGCTGTTCAAGATGTCTGTCACCTGGCATTTGCCAGCGGGACTATGAGTAAAACAGACACAACCATCCTCTCTCTCCCACTGTCACATCCACCCTCCGCCCAGGGAGACAGACAGTGGCAGCGGCAGCCACCCGGGTTCAAAGAGGCAGCAGGACCCTGCAATGCTGAGTCAGACGCTGGAGACTGCTCCACTGGTTTGAGCAAACCTTATCTAAACACCACGCTGGCGACCAGAACTAAGGGACAGTTGAACAATATCTGATGACATCAGCCCACATAAACGGCCAGGCCTCTCGGCCACTCAGGCCACACAGAGGAAGTGGGCGGCCCCAGCGGTGGCCTCGGCTTTCTTTCTTCCAGGCCCCACTGTGTATGCTTATGCTGCACATGGATGGAGCCTGGGGCTTTCCATCCACCTGCCCCCGGGCAGAGCACAGGGCGAGGGCTGCCGCTGCGGCCTCGGGATCTGGGCCATCTTGCCCACAAGACGCACTTCCAAACACACAGCCACGGCTCATGGAGACGTGCTCACAGCGCCTGTCCCTGTCCAGAGGTGCAAACAGGAGCTCCTCTTCAGCCGGTCCAGGGGATGGGGGAGAATGAGGAGACGTGTTAGCATCAGTTGGTTTTGCTTTTTCAGCATGAGAGGGGAGCAGCCAGAAATGCTAGCTCCCGAATCCTGAACGGGCGAACCCCTTGCTTGGGGCAAGGGGGTTGGGGGGAGAGGGGGAGCCTCGAGGATGCAGGCAGGGCTCTCCTGGGGAGGACACCCACTCATCACCCACAGGAGGGCATCATACAGGGGACTGCCTCGCCGCAGGGAACCCATTCTGCTAACTGAGGTTTCTCACGCTCTCTTTCTAGCTCTCCCAGCCCCTTAAGTATTTCTAATCATGCCTCCCTACCCCACAGGCACCCTGAACACCCTGCCCTCACCCCCATCAGAAAGAGGAGAAAGGAACCCAGCCTCCCAGGGGAGCCGCTGCCATCCAAAAGGCCTGCACCCCCTTTCCTTGTCCCCTGCCTCATGCTCAGCTGCCCCAACCGGGCTGCCCCAGGCAGAGAAGGGCCCAGGCACCCACTAGGGAGCCCAGCTCCCTTCCTGGGCCTCTGGCTTGGCAGCTCACTCCGGGGCTTTGCAAGCGCCGCTGCTGCCACCATCAGGCAGATGTAGGAATCGCAGTCTTCCCCTGGCTTCATGTCTGAAAACCTTGGGCCAGCTCCTGCCTGATGTGGTCCCTAGAGACAACTAGAGGCTCCCTCTCCATCATCCCTTAGATGGTGCAGGGTCCTAGAGTCCAGCTCCCCGATGCCACGGGGCTCCCTGTGAAGGTGGGGTGGACCCAGCCTCCTTAAGTGAGGGCCCCAGGACACGGAGAACAAAGCCACCTGGACATCAAATGGCAGTTTCCCTGTCCTTGTCACCAGGGCAGCGAGGCAGGGGAGGCTGGGAGTTGCCTCCTGTGTGATGCTTTGCATGAGTCTCCAGGAGCGAGCTCTACCTCATCTGTACTCTGTGAAACTGAGCCTCCTAAATGCCTGCACGGTGCACCACCAGGCCGGGTGTCACTCGGAAACTGTCATAGCTCCCAGCATTGCCAAGGGTGACAGGTGGACTGTCACCCAGCACCGGAGCCGAGTCACCTGTGACATGTGCAGGTGACTGACGGGAATGGGAGCTGACAGGCATTGGAGAGCAGAAGGCTGTGATTGTTTCTCGCTGAAACGGAGGAGTGGGTGGCTCGCCAGGGGATGTTGCTCTTGGCAGCGTTCCTGGTGACCCAAAGGTCACCCAAGGCCTTTCTCAGAGCGAAGCAACTCCCTACAGGGTGAGGCCACACCTCTGCTCATTGGTTCCTTTCCCTTGCCCTCCTGCGGGGGCCCTCTGAGCATGTGCCTGCGGTGATGTCAGATGAACGCCCCCTTCTTTCATGATCCCTTATGTTTCATTCCATCGCTTCAATATTTATTCACAGCCTCCTGTGTGCTGAATTGTGTGCTAGGCACCAGGGGGCACAAAAGAAATGGATATTTCATCAGCCAATTAAGAGAAGAAAAGTCCCTGCCTTTGCTTTTTTTTTTTCTTTTCTCGTTTCTTCAGAACAACCACAAAAGAAGCTGCCAAAGCCACGTCTGTCTCCTTGTTGCTATTCTGCCCAAAAGGATGGCCTGTCATTTCCCCAGGCAGGAGCAGCCCGGAGACCTGTGGCCTCCAGGTAAAGCCGAAACCAGGAAGATGCAGGAGCCCATCCAGAAGGAGTCTGGGATCAAAAGGGGATGGAGCTACAGTGCGGGGTCACTGTTCAAAGGCCGGCTCCCCTATTACATCCGGAACCCCTAACCCCTTCTTCCCTGCCTACACCGGGAGGATCCCCACAGGTTACAGGCACACAGCTTAGGGTCTGCTCATGCATGGCTCACTGTTGACGATTCAGAGCAGCTGGATCTCTCACATCTGGAGACACACCAGGCACACAGAGAGCGACCCGGATGGGACTGACTCTGGTCAGGTAACATCACCTTCTCGTTGCTGTCATGGTGACGCCCATTCTCATGAATTCTAAAAGTCACCTGCAACCCGTGAGGCTTCATACGTTGCTAATTAGCATCATGACAAGAACATACTAGCGCCACCACTGCTGCCAACAACAAGCAAAGGCAGATGCCTGGCACCTGCAAGAAAATGCGCCGGACAAAGACCTATCATGACGTGTCATTTACTTTCTAGGCACTTATTACCTGAAACAAGCAGCCGTGGCTGATAGGTACTATTCAGGAAGTCTCAGAACTGGAGAGGATTGGGATATGGTCTCTCCTACTCTCCAATCCAGTTCTCAGCGACTGACCTCCCGTTCTCGATGGCCCGAATTCCACCCTTAAAGTTTCAGCAACAGGAGACTGGTCAGTGGGCCAGCCTCCCACACTAGGGTTAGACAGTGACCGTCTTGGGAATGTCGCTGGGTATTTCTTGCAGAACAATGGAGGTTTTTGCTTCACTATGGAGCTTGTCCTCCTGGGGAAATGGAAGCAGGCTAAAGGGTGGGGTCCACGGGTAGATCTGGTGATGTCCTTTACTCTAGAATGAGAAGCTCATTGGTGCTGGGGACCTATAACATGTCCAGCATCTGGGGAGAAGAACCTCTGAGCTTGGGACCTTGTTTTCCCCAAAGCCAGTGGAGTTTAGCTGCCTCTTCAGAACAGAAAAGTCACCAGCAAAGTGTCCCTAGGCATCTCTGGCTTGTCTCATCCTTGCCTAGGTCTCTTGTTTCCAGTTTACCATCATCTTCAATGCCAGGCTGCCTCCATCTCTGGCTAGTCATCCCTAGAAACAGGCAAATCTCATTTCTCGGCGATTCCATTTGACTAGGAGTCCAGTGTGGACTCAGCCACGCCTGCTTCCGTGTGCCGCGTCGTCTCTTCCACATTCTTTACCCAGCACAGCACTCTAATGTACGCCTGCCTACCCTCTCTGCCTTCCCCTGGAATCAGTGCGGCCGGCTTCCCCCCTTACTCTACTGTTCACCATTCCATCCTTTACCTGGAAGATGAGCTGGAGAGAGCGAGTTTATTTCCATTCTAGTCTAGATGTGAAACTCAGGGAATAACAAGAAGAATAAATGACATGTTGATCCTTCTTTTTTTGGTGGGGGGTGGGGGGGGGGGGTCCCATGGAACTCATGGTATAGAGAGGACTAGACCCATAAGCTACTAATAATGTTTCTAAAGAGCAGGCTTAATTCTGACAATCCATCCTCAGAATGTTTAGCATGGCACCCACCACCATTCACCAGCTCGCCCTTCCCTTCCCAAGCTTCCTCTCACACCCGCTTCAACGCACTAACATTCCAGCCACACGGGACCCATTGCTTCTGAGCCTGTCACCTTCCGCCCTGTCTTCTTGCCACTTCACGTGGTAAGGTCCAGCCTGAAACACTGGGCATGCTCCATGGGGAAGCCTCCTAGACATCTTTCCCAACCAAGTCATCTCCCCTGTGCGGCTTCTCCGAGGCCCGAACACTCCGACCGCTCTGAGCCCATCACTGTAACCACGAGTCACAGTGTCTGTCCCTCCCCAGACTGAGCCCCCCTGGCACAGTGCCTCCTACACATAGGCCCTCAATGGATGCTGGCCAACAGGCCCAGGGCTGAGCTTTGGTGTCGTCACTGCCATTGGATCACAAAGGACGGGGTAAGAAATGTGCCCTTTGAGACACCGGGCCCTCGGAAGCCCTGGGGGAGAAGGCAGAATGGGGAAAATGACGGTCCATGTCTGCTGCTGCAACTCTCAGGGGCCCATTTCAAGTGCCCGTCTTCCCGGCCTGAGTAAGAAAGGCTGTGAACTTGTAACAGCTGTGCAGCGAACACAGGTCAGGTGGGCAGCCGTCTAGATAATTCAACCTGAGGTGCACACACCCTTTCAATACGACACATGCATGCCATTGCCGTGTTAGCTTCAAGGACCACAAAACCGCCTCGAGTAAACCTACTTCACTGCTCCTATGAGGAAAATGCCGGGGCGGGGGGGGGGGGGGGTAGCATGAGAGCTCACCTCCCACGGGAGCACAAGGGCTGATTTGTTCTAAGTTCTGGACATCACTACATGGCAGCAACAACAGGTATGTGTGCCCACGTGTGTGTGAGTGTGCATGTGGGTGAGTGTATGTGTGTGTGTATGTGAGAGCATGTAAATGTGTGTGTGCATGTGATTGTGAGTGTGTGTGTCAGTGCGAGTGTGTGTGAATGTGTGTGTGTGTGTGTGTGTGTGAGTGTGTGTGTGAGTGTGAGCGTGTGGAACGGGGTCACCGATGGAAGGAGGTGTAGCGTAGCCATGACAGGCTCTTAGACCAGAAAAACCTCGAGATGGTGTGTGGGCAGGTGCCCACACTGGGCTACCTCCTTGCCTTTATTTCCAGGAAGGAGCTGGGGGCGTGCCCGCCTCCCGGCCTCCATGCCCAGCCAGGGCTGCCACGGGATACCTCCGCACGGAGCAGGAGTCGCGGACGTTGGCCACTATTTCCACGGCTCAACATGCTGCCCTTGTGCCCAGGGAAGCTGGCATTTACGCGATCCTCACGGTGGTGATGACTGTGCTGGGGAAGCACTGGGCTGACGGAAGACCTTGTTTCCAAACAGCGGGTGCTGAGCTGCAGCGCTAGAAGGAAACACTTCTCCAATATTGACATTTACGAACTTCCAGGGGAAGCTGTGCAGCCAGAATACTCATTTTCCCCGTTTGGAGGAGAGAAAACGGAGAACATTTAATGTTCGAACCTGAGCTCCTTCGGTGGGTGAGAAGCAGAAAGGCAGCGAACGTTCCTGTTAAATGTGGTGGAGATGGGTCCTCTACAGTGTGGGTCCTGAGAGAGCGAGACCATGGAAGGCTCACCCCCCCCCCCCCCCACACACACACACACACACACGCCTAATCCCCAAGCTCCGGCATGAATCCCCTAGGCCAGTGGTCGGCAAACTCATTAGTCAACAGAGCCAAATATCAACAGTACAACGATTGAAATTTCTTTTGAGAGCCACATTTTTTAAACCTAAACTATATAGGTAGGTACATTGTTATTAACTTAATTAGGGTACTCCTAAGGCTTAGGAAGAGCCACACTCAAGGGGCCAAAGAGCCGCATGTGGCTCTCGAGCCACAGTTTGCCGACCACGACCCTAGGCCTCTTTGCATGGATGTGACAGAAGTGCTCTAATGACCTATAGGGCACACCTACCTTCTCACCTGATGGGCACACCTACCCGGTGGGTCCCAGCTTTCCCCTGGGAGAAGCAACGGAGCAATGACACAGGGAGCAGCACTGTGTCTCCGGGCAGCAGCCTCCCTGCACTGTCCCTAACCAGAGGTAACACCCACTCTATTTGGAACACAGGGCCCAGCTACGACCATCTGGGCACCGGGCGCTGGCTGGCCCTGCGTCTTGATCCCTCATGGATGGCAGTGACTGGCTGTGAAACCTGAGGGAAGAGATCCCCAGAGCAGCTGCCCCAGCCGGGCCCTGCTCTGTGAACGCCGGGTGTCCACTGCTCTTGAGAGAAGGTTGGGCCCCGATCACTCTGCTGCAAGATCCCCCATTAAAGTCAGGGTCCCTGAGGAGGCGGGGGGTGGGGGGCGAAGGTGATTCCAGCAGCTCCCCATCCCACTGACCCTCCGCACTGCACTGCACGACTGAATTAGAGAAGCCCCGGGCACATGAGGAGGGAATTCAGTGCCTCCCTGCTTTGGGGTTGAACCTGATTAAAACGCCTGCGCTGGCTTTTCATCTAAAAGTCACCTCGGCATCTGACAAGGAGAAGGACTGTGGCTGAAAAATGACGCCCAGAACCATGGGACACCCCCCTCTCCACCCCCACGTACATGGAGACCCTAAAATGAATGCTCTTGGCCCTTCTCCCCACTCCTTTATCACGAGCAATTTTCTTTCCCTCCTTCATGTTTCCAAAACAGTTTATCTTTTTATCTCCTTGGAAGAAAAGTACTCTGCGAATCAAAGGTATCATTAGTATTGTTATTATTTTGCTATTGAAATCTCTTGAATTCACTCCGGATTAGTCATGTGCTTTTTGGGGTCCGCAATATAATGCCTCCTAAATCACCCCCACTGGGCTGAACAAAAAAGAAAAATTGCATCTTCAGGCCTAATCCCCTGTTCCACCCCGTCTCCTGCTGGCCCCGGCTCCTATCAACCAACACAGGGCACCAGGCCGGGCAGCTCCCTGGTCCTGTGCCGAGCTCACGCCGTCCCCAGCAGACCCTCCTCTGTGACCAGCAGGGAGGCCCTGCTGTGTTCCCCGTGCCCTGTGAAGGTGCTGACCCCACCCCACGCGCCTCCATCCCTCTACAATTGGTCTGCTGGCAACTGAGAACTCCCCCTGGGCAGCAGACACTGTGAGCACCTCCATACCCATCAGACATGTCCCAATTTCCCTCACCCAGCAAGTCTGTGAAAGAAGGGGTCCCACACCCCTGGCAGCTGGGCACTGCCTTCTGGCCCAAAAGGAGGGGGTTCTTTCTTCTCTAGACAAGACATCACACCACTTGGGGTGCTGGGTGGGAGCATCACACTGACTACGCGCCTCTTCTTGTGTTATATGACGTTTCTGGGTAAGGATCCATGTTTCCAAAGTCGCCGCTCACTTCCAATACCGTTTTCTAACGCCTTCTCGGCGAATCCCCCCGGGACCCCCTCTGTCCTTTGGGCTGCCTCTGAGGAGCTCACGCTAACCTCTCAGCCCCCCTTCCCATGCTTCCTGTCATCCCCTTAGCTCCCCCTCACCCTGGTCAACTCCCTCCACTCTCTATATTTCCTCCTGTCTGCTCTCTGCTCTTCTCTTCCCTGGGAGATTCAGGCCCAATGAACCTCTCCCCTTCACATGGACATCTGACAGCCTATTTGGGGGATTCCTGCCAGCAAGTCCCGAGGACAAGTGGCTTAGATGCTTCCCAACACGTAGATGATTCCCCAGAGGAATCCTCAACTCAGGGATGTCATTGACACAGAAATGCAAGTTGTCACTATCTCCCCAACATGCCCAGAGCGGTACGATGACGCACAGGTCAACCCAACACGAGATGAGGGCTCACCAGACCTAGAACTTTCAGACCCGCAAAGTTCTAGGCAGGACAGGAGCCTGGGGACCCTAGAGCACAACGCCAGAAAGTGGGGAGACACCTTTCCTACCGCTGCTCAAGTAAAGGCACCGAGCCTGCGCCTTCGCCCTCTCCCCAAACTCTGGGAACCGCGAGGCGTGGGCAGCGGGGAGCCAGTCCATTACTCCTCCGCAGCTACTTAATGGGCATGGCAGGCTGGATGCAATGGTCTCAGAGATGAAGGAGGGCACGGGCGGAAATGGTTGTGGGCAAACCGAAATGGTAAAGGGAAAAAAAATAGAGCAAGTTCTAAGTTTATGGATGACAAGAGAATCGATTCCTTTTCACCCCGGGGCAGAACATGCCTCTTCTCCGCAGGAGGCAAATTGTGCTGTGACATTATCCCTCTCTGTACAAGGCGTGCGGCCCTGACAGCCGAGGGAGGAGGCATCCCCAGCCAGAGGAAACCCACACAGCGCACTCACTGGCAGCCCTCCATCTCCTCCTGGGGAGCCAGGCCCGGCCCGGCGCGTGGGCAGGGGCGAGGTGGAGGGATGCCACCTGCTCTTTCTCCTGCCACCTCGGGAAAGATAAACACACACTCAATCTCCATCTATGTGAAAAGCCCAAACCTTGAAAGACTAAGGGCACCGCATAGCACTGAAAGGAATTATACCTTCATGCCTTAATTTCATTGCCTAAAGGGTCAGGAAAAACAGGGAAGGTGAATACATAGTTGGCACAGCCGGCAAGAAAGGGTGATGGAAATGAGCCTGAAGAGTTGACCTAAATGATCTGCTGTTCAAGTCATCGGAACTCTCTGTCTGGCCACCCCTCTGTACGAGACCTGAGGCGACCCGGCGCAGGAGGCGTGGGCATCGGTTCCAGAAACTTCGAGATGACACGCAGGTTCCACCGGGAGAGGTGCTGGGCGGCAGATGGCTGTCTCCCCGAGTGCCAGCTATGGCCCTAAATAGAACCCTGGACATTTGCTTTCTCCGAGTGGAGGGCCATCCCCGGGTCTCTGCACATTTCCTTGGAAAGCGTCCGAGGAAGAAGAGTACCGGGAAGGTGGGGGTCAGAGGGATGACAGGAGAGCCATCTAGAGCCTGCGGGCTAGCCTGCTCCTGACCCCTTGAGAGAGGGTAACCTCTATCCAATAATGAGAAACACATGGCAGTAGGTAGGGGTTGGCACCGTCAATGAGGGTCAAAGAGATCCCTCGGGGGAATTCACAATACTCATAACAACATCCACATTAAAAGAAAGGTCCTCAGAGCCAGTCCAAACATACTCGATTGCAATGAAGTCCATAAAGCATCTTCCCATTTGACCTTTAAGTCCTCTAGGCAGATGCTGTCTATTTGAGGGACCTGGGACGGACAGTGCCCAGTGATGTGGGCTATTCTGACCGGCTGCGTGCACTTTGGTCTCAGCATCCTTCATGAGACCTGTTTCGGAGCCCTGTGCATCCACCATCGGACACTCAGGAATGACGAGGAGCCTAGGGATCATCGCCTGATGCCGTGGTTTCTTCCCAGTGCCCTCCGGGCTAGGAATAGAGGAAACGGCGCCTTTAATCTCCACAGGTAAATATTTAAAGATTCAAACGAGGCTGTCGAGCAATAGCTCTGCACTGAGACAGGAATAAGCAAAGTGGAAGATGCACCCCGATGACTCAGACAGTCGGAGAGGCACTTAGACACCTCCAGACTCCGCGCGCCAATCTGGAGAAGAATTGTTTTGGTGTGCCGCCAAGGAAAACAAACCGTGGATGACAGCGCGCCCTGGTCCCATGCACTGTGTGCAGGGGGGAGCGGGGGGATGGCCGGATCCTCCTTTGGGGGATCCCACATGCAACTTCCCGAGTGAACTGGGGAGAGGCACCCCAGAAGGACAGCGAGCCGCTGTATGTTTGTGTAGACGCGTGCCCATAAGCAAGTGCACACACATCCAAGAAGGAGGGCAGGCTCGCCAATGGTAACATAACCAAGCTGTTTATACCAGGGCTCGAAGGTACTTATTCATTCAGCCTGAAAACTCTGGGGAAGGCAATTTATCTTCCTGCTGCTATAGGAGCCCTGGTGAGGGGCACACAGCCCCAGAATATGTGTGTGTGTGTGTGTGTGTGTGCGCACATTATTATTACACACAGGCATGGGGAAGCGCCCCTCGGGTTTAATCAGGATGGTCATTAGCAACATTTGATGGAGGGAAATCTGCAGGGACCACAGTACCAGTGAAGAGGTGAGGAAGGAGGCTGGGATTCGGCTCACACTGGCTTCTCCCTGACCGGGGATGGAAGAGAGAGGTGCCGTTTGCTTGCAAAGCCAGCCCCCCAGAGCGGTGCTCTGCTTCCCCCAAAACTTTTACCCTTCATTGCACCAACAGATGGACCTGCTCTGGTGTGGATTTTTTCTGAGCGAGTCCCGTCCCTCTCGGAAGCATGCTGGCTGGCACCAACGCTGCCTCGGAGGGCAGAGCGGCCCTGGCATTCTGAAATGGGAAGGAGTCCATTGACTCATCCCCTTTGAACTCAGTTCCACAGGTGACTGGATGCCTTAGGCTAAGTTGGCACTCTCCATACCACTCCCCGATTCCCCTCCCACCCTCCGCCATCCCCAGCCCCACGCCGCCCAGTGGCGGGGAGCCCAGAGGTGGCAAAGTTCTTTTCTGAATGTCCACCCAGCTCCTCCGCTCCTGCTAGGCTGCAGAAACGAAACAATCAGCGCCAGGAGCGAAATTCCATTCTACGCCCTGAATCCAGGGCTGTGCAGAGCTCAGAATGCAATCTGGCTCAGGGAACGCGATTACATTCAGGGAAACTCTTCGCATGCTTTTCCCCCACGCCCTGCAAATTACCCCCACGGTGCATTCGGTAATTGCAGCCCCTTTTGCAAACGTGCGACGCACACACTCGCTTTTGCATACGCTCCAGCAAGTCAGACCTTTTTTGAGCTAAAAAATCCACGGAAACAAAGCTCTCCTCCCCATCGCTCCCTCTCCAGCCAGGGTCTGGAGGAGAGGAGGCGCCCAGAAGTTCAGGGCGGCTCATCCAGAGACACTGTCTCATTAACATACCGGGGCATAAAGGACTCATTTGCATTGGAGAGTTGGAGCTGGATGTTGACAAGTGAGAGGAAAAAGTCGTCCCTCCTCCCCCTCCCCCCGACCCCCATACCCCTTCCCTCCAAAGGAAAATAAACAGTAGCATTTTGTTGCATTTTTTCAAGGCAAAGGAGCAAAGCCGGCGCACCGCGACCTGGCCGGAGAGGCGCATCCATCAGCCGAGTTTCCGAAGCCTCCCACCCTCCGCCCTCTGCCTCCCGCGCCCCGGCAGCTCCGCCACTTGCCCCGCAACTCCGGCGGCCTGGGTCCTACCTTGGCCGAAGAGGAAGGAGCAGACGAGGAGCAGGTGGAGCTGGGAAGGTTTCATTCCTCGGGCGCGGCGAGGGCGAGCCGGGCGGGCAACTTGGGCTCGCGATGAGTTTCTCCTCCGCGGCTCGCGGGGCTCAGCCTGCGCCGGGGTCCTCGCCGGGGTCGCCCACCAGCCGTCCGTCCGGCGGTGCCCGGGGCCTCCGGCTCCAGCGCCTCCGGTCTCCGCAGCCGGTCGGCACGAGTGGCCTGTTTCTAGCCGCCTCGAGCAGCCGGGGTCCTCAGCAGCGTCCCCTCTCGGAGCAGATCCATCTCCGCTCCCGGCCTCCCGGGCGCACAGCTTCCTCCGGCTCCTCCCACCGCCAGCCAGCGAGCGAGCGGGGGACCAGTGACAGAAGGGCTCCTTTCACTGGAGCTGGGGAGGGGCGAGGGAGGGGAAACGGGCCTTAATTAAAGAGGAAACACTTGGAAAAGGAGATCTAGGCACCAAGGAGGAGGGGGCTGTGCTCTGCTCTTTCTTTTTTCTCTCCCCCTGCAGAGGAGGAAATTCAGCTTCTCACCATTAATGACCAAAAGGCATCTCGAACAGCGAGTGGAGCTGTGACTTTTTTGTCCACACGCTATCATGTTGTCTAATGGGCGTGAAGTTAAGAATGACTATATGCACGTGCACGCGTGGATATATGCATGGCTCCCCTTGCTCAAAGCCTGCAAACCGGGCTGAAAGGGGGGTGGGCGGGTGGGGGAGCAGAGGCAGGGAAAGAAGCTGTATTTTCCCCCAGAAAGGAGCTGGCCAGTGTGTGCAGGGAGTCTCAGAGTTGGGGAAGAGACCAGCATGCTTTGCATTTTTGAGACTTGGGCGGGGGCGGGGGTGGGGGGGTAGGTGATAAACACTGACCCGTGGACCGAAGTGTGCTTTGTGCTACTCCCAGAGAACAGAGTGAAGGAACTAGAGGGAAACCAGGTCGGTTTGTGACACGTGCCTAGTATTTAGTATTATCCTGGTTTGTGTATCTCCTACCAAGGATAGGGAGCCGCCTGCCTTTCCATGTGCAGCCTCCCCTCTAAGCAGCGCTCCGAGTGTGTCTTTTCTCCTCCCTTCGCTGGCCTGTATGGAAGGAGAGGCCAAGGTCAGGCAGCTGCCTCTTAAGAACCTTCAGGGCTTTCTTACCTGTCGTGAAACCCACATTCAAATCGAACTCGATTTTCTTCCGGGACATCAACGGGAATGTATCTAGGTCTATCTATTTGATTGACATTTACATAGACCCGGGGCACTGGGGGAAATAAAATCATAGGCACAGACCATGCCTTCAGGCGCTCGTATTTTAGTGTGAACGTAGGGGATGCAGAGAAGATGCAAACTGTAAGGATAGTTACAGTGTATAAAACAGGCAGCCTTATCCAGGAGGGGAGGTAATGAGTAAGAAGAGGAACATGAAGGATGCTTTTTGGGTTGGTACCAGTCACCTCTAACATCAGTCCTTACTCTCTTCAGTCACTGGACCTCGGAGAGAGGTCTTCAGGGAAACCTTAGCCTCTCTTGAGTCGCTATTCCAACCTTTGGTGAGTTTGCCGACTGCAAGGCAACATTCCTACTCCCCATCTTCACGTGGACGTATCCCTTGGCATTTAGGAGCAAGAAAGCGCGGGAAGCGGGGGCACCTGGGGAAGGGTGTGCTGGTAGCAACTGACATCTACTGGGCTCACATCAGAAACCTACAAATGAGTAGGCGTCAGCGGTGTTGACTTTTCTATTCTTAACTTCATAGTTTATTTAACCGGGTCCCTTGGAGGCTGTTAAACATACCAAACGGCCATTTGTAAGCAAACTTTTTTGCGGGGGGAGGGGGGAGCAAAAGAAATACAGAGCAACAGAAACTACAAGGATCCCAAAGAGGCACTTGACCAACGAAATAGCAAACGCATTTTAGAAACAGCGTCCGCCCAGCTTCAGTCCATTGGCTCCTTATAGCAGACAAGGCAATGAAACAGAAGAGGCAAAGCAGAAACACATGCAAAAGATGAATACGAATTCTCCACCGCACGTGCCAAACAGCATATTAGGAGTAAAGCTGTGGCATGTATATTAACTTTCATTAATTCTCTGGGGGTGGGGAGAAACGGAAGATCTGGGTACGAATCCTAAGGCCACGCGTCCCAGTGAATAAGACGAATAACAGAGAATGTGAATTGAACCCTACAAAGCACCATTTGATGTTTTAACTAACATTTATCCTTTAAGCTGTTGTTTAATTCTGGTTGCTAATTCCTAAGTGGCCTGAGGCCCAGATTGGCTTAATTCGGCCCCCAAGGGAAATATTTCAAACCAGAGTCGGGAGGCCAGCGAGCTATGCAGCACACGAAGATCAGGCCCACGGGCAGCGTGGGCGCACCCCACACACTCGCTCGTGGACAGGAGAAGCTTGGTGGGAGTCCGAGGTGGGAACGACCTTGTCTGGCTCTCTGGCTCTCCCACTGGTCCCTGAATTTGGCCTCCTGACCCCCAGCCACCTGGGCCTGCTCTCCTCGCCACTCTCTCCACCCCTCACCCCTCCCCACCGCCTCAGTAATGAGCTGCCTGGCTCAGAAAGGACGGGAGAAACCACGGCAATCTTCAGCAGCCACCACGTGGGGCAGCGAGGACACAGCGGTACCTGCAGGACCCGCAGCGGGCCGGGCCCTGGCGCCAGCCCGAAGGTGGCTCCGCCGTCTCCGCCCCGCGGGTCCAGTCCTCCCCTCTTCTTAGGGGCGGGGGGTGGGGGGGGTGTCAGTTAACCACTGGGCGCTGCGAGGTGCCTGCGCGCAGTTCCCAGGGAGGCGGGAGATGCGAGGCGCCACAAGGGGACAGAGGAGGGGACAGCTCCACCTGATGGAGAAGAGTGGCGAGTCTCAGACCCTGGAGCGCAAGGGGAGGAGACGGTGGGGGAGTGAGTGGCGGGGGCGTGGAGGGGATGGGGAGGAGGGGAAGGAAGACGGAGGAGGGGAGGGGCAGAAGGGAAAGGGAGGGGAATAGGAGGCAGGAAGGGGCGGGGAGACCCATGTTCTGAGCACGGGGCAGGTCACCGGGTCTCTGGGCACCTCTGTCTGTCTGTCCGTGAAGGTGGCAGCCCTAAAGGGACAGCAGAAAACCAGCAACTTGGAAAACCGCCCGGGTTCTTGTTCTCTGTCCATCCAGGCTCCAGGTCTCTGTTGTGCCCACCAGGCAAGCCAGGGTCCCTCGCCAGCAGGTGGCATTCTCCCAGCGCTGCTCCTGGAATGCAGCCCAGGCCGAGTTCATCAGCCCCAGACCCCTCCCCAGGCCTCTGTGCAAAGTGCTGTGTCCTTTGAACCACCCCCGCCCTGCTCTCTCCGCCCCCCCACCCCCCACCCCAGCCTGGAGCGCCATCACCAAGAGTGAGGGCTGGCTCCAGAATCCCCTGCTGCTCTCTGGCCAAGAAGTTTCAGATGGGCCAATCTCCAGCCCACAGCTTCCCAGCCCTGCTGTGCTGGCCCCACGCTTGCCCTAGAGCAGTGGTTCTCAACCTTCCTAATGCCGCGACCCTTTAATACAGTGCCTCATGTTCTGGTGACCCCCGATTTCATTGTTACAAATTGAACATAATTAAAGCATAGTGATTAATCCCAAAAACAATATGTAATTATATATGTGTTTTCCGGTGGTCTTAGGCGACCCCTGTGAAAGCGTCGTTCGACCCCCAAAGGGGTCTCGACCCACAGGTTGAGAACTGCTGCCCTAGAGGTTTCTGAGGTCTGGGACAGAGAGTGAGACTTGGGGTTCCGGGTGCAGGTGTAGGAGTGGGGGTACAGCTGCTCAGAGGCCTGAGTTCAGACCATGCACCCTGCTCATCACTACTCTCAGGCGACCTTCCTTTTGGCCGTTTGTCCTCCGTCGGTAACATTTATTATTCCCTTGATTTGTGGAAAGGCCTGTTTGGGGCACTTAATAAAGACATGTGGAATGAATACGTACATTCCTCTTCTTGGAGACTTTGTCCTGGGGCTGGGGAGGTGTATACATGGAAAACATTATGAAACAGTTCATGAGCTTTTTTAATAAGACAGAAATTGCCCTGGAGGTCATCTGTGATGCAGAATCCCCCCACCCCCTACCCCCACCCCCTTGCAGGAAGGTCCTGAGATGCACACAGGGCCCAGCCTCCCTCCAGGGCTTCTGCTGGGCTTCTTGCTTTCCTGCCCGGCTCACAGCCCCACCCCCCCCCCCTCCCCGCCCTCCCAGTCTTCCTGTGCTCTCGGGTACCATTTCCACAGACAGGGCGAGGGGAGGCTGTTTCATGCCATGCGCAGTCATCAGGAGCAGAGAACTTCCTGTTTAATTTCTCTTCACAGTGTCTGTTGCACAGATACATTATAAACCACATTTCCTTTCTTTCTTTCCCCCCCATATATCCTGCCAGTGCTGGCTCAGACCTCCGTGCCCAGGGATTTAAACACATTTTGACCAGGCCCCTCCTGGGAGTGCAGGGCAACTGGATAAGTTAATAAGGGCTTGAGGCTACATACACATCCCGAGACAAAATGGTCTTCAGAGGTCGTACTTGGGTGGCAGCCCGCCTGACCTGGGCGGTCGCAATCTTCCGGCCTATTTCTTTTTCGTTTACCTGAACCACATTTCTTGCTCACATCTGTGCACGTGGATTATATGACTTTCACCCCTGTTCATTGCGGTCCATTGTGGAAAGATCCAGAACCAAGGAACCAGTTTTCAGAAATATCCCCTAAAGGGCAGGGCTAGCCTGCAGCACCCATCAACCCCGGGCCAGGCCTCAGTTAGGGCGTAGCGCTCTGGCCTGGATACTGCCAACTTCTGTAGACACTGAATGAGCCCAGGTATATCTTTCTTCACCTATAAAAATGACTGGTTGAGCCCTAGCTGGTTTTGCTCAGTGGTTAGAGTGCTGGACTGTGGACTGGAGGGTCCCGGGTTCGATTCCTGGTCAAGGGCATGCACTTCGGTTCCAGACTCAATCCCTAGCCTGGGTCAGGTAGGCCTTGTGTGGAAGGCAACCAATTGATGCGTTTCTTTCACATTAATGTTTCTCTCTCTCTCCCCCTCCTCCCTCCCTTCCATTCTCTCTAAAAACCAATGGAAAAATATCTCGGGTGAGGATTTTTAAAAAAAGAAAAAAAAAGACTGGAAATAACTGGTGGCAGGCAGTGGCTCTCTGGAATCCCTCCCAATCTGAAAAACCCTACCATCTCCTTCCCAGAGGGCACCTCTCAGCCTAGAGAGATTGGGAAGCCCTTTCCCAGTGCCCTCAGCATCAGGGCCCATCACGGTCAGGGTCAGGGCTGTAGTCCTGGAATCTGCTCTCATTGATGATGACCTTTTCCGAAACCGGCTCCCGTTTATCATACGTCGAGTGCCCTCAGTCTTTCCCCAACTTGTTTGCCTTGTAATCTCTCTTCTCTCCTTACTTTCCCCAGAACCACACCCCACATCCAGCTTGGGTTCCGGGTTCCAGAGCAGCTTTTCCTCCCTGGACACTCATAACAGCAGTGGATGCAAGCCTTTTATTAAAGGACCCCCTCCAGAGCTGGGAGGACCACGGCACCTTGTATTTTAACTGGATCTTCACACGAATCACGCTTGACTTTCAGATTTGCCCGATTGTGCATCTTTCCCGCGGCCTCTCCAGCTCCCAGCTGTGCCCCCTCTCTTGCCCTCCTAGGCAGTAGGCACTCCACGGATAGTGCTGAATGAATGGTAACGTTTTACCTAGTGCCCCACATCTCATTTCCTGTTTTCAGAATCCAATTTAACTTCTTCTTCACTCGGTTATTAAACCATTGTCAAACATCTGGCATGTGCCCGACACTGCTCTGGCTGTATTTTATGGGGATGGGTAATGAAGTGAGCCTATATATAGGCTGCGGAATGTGGAGCACACTTTAAGATGTGCA
The DNA here is from genome assembly GCF_028538775.1 of Myotis yumanensis. NCBI lineage: Eukaryota > Metazoa > Chordata > Mammalia > Chiroptera > Vespertilionidae > Myotis > Myotis yumanensis. Next base: position 15,801,731 of record NW_027223770.1, read on the forward strand.
GCACTATAGAAATGAAAGGTATTTTTATCTCCTCGGCATCAGACAATGCTCCCGCAGCCCCCGTTGAAGAACAATAGGCCTGTTTAGCCGTCACCCAGTCCTGCCTGCAGGGCACTGGGCGTTCAGTTCCTGTGGGAGCAGCGATATTTCTCTCAGTGAGGCCTGAAAAGTGCATCATTCAAGGGAAGACAAGGCGTGAGAAATGTTCTGAAGGGCTGTGGCCGTGACCCTGGGCCTTGTCCTGTCGCTGGCTGAGGGCGCAGGCCGGCACCTTCATAGGCTCTGGGGATAGCACGGAAGGCAGCCTCGCCCCCCTGCACAGTGCACAGAACCAGGCCTGGGTCCGTGGGGAATATGCCATGTGCTTCTTCTGTGTATATGACTAGGCTGATTGTGTGGCAAATATTGAAAGACAGAGTGAAATTCCAGTTTATGACTCATTTGTGGTATTCAAAGTCTTAGAAATTAGCCTGCATTTATTCCTTTCCTCTGTTATGCTTTCGCATAGCCTCCTCTCCATGCAAACATACACACCCCCTAGCCTTCGTTATAAATCAGTGAGCCTCTGCCACAGCCCTGAGCAGCTGCGTCTCACTTGAGGGCCCTGGAAGTTTTCTTCCCGGATGACAAACTTGACTTTCTCTTGTTATTTTTTTTTGCATACAGTTTCCTTCCTTCCTTCCTTCCTTCCTCCCTCCCTCCCTCCCTCCCTCCCTCCCTCCCTCCCTTCCTTCCTTCCTTCCTTCCTTCCTCCCTCCCTCCCTCCCTCCCTTCCTTCCTTCCTTCCTTCCTTCCTTCCTTCCTTCCTTCCTTCCCTCCCTCCTTCCTTTCTTCTTTCCTCTTTCTCTCCCTTTCTTTCTTCCCTCCTATAATAAACTTGCATATATATCAAGAAACTTATGTATAAATATATTTGTAACCTTTATATGTATTTACATTTATAAGAGCATTTAACTTTTTGCATGTATAAAACTTTCCACACACACATAACTTGCACTAACCTGCTGGCCACGGGCCTCCTATCCACGTACGTGGAACTGCTGAGGCTGAGACCAGAATTTCGTCATCTCCACCTGGACTCCTAGCCTCCTGACTCATTGCCTGGGCTACAGACTAGCAAACCCCTCTCCACCGTCTAACCCACTGTTGCACCACTTTGCTTGAGATTCAGTTCTGTAATATTCCCCCATGCCCGAGCACATGGACTGTCCCCAAGATGGAGCATAAACTTTGTGCATGGCATTTGGGGCCTGTCAATCAAGCACATGTTCTCTGTCTCATCACCAGCCCCCTCCCCGCCGGCCCACACGCCGGTCCCCTCAAAGTCCTCTTTGTCGATTAGAGGTGGCAGTCACTTTGACTCTCTGTGCCTTTCTTGTCCTGTCTCCTCTCCTCTCTTGACTTTTCCCCTTTACTCACCTTGTTGCCTAATAAACAGGAGCTCACCACTCAGGAATCAGTTGGACTATCTTCCCATGAGAAGTTTGCTTCACTTCCACCCCTCAGCCCAAAATGAACAGCCGCCCAGCTGGGCGTGGCTCAGTTCGACCTACGAACCAGGAGGTCACAGTTGGATTCCTGGTCAGGGCACATGCCCAGGTTGGGGGCTCGATCCCCAGTGGAGGGTGTGCAGGGGGCAGCAGATCAATGATTCTCTCTCATCTTTGATGTTTCTATCTCTCTCCCTCTCTCTTCCTCTCTGAAATCAATAAATATATATATATTTTTTTAAAAATGAGCAGCTTATTTATCTAGGTTTCCACAGCATCCTATCACCTTTTATTATGTAGCTATTAATGTTGCATTATAATTATTTATTTACTAGAGGCCTGATGCATGAAATTTGTGCAAGGGGCTCAGCCCTTGCAGCCCCTCGCAGCCCCTCACAGCCTCGGCTGGCCCTCACAGCCCCGGCTTCGTCAGGAAGGTTATCCGGAAGGTTGTCCGGAAGGACGTCACGAAGGTCGTTTGGCTGTTCAGTCTAATTAGCATATTAGCTTTTTATTATATAGGATATGTCTACCTTCCAAAGCATATTTGAGAACTTCAAGGTCACAGACGATTTTCTGGAATTATTTTGGCATATCCCAGTGTATTGGTCAGTGCTTGGCTTGCAGTAATTGTTTGCTAAATGGTTTCTTGGATGAAATAAAATTAGCCCAGCACTCCCAGTGTCCTTCTTGTGACCATCGATCTCAAGCTGGAAATTTTCTTTCTTCCTCATCAGATGCCTTTAGATCCAACGAGATCTAGAAAATCTCACGTCCATCTTCTGGAATGAGACACACCTGAAGGATGAAGGAAGATTTCTGACTGTGCGTTTTGAACCCAAGCCATGTCTCAGCATATATGGGAAGAGTGCTGTTAATCGGTGTAAATCACAACCTAACTCCAGCACTTGAGTGTCAGGGTCAGGGTCAGGGATGGAGTCCTGGAATCTGCTCTCACTGATGATGACATTTTCCGAAACCGGCTCCTGTTTATCAGACGTGGAGTGCCTCAGTCTTTCCCCAACTTGTTTGCCTTGTAATCTCTCTTCAGCTAGCAATCCTGTTTCTTTGTGTTGCGAACGGCACAGTCCCAACCAGTTGAGAAGCTGGGTACTCTACAATAATGATATGGACACAAGTTCAAAGTAAATGAGAAAAACCAACATTAATTTTTTCCCAGACTCAGTCCAATTTGAATTGAGTTGATGGTTCAGTGCTTTTTCTGTTGTCTCTGTCTTTTTTTCTTCTTCTTTTTCTTGTCTGTCTGAGAGTGTGAGCAGGCAGAAGTAGACACTCCCTCTCCTCCACTTTGCTTTGTTGTGCCAGTCCAGTTAGGCCCCGGCTGAAAACAGAAACTGTAGTATAATCCCTTGGTTCTCAGTGTGGGGTTCCTGGGCTGGCAGCATTAGCATCCCCTACGAACTTGTTAGAAGTGCAAATCTTCAGGCCTCAGCCTAGACTTCCTGAATCAGAATCTCTGATTTGGAGTCTAGCTACCTATGTTTAACAACCTTCCAGATAATTCTGACTCATGCCAATACTTGAGAATTACTGTTATTAGAATTCCTGCGTGCCATCACCCAGTATCAACAACGGTAAAGCCGTGACTACTTCTTTTTTTAAAATATGTTTTTATTGATTTTAGGGAGAGAAGAAGGGTGAGGGAGAGAGAGAGAGAGAAACACTGATGAGAGAAACATCGACTGGCTGCCTCCTGCATGCCCCCTACTGGGGATCCAGCTCAAAATCCTGGCATGTGCTCTGACCAGGAATAGAACCTGTGATTTCTTGGTGCATGGGATGACACTCAACCAACTGAGCCACGTCAGCCAGGGCATGGTTACTTCCGTTGTATCTATCCTCCTTGTTTTCTTCCATCTCACTGGATTATTTTGAAACAAATTCAGACATCATATCCTTTCATCCACAAGTATTTCAGTATGTGATAAGGCGCCTTTAATGTAGATGAAAATAATACTTTATGGGATAATTTGTTAGCTACCTCGGCCAGACCATTCATCTTTTGACAATTCATTCGTAGAATACCCTCACCAGCATTAATATGGTAGTTTTCAGCCAAAAAAGACAGCTCAACTAGATAACACAGAGAATGATTCTTTTTCCTTTTTTGGATTAAGAATTTATTATTTAGAAAAGAATGAGTCTGGTTATGATAATGGGGAAGAAAAATTAACATCACAGAAGCAAGTCCCGGTTGAGGCCCCAAACAAAATGATGCATGCCTTCACCTTGAAAGAACTGACTCCTTATAGTTTACTAGAGGCCTGATGCATGAAATTCATGCAAGAGTAGGCCTTCATTTCCTGGCTACGGGCATCGGCTTCCCTCTGGCACCCAGGACCTGGGCTTCCCTTGCAGCCCCAGCTTTGTCCGGAAGGTCTTCTGGAGGGACATCCAGTCTAATTAGCATATTACACTTTTATTATTATAGATAAAATTTCCTACTACATCCTATTCGTAAGGTATGTGGTCTGATGGTTTTCCTAGGACAGTGATAGACTCACACATTTTATCCATACTCTTGGCCTGATCTTATTTCTGGTCCACTTGCCTTTGTTTGAATATTGGCCAGAGGTAAGATGCAACCCACACCCATGACCTGATAGCACCTGAAAAGTACAAGGGAGGGCACACCACACCTTGTTCTAATCGGCTGAGTGTGCAAGACCTGTAAGTTACCCAGCCAGTCTCGTCAGCGGGTCATGCCATTGCCTGGTCCCTCAAGTCGCATTGTACCCCCCTCAGTGCTTAGCCCACTGAGGAATCAAGAGAATGTTTGCCCCCCTCTGCAGGTGTCCGTGGCAAAAACTGACGCTTGCGTGGAGCATGATTTGATAGCACTATCTGCAAAGTGTCAGAAAGGGGAGGCAATCGATACACTTAATTTACTTGGAATAATTCATCGCCTAACCGGAGTTTTCAGTGAAGGCAGACACATTCCACACTAAACCAACTCACCCACCTGGATCGGGAGGAGAGCAGTGAATCCATCTTGTGAATGAGATGTAAAACTGAGTTTCCTGCTTTCATGAATGGGTCCCTTGGCCCTTCCTTTCTTGAGACGGGGTGTTCATTCGCTCAGCCATGTTTCAAAGTGGGTGAAGTTTGCAATTGACTGAAGGTTCCCTTGCCGCTCCCACCTGAGCTGGCTGTTTTCACTCTGCGCTGACGTTCGCGTGCGCTGCTTGCTCACAGGCTGCCGGTTGGAGCTCCACTCTACCTCAAGAAGAAGGAAAAGCACAAGTGCTTTTCTGGGGTGGTGGCGATTTTTCTTTCCTTTCAAGGCTAAACCGATAGGAAAACGGTTTGTCATGGGACTGGAAGTTGCAGATAAGTAAGAACCGCATGTGGCAGTGGGGTGGGAAACTCAGCATGATGTACTGCGGTCACAGAGTCCCTTCGAGATAGCTAGTGAAGAGGCATCTACACTCTGGCTTCACAATGATCTCCCAACTCATCTCTCTGCTACCACGTGCCAAATGCTTTAAAGTAGAATTTGCCACCAACGATCGCCCGTGAGATGTGAGTTTTTGAGAGAATCCTTTGGAGTGTCCCTCCCTTGTTATGATGCATCCAGGTTGGGTAAATGCTTACTGTTGGCCCAGAGGCCTGGCCTTGACCCAGGACAGGAAGGGGACAAAATCAGAGATGCCTGTTGAAGCAGCTGAGGGAGCTTGGAGAGGAGGGATGCAATTATAAGGCGCCTTCAAATAATTATGTGATTACTATCTAATTATGAAGGGCCACTTTCTACTTTAACTACCTGCAATTGAAGCTCACTGCACCATGGGCTCTCTACCAAGCTTTGGCGTGCTCCCTGTAGGACAGGGAAATACGGGGCTCTGGTGGGGTCAGAAAGGTCCCAAGAGAGTCCCCGGAATAGGTCAGGAGGTACGTTTCCATTCTCTTCATTTGTCAAAACTCCTCACTTTTTGAGTTATCTCCAAAAGGAGGGGAAGAATATGTCTCTCCTCCCCTTTCTTGCTAATAAGTTGGCAAAAAAAAATCAAGATCTAAATCTCTGTGAATCTTTTTTATTATCCTTCAAGATGGGAGAAATCGATCAAGGAATATTCATTGAATGCTTGCTTTTCTCAGGGCGCTGGAGGGGATGCAGAAGATTGAAGACACGGGCGCCTTGGCCTCAGGGACCTTCCAAGACAGTTGAAGACACAAAGCAGACACCTTGTTTGATTCAGGCAACCACTTATTCATTCATTTAAATGTCCACGAGACGTATTTATTGAGTACCTACTTTACATCAGGCACTAGATGCAGGCGCTGGCAGCACAGAGTTGACAAAGATTTACATTTTGTCCTCAAGGAGTCTCTTCATGGCCTCCTGGGACATAAAGAACAATAGCCGAAGCTTCTGAGATGAGCTGGAGGTGATGGGTGATCTGGATCCTCTGAGAGGGGCCCACACATGGCCTGGGCAGGGCGGGAGGGACCCGGTTCAGATCTGCTGGGAGCCCCGGTTGGATTAGAGACCCTGACCCCTTCGTCTCCACTTCATGTTCCAGCTCCTTGAACACAAGCAATCAGACTCGATCGGAGAAGCATAATTGTGGTAATGGAGGAGGAGATTAATTCCTAATTTTGATTTCTTTGGAACCATTTTTACTTGACTGAGTCAAACTTGCCGGGGGAGATGATTCATTACTATCTATTTTAAATCTCCACCAGGAAGCACAATGACACGCCACAATGATAGAGAATGTGTTTCAAGTGAAGAACTCTCATTTTTTAAAAACTTTCAAAAAATTAATTTGGTTCCTCCTTGTAGAACATAAGGGAAAGAAATGACCTAAGACATTGCTAAGGGATTCACTACTGGTGATTAGACCCATACATTACTTATGTAAGCGAGAACTAACCCTGATACTCTCTTTAAAAAAAAAAAAAAATCAAATATGTGGAAGCACATAGAGTCCAATGTGAATGCTGTCTCTCACCCGCCCTCACCCCAAACTTCCTCCCGGAGGCACCGCTGTCCAAAGTTCTGTGTGGATCCTTCTAGTATCTTGTATTTTTACACACATGAAAGAACAAGCACTTTACATACACATGCACAAATGCAGTCACACGTAATACATGTTATTCTGCAACAATAGCTTCTTGAATGTTAACATATCTCATAGATCTTTCTAATAAAGGTCAGCTTTGCTGTGTCTGAAGGAAACAGAAATGGAAGTATTCATTTCCTTAAAAAAATCTCTATTGTTGAAAGTATTACATATATTCCCCTTTCCCCCCCATTGACCTCTTCTAGCCCACCCCTGCCCCAACTCCAGGCCTTCACCACTATTGTCTGTGTCCATGGGTTATGCATATATGCATACAAGTTCTTTGGTTCATCTCTTCCCACCCACCTACCACCCCCGCCTTCCCTCTGAGATTTGGAAACAGCCCAAGTGCCCATCAGCAGATGAGTGGATAAAAAAGCTGTGGCACATCTACACAACAGAATACTACGCAGCTGTAAAAAAGAAAGAACTCTTACCATTTGCAACAGCATGGATGGACCTATATTAAGCGAAATAATCTAGTCAGAGAAAGCTAGATATCACATGGTCCCACTCATATGTGGAATCTAATGAACAAAATAAACTGAAGAACAAAATAGATCCAGAGACATAGAAGCATGGAACAGGCTTTCGAGCATTCCTTTCCTTCTGTCCTCTGCTATCCAAGGAGAAGACTTGGTCCTTTTACCCACCTCTGACCAGCCCCCCAATGAAGCAGCCATTGCCATCCTGGTGGGGAGAGGGGGCAGAAGGGAGAAGCAAGGGCACCGGAGAAAATTCGAGCCCCACTGAAGCTCCAGGTTTTTACATCTGATTCGAACGGAGGGAATAGCAACAGAACCAAAAATTAACTCCTGAAACTTCTAGGCAAACAATGACTAGGTGGTTTCAGGGAGCAAGACACCCATGCTCTCAAACTAATCACTATCAAGCCCACGTCTCTTTATCACTCCTATGTGCAAGCATATCCAAGTGCTTCAGTGGTATTCTTTCCAGCACTGCCCTTTTCCAAAGGAGAGAAGAGAAGAGGGAGGGTGGGAGGGAGGGAGAGAAGAAAGAGAGAACGAAAAAGGCAGAAGTCAGAGGCCTCTGCCCCCTGCAGGCCTGAGGCTGAGCTGCTCTGGGCCCCTCTGGGGAGAGTTTAGAGCAGTGGTTCTCAACCTTCCTAATGCCGTGACCTTTTAATACAGTTCCTCATGTTGTGGTGACACCCAATTTCATTGTTACCAATTGAACATAATTAAAGCATAGTGATTAATCCCAGAAACAATATGTAATTATATATGTGTTTTCCGATGGTCTTAGGCGACCCCTGTGAAAGGGTCGTTTGACCCCCAAAGGGGTCGTGACCCACAGGTTGAGAACCACTGGCTTAGAGGCTCGGTTCTCTCAGCTCATGGGGGAGCCACACACACAGCAGAAAAGCCTTTGTGTGAGTTCACCGTGTGTCCGTGCGAGGTTCAATGAGACCAGCTCCCCACATTCAAACCTTCCCACTCTGGAGAGAGATGAAGTCTTGGTGGAAGTATTCTTTAATTTATTGGGTTTTAGATGCAATTAATCAGAGACGTTAAGATCCATTGGGCCCTTATCTACCCCTCCTCCCCATCTCCCCAGGCATAAGCAATCAGGTCAGACTGGTGAAGCATCATTTTTGTGTCAGAGTGTTATGCCCAGATTTCAAGATCCCCATTAGACCATACCAGGGAGCCAGCCAAGTCCGATGCAAAAGCAGAGAGTCTTTTATTCGAACTAGTTCAGCTCCCCGACCACACTCACCGATGCAATGGTAAGCCAAGTGGCAGAGAGAGGGCGAGAGAGCTCGGGAGAGAGGTTTTATAGTAAGGGGAGGAGAGAGGACTGTGGGCCCTGTCGATTGGCCAGGGGCAAGTCCGTGTCTCGTTACACAGGATGTAGTCATCTCCATGGCTTGCACTTCCCTTGGCTGTAGGCTTGGGCTTCCAGGAAGAAGCCCCGTTGAGCACATGGCTGCCCAAAGATGGAGGATACGGGGCAAGATGGAGGGCGTAGCCCTTGCCCTTTCAAGAGGAGATTAGTTGTTGAACATGCAGGAGGCAGTGCAGTTGTGGAGACAAACAGAATACCTGGTCTTCGGTGAGGATTCACTCAGTCCTCGGAGAATGCAAGGATGCAGGGCCCCATGCTCCTGGAGGCCCCACAGCGAGACATCTGCGTAACGGTTCAAAATTCTGGAATGGTCCTCATTATGTTGGAGAAGCTTACTCAATACAGGCCATGGAGCAGGGCCTTGGCAACCATGCCAGTCTGTGTCTTGGCATAAAATAAGGTACGTGGATCCCCTGGGAAATTTCACAGACTATACAGAGGTGTGGGCAGCGCTAAGAGAGCCCATAAGAGGTGAGGCTGAGGCACTGGGGAAGAGGAAGAGTGGTTGAGCCCGGAGAGGAAGGACCCATGTAAGGGGAGCCTTGGAGAACAGAAGCCCAGGGCTGGGGCACCCGGCAGGAGCTGTGATCCCAGAGGGACAGGGCATAGCCATTGCTAGAGCCCAGCACTGAAGCAGGAAGGGGACCCTGAGAGAACCCCTCCCTTTTATTTCTTTATTTAATATATTTTTATTGATTTCAGAGAGGAAGGGAGAGGGAGAGATAGAAACATCAATGATGAGAGAGTTATCCTTGATCAACTGCCTCCTGCACGCCCCCTACTGGGGATTGAGCTCGCAACCCAAGCATGTGTCCTTGATCAGAATCGAACCCGGGACCTTCCAGTCTGCAGTCCGACTCTCTATCCACTGAGCCATACCAGCTAGGGCAGAATCCCGCTCTTCTCTTGCACTCCCATCTCTTGTTTATGACTCCAGCCAGAAGTCAGAAGGAAAAAGGGTCTGGAGAGGAAATCACAGCGTTAGCACCTCAGGGCACAGAGCACAGTGGAGGTCATCAGGGAAGGAATCCCGGAAGTGGTGATGGTGGGGGGATACAGAGACCAGCTACCCCTCCAGCCTCGTGGAGATCAGACTGGAAACCTAATTAGGTCAGGACAGAAGAATGTGGTGGAGTTTCTTGAGGCTCTGGATCAAGTCAGAAGGGCAAAGTCTCTGTTGTCCACGTCACCCTAGGGTGCAGAGCCCTTGAAGGATGAACAGTGAACCAGCCGTCACTGGCCTGGTGAGTCCTGATCCTTCGATGGCCACCCCATCATAGACTCCACGGGCTGGGAGAGAACACAGTTCATCCTTCCGCCTCCAAAGCAGGCAAACTCTTCCAGGGAGACGGGAGGTCACCCCACTTTTACCTACACCGTTTTATGAGATGCTTCTGGTTATCCACCATTAGTCATGCACGCAACATGAAAAAACTCACTTCGGTGACACACACTTGGGCATTTACCGTGGGACACGCACCACTTTAAACCCTGCTCTGGGCCTGGAGATTAACACGACGTGGTGCCTGCTCTTCTGAAGCCCGCGTTCTGCTGAATGAGGCCGCTATGTGCACGGCAAATTAGAATTCAAAGTGGGCTGTGACTCGTCCTTTCGTGGAGATCATACAAAATGCTTATGGAAGAACAGAAACGTTAGAGGTCAGTTTTGACTGTGAGCCTTAGAAACGCCGAGTGGTGTTTCAGCTGGGTTTTAAGAAGAGATGAGCTGGAAGAAGGGGTGTGGAAAGAGGTGGGGAAAGCAAAAAGGTAGAAAATGCCACCGCTGCTTGGCAGGGCACAGTGAGCTCTGGGACGCTGGACCCAGAAGCCGTGGCTGGGGACGCTCAGGAGTCATTGGGTGGGGACTGCAGAATGTCTGAATGTCAACACTAAGGCATTCGGGGTGAGCTTGGCAGTTACCTGCTCAATGCTCCATCTCCTCTTGGTCATTACCAACAGAACCCCCATTTTTTTCAAAGTGTCATTATATCCATTTAAAACTATGGCCTGGCTGGCATGGCTCAGTGGTTGAGCATCGACCTAGGAACCAGGAGGTCATGGTTCGATTCCTGCTCAGGGCACATGCCTGGGTTGCGGGTTCGATCCCCAGCGTGGGGCATGCGGGAGGCAGCCGACCCATGATTCTCTCTCATCATTGATGTTTCCATCTCTCCCTCTCCCTTCCTCTCTGGAATCAATAAAAATATATTTTTTAAAACTACAGGTTTTCTCAGAAGGTCTCTGCAGGCCCACTGAGCTCCATGGCTCCCTGACTACAGCTACATATTTGGAAGAGGGCACCAGGGAATGCGGAGGCTGCGGCAGAGGGAAAGCCCAGAGCAGCGAAGCCAGTGATGTGCTCATTAGATTTGGGGAGGAAAGGAGGCAGTGAGGGCTTGACCCAGGGACATAGAGAAGCAGGAGGAGCCGGCTGTGCCATGAACACCCTCCGGATGGACTGACGGAGGCTTGTGTGATGTAGAGGGACATGTCACTGACTGGTCCAAAGGGGATCGAAGAATGTAAGGGGACTGAGCATTCTTCAGTCTTAGGAGGATTTCAAATAGACCTTTGCAGCTTCTGAGACAGCATGGCCTCATCTCACACTCCTAGGTGCCGGAGCCAACAACAATAAAAATAACTGCGATCATGTCACACCCTCCCCCTCAAGACCACGGAGCATGGTGTGTAGTTGTTTCAAGTTTGTCACTGAGATGCCCTTGCTTGGCAAAGAAGGGAAGCGTGTGTCATCTCTCCCCGTAGACAGACAAAGCCACTGCCGTCTGGAGGCGTAGGGACCTGCTTCCAGGGCCCAGGCAGGTCAGGGGCAGAGCAGGGTGTCCATTCGGCCGGCCTCCAGCTGACCTGGGTTCCTCAGGGCCTGTGAGGCAGGGAAAACCCAAGAAGAGAGTATTGCCACCTGACACATGCAGAGCAGGTCCAGAGCGCTTTCTTTTTTTTTTTTTTTTTTTTTTTTTTTTTTTTGCAGACTGATGGGGTTGAGGAAGTACTGCGCCCTCTGGAGGTGTTTCTTCTTCACGTGAGCTTCCAGGTGGCTTAGGGGCTGGCTTTGCCTCTTCTGAAGATTCAGGTCTCCATATCCAATTTTTCTGTAACCTACATTTCAATTTGGTCCGGTCTCAGACACAATTCCTTTCGCAGATCACTCTTACAAACAATGGGGCATAACTGGTATATTTTAATCCCAAAATGGCATCTGAAAGCATTCTGCAATGCCGCCAAGCCAGCACTTTCAGAAGCATCTGACGGTATTAATTTCAGTCTATTTCCTGAGGTTTGCAGGAAACGAAAATGTAGAAAGTGCTGTGGCAAAAAATTTCAAGCTTCACGGGGGGGAAAAAAGGGAAGATTGACAGGAAACGGCTTCCCTAGGACAGCTTGGCGGAGTAGCGCTGTCCTCTTTTCTGCCCATCAGCACAGGCGAAGGGAGAGAGCCCAGCCCTGAAATCGGCGTGGCCTTGCCCCGACGCTGGAGGTGGGCAATGACCAGGGCACATACTCACGGGAGACCAGGCAGGGGGCCCCTTAGACTGGGGTGTGAATCGCTGCTGTGGCCAGACTCTTCCATAAAAACAAAATTACATCTGATTTTTCTCAGAGTAAAGAAAAAAATGGAAGGAGACAATAAGATCAGTTTTTCTAAACCCCGTGACTATGCTGAGCTCCTTGATTTCCCCACGTCCCTTTTTGCTTTCTGTGCTGGCATCTGATGTTTTAAATTCAGGCCTTTTTGGAAAGCAATTCCTTCTAAATGTCCCACGAGCAATGTTAATCTGAAGCAAATTCTTCCTTCAAGCGCACCATCTTTCCTTCCCTTCTGAAAGCCCTTTCTTTGTTGGGTTTAATCTTTCTTCTGGTGATCCCAGTGCTAGTCTCTCTCTCTCTCTCTCTCACTCTCTCTCTCTCTCTCTCTCTCTCCCTCCCTCCCTCCCTTCCTTTTAAAAATTTTTTATTGATTTTTTTTTTTTACAGAGAGGAAGGGAGAGGGATAGAGAGTTAGAAACATCGATGAGAGAGAAACATCGATCAGCTGCCTCCTGCACACCCCCTACATGCCCTTGACTGGAATCGAACCTGGGACCCTTCAGTCTGCAGGCCGACGCTCTATCCACTGAGCCAAACCGGTTAGGGCCCGTCTTTCTTTTCTTTCTTTCTTTCTTTCTTTCTTTCTTTCTTTCTTTCTTTCTTTCTTTCTTTCTTTCTTTCTTTCTCTCTCTCTCTCTCTCTCTCTCTCTCTCTCTCTCTCTCTCTCTCTTTCTTTCTTCTTCACTTCATGAATGTATTAGAAATGGAACCCTGCCAGCGACTCCCCAGTCCTCTCCATCCTTGCTCCAATCTTAATCCCTTCCCCCACAGAAGGTACCACAATCTGGACTTTTATATACATCATTTCCTGTGCTACTTTATCTTTTATCACTGAAGCATGATTCTCAGACACTTCAGTTCAGGCTTGCCTATTTACTAAAGTTTTATGTGGCCCTAGCCAGTTTGGCTCAGTGGATAGAGCATCGGCCTGCGGACCAAAGAGTCCCAGGTTCGGTTCCGGTCAAGGGCATATACCTCGGTTGCAGGCTCCTCCCCAGCCCGGGGCCCTAGTTGGGGCTTGTACAGGAGGCAACCAATCGATGTGTTGCTGTCACATCGATGTTTCTCTCTCTCTTTCCATCTCTCTTCTACTCTCCCTAAAAATCAATGGGAAAATATCCTCAGAGGAGGATTAACCAAAAGAAAAAAAAAAGTTGTATGTGTTCTCCTGTATCCTTTAATCTGCAGCTCCCTCTCCTCACCTCCCAGTCTTTCTCTTCCTTACAGTTCACCTGTGGGAGCCCTGCATTGCTTGTCCTGAAGGCTCCCACAGCTGTTTGCCCCTGGGGGTGCAGCTCATTGTTCCTCTGTATTTCCTGCTAATTGGCAGCAGGATCCAAGGTTTGAGCCGACTTTGGTTCAATACCTTTGGTCAGAACGTAAGTTATGTCTTGTTCCCTCCCCCCCCCCCACCCCCCCCAATCAGGAGGTATGATAACTGTCTCCTTTTAGTGACAGAAGCACTTTTTTCTTTCTTTCTTTGAATTGAGTAGTTGACATTCAACATTAGTTTTGGGTGTCCAACGATGATTCAATGTTTGCATACACTGAGAAGTGATGGCCGCAGGAAGCCCAGTTTCCTGGTCACCCTCTATTCGGTAGTCAGTGCTGACTGGTGACCTGGTGATCTTGGCTGTTTCCTGCACCGCCTTCCCACCTTATGGGGGGGGCTACTGCCCAGGTCTCTTCCTGCTTCTCACCAGCAGGTGGACGCAGTCTTGCTCAGTACAGCCGCATTTCCCGCACATTCAACTAGCAGGCCCGCAGTCTTAGGGCTCTCCAGGAAGGATTACCACACACGCCCTGCAGGGAGGGGGGAAGGGTGACCCCTAATGCCTGTAATGGGAGGTGGGAAGGACACGTGCCATGTCTTCCAGAGAAAAAAACCGGTTCCGCAGCTGCTGTCCTCCACTGGGACATGGTCTTTAAAGGTAAGGCCTGTCACTCCCCTCATCCCCAGCTGTCCTTGCTTGTTGCTATGAGATGAGCGAGGGCCAGAGGACAAAGCCTGGAGATGCTCGTGGGTAGGTGTGTGGAGCTGTGGGTAAGACAGGGTCAGTTGGATTTTAGAGGAAGGCTAAGGGGTCATTGCGAACCCTGGAAAAGGCATTGGGGCCTTCCAGGCTGACTTTCCAGGCACCGACATCATCACGCAGATAAGGTTGCAAAGTTAGTAAGGAATTGGGGAGGGGAGAAATGCAGAAGGTGCCCAGCCTGGGCTCAGCCCAGACACTGCCTTCACCTCCCCCCACCCCCGGCTCCCCCTCCTCCCCCTGTCCAGCTCTCTGTTACCACCCAAGTGAGACTTTCTCTTTTCTTTTTTCAAACTTCTAGGTGCAAGACATGCCCAAATGCCTTTTAACACGGATAGTGTTAAACTATTATGACTTGTTATTGGGAGGAGGTGAGGGTTGAGGTGGTGAGAAAACAGGCCGCCTTGTTCCCACGGCAACTTTTAATATAGACGGATCCAATTCAGCAAAACCTTCCAGGAGAACCCCTTTCAAACATTTTGATACCCCCCTGTGGTCTGTTACTGTAATGATTCCCATGGGCTAGATGAAAAATAAAGGTTGAGAGATGCAACCAGGTTCCCCAGGCCAAACGAGCGGGGACCCATTCTCAACACAGCATGTTGTTAACTGTAGATCACTCAACCAACTTTACTCGTTACTCTTCTTCTTAGAGGCATTGCCAGGAATCACAAGAGCAGCTGGGCCAACCCAGTGAATGCTGGGACTAGAACAAGACTTTTGAAAAGTCACTGGGGTTTCCCCCAGCTTTGTTCCTCTCTGAGATGAGCCCAGATTATGTCGATGATGTCACTGAGGTCACTGGGATGATGACAACCCCATGGAGAGCCACGATGCTGTGTGAGGCTCAGGGCAAGGGACAGGGATGGCCTCAAGGTGTCTGCAGAATGAAGGAGGGAGTGGATGAGTGACGTCAGTAAGGAGTGAGTGGATACTTTAGAGCAGGGGTCCTCAAACTATGGCCCGCGGGCCACATGCAAATACAAATACTATATTTGTTCCCGTTTTGTTTTTTTACTTCAAAATAAGATATGTGCAGTGTGCATAGGAATTTGTTCATAGTTTTTTTTTAAACTATAGTCCGGCCCTCCAACGGTCTGAGGGACAGTGAACTGGCCCCCTGTTTAAAAAGTTTGAGGACCCCTGCTTTAGAGCAAGCATGTCAAGCTCTTGGCCATAAACGAGGCATGTGGCCCGCCGGCTGTGAGTTTGACATGCTTGCAGAGCGTGAGGCTTCCCCTGGAACCTTGGAACCTTTAATGTTCTGGCGAGTTACATGAAGGTGGGCCCATTCCTGTGGCTCCTGTCTCACCTCCCTGCTCCAGCTCTAGGTCAGTGAGTCTTGGTGTGGTGGTTACTGGTATTGGCACAGATGCCAAAGACCATGAAAGGGGAAAACGGAAAGCTTTTTTTGAGCTAAAAAGTAAGTGTGGGTTTGGCCTATTGATCTGAGCACGAAAGATGGGTCTCCTCCTTTGAACGCCCCTGTTGTGAGACACACAAAGGCATTTGCTAAATCCCAAGCACAGTAGGCGGAGTTCGGGAGCCTGTGAGTGGCAGCAGTGAGTTAATGAGAAGAGACAATGAGTGGATCCTCAGGGTCAGGGTCCGGAGAAGTAGCTTTCAGGATTCTAAACACCGTTTCAATGTGCTGGTGTCAAGCTGAACTTTCCAGAGCAGAGATGGACTACTCTGTCCTCTGCTTTGAGGGATAATTCAGAATCCTGACTTCCGGTGATTATCTTTGATACTGTTCTCTCTTATCAATGAGCCTAGCAGTGGTCGGCAAACTCATTAGTCAACAGAGCCAAATATCAAAAGTACAGCGATTGAAATTTCTTTTGAGAGCCAAATTTTTTAAACTTAAACTATATAGGTAGGCACGTTGTTATTAACTGAATTAGGGTACTCCTAAGGCTTAGGAAGAGCCACACTCAAGGGGCCAAAGAGCCTCATGTGGCTCGAGAGCCGCAGTTTGTCGACCACGGGTAGGGGATATTGCCCATTGCAGCTACGGTTCTTCATTTGTTAAGCTTTGGTGGGGAAGCCTAATATGATCTGGAGGCAGAACACGGAGCCCGAGATGGACAAGACCAGCTAGGGCAGGTCTCCCGGTCCGCCGGCAATGGAATTAATTGTCTATGTTCTGTGAGCCCTGGTGTGAATTGCTCCTATTTGGGACCCAAAGAAAATAATTTAAAAAGCTGAAAACTTTTGAGGTTAACAAGTGGCAGCTTTTTCCCCTTCTCATTTCAGGCCTGCAGAGTGGTAGTCCCGAGTGCTTGCAAGGGACCTTTCCATCATAAATCAGGAAACCCTTGATCGTTAAGGATTATTTCACAGACTTTTTCTGAAAGTAAAAGAAAAATGGGGAAGGTAGAAACTTGATGTTTTCCAAACGCCTGCCCTTTGAAGCATGTGCCAGGGCTGCATTTCAGTCAGAGCGTTTCCCTCCGAATTCTTCCCTTCCTTCCTTCCACCACTCTGCTGTCCTCTGACTTCCTAAGCCTCAGCCCCCTCACACCCATCCCCCACTTTGGAATTCTGATGTGAGCTCCAAACTTCCTTCCTTTTGATTTTTTTTCATCAGATAATCCTGTTAGAACCTAGGGAGACACCAGCACAGATGGATCTAGGGCCTCTAAGACCACACAATAAAAGAGAAGTGAGCTGCTAGATGCAGCTGCCACACTACCCACCATGCTCCTCCCATTAGAGTTGATGGCACATAAACAAAATGGAAAATACACTTCTTCAGTCAAACTAGTCATATGTCAAGCGCCCAGTAGACACATGGGGGCTAGCTAGTGGCCACCGTACTAGACAATGTCGATTTTATAGACCATTTCTAACATCACAGAGAGTTCTATTGCAGTGGTTCTCAACCTTCTGGCCCTTTAAATGCAGTTCCTCATGTTGTGACCCAACCATAAAATTATTTTCGTTGCTACTTCATAACTGTCATGTTGCTACTGTTATGAATCGTAATGTAAATATCCGATATGCAGGATGGTCTTAGGCGACCCCTGTGAAAGGGTCGTTCGACCGCCAAAGGGGTCGAGATCCACACAGGTTGAGAACCGCTGTTCTATTTGATAGTACCGGTCTGGTCTCTCAATTGGTTTTAAGCTGGCACTGTATGAGAAAAAGACCGACAATAAGGGTTTGTCCCTCATGAAGGATTGTCACAGAAATGATCAGACCTTAGTTTAAGAACCAGAATACTTTTGAATTGAATGAGCCAGAGATAACTTCACAGAATTAGAGGTGTTCCCATATAGATCTCCAAGCCCTGAAGAAAGGTTAATAAACTTAGATCCTTTTGGAAATAAACGAATGGACCCCGACTGCTGTGGACTGACTTGCATCACCCCTACATTCTTATGTTCAAGCCCTAACCTCCAACATGACTGTACTTGGGACAGGGCCTCTGAAGGGGTGATAAAGATTACATGAGGTCCTAAGGGTGGGACCCCAATGGGGTAGGGCCAGTCCCCTAATGAGAAAGAGGGGGAAGACATCAGCGCTCTCTCTCCAGCATGCGAGGACACCTCAAAAAGGTGGCCGTCTGTAAGCCAGGAGGTAAGTTCCCACAGAAGGCAACCATGCGGGCACCTGGTCTTGAACTTCTAGCCTCCAGAACTGCTGTTTGATATTCTGTTATGGCAGCCCACTGGCTAATTCAATAACCTTGTATTTGAATTGCCGCTACTAATAATGGCTAACATGTGTATAGTTATTTCAAAAGTTGATTTTTATGGATCTTATTTGCTTTTCACAAAAGCCCCGGAGGCTGGTATGAATATTGTGATTTCACAGATGAAGAAAAAGAGTCCTGAGAATTCTCAGATAATCAAGGGTCAGAGTGAGTCTAGAAGCCAGGCCTTCTGCCTCCTAGGGCGGTGCTCTAGCCAGCCGTACTGTTTTAGGGATGATAGCGATTGCCCCCCAAACACTACCCCTGGGCAGCTCTGAGCACAAGGACTCATCCATAGCTCCTCTCACTTAGAGTCTGCCCAGCAGAAATAACTGAGATTCTGGGCACATGAGAATCAGTGTTGCATACTCAGCAAGAGATTTGTGTCCAGACTATTAAAAATATTTTTCTACTAGAGGCCCGATGCATGAAGTTTTGTGCAAGGGCCTTGGCCCCCACCGTCACGGCGGCTGCCTCTGCCTCGGCCCCCGCCTGCTGAGGCTTTGTCTGGAAAGACGTCCACTCTAATTAGCATATTACATATTACGCTTTTATTATTATAGAGGATTAGTGTGTTTAAAAAAATCGAGAGAAATTGACAAAGGAGGTGAACAAGAAATTTGCAGAAGAGAAAATTAAAATAGCCAATAAATACTTTTAAACATGTAACCTTGTTAGTAAAAAAGAAAATGTGTTGCTCGAGTCTAGGCCAGTTGGCTCAGTGGATAGAGTGTCAGCCTGTGGACTGAAGGGTCCTGGGTTTGATCCTGGTCATGGGCACATGCCTGATTTGAGGGCTTGATCCCCACCAAGTAAGGAGTGTGCAGGAGGCAGCCATCAATGATTCTTTCTCATTACTGATGTTTCTATCTCCCTCTCCCTCTCCTTTCTTTTTTGAAAACAATAAAAATATATTTTAAAAAATGTGTTCCAAAAAATGATTTTTATACCTATCAATTAGGGAAAAAAATGTAAAAGTCTCCTAATTTCAAGCATTGAAGAAAAAACAGAAATTGTCGCAACTGGACAAAGGAGTGTAAATGAGTGCAGACTCCTTGGAGAATAATTTGCCAATATCTGGTGATGTTGAAGAGATAGATGCCCTACGATCCAGGAATTGACTTCCAGCCATGCATCTGAGGGAAAATTCTGCACCCGTACACACAGATCTGAGCAAGGATGTTCACTTCTGTCTTATTAACAAGCGTAAAAACTTGGAAATGAGCTACATGCCCATCACTGACATAATGGATAGTATGTAGTCCATGCAATCAAATTCTTTTCTAGTCGTTAAAACAAAATAAACTAGATTTAAATGTACCAACATATGTAAATTTCAAAAACATGATGTCGAGTGAAAGGACAAATTATAAAAATATGTGATGATATGTAGATAAAATTTAAGAAACATTGTGCCGAAACCGGTTTGGCTCAGTGGATAGAGCGTCAGCCTGCGGATTGAGGGGTCCCGGGTTCGATTCCGGTCAAGGGCATGTACCTGGGTTGCGGGCACATCCCCAGTGGGAGATGTGCGGGAGGCAGCTGGTCGATGTTTCTCTCTCATCGATGTTTCTAGCTCTCTGTCTCTCTCCCTTCCTCTCTGTAAAAAATCAATAAAATATATTAAAAAAAAAGAAACATTGTAAGTACATATTGTCTGGGGATACCTAAACAAGAAAAATGCAAACAATTTAAATATAAAGATAAAATTCAAATTCAGGAGGGTGATTGTCTTTGCAGAGGGATATGGGGGTTCAGTTACATCTGTACATTTTTGCTTTGAATTATCTTCTAAAGCAGTTAGGACAAAAAATAGCACAATATGCATCACATCTGGATGGTACATGGATAAGGGCTAAGTAGTTCTCTGTACTTTCATGCATCTACATTTGTTATAACTTAAAGATTCACAACTTTTACAAGATCAGAATTATCCTGATCATTTCATATCAGCACTCACAGCCCCTGTCTGAGCCTTATAGTCTCCACAGCAAACAGACAAGGGCAGAAAGAGGCATCCAGAGAAACTGCTTCCCCTGAGAGCCTTCTGAAGGTCAAGGGTAGAGCTGGGGTGTGACATCACAGTCTGGGGACCAGGCATAGCACTCACCCTGCGCTAAACAGAGACTCGGGGTGAAGACCGAGATCTCAAATTCAGACAGTGTGCAAGGATCCCGGCAACTCCCTCAGCTGTGCCTCTACTCCTCTGGAGCAGGCGTCACCACCTCCCTCTTCCTCCCTCTTCTCCCCCCGCCCCCCTCCCCCTCCACACACACACTTAACATCTTGGAAAATAAAGCAAAACTAAACTTAAACCTAGTTTTTAAAGTAATTAATGGTAGACTCGGGCAATTGTTTTCTTGGGTCTCCAGAAAGCCTGGCATTGCGAAAAGTGCTTTGTTTGTTTAACAGGGATAAAAAAGAATAAAAGGATTTAATTAGTGTTTCATGAGTCACCCAGCTGACACACACCTTTTCCTTTAAAAAACAAACAGCAGGGACACCTTCACATTAAACATCTCCACCTTCCCTGCTGCCTCCCTGCTTCCCACTCTGGTTTCAAGGCTCTCTCAGATCTTCAGACATGTTGTGTGATTAGATATTCAACGTTTTAGTCATCTTCATAAAATATGTCTCTCTTAGATTCTTTGGATGTCAGCTGACGTAACCGTTTTGAGTGAGTGGATGTCTATTGAGCAACTATTACATTAGATGCTTGTTTCACTACTTATTTTATTTGACTTTATTCGATTCTTATCACGATCCTTCATTTCAATCTTATTAAGAATCATAAATAGATGTAAATGGACACAGTTAAGGGACTGCTTTTTGACTTTCAAAGCAATATCCTTCAAAATAGATGCAATTATTCACATGACCCTCCTTGCAGAATTAAGAAAACTGAATCCCAGAAAGAGTGGCTTGTTCATGTTTATAAGGTTATAATCTACTAAACAGAGCCAGGATTTGAACACTTTGCTGGGACTCCAAGTCCAAGGTTGCAATCCTAGACCTGCCACTAGTTATCTGTGGGTCACCTTGCCTGCCAGAGCCTTCCCTTTGTCACCTTTGAAATGAAGGGGGTGGGCCAGATGATGTCTGTTTGTTTCTAATCCTAGGTCTTTTTCTGTGTCCTTTTATTATACAAAAGAACAGAAGGAGGAGGAGGAATAGGAGGAGGAGGAAGAGAAGGAGGAGGACGAGGAGGAGGAGGAGGAGGAGGAGGAGGAGGAGGAGGAGGAGAAAGAACAGAAGAGATATTTGTGTGTACCCTTTTTATTTCTTTTCCTGCTTCTCTCTGAACAACAACTTAAGGAATGACCAACTGAAAAGAACCAAAAATATCCTGTTGAACCACATGGTCCCCCTTGGGTTCTGACTCTGTCCTCTGAAAGAGGACATTTGAATCAGCCTGTGTTTTTATAATTACGAAGTGTCTATTATACACAAAGAATGGGGATCTGAAAAGGTCCTGTGCACATACCAAGTCAAAAAGCAGTGCCCTGAACCGTGTCTACTTGTATTACTTTGAAATGGTCTTCATTTGGAGATGAAGGCCCTTCCTGTTCACAGGGTGGGAGTGCCAGCTTTTCCCCTCCTAGCTCGAGGCCTGGGCAGATAAGTTTTAGATCTGGAAGGACAGCCTTCTATTTGCTCCAGTGATGATTCTGGCTTTGGTGACGCTATAAGGGGTTGAACTTGAGCTGGGTCCTAGAGGAGAGGTGCACTTTGAATATTGCTTCAGAAGGTGGTATGCACTGTGTTGGAGGGGTAGAAGGTCAAGGCTCAGTACATGCAGGCATGACACTCCTCTAAGTGAGAGGGGAAAAGGAAATAGAACAGAAGGTAGAAAGATGGCATATAATTAGAAATAGCAGGAATGTGAAATTTGTCAATAGGCAGGGTGGGGGCAGTATAGAGAACAGATGTTGGCCTTAGGCTGTTTGGGATGGGATTGGGGCTCTGCCACTTACCAGCTCTTGGACAGCCATTCACTTAACCTCTAAACTTTAGTTTCCTCATCTATTGTGAGGAACCCAATTGTTCAACATAGGATTGCCATGTGGGTTAAAGAAAAAAAACTTCTTCCCTAGCCGGGTTGACTCAAAGGATAGAGCATCAGCCTGCGGACTGAAGGGTTCTGGGTTCGATTCCGGTCAAGGGCACGTGCATGGGTTGCGTGCTCAATCCCTGGTAGGGGACGTGCAGAAGGCAGCGATCAATGATTCGTTCTCATCATTGATGTTTCTATCTCTCTCTCCCTCTCCTTTCCTCTCTGAAATCAATAAACCAATCAATAAATCAAAGAAAAGATAAAAAAATCCTGTGTGGCTTCTAGCACAAAAATTCAATAAATGTTAGTCACGATTAGCAGGGCATAAAGAATCTCAGCCATCGCCTTCTGGGGAGGCTACTGAATGTTGCGAACACGGGATTGATGGTTTTTAAGCAATAGCAGAGTGCCATTGAACTCAGACAAAGGAGAATATTTTGGAGGTCACTGCGATGATCTGGGTATGAGGTAATTGGGTCATGGCTTGGAATGATATGAATGAGGATAAAAGAGAAAGAGTAAATGTGTGACAGTCACTTAAGAATTTAAAAATCTAGCAAATCAGGGGACAAAAGAGAGAGCTGAATAACAGATGATGCCCAGTTGTTGGCTTGGCCTATTGAAATAGTGGCATCATTGAATAAACCAAGTCACTGGTTTTAGGGGGAGAATCCACTTGAGATCTCTTTATTAATTTTGAGGGTCGGGTGGAGCATCCACATGGACCTCTCTGGGTGGGCATCAGAAGGATTCGCTCCCTGAGTGAATGCATTTATAGTTTGAAGGTCCATACTTATTCCCTAAACTTCACTTATGTATGAATTACATTCTCCCCTATTTTATACCTCCGATAGTATGTTTATTTAATATTTTACTTTAATTTGATTTAAACTGATTCATGTGGCTTCGTTTAAGCAACAATATCCGTGAAATCTCAGGTTTTATGTGCTAGTTATAGTTTGTCTACGGTAATGTACATTAAAATAAGATCATAAATGTCAAAATAGACGTATTCATACATATGCCTCCTAAAACCATTCCTGGTACCATCATCTCTATACATACATTTTGTGAACTGTGGATAAAGATGAAAATTAAAGCCACGAGAAGTGCTGATTTTCTCATGGAAATAGACTAGCAAGAAGACCAGGAAGCTAAAGAGAGGGGGAAGGAAGTGGCCAGAGAATTACAAAGAAAGAAAGAAAGAAAGAAAGAAAGAAAGAAAGAAAGAAAGAAGCATAGGAGAACCTAGACAATATATTCTCATGGCAGGAGGTAGGGCCAAGGCGAGAGTGGGTGAGGTAAGAAAACTTCAAAGAAAAGGTGGTAACAATGCTGAATATCTAGAAGAACACATTTTTTCAAAAGGCCACACACAGCATTGAGAATTTCATAAGCAAAGGAGGGTCAGATTCTGGATATATTTTGAAAATGTATCAATGGGCACCAAAAAAAAAAAAAAAAAAATGCGAGTACCATTTCGAGGTGACCTGATAAGACTTCGGCATAGAGGTAATTCGGTAACTCGCAGCTGTAGCAGGACCCGCTGATTGGCTGTTGATGTGTCGCGTGTGTTTAAAACTCAGGCCGATGGCCCTCTGTGGGCCTGTTTCTGCATCGTCTGGTGACTGACACAGAGTCCAGCGGGTACACCGGTGCCGAGGAACAGGTGGGCTAATCCCTGTCAAATGGTTCCCCGGACTGACGGACGGAGGGACGGACGGTGGGAACACTGGGAAGGACTGCCACAGTGACCTCGGGCCATCATTCATCCGAGTTCCCAGAGCGGATTACAGCCTAAGCCCTGGGCTCCGCCCCGGAGGGCGTGGCAAGCGAGGGGGCCAATAGGCACGCAGCGCACCTGGCTGCGGCTCCATAAATGCCGAACGCATCTGCCTGCAGCGCCATAAGTGCCAGGCCTTGCACAGAGCAGCTCCGTGCCAGCCGACCTTATTACCTCCAGACACAGTGGCTGCTGAGCGCGCGCTCCCTGAACTGATGGATCCCACAGCTGAGGACGGAGTTCAATTACCCGGCAACTGCCAAGATACTCGCCCTTTATCTGAGGAAATTGCGGAGTTCCTCCGGGAATTCTGTGAGACACTTGAGTCAACAACTCCAGCTGCACCAGAGCCACAGATCTGCATGCCTCTGACTGCCCGCGGTGACGAGAGCCAACCTGAGTCCGCTCAGAACCAGGTGATGGCTCCTTTGAGGCCCACGATGACGGTTTCTGCATGTTCTAATATCCCTGGGACAGTCCTTGACCAGAACTCTATAACTCTCCCTGTTAATGCCTTGGATAAGCCCCCTGGAGAACTAAAGGAGACTGTCTCCATGGACCAGAAGGTGACCTCCTTTGATCAGAGAAAACCCACAGCAACCTCCTGGATGAGAGGTGGTACTGACAGCCCAAAGACAACTGATTGCCAAAAGACAACCTTCACTGCAAACAACATGACAATCTCCAAAGAAGGTAGCCAGAGGAAGACCCTGGGTGATGAACAGCCTGTCTGTGGAGGCCAGATGACCTTCGGTGGGGACCAGACCCGTGATGGAGGCCAGATGACCTTCGGTGGGGACCAGACCCGTGATGGAGGCCAGATGACCTTCGGTGGGGACCAGACCCGGGATGGTGGCGAGATGACCTTTGGTTTGGACCACACCCCTGATGGAGGCCAGATGACCTTTTTTGGGGAACAGACCCGTTTGGGAAGCCAGATGGCTTTTGCTGGGGGCCAGAACCTTTATGGAGGCCATATGACTTTTGGTGGGGGCCAGAGCCTTTATGGAGGCCAGATGACCTTTGGTGAGGAACAGACCCGTTTTGGAGGCCAGATGGCTTTTGCTGGGGGCCAGACCCTTTATGGAGGCCACATGACTTTTGGTGGGGGCCAGACCCTTTATGGAGGCCAGATGGCCTTTGGTGGGGGCCAGACCCTTTATGGAGGCCAGATGGCCTTTGGCGGGGGCCAGACCCTTTATGGAGGCCAGATGGCCTTTGGCGGGGGCCAGACCCTTTATGGAGGCCAGATGGCCTTTGGCGGGGGCCAGACCCTTTATGGAGGCCAGATGGCCTTTGGCGGGGGCCAGACCCTTTATGGAGGCCACATGACTTATGGTGGGGGCCAGACCCTTTATGGAGGCCAGATGATCTTTGGTTTGGACCAGAGCCTTTATGGAAGCCAGATGACTTTTGGTTGGGACCAAACCCGTTTGGGAGGCCAGATGAACTTCAGTGGGGATCAGACCCACTATGGAGGCCAGATGACCTTCAGTGGGGACCAGACCCGTTATGGAGGCCAGATGAACTTCAGTGGGGACCAGACCCGTTATGGAGGCGAGATGACAGCTCTTAAATGGGACTATCCAGTGACCTTCATTGGCAACCATACCTTCACTGGGGGCCAGGTGATAACATCCGGCAGTGACAAGACTCTCTCTGGGGGTCCCATGGGGACTCTTAAGGGGGACCAGATGAGAGTCTTCACTGATGACCACACGCTCTCTGGAAGCCATATGATGCCATGTCAATCGCCATCATTGCCATACGGAGGATTCCTGGACTGTCCAAGTTCCCATTTGACCCAAGGACAATCCCTAGGAGAGCAGAAGTCAGAACTCAAAACCAAGAGACGTCGGTTCACGAAGAATCCTGACATTTTAAAGCCCTACGTTTGCACATACCAGGACTGTAAGCAATCATATTCCAACTGTTGCGCTCTCGAAAGCCATATTCGCAGACACACGGGAGAGAGGCCCTACAAATGCAATGTGAACGGATGCACATGGGAATTCACCCGTTCAGATGAGCTCAGGAGACACAACAAGAAGCACACCGGGGAGAGACCCTTCCGGTGTGCTCTGTGCGGCAGGTGTTTTGCACGATCTGATCACTTGAAGCAGCACCAGAAAGTCCACCAGAGACTACGATCCTGATTCCATCAGCCCATGAGGAAACAAGATTCTCCCTGAGCCTTTGTTTGTTTGTTTAGCACCTAGCTTTGTGCTACCACACTGGAGGTGCTTCATATCCCTTGCAAACTTTTAAGGTTTTCATTTTCTAAATCATAGAAGAAGTAGCCCAGCTGGTGTGGCCCAGTGGTTGAATGTCGATCCATGAATGAAGAGGTCACTAGTTTGATTCCCGGTCAGGGCACATGACCGGGTTCAGGGCTCTATCCCAGTGGGCTGCGTTCAGGAGGCAACCAATCAACGATCCTCTCTTATCATTGATGTTTCTATCCCTCTCTGCCTCTCCCTTTCTTGCCGAAATCAATAAAAATATATTTTAAAAAGATGTCTCTCTCTATTCCTCTCCCTTCCTCTCTCTGTAAAGATCAATTTAAAAAAATTGAAAGCATAGAAGAAACACATGTATGCATTTCAATAGAATCAGAAGCATTTCTTTTATTCAAAAAAAAAATAAAGACTATATCAAAGTAAAGTCCGCATGCATGATCTGTTGACGGATTCAATGTGGGGTATGAGAGAAAGAGAAGAGACAATAAAATTTCCCAGGCTGTAAGCCTGAGCCATGGGACTCAGTTGCTGCTGTTAACTGAGGTATGGAAAATTATGGGTGGCCCAAGTTTGGGGTGAGGGGAGATCAGAAATTTCATTTGGACAGTTTGAGTTGTAGATTAATTTTCTGAGAAGACTTAGAGAAAACAGTAGGATACATGGGTCTGGAGTTCAGGGCTCAGGATCAGCCAACGGATAAAATTGGGGAGTTGACAAATATAGGTTATGACTACATTTACAAAACTAAACCTTCTTATTGTAGTGGTTAGAATGGGTGCAGTTATGCTAGTTAACAAGTTCTCCCACCTGCCAAATCTTAGTGGCTCATGACTTCAATATTTTCCTTTCCTGATTATGTTATTTGCCCGCAGTAGGTCCACTGCAAGCTCTGCCTCGTGTCTCCTCACGCCAGGACTCAGGCTGGCAAAGCAGACAGAGGTGGGAGGGCTGTGGGGAGACTTGCATCAGCAGTGGGACGTTCTGGCTCATAAGAGATGTATTGCCTCCACTCACAACCACCGGCCAGAAGTAGTCACGCAGCATCCTTCCTTCCTTGTGGGTCCCTGAAAATGCCTTTTCTTGGGACACCATAAGAGCTCCACTTCCCACAGCAACACGCATTTGTAATAATAAAAGGGTAATATGATAATTAGGCAGGATGTCTTCCAAACATCATTCCAGACATCCTTAGCCAGTCAGGGTCCCAGTTCCTGGAGGGACTCTGGTGCTGGCAGCTGGGGGAAGGACGTCCTACTCTTGCTTGAATTTTTGTGCATTGGGCCTCTAGTAGAGAATACGGGCTTCAGCTCTCCTGGGACAAGGACTGGTTTGAAGAGCTGCTACTTTGTATTGTCTCATCAAGTCTCTTAACCTACGTTTCCTCATCTGAATAGGGGGCTGCTGGGAATATTAAGTAACATACTGCCCAATCCAGCTCATGTGGGAGGCATTCATTGGGGCAGCTAGCATTGGCATACTGGTGGTGGTGGTGGGGGGGGTGGTGAATTGCTAGGGCCATTTTGGAAAACTGTGTCAGTATCTACAAAAGCTGAACATGTGTGTAACACATGATTCAACATTACAACCATACGTATGCACTTGAGAACCTGTGAACATATTTCACCAAAAGGCAGGTACTGGAATGCTAATGTCAGCCCCCAACAGGAAACTACTCATTTCGATCAGCAAACTGTGGTGTGTATGTATATAAATATAGTCACACATTTATACTGGTGGGGAAAATGAGACATTTTTAAGGTGTTAGCAATCTGAATCTGTGCCAGTAACCTAATGCACATTCTTGATAGCCTATAATTAAGTCACTGCCCCTTTCTCCACAATCTGGTCTTTCAAGACCTGTTTACCTAAGGACTACTCCCATTTTACAGAGGTCATAAACCATGAACAACCCCCGGAGGGGGTTATGAATATTGGCACCAGGCCACGCCTTTAGGTGTGGTCTCACGGCCCCCTGTCCCAACACCTGGGGCTTTTTGCAAAGCCCGCGAAAGGTCTGGAAGTCCGATCCCATATTTGGGGGACAAAGAAACCAAAGGGTATAAAGGGAAAGCTTCCTCCATATTGACTTGCTCAGGATTTGGAGAGAAACAGTCTCCCCTGAGTCACTGCACTGGTACATGCGAGACATCTGAAAATAAATGGGTTTTCCCTGTGCCTCCAAGTATCTCTGTGTGTTCTTCCGTCGCCTGGTAAATTCTGTAACAATACGACCCAGCAATCATAAAACAACCCAGCACTCTGTGTGAATCTCACAAATTGTGGTGAGGAAAGCAGACAGACATGTAGCAAATACCTTCCCTATGATGATTCCATTTATATCACGGACATGAGCAGGCAAAACCAAGCTCTGCAGATGGAAGCTGGCACCCTGGTTCCTCTTGGGAGGAAAGAGGCGAGTTCCTGGGAGGGGTCAGAGGTAGACTTGAGGGGTGCAGGACATGTTCTGTGATGGGTGCAGTAATGTGTGTCTTCCGTCGGAGGAAATTGATCAAGCCGCACATTCATGACGTGTCTTTTCATTAAAAATGTAAGATTTTTAAAGGAAAACAATAAGATCCGGTGTATGACAGCCGCCAAGTAAAACTAAGCTACTTGGTAGAGACACCGGATCTCACTTGTTTTTTAATCACCAATTGCTGCCTCTTTTCCAAGGGGCTAAACTTCTGTGTAAATAGGATGTATATCCTATCGTCTTGATTGGCGGTTCAGACACATGTCCTTACATGGCCATTGTAATTAGATTGGTGGAGAACCCGGAAATTCCAGGTGGTTACTTTTGTCTCTTGATGGCTGTACCTTTTTTTTTTTTTTAAAGCAACCTGTTGTATTTATGAATATGATGGTTGCTTAGGCTTGGAGGAAGTCACCCTCATTGCAGCTAGAGGCTAATCTTAACAGGTTAACTAGGAGATTGTGATGCTAACCAAAGAGGTACAATGGGGCAAAATTGCCCCCAGCCCCCTACCTTTTCTGCTGAGTGTCAGTCAGTAACAAACAGGGCTCCTGGAACGTGAGAACTAGCCTTGAATTGAAGAGCTCCAGCAAAAAACAAAAACATAAACAAAAAAAAAACAATGAAAGTCCTTGCCAATTTGATAAGGCAATCTCCGGCTCCCTCCTGCTTGATGATTTCTTCTTTTCCCGCAGCTGGGTTGAAGTGATGCAGGAACTCTCATCATTACTAGAAATAAACACAGCCCAGATCCAGCAGGGCTTAGCCAAGAAGGACAAATGTGCACCCCGGAAGCACTGAGGGGCCAGCTGACTTGTGTCCCTGGCGCTGGCCAGTTGGTTGGGTATCGCTGTTCAGGAACTGGGCACCTGAGTTGGGAAGCGGTCCGGTGACCAGGATTTGCTCTCTCCCTTTGCCAACTCTGCCCTTTCAGGATTCGGCCTGGATTGTCTCAACTAGATCATTTTAGTTTTGCCTTATTAGAAAGTGCCTTTCTATTTCTTTCTTTCTTTTTTAAAGAATTGCCTTTTCTCTTAGGCATTTTTACTTGATTCAAGGTAGGCCATCAGAATCCCATTTTCTCCCTGAATGAACTAGAAGGTGTTTGGGTATAAGTATGTATGTGTGTTTGCGATGTCTATGGAGACTTCATCGCAAACCTACACACCTGACAAATATGTTCCTCAAACATTAGTCACAATGTTATCGGTGAAAGTGGGGGATCCCTTTCCCCACCGAGTGCTTGGGGGTGGGGTCCTTATGATATCAGGAGAAAAAAGAATTTTCTGAGACTCGCACGGGAGGATGAGCGCTTTTTATTTGCATGGAATCACATCTCTGGGACTCCAACATCCCATTTCCCTGCACTCAGCCCTGGATGATGTGCAGCTGGGGAGCCAGCAGCGCTAGAAGCAGAGCCAGCGTCCGAAGTTTCCGTTTCACAGTGGAGAGGGGTCCCGTGCAGCATCAGGCTAATTGGAGTGCATTAGTCCACTCTGTGGGGTCCCCATTCCCTGAGCCATGTGGGCAAATGCAGGAGAGCAGGACGGTGAGGGCCCCTGATGAACTAAGAGCCAAGAGGGCAAGAGAGCAAACTCCTTGGTTAGGACATTAAATATCTCAAATCTTCCTGCACTTTGTGGTGGCCATGCCCATTCTGATCCATGACCTGGTCCCAGGTGTGACTGACAGGGAACACCTTCCCTCTTCAGCTAGACTTTACTGGGCATGCGTCTATTCTTCTGTCCAGTCCCTTCCTCCATCAATCTGTGGGGAATAGACTGGGGCCCCCTGGAGAGTGCTAAATTGCACAAATAGCATGCCTGTGATATTTTACCTTCGCTTTGTTCCTTCCCAGTTATTCATAACCAGGCTAATGAGAACAGTACCAACAATATATTACTTTTCGTGGAAAAGCTAAACATGTAAAGGCTTACTTATTAAATTAGATAATTTTTTGGAAGACAGTAACATGTGGGTAAGCAGTCTCACTAATGCTTAGCTATTATCGGTCACATCTTAACTTAATTCTGATCTTATCCCTGATTATCGGTGTGCTTCTTTCTCAATCACCCTCAGCACCGACTTGGAAACTAAGGCAATCAGTTCAATCCATTGAATACTTATTGAGCGCTTACTGTATGTCGGGCACTGTACTTGGTAGTAGAGATAGGAAAATGAATAATAAACTGGCTGTATGTTCAAGGGGCTCACATTTAGACAGAAGGGCCAACACGATAACAGAATGTTAGGGAATAGAAGCAAGTAGGAATTACACATAGAGTAAGAGGAGGATGGAGTTGGCGTTAAAGGTGGGAGTATTCTAGGAAGGGCTCCCTAAAGAGGGGGCATTTGAATTTGGTTTTAGAGGCTGAAGAGGAGTTTTTTTCATAGGCTTTAAGACAGAAAGAATGCAGCATGCACAGGCACAAATACTTGCAATGGCCTAGTGGCTAGGCCGTCTAGATGCAGTTATATACTAGATGTGGAAGCTTGATATATAGACAGAGATAAAGTGTATCTAGGCAGAAATCTTATACCTTCTTCTGTAGGTGATGGAACAAGTGTGAAGGTTTCTAAGTAGGCACATGATGGATCATCCGGCAGGAGAGCAGGGCATGGACTGAGGGTGTGCCTGGAGGTGGAAATGCTATCTGTTCAATGTATGAAGAACCGTTTCGAGGTTGTTGCTCTAGTTCAGGCTAGGGATGATGATAATTTAGACAAAAAATTTTAGGATGTTTGAAACAACAGGACACCTGGAGAGACATTTAGAAGGACCAACACTGTTTGATGAGAGAGAGAATTCATTTTAAAATCCTCCTTCAGCTCACCTTACAGCCTTTGCAATATTTTGTTGGCGCCTCTTTATTTTTAATTCCCAATAACACAGCGACACTGGCGAGAATGTGCAAACTCCCAAACCAATCTTGCAAACCTAGAGGGTCTCTTGGCACTTGCTCGGAGACAAGTGGAATGGCCTGGACCACTTCTCTCCACCTGCTCCTTGAGCCTCCAGCTGGCAGCTTACGGGGTGCAGCATCATTTCAACACTTTTCTTGAGCTGATGGCCTGACCGACTTCACAGAATTCCATTGCTAAGCCTAAGGACAGCATAAACTCTCTAACAAACAGTCTCCCACAACAGGAAACCAAGCAGTTTATGAATAGGTGTTAACGGGTTTAATTATTCATTTTAATCACAAAAGGAAATACTCCTAGAAAAATTCATTTTGGGTGTAGCAGTGAGGACACGTAGGTTGAAAATAATAGAAAAGCTAACCCAAACTGAATTAGGCTCTAAAGGGAATTGATTATTGTCTGAGCAGGAATGGAGACATGGCTTTGTCCAGGCAACGTATCTGCAGACCCATCCTACTTCCTGGCTCTTTCCCAGATTGGCCTAATCCTTTGCTTCTATCTATCGGTCATGAGGCGGCAGCCAACAGCTCCATGTCAACATACATGACTGGTTTAAGTCCAAGGGTAAAATTGGAGCTCTGCCCATCTGATGTTCTGAGGACAGTAGGGGAGATTCCCCAGACTGCATGGGCTGACAATGGACGAAGCTGTTTCCCCAAGGAGGTCCTGAGTACCGGTACCAGAGGGAAGAATGGATGGCAAGCTGGTGAAGACGAGAAATAGCTCCCTTACTAGGAAATCCAGAAGTTCCGAGAGGAGCATGCAAGTTTGAGTTGACTGAGTCTACTGATTCATTTGCAGTTCACTCAGCTACTAACTTCATGATGGGTGCTCCCTAAATATGTGTTGAATGAGTGAAAACAGCCTGCTCTTCCCATCAGAACTGCTACCTGGTTTCCTGATTCTGAGGAGCTAATGGTACCTGAGACTTAGGGCTCTGTGTCACGTGCCACTCTCCTGTCTGCCACACTCGGCCACAACGCTGTCACGCTCTACTTCAGTTGTCTGTTTACATCTCCTCCTCTACCCTCTGAGGGCAGGGCTATGTCTTTCTTCTTTGAATTGGAAGGACACAGCAGAGCCCTAGCACAAAGTCTGTTCTCAGTAATTATTTGTTGAATATGTGCATACACGCACGCATGAGTAAATGAATGCATGCACAGGTTAATGAACAATCCATTGAGAGCAAGCTCTTCAATCCTTCAGAATGGTAGTTTCTCTCTCTTCTCAGTCCCTGCAATGAATTCATATACTAGCCTACAGCAGTGATTCCCAAACTTGGTATATTAGAGTCTTTTAAAAAAGTTTAAAAACGAGGACATACCCCAGACCAATGAAATCACAATATGTTGGGGTTATACCAGGAATTGGCGACAAGCTCCCCAGGTGATCCCAGGATGCAAAGTTTGGAAAGCACAGCTCTATGGGTTTACTCAGAACCTTGGCGAACCTTAAAGGACGTCCGTGGTTGCCTTTTCTGGTACGGCCCCTGTGCAGCACGTCCCAAACTAGAATGTGCACGCAGATCACCAGGGGTCTGAATCATCAGGTCTGCTTGGGGCTATGATTATGCCTGTCCAGCGAGCTCCCAGGTCCTGCTGTGCTGGCGCTCCTGTGGGCGGTGCCTCCCGAGCTGTGGCCTTCCATCAGCATCATCTGGGAACTTGTCAGACACACAGATTCCAAGGCCCTATCCAGATTTGCTGAACCAGGAGCTGTTGTGTGTGTGTGTGTGTGTGTGTGTGGCGGGGTGTGGCGGGGGTGGGGAGGGGGTGGCGGGCGCGTTAGCAATCTGTGTTATAATAAGTCCCTGGGGTGATTCTGATGCATATTTACATTTGAGAACCTCTGCTACAGAATTTTTTTTTTTTTAACTTTGCTCTGCCTCAGAAGTGTTGTTTAAAAAGGCAGATCGACTGAATCAGAGTCTATGGTGAATGTCCCAGTGCTTGGGGATGATGGTGAGGAAGATGAAATATCTATATTTTTCTTAAAAAAGAGTCCAGGGGAATATTGCTAGGCAGCTAGGTGTGGGAACCACTATTTTTAAAAAAATATGTTTTTATTGATTTTAGAGAGAGAGAGAGGAACTTCGCAGTGGTTCTCAACCTTCTTAATACTGCGACCCTTTAATACAGTTCCTCATGTTGTGGTGACCCCAATTTCAGTTACAAATTGAACATAATTAAAGCATAGTGATTAATCACAAAAACAATATGTAATTATATATGTGTTTTCTGATGGTCTTAGGCGACCCCTGTGAAAGGGTCGTTCGACTCCCAAAGGGGTCGAGACCCACAGGTTGAGAACCGCTGGATTAGAGAGAAACATTGATCTGCTGCCTCCTGAACGCCCCCCAGGGATCAAGCCCACAACCTGGGCATGTGCCCTGACCAGGAATCAAACCGGCGAACTTTCAGTGTATGGGATGAAGCTCAATCAACTGAGCCACACCGGCCAGGGCAGGAAGCACTATTCTTGACTGTACCCCAGAACCATCCAGGTTGAAATCAATCATGTTTAAATGTTCTATTTATAGCCAGCTCCCCAGTGAGCCCTTTGATTAACTGAGAGGACTTTCTTTTTGCTCCCACCCTCAGCCCCCAACCCTCTCCTCCTTTTAAATGGGTCACTCTGGACTTCAGATAACACCCACCATTAGCAGAATATCATCGAGCTGAATTCCATTATGTCTTGACACCTTTGCTCTGTGAGTCTGTGAGGTTCTATGCCTCACCTTTATGTTAAATTAGTTCTCATCCTCATGAGTTATTAATACCTTGCCCTTGCAAATCCTCTTAGGTCATATTCAGGATGGCTCACTTATACTGAATATAGCCGGGCATGTGTTGTTGTTTTTTTAATGAAGGTGGAGACATCTGCACAGTGAAGATGAAAAAGCTTGATAATACTCAGTGTTGGTGCAGTGACAGGGAAACAGGCACTCTTATACACCATCAGGCAAAGCCAATTAGCCTGTTTGAAGGCAATGGGTGATATCTATGAAAATTATTATTATTCTTTTAAATATGTCCTTATTGATTTTTAGAGAGAAGAAGCAGAGGGATAGAGAGATAGAAACATCAGTGAGAGAGAGGAACATCACTGATGGGCTGCCTCCTGCATGCCCCCTACTGGGGATCAAGCCCACCACCAGGGTATGCGTCCTGACCTGGAATCAAACCAACAGTCTCTTGGTTCCTGGGGTCAATGCTCAATGGCTGAGCCAAACCTACTGGGCTATAAAAATTATTTTTAAAAAATCGCATACTTTGGTCCAGCAATGTCATTTCTAGGAGTTTATCCCGCAGACATATCACACAGTGCACAAAGATGTATGAGTAAGAATCTCTGTTGCTGGGTTTTGGTATTGGTAATGCCTAAACTCTAGAAGCTACTACAATAATGGCCATTAGGAGGGTGGCTCATTAATGGTGGCCTATTTGTGCAGCGGCATATGCTAACTAGGAGTGGAGCTGTGGAAGGATGGGGACAGCTGAAAGGCTGGACCCGCTGAGACCATTGCCCTGTGTACTGGACTGAGACCTCCCCTGTGAGGCTGTTTCTGAGAAGCTGGGTCTCCCAGATGGCAGCTCAGGGCTCCCAGAGAGAGTGTTGGCTGAGCCGGGTAGATGCTGCATGGTCTTTCATGCCCAGTCTTGGAAGAAGAACCCTGTCCCTTTGTACTTCGAGATGGGTAGAAGTAGTTATAAGCCTACTCGGATTCAAGGCGGAGGAGGGGATAATGTCGAGAGTTTGTGGCCATGTTTCATAACCACCTCACCGCTGTTACCGCCAGGGAGAAGAGGTGAAGGAAGAAGATTTTGCTTTTACTCTTGCTTGTATTACATTTGAGATGAAAAGGGAGCTAAAATCAGAAGAAAGTAATTGGAGGAAAAGGGAGGCCAGTGGTCGAAATGTGCAAGTAGAGGAAAGGGAGGAAGGAGAGGAAGAAAGGCGAGTAGACACGGGAGGTGAGGTGCAGAGGGAAAGCAGATGCAAGGTCGAGGAACGTGGAGGTGGTCCATTTGGCTTGGTGCTTGCACTGGGCTAGCTTTCTGTCAACAACCCTGCATATCTGCCCTTGGAAATACTACTCATCCTTTAAGAAACAATTCAAATATGTCACCTCCTTGGTGTAACCTTCATAGCTCCCTCCCAGTGAAAGGGTCCCTTCCTCCTCTGTCCACTGTATTTATGTGAGTAGACCTGCACGTAGCCCGTGCCAGTCCTACTCTCGGTTAGTTGAATATACTTCCATGTCTCTCCAGAACGGACATATTCAAAGACAGACATATTTTGTTAATTTCCTACCTTCCCACATTGCTTAGTACTATATCTTACAGGGGATCGTGGGTTATTCACAAATATTCCTTATATTAAAAAGTCTCATTTAACAAACACTTACAAAGCATTTACTGAATGATTGGCAATGCCTTCAACTATTGGCCCACTTTCTCTCTCATAACAACCCTCTGAGACAGGAACCATCATGACTCCCACTTCACAGAGGACAACACTGAGGCGCAGAGAGCTTAAAGAGCAAGGTCTCGAAACTGACACAGGGTCAAGCTCAGGATCAACACCAACAACTTGGCTCTCGATTTGGTCCTCTTTCCACTGCACGGTCCGCTTTTCTTCATCCATGCACCACAGAGCGCACGGTAGGTTTCCCCATTTGAGAGTCAAGGAGAGAGTCTCATGTATTTTGTAAAATGTGGCCGCAACCTGAGTGAATTGAAATTCCATCTACGCACTGCTGTCTGGAAGACCGTGCAATAAAAGGAGCAGGATTGCACGCAGGCTCCTTGATGAGCGCTTTCGTCATTTAACCTTCTCTGTCTCCTCACTGACTCCAGCCGAGAATTAACAGGCCTCCCAGGAAGTGTGCAAAGCTCCCAGAACCGTGATCAATGGCCCAGAAGGGTCTACAGAAAGCACATTACAGAAAGTCCGAAGAGGGGACAGAGGCTCAGAAAGAGCTGGGATGTGGGTAGGAAATAATTTGAAAGAAATAATGATGGGGAGAATGTGCAACAGTCCTGTGGTTGAAAAGTCCAAAATAATGAGGTCACAAATTGGTTTTTCACTGACCTTGTCTTTTAATGATTGCAAGGCTAGGTTTATAGGAAGAAAGAGCAAAAATAATCAATTTCAATATTTGTTATTATGGCCTGTATTAAAATAGAGCAGGAAACTCGGAGAAGCAACTCATTGTAAAAGTGTTATAAAGCTGAAGGGAATAGGGTAGTTGGTTTCACTGAGCCCAACTCAGCTTCATTTGGAAGAGAAGTTAGTTTATTTATTTTTATTAATATATATATATATATATATATATATATATATATATATATTTCAGAGAAGGAGAGAGAGATAGAAATATCAATGATGAGAGAGAATCACTGATTGGCTGCCTCTTGCAACTCGGGCATGTGCCCTGACCGGGAATCAAACCATGACCTCCTGGTTCATAGGTCGATGCTCAACCACTGAGCCACTGAGGACTGGCAGAAAGGAACTTAATTTAGGGGGAGGGATTGGTATAAAGGTTATGCCAACCCTGAGGTGCTTTGTATGAAGTTTTAGTTCTGCTTTGCCATGAGGTGCGACAGATAGATAACAAAAATATAGGAGTGTTGAATGTTAGCCCTCTTGCTTGCTCACTGCTTTTTACTGTCTAAACAACTCGGTGCTAATTCCTAACATTCAACATTTATGGACTTCCAGGAACTCATAAATGTCGCATCAGGCTGCCTCTTGGTGAATTTTTAATCAAGGGGGAGAAATTCAGCTACAAATAGACCAAGAATCAAGAAGCCCAATATCGATTGGTCAAAGTGGCACTTAGGAACCTGAGGTTGAAGTAGTTTGGATAAAAGGAGGCTGGTTTTTCGACCGCCCCAGAGCCATCTTTTCTCATCAGCTCCAGGTGAGTATCAGATATTTCCTTAGAGCAACGATTTCCAGCCCTTTTCCTCTCAGGGCGCACATAAACTAAAGACTAAAATTCCGCAGCACACCCAAAAAATATATATTTTTTCCAATCTGACAAAAAATTAAGTATAATTTTGATTGATTTACAAAAATAATAATAGTAATTACCTACTCTTTTTGCTCCAAAGTGGCTTTAAAAAAAAAATCAAGTGCCTATACTTGTATATAAGGGATTCCAGTACCAAGAATTAACCAATCAGGAGCAAACTTATTATACAATCTGACCAATAAGCTGCAGCTCTATTATATGACCTATATATTTGTGATTCAAGAAAGAGCATGCACACCAGATGGCTATTGTCGTTTTGACTGTTGTCATTTTTTTATTTGACAACCTAAGGGAAGGAGGTCAGTGCCCCTGACTAAATAGTCAGGTATTGCCTGTTTTAAACAATTCCGTGCACCCCGGTTGAAAATTGCTACCTTAGAGTTATTGAATAGCTGCAAAGAATATGAGGTCTACTGACCACCCATACTAATAGTTGTAAACATGAGAAAGAAAAGCTGAAGCTCTGGGCCAGACCAAATGTCATCTCAGTCAGAGATCCTATAGATGTCAGTCCTAAAGCAACTGTTCCATTCTTCCCCACGGGGACAGAGGTCTTGGGTGGAATGGGCCACGGCCAGGATGCTCTGGCTTTCCTGCTGTGTCCAGGGTCTGGCCTCTAAGTCTGAGGCCTTGAGTCGTCCCCGAGGAGATCCAGAGCAGCGCTTGTTATGTCAGGGATCACTCAGCCCAGTGAATGATGTCTCTCACTAATGCCCCGCCATGAATCATCCGTCTGTGGGACTGTGAAATTAACATGCGCCGCTATAAATAACTCATCTGTAATGGGCTGTCATCGATGGCTTTTTGGAAAGGCTTGACTCAGGAGTAAGGGTTTTAATGACTGTAATTGAAATTAGATGAAAAGCATCAGGATTGGGCTTTCTTCTGACCCACGAGGGAACAAATTTCATCCTATGTCAAGACAATTAGGCTGTGTCAAACCTGAGGAACAGGACGCCGCAGCGCCGCTCCTCCAGCTCTTCTGCCCGCGGTCCCCTGAGATGTCCCCTGGTGAGTGACAGCACACGCTAGTCCTCCTGGGTGCCGGTCCTTCACAAAGGGCCTACCCAAGCAGCAGTGCTGGAAGAACAGGCCCTGAAGAGTCATTATCACTGATAGCAGGACTTTTCTTTGCACAGCAGACTATGGTTTACAAACATCTTTCACGTCCATTATCTCCTTTGATCCTCATCCAGGCCCTGGGAGGTTGGTTAGTCTGAGGTTATCGATGTTACCATCCTCAGATGTCTGAAGAGATGGAGGCTCAGAGAACCAATGACTTGCCCAAGGTCACACAGCTCACAAGTGATGAAGCAGGAAACAGGAGCCTCTGACCCAGGCATGCCCACCCTCTAGGGCCTCCTGCCCAGGTCTAGTGGCTGGTGGCCAGTGTCTCCCTCCTCCTGTCTGACCAGCGTGCTTGCTGCTCCCCTGAAACCCTTGACCTCCATAATCCTGGGGGACCCTGCTTCTCCATCATTAACAGGAAGGTACAGACAGCTGAGGTCAAGAGTTCACGTAGTATGTTCTCAGGAACTGCCCCGGACTCTAAACTGCTTTTTCTAGTACAATTTGAGCCAGGAGTGGAGGTTCCAATCAAGTTAGTGGCGAGTTTTTGAAACAGGCCAGCTGGTGCTTCAGGGCTGTCTTTTCATTATGATTGTGGTTCAAGGTGATGCTGAGAATGGGGGGAGGGGTGGTGGTGGTGGTCAGCCTTTCGCAAGGAAGAGCCCAAGACTGGAGCTCAAGGCCCTCAGGGACACTCATTCTCCAACGACCAGTCACCTCTTCCTCCCATAAAATCAGATCTGCCCTATGTAGAGATGTCCTGGTCCTCTGTCTGGGTCCTAGGAAGGAGGGGCTCTGGAGTCCCTGCCAGATCCTTCAATCCGTGGTGGCTGCTGCTGGCCTGGTTCTCAGGAGGCAGAAACCCTTAAAAGCAGTAGAGACCAGACCATATGCTTCAGCCATTACTTTCTGAGCCTCCGGGCCCCAGATAATTAGTCGGAGGAGCTGGGCCCACGCGTCCCCTCCAGCCCTAACATCTCCCCAACCGCGCCCGCACCACGCCGGAGGAGGTTTGCAAATGAACACGCAGCATACCTTTGTTCCTACCACATATCACCGTTCTCCACCTGGAGACGGCTCCGTAATCCTCCGGTGCCCACATAACAAGTCCCACGTAGCCCTGCGTACATGGTCTAATTATACGTAACAAAACATGTCCTCTCAGGAGACAAGCAGTGTTTGGTAGTAAATGAAGAGATGCAAAAGCCACGGTGAGCTGTGCTGACTAATCCAGGGCTCTAGCAATGGGGAAGGATCCTTGAGAAATGGGTTTGCAGTTTGATGATGATAAGCCCTCGATGGGGGCTTTGCACGTGCACTGCGTTTGCGCCAAGGGTGGGAGTGTGACCGGGAATGTGACTGAGAATGCAGAGCTGAGTCATTTAGGGTTGTGTTGATGGAGTGAAAATCAACCCAAAAGCCAGGAGTACTTGTTAAATGGGTGGAGCACCAGGGAGTCCACCAGCGTGGGGGGCTCCCAACACTTCTCACCGCGGTGTCAGATGGGATGGCATCTGTGCATGTAGAAAGCTTGACCCAACTTTGCCCTTAAGCACTGTGGGTTTTCTAGACTCGCCTTCCCTCTTTCAACACCAAGCTCAGAGAGCCCCTCTGGGCTCCAGTCAGTGGGGACCTTATCGACTAAAGGAAGACAGAACCAACACGTTAGAAAACAAGAGGAAAACATGCTTACAATTAATTACCACTGTGATGGACTCTGCGCATGTGTGTAGGGAAAGGGTTGGGGGAAGGGCGCATGCATGGGCATGTGCATAAAGCTGTATGGTTAAGTCCCAGTGCCTAAGCTTTCAAATAAGATCTGTGTTTGAACATTTGGTATTGTCACTTCCTAGCAGCTGCTTAACCTCTCTGGGCCTTAGTTTTCTAATCTGCAGCATGGGGTTATTAATTATTTTTGACCTTCTTACTTTACTTTGGGGATCATATAGGAAAACCGGTGTGAAAATGCCTTCTGCATTGTAAAAAGCATTATACAAGTATCATTTTCCCTAGTCTAAAGCAAGTGTCTATTAAATACGCTCATTGATGGATGGGTAGACTGATGCTGAAGGGTGAGAATGAAGTTACTGGAAACATTCAAAAAGCTTAAGGGAGCTTTGCTATAAATCATGGATTTTTAATCAGATTTTTAAATGGGAAGGGTTGTGGAGCCTTGCTAAGAAGATCAGAGGAATGTTCCTGACTGTAGACATTAGAAACTCTGAGTGTGGACAGTGTATTTCCTTGGCTAGAGTCTGAGTAGAGAAGAAGTTGAAGGAAATTAGGCAAAGAATGGAGAAAAGGAGGAGAATTCATGGAAGGCTGAGAGGTCAGAGGTTAGGTGCTGGGGTAGAGCTTGTCTTTGAGCAAACAGCTGATTGCATGAGCTTTTCTACAAGAATGGACATCTGCAAATGCCAGAGACCAGTTCCAGCATGTCATAATTTCAAGAGTTTCATCAAAAGGTTGATGAGACTTGGGGACTCAACAGGGTTGAGTCACACAGGTAGTCACCTGTTGGGAATGGCTGAAGGCATTTCCCCAAATCTGAATAGGAAACTGATTGTGGCTGCCAGACAGTTAAAGGGCATCTTAAT
Organism: Myotis yumanensis; assembly: GCF_028538775.1. Taxonomy (NCBI): domain Eukaryota; kingdom Metazoa; phylum Chordata; class Mammalia; order Chiroptera; family Vespertilionidae; genus Myotis; species Myotis yumanensis. The sequence goes on from NW_027223770.1 coordinate 15,842,693, forward strand.
CTACATGTTATTGCCTCCCACTGGCCAAACACCTGCACAGCCGTAGGCTAATTCCCCCATTCTGACAATGGACTCTGTACCAAACCCAGACCATCAGAGACCCTGACCCTTTGAAATGTATATCTCTGCCTCACCTTAGGACAAATTGTGTTAATAAAAAGCATGGGGTCCTGGGGACGGAGAGAACCTAAGACCTTAGACTTAAGATCTTAGAACTTAGCTCCTTTAGCTAAGCTCCTCTGACCCCCAATGCCTTTCAAAATTATATCTCGTCTCTGGACTCTTCATTAGTCCCCGGATTCCTATTTGACATCTACGCACAGCCTTCTCCAGATTCCTGAACCCTTCTTGATGCTGGAACAAGAACCCCAGCGTGCAAACATGCGCATCTGTGCTAAGATGGGCAGCTGTGCAGGGCCTATAGCATCCTTGAAAGGGAAGCACAAGTTTGCAATTGGTGATCACAAAGTAGATAGAATGTACACATCTAGCTCGGGGACAGAATTCTAGCGCCTGCAGAATCTTTTGTGGTGGTGAGAGCTGGGGGCAGTGGAAAGGGTGGGAATAGGTAGGATGGATGATGCACTAACACTCTGCTGTGTACTGATCAAGCGACCATTGGACAGTCCCATCCCAATCAAACATTCCAGCATATCAAAGAATGGAGCTGTTCCAGGACCTTCGTTAAGAAGCAGTAAAATCCCTAGCGACCGAAAAACAGCTCGTGAACTTTCCGGGGAAGCAGCACCCCCTCCCGCGCCGCCCCCCACCGCCCTTTGAGTATGTGCAGTTACAGAGCTGTAATCCCTAAAGACCAGAAAAAGTACATTTCCATTACAATAGAGGGAACTTCTGTGGAGAACAGTGCTGTGTTTTGAATGTTTTAATATACCGAAATTGACACCCATCTTCTTCAGCATTCAAAAACCTCCTCTCTGGAATAGAATAACAATGCTTCCTCCTCTATATTTTCCTTGCAGGTCTGCCGTGAACCGCTGTTGTGAAGCAAATCCTTCCGTTGCGAGCCTTTACTTTTACCTCCTCCCACTTTGTAAATCACTTTCTTTCTCTAAATGATTGAAGTGTGGTAAGAGCTGCTAAGTAACTAAGAAGTGGACCCTTCTGCCCCCCATGTACTAGTATCGTTTGAGTCACAGCTGCTAACGCCTCTTGACACAATCCAGTTTTTCTTTTGTTTTGTTTTTTTTTCTCTCTCTTGGTAGCAGGGCTTGCAAAAAACAAGTCAAAGTGCTTGGGAATAAGAGGTTTTGCCATACACGAACCACCCTTACCATCCTGGGGAGCTCCTTGTCAAGGAGCATGTGGATATGATACCACATGTTCATTTCTTGGCACAACCTGGATATCTGTTTGCTCCTACAGCCAAGTAGTCCTTGGGGTGTGTTCACACTGTGCTGAGTGTGCCTCCAAGAGTCCCACTCACATGTGGTGACCACCCACTCCCTACATGGGCACGTTATGGCACAGAGAGGACGGTGTAGGCTCAAGTCCAGGTCCTTTCCTTACTAGCTGAGGTCTTTAGACAAATCACTTTACCCCTCTGAACCTCAACTTCTCATCTGTAAAATGGGATGAAAGTATAAAACCCAGAGGAAAGTTAGATTAGCGATTCTCAACCTGTGGGTCGCGACCCTTTGCGGTGGAACGACCCTTTCACAGGAGTCGCCTAAGACCATCGGAAAACACATATATAATTACATATTGTTTTTGTGATTCATCACTATGCTTGAATTATGTTCCATTTGTAACAATGAAAATACATCCTGCCTATCAGATATTTACATGACGATTCATAACAGTAGCAACATTACAGTTATGAAGTAGCATTGAAAATGATTTTATGGTTGGGGGTCACCACAACATGAGGAACTGTATTAAAGGGTCGCGGCATTAGGAAGGTTGAGAACCACTGAGTCAGATGATAAAAGGGGATGACCTGCTCATGCTTGGCACTGAAGGGTTTCTCAATAGGTATGAACTGACTTTCCTCCCCTTTCATTTAAAGCATTTCTCTCCATGTTCCCTGTCTGCACAAGCACATACATATCACATGAGTAGGTACATGAGCAATTGGCCACAGTGGTTGCTTCCAAAGAGGCTGGAATCTGATATCAGAGGCCGATTTTACTTCCACTGTACAAACTTCTGTACTATTTGAAATTTTATCAGCATGCATTTCTTAAAAATGTTACAGAGAATATGTATATTTAAACACTCCAAGTTCCTAGCCCTTGCTCCTTTATTGTCGATGCCTTATTTTCCATCCAGGGCTGGCGGTATCATACTGAACAGGCACAGAAGGAAACTTTGTCCATGTAGGTGTCTGTGTGGACACACCTAGCATTGACTGCAGGGCCTGTGGAGTGCAGAAGGCTCCAAATTCAAGAAGCGCTGGGAGAGAAACGGACTTCTTCGTGAAGGATTGGACAACTGCATAGGCATTTGGGAAAAGACAAAAATGGAGCCATATCTCACACTAGGTCCCAAAATAAACTCCAAATGGATCAGAGATTTAAATGTAAAAAAAAAGAAAAGAAAAAGAAACTAGACAAGGACTAAAAGAAAACATGGGCGAATTTCTTTATAATCTGGGTATGGAGAGTTTTTCTAATCATGATTCCAAATCCAGATTTAGTGAGAGAAAAGATTGGTAAATTTGACTACTTAAAAAACACACAAACTTTTGCATGGTGAAAGAATCACAAAGTCAAACGATGTGCAACAAGCTTGAAGAAAGTATAGGTCATATACATCACAGATAAAGGCTTAATGTCTTCCTAACACATAAGAAACATTTGAAAATCGAGAAATGAAAGTCCCCAAACCTGAAAGAAACGTGAGCCAAAGAAAGCCACTTCACAGGAAGATACACACAACTCGTCTTCAATCATATAGCCAGCTGCTCAGACTTACTCTCAATAAGAGAAATGCAAAATAAAATTTCTCTTTGATATTATTTGCCACCTATCCCTTTGGCAGAATTCAGAAAGTGGACAAAGACACACTTTTCTTTTATGAGGCTACGAGGAAACATATTCTCCTATTGCTAGTGGGAGAGCAACACGGTCCATCTCCAAGGTGGGTACATTGCACAGCGAGCAAAACTGTGCCTTTACCTTGGGAGCGAGCCATTATTCTTGTTGGGACTTACCTGAGATACATTTCCACAAATATGAACCACTTGTGACAAATTCATGTGCTGTGATGTTATTTATTGTGAGAAAATATTGGAATCAACTTAACTGCCATTCGATAGAAGACACGTTGGATTACTTATGGTCCATCCACACGAGAGAGCGCACACAATGTGAATGAGAATGGAGGCAGTCTCTACAAACTGCTATGGAAAGATTTCCAAGATGTTTTGTTAAGAGCAGAAAGAGAGGCAGGATAGAGAACACGGAGTATATTACATCCGATAAAAGAGACAAACAAGAAAACAGGTACTTGTTTCTTTATTTTTGCAAAAGGAAACTGATGAACATGGTTGCTTATAAGGGAGTATGTGGCCAGGGTATTAGGGAGGATAGTGGGACTTTTCTCAGTATACGTGTCGTCATATAGTTTTGACTTATACATCACAAAAATGTTTCATATATTTAAAAATTAAATCAGTAACGATGTATAGAAAGCTAACTTTAAAATAATATGAAATGAGCCCAGCTGGCAGGGCTCAGTGGCTATGCATTGACTTGTGAACCAGGAGGTCTAGGTTTGATTCCCACTCAGCGCACATGGCTGGGTTCTGGGCTCAGTCTCTACTGGGGGGTGTGCAGGAGTCAGCCAATCAGTGATTCTCTCTCATCGTTGATGTTTCTATCTCTCTTTCCCTATCCCTTCCTCTCTGATACCAATAAGTACATAAAAAAAAACCCCACAACAAATATTTAAAAACACACACAACATGAAATGAAATGAAGGAAGCCAACCACATATCAAATTGGTAACATGACTATACAGAAAAAAATAATGAATGCAAGAACCCAACTGTACGTCCTGAGCAGGTTATAGAAAGAACTGTAAAGACACCTCGAATTTACTTAGTAGGTTTGTTGTAGGTAGTGGTATTGGTACAGTAATTCCAATAATTTTGAAAATATTGTAGGACCAAGCAAAGGAGTTAAATATGTAAGTGACAGGAACCAGGGTCTAGAAATATAGGACAGAGAAAGAATTCTGCAATGTGGGATTTGAATTAGAAATGTCTGAACTCAGGTTGGTCCATTGAAAAAGCCTTGAAGCAATGAACTCCAGCAGCACCCAGCCAGTGTGGCTCAGTGGTTGAGCGTCCTCCCATGCACCAAGAGGTCACCACTTCGATTCCCAGTCAGAGCACATGCCCCAATTTCCAGCTAGATCCCCAGTAGGGGGCACGCAGGAGGCAGCTGATCAATGTTCCTCTCTCACAGATGTTTCGATCTCTCTCCCTCTCCCTTCCTCTCTCTCTAGAATCAATAAAAATATATTAAAATTAAAATAAAAAATAAACCCCAGTAGCAATTTGCTCACCTAACACCCAGACCTTAGCTTCTAAATACCATTCCCCACTAAAAAAAACAACCAGGCTCCTTAGAGAGATGGCTACTTTCAAGAGTCCGGGACATCTTGAACCAGAAGGGCAACAATAGCTCAAAGACTGATAGTGGCTTATCAACAAGACACGTGAGCTGGCTTGCAGGAGTTCTCACTAGTGAAACTTGAGACAATTAGAGCATCAAAAAGAATAATGATGTTAATAGATTATAACACGATGAAAGAAAATGAGTCCAGAGTCATGCTAAAAAATTGAAACAAGAAAGAAATTTTGAAAAGCAGTGAAATCCAAGTAAAGTCTGCGGTCTAATTAATCATACTGTGTCAATGTCAATTTCCTGGTTTTGATCATGTACTATGTAGGATGTTATCATTGGGGGAAGCTAGGTTTTGGGTACACTGAACATCTCTGTAATATTTTTGCAACTTCTTATGCGTCTTTATTTCAAGATGAAATTTTAACAAATAAGCCCGACCTGTGTGGCTCAGTGGTTGAGCTTTGACCTATGAACCAGGAGGTTACTGTTCAATTCCTGGTCAGGGGCATGCCCAGGTTGTGGGCTCAATCCTCAGTAGGGGGCATGCAGGAGGCAGCCGATCAATGATTCTCATCATTGATGTTTCTCCTTCTCTCTCCCTCTCCCTTTCTCTCTAAAATCAATAAACTTATATTTAAAAAATGCACAGATAAGCATGCGTGCGTGGGTGATGGGGTGGTGTTCTTTACAGAGGAATGAATGCTAGGCTATATTTACAGAAAAAGTGATTGAACTAGAAAATCACCAATATTGCATCCACCAATGCAATACTTCATTATCAATAGACTAGAGGCCTAATGCATGAAATTCGTGCCAGGGACTCAGCCCTCGAAGCCCCGGCTTCATCCGGTAGGTTGTCCAGTCTAGTTAACATAATACACTTTTATTACTATAGATAATAAAATATTGGATGATAGCCATCAGAGAATGGGACATTCATATGGTCTCACCTCACAGATTACTTAGTATCTACAAAGGGTAGAGGAGTGTCCATGGTGGATAAATCTGGTAGACATCACCTTAACCTTAACCAAGTGACAAAAAAAGGGTCCCTGCTCATTTTCTTGCTCCTGAATCTCTGATGCCATGTGGATCATTATCAGTGTTGAAATAAATGGCATTCTGGGTTCCCTGATATGCTGGGGTGAGAACTATAGGAGATCACCTTTGTAATACTTATCTCCAAGCTGCCTAATCTGAATTCAAAGAAACAAACACCCAAATTTAGATTGTATGGTACTCTTTTGAGATGTTAATGTGGACTCAGAAACTATCAGTATAAGGACAAAAACAAAACAAAACAACAAAACAAAAGACAACTGTAGGAGACTGTCCTAGATTAAAAAGATTAACCAGACTAAAGAAAATGACAATTACACTGAGTAGATGACTCTTGACTGGATCCAGATCAGAAAAATATTACAAAGAACATTAGTACAGCAATTGGGACAACTTAGATATGGGCAGTATATTAGATAATATTACTGTATCAATGTCCTCGAAGTGAAAAAACCCACTGTGCTTATGAACGATAATGCCTGGTTCTTAGGGAACACAGGCTGAAGTACTTCTGGGGTCACATTTCAAGATATCTGTAACTAATTTTAGAAAAAGATATAAAAATAAAATGAGAGCTCTCAAGCAAATAGAGAAAAAATGTTAGCAACTGATGAACCAAGTGTAAAGAGCAGTCTGTATGGATTTTTATCATATTATATTTTCAACCCTCTGTAGGTTTGAAAATCTTTAAAATAAAAACTTGGGGAGAATACAACTACCTCACATTAGGTCATGCATAAATTTTTTCTCTTGTACCCAGATAGGAATTCCTCCCCTTTCAGCTTCTCCCTTCCCCCAAATCTCAGCATATGATGCAGCAAGAGTTGCTTTGGGCCCAGTGGACCAATGGAGCCCAGGCTTCCGGCGAGTCTTCAGAGAAGGCTCCCACCACTGCCGCCTCTGGGCTCTGCTGCCCACCAGCAGGCGCCGTTAGCAAAGACTGGTTGGCTCATCACTGAGTCTAAGGGAGTATTTGGGGCCTTTGGAGTCTCTGGGGCCTAAGACTTGCTGAGCCCTTTAGCCTTAGAGAGCTGGTGCCCGAGACTAAAAACTAGCATGACACAATGGACCTCCTTTATTTTTCCTTTTTAAAGAACATTTTTTAAAATTGATTTCAGAGAGAACGGGAGAGAGGGAGAGAGAGAAACATCAATGATGAGAGAGAATCATCCATCAGCTGCTTCCTGCATGCCCCCTACTGGGGATTGAGCCCTGACTGGGAATGGAACCATGACCGCTTGGTTCATAGGTTGACGCTCAACCACTGAGTCACACCAGCCAGGCTGGACTCCTTTTACAATGGGAACTTCCGGTGGAGCTGACTGTTTCCAGAGGGGGCCACACCAGTTACTTTTGAATGGAGCCATGAGTTACTGTGGAATATTCAAATGATGAGTCACAGTCATCCCACCACCAATAAACCAACCAATAAATGCATCTGTTCTCTCAAAAATCAATACTGGGTGATTTGCACTGGGACTCATACCACTGGGAGGGCAAGTAGGGCACTGTCCTGGCCAGTGAAGAGTTTGAGAGTTTGGGGAAGGTCCACTCAGATCAGTGGCACAGGATGACTGGCCAATGCATGCCCGCAGTCTTCATGTTGTAGCACGGAGTGGCGCACCTAGGAGGGGAGGCTGAGAGAAAGCGCCTTGGAGAGGGTGGGTGAGAAATTTTCCTCCATTTGTAAAACCAGTTCCTTTTGTCTTCAAAGGAGAAAAGAAGCCAGGACCTGGGGCCACACTAGGGGAGCGGCGGAGAGAGGTTCCAAAAGGTTCATGGGGCTCCTCCAGTTTTCTCTGTCTCTTCGCCAGGGTAGGGTGACCGGCTGATCCCCATTTGCCTGGGACTTTCCCAGTGTTAGTACCAGAAGTCCCGACCCCTGAGAAACCATCCCTTCCAGGCGAACTGGGACGGTGGTCCCCTATGACACTCCCACCTCGAACCCAGAATCTTCAGTTGCGACGGATCCCATGTGAAGAACAAATCGGTAACACCCCAGCTCTGAGGTTTCTGATGTGGATACTAAAGAGGAAGGAGGAGAAGAGCCAACCTAATTTCTCCTTTTTCCATGCTGATCAGAGACAAGCCTGGCAGTGGGGATAGGGTGGGAAGGGGGTGGGGGGGGGCACTGCTCTTTCACAGCTCTGCACCCTCCCTGCTTCTCTGCCCTCCTGCCTCCTGAGGGTCCCCCTCTCCGTCAACACTCCCAGATGCTGCTCATTCTGCAGTCCCAGCTAAAATCACATTTTTTCTTGGAGACCTCTCCCAACTGTTCTAGCTGAAAGCGATCTTCTGCTCCTGAGAAATGTAATAGCACTTATCATCTGTGTGCTCACATGATACAGAAGAGCCTCAGAGAAATTGTAGGAAACGCAGAGATCCATTTATTCATGTGTAATGCCCTCATTCGTTCACTTGCTAGTAACGAGGTACCAAGCACCGTGCTGGGCACTGGGGCTTCCAGGGCGAGTCAGGCCACTGTCCCAGTGAGCTGGGGTTGGGGGCAGGGGGGAGCGTTGGCCAGATGCGTGAATAATGATCACACAGGTGCCACGTGCTGTGACGGAGGCTGAACATTAGTAAGCAGTGTCATTGGAACTCCTACCGAGTGGCAGACACGGTGTTAGAGGCTAAAGGATGACAAAACCCTTAAGAGATTATAATTGGTTTAGTGTCAGAAGCACACTATTTTCATACTGTGTGGTAAGTGCTACCAAAGCTGTAAACTCAGGACCTGCGAGGACACAGACGAAGAACACTGAGCCAGGGATAATGTCTTCTTGGAGGGCCTGGCGCTGACTGGAACTGACCGGTTAGCGGTCTGGTGAAAAGATGATGAGGCCAACGGGGACAGGGAGGGACTGGCAGATCGGAGAAATCCAGCAGAGCAAGTCTGTAGGGCTTTGCGACTGATCCTCGTTGCAGAGAAAATAATCTCAGGCCTTGTATGTTCTAGAAAGTCTTGAACAGGACACGGTGTGTGCTAGGCCTTTAACACACCTGCAGGTGGGTTCAGGTGAGACCCCAGGCAGAATCCACACGCTGTCTGACTGGATTATTAGGGGAGTCTTGTAGCCAGGCTTTCCTGAAATAGGTTCCTTCCACAAGCTCTAAGACAGCGGTTCTCAACCTGTGGGTCGCGACCCCTTTGGGGATCGAACGAACCCTTTCACAGGGGTCGCCTAAGACCATCAGAAAACACATATATAATTACATATTGTTTTTGGGATGAATCACTATGCTTTAATTATGTTCAATTTGTAACAATGAAATTGGGGGTCACCACAACATGAGGCACTTTATTAAAGGGTCGCGGCATTAGGAAGGTTGAGAACCACTGCTCTAAGATATGAGCAATGCCTCCCAAACTGAGAAATGCAACTGCAATGTTGTGTGTGTTCCCTTTGTCTCCATTCTCTCCAATGATTAAGAAGTAAAACAAAATTAAAATATGGACAATCCCACCCACCCAGAGTGGCTCAGTGGTTGAGTGTTGACCTATGAACCAGCAGGTCATGGTTAAGTCTTGCTCAGGACACATGCCTGGGTTGCGGGTTTGATCTCCAATGTGGGACGGGCAGGAGGTGATTCTCATCATTGATGTTTCTCTCTCTCTCACCCTCTCCCTTCCTCTATGAAATCAATAAAAATATATTTAAAGTGGAAGTTCCCCACTTTCTCATTCCCTCTACCCCAACACATGCTCACACACTCATGCATGCATGGACACAAACACATCCATGTTTACACGCACAAACACAGCTATGCTACGTGTTTGTTTTGAACTCACCTGTGCTTTCTACAGCCTGATCTTGAACTCCTGTAGTTGGGGGTGGTGTGGACCCCCCACGGTTTTAATAGCTATGCCTCGATGTTAACCTCCAGGATCACAGCCTCCATGGCCTGTATTTGAAGAGGAGGCACAAATTGGATCAGTTGAACAGCTCCAACCTCGAACTCCTGGCCCCTCTCCTTGAACTGCTGGGAGGCGGGAAGATGGAGCACAGGGAAGAATTTCCCGTCTGGCATGGCATCTGTGCCGGAGACTTCCAAGGCCCTTCTCAATCTGTTCTCTCTGGTGGGTGACTGCCGCCGGCCCGCACACCTGCTTGCTGGGCCAGGCTGCAGTGTCAGCAACCCTGGAGCCTGGAGACACCCAGGCCCAGCAGCCCCGTTCCTCCGAGGCCTGGCCGGAGGGGACAGAGGACTGGCTCTGGTGCTCCAGCCCAGTTTGGGTCAGGAGCTTTTATTGGGTCCTCTTGCCTTTTACTTTGAAAAATACAGAAATCTTAGCTTGCCACGGTAATATTTGCAGCCCGGGACGCTGTGGCTAAAACTCAGGTGCAACCAGAGGGTCTGGGGACTTTGAAGAAGAGCAAGTGCTGATCTAGGAATCTGAGGGGGCCCAACCGTCCCGGGGTACAGCCCCTGGCTCCCTGGGTGACTTCCCACCACCCCTACAGCCAGGAGCACCACCCAAAACACACTGGAGTGTTAGCTATGCAGCACTTCCAGTGAGGGGACATTGCTATACACCCACTTGAGCACCTCATTTAATTGCACCAACCCCCCAGGACAAATGTTGTTATTGCAGCTTCATTGAGGAGGATGTCAGAGCTCAGGGCAGAGGTGCCTCATTGAAGGCCACGGGTTCAGGAGCAGCAGAATCAGGATCGAATTGAAGGTTGGCCTCTGCCCTTCATTCTGCCTCAACATGCACAAGGCAGTGTGAGCAGGGGCATGGAGGGGAGTGACTTGTGTCACCCAGATCTCACGGGCCCTGTTGGATTGTCAACTGATTGAGAGTGGAAACCATGCCTCAATGTTGACCTCCAGGATCACAGCCTCCATGGCCTGTATTTGAAGAGGAGGACATAGTCTTTTAGGACATAGTCTTCTTACCTGTGAAAGAAGGAAAATCTTACTTCTCAAATGAGTCTGTTCAAGTCAAGTTCCATGACAGCCTTTGGAATTTGGGGGAGAAAATGGGCCAGGCCCCGGCACAGAGTGTGCCCTGCAACCCCCAGCCTGCCTTTTGTCGTCTGAGCGCCTGTTAGACTCGCTCTGTAGATCGTTTCCGGAGCTCGGTGCCAGGTAACAGTCTCTCAAATTTCTTACATGTTATGAAGCATCGCAGATGACTCTGTATAATCAAATATGCCATTCCACATCTCATTTGTAATTTCACAATTTAGCTTTCCGCGCCATTTAAGCACATATAGGGCCTCTAGAGAAATCCTTATTTTTTTTCCCCCTGAAAGCTTTTCCGTGTGAACTTGGTGCTGATTTTGGTCTTTGCAGTGTCTAATGAGGTTCTCGCAAAGTTTTCTCACTGCGACAGGCTTTATAGAATTTAAGAAACTATGGAAATAAGTCCTGGCCTAATGGAAGTCACGGCAGGCCAAAGAAGCAGGGGGCAGGAGGCCCGGGGGAGGGGCCGATGTTCTCTCTCTCATCTATTTCCGTTATGTGTGGCTTGACTGAGTCTCTGGAGAAGGCTGGGTCCGCCTTGCAATCCTGCACTGCTTGGCAATTTACAAAGCACATCTCATGTATCAGATTTCCTTTGAGCTTGACAACTGCCCAGTAAGTGAGGCTGGGTAATTATGATGATGATCTCCATTGTATAGACGAGGAAACAGAGACTTGGAGAGGTTAAGTGACTTGCCCAAATCCACGAAGCTAATTTTAATTATTAATTAATTGCAAGGCGAAGCTTCAAGTGCAGCTCTTTTGATTAGCAGCCCCGTGTCGGCCTACTAATCCAGCCCTCCTTCCTCTGGGCCATGTTTTGCAGCTGCTGAGCAGAGAGGGTTTGGAGATGCAATGGTGACATGTTGACGCTGCTGCCATTTAGTTCTAGAATCTATCCACCTCTCTCCGTCCCTGCTGCTACACTTTGAGCCCTGCCCACTGCCATTTCTGGGTCACTGCCACAGCGCCCTGAGTGGTTTCCTTACTTCTAGTCTGGATCCACTCAAGTCCAATATCCACTCTGCAACATAAACAACTTCCTTTTTTATAAAATAGATTTTTATTGATTTCAGAGAGTGCAGGAGAGGGGGAGAGAGAGAAAGAGAAACACCAGTGATGAGAGAGAATCATTGATCAGCTGCCTCCTGCATGGCCCACACTGGGGATGGAGCCCACACCCCCGGCATGTGTCTTGACCGGGACTTGAACCCTGACCCCCTGTTTCATAGGTCAATGCTCAACCACTGGGCTGCCCTGGCTGGCCATAAATAACTTTCTTAAATGAAAACGTTATCACAGTGCTCCTCTGCCTAAAACATTTTGATGGCTCCCATGGTCTTCAGCAAACCGCCAGCTTCTCTCACTCGGCCTCCAAGGGTCTGCATGAAATGATGCTACTTACATCCCCACAGCCCGCCTGTTGTCACTCCTACCCGGAGAATCTGAGTGCCAGCTGCTTCCCTTCACCACACTCTCTTGTAGTGGGACCTCTGTCATCTTCACTTTATGACCCCTGTCACCTTCCCTCCGCTCTATCTTCTCTTGGTAACGCTTAATCCTTTTGAAGCAGTCTGTAACCACCAGTGACTATTTTCAGAGTCTATAAAATACTGATTTTACTTCCAGTCGTTAACATACTAATGGAAGCTGGTAGGGATCCACTTTCTAAATGAAAACACCGTGGCTTGACGATGTTAAGGGACTTGCCCACCTTCCATCACCAGCAAGTGGCAGGCTCAGCACTTGGAATTCAAGTCTCGCGATGCTAGTTGACACACAATTATGCCACCTGTTCGCGTCATTTGTCAGCCCTGGCTCCTGGAGAGCAGGCGGGAATGTGTAGTGTAAAGAGGCCCTACCGGAGGCTGAGTTGCATCTCCCACACTAGAAGGACCCTTGCAGGACAAGTGTGCGGGGCAGGAGAAGAGGAAGGAAAAAAAAAAAGGGGGAGAAGAAACCATGCTGCTGGAACAGCCAGCCCATGGGCTCATTAGCCTCTTCCAAACAGTCTCTCTCTCCCTCTCCCCCTGCTGACCAGAAATAAGTCTGAGGGGAATTTGTGCGGTAAACTTTCACCTGCGGGGACACGGTCTCTGGAGAGATGAAACATCGCGAGCAGACAGCTTGCTGTTCTGTGCTGAGTCATGGCGCTAGTTCTGCTTTCTCGGAATAATTGGGAATTACTCTCCTGGGGGAAAAGTGTCAGTGTCCCCAACAGTGTTGCCGAAATGACATAAATTCCCAGGACAGTGTAGCTCTGGTTAAAAGTCTCAATTTATCAGGAGCCTTTCCTAACTCCATCCCTCATGCATCACTTTCTCCTGCTATTCAATCAACAACAGAGACCCTGTCAGAGAGTCAAAGACCATTGGGACAATCAAGGTAGTTAGCAGTAAACAATTTAAGAAGAGGAGGAAAGTACCCAAGCAGAGGGAAGGTGTGTGAGGACACTGAAATAGCCAAAAACATGGCAGGTTCGACAGCAGTTTGTAGAATGGACTTAAAAATTGATTGAGCTGTAGGCGTGAGGACGGTTCCCAGGCGTCTGGCTAGAGCAGCTGAGAGGTGACCATGTCATTTCATGAAATGGATTCAAAAGGAAGTTCCTTCCTCCTTTCTTTCTTTTATTCTTTCAGATCTGGCCAGCGCACTTAAGATCACCTTGAACTTGATGTGCCTGTGGATAGTTGAGTCTGAAACATAGAAGACAGTTTTGAACTGGAGATACAGGTTTGGGACACCTCAGCGCACAGATGGTGATTGAAACCGTGGGGTGGATGGGATCACCTGGGAGACGGTCTAGAGTGGGAAGATTCTTACCTGAAGTGGCCAAAGGACACATTCCTCATTCCAAAGTCAGTAATGGAGAGAAGAGAAGCTAAAGTTACACAGCTGTAATTGGGAAGGTGACCGTATGAATCAGATCCAATGAGTGAAGCAAGGACAACATAAAGAACAACTAGGAAAATCTAGGAGAGAAAGAGGGAGTTCAGTTTCCAGGAGGAGAGAGAGAAGTTTAGGTGAGGGGTGGGGGGAGAGCTAGGTGAATTAAGTGGCTTGGTTCATTGTTGAGAATTCTCTAGACTCAAGAGGTCCTCTCACACGGTGCCTGGTTTATGCTTGGAAGGTGGCCATGGGCACTTTGAAAAGCACTCCTGGGCTGGAGACTATTATTCCTTACTAGAGGCTTGGTGCATGAAATTCGTGCATGGGGTGGAGGGTCCCTCAGCCTGGCTTGCACCCTCTGGCAATCCTGGACCGCTGGTTCCTAACTGCTTGCCTGCCTGCCTGATCACCCCTAACCACCTCTGCCTTGGCCCCCCACTGCTACGGCTTCGTCAGGAAGGACACCTGGAATGATGTCCAGAAGGTCATTTGACTATCCAGTCTAATTAGCATATTACGTTTTTATTATTATAGATACTGTCAGGTAACCACTGTGAGGCTAGTTTAAGGGGAAAGGGCCTTCAGATTTGTGCTCTGGTGAACACCTTGTGCCCTGCCTCAGTTTCTCTAAGATCACCAGCCTTTGAGATGCTGTTGAGAAGTCATTGGTTGATATCAAAGAGTGAAGAAAGCATAGTTCTTTGATGCCCCTCTGCTTGGGAGGCCACTTGCAAGGAGAACTCTCCACAGGTCTGCCACACAATGAAGAGTCAATGCTCACAGACTGAAGTCAGTGGTGCATCTTGGGAACAAGGAATCCCTCTGCCATACAAGTTGGTTTTGCATGGGATCCATCTGTCAGTGTGCTCTGACTTCACATGGACATCCAGGTCTCAGACCGGGGACCTTTGGAGGTGCAGGGATCAGCAACTCAAAAAGTCACAGGGTATCCATCCAGATCCTTTTTGCCCTTTTGATCAGGCACTAACACACATGCCTTCAAATCTCAGTTGCTTGACCCACTCCATGCACATTTGCCAATGATGCCAGGATGGAGGTACAGTCCGGGGACCAGCGGTACCAGCCTGGGGACTTGTTAGAGTTCAGAGTCTCAGACCTACCCCAGACCTACTGTGTTAGGGTCTGCATTTTCACAGATGACCCAGAAACATATATGTACATTAACATTTAGGAGGCACTGCCCTGGATCACCCAGTCCCCTTGATGGGTGAACAAGATAAATCCTATGTAAGAGGGAATCAGACTCAACTAACTAGAAATAGGGAAACAAAAAGAGACAGTCTGACCTGCCGGGGAATCATTAAACTACGTAACAAGTCTATTTCTGAGACCCTGGCATCTTGGTGTGTGGTACATGGGTTTCAGGAGCCAGCCTTGGTTCATGGCCCATTGCATTGTTGAGGTGGACGGCTGCTCCCCAGGCCTGTCCCGGGGAATGGGTGCGAGGGCAGGCTGACTGTCATTTTTCCAGCTGGCCTCTTGGCAGTTGCTGCCTGGGCATGCAGGTGGGAAGAGAGGGACTAACTGGTCAACCACAATAAGTCCTATTAGAAAACTGGAAAAGCCAGTGCAGTATTTTTTTTTCCATGTGGCACCCCTAAGTGCTCACGTTAAGCGGGTGATTACTGGCCCTTTATTATTCTCATTTTGGTAAAGCTGTTTTTTTTTTCTCTCCCACACACCTGTGTTTAAAGTGAATTCTGTGTTATTTTCTCCCCACGGGCCGTGCTGAGGGCCATAGGGAACAGCATTTAGCAACACTGAGCAGGAGAGACAGAGAGAGCAGCGTTAACTCCACACAGGATTTGGACATGGGCTGAGTCTGCTGGCAGAAGAATGTGTGTTTTTATGGTGGTAACTGTGAAGGGGGAGCAGCTGGCGCTCAGAGGTGCCTGGCACCCTGAGGTGCCACGGGGTGGCTCCTGGCTGCTCCTGCTGCGGGGAATTCTGCTGGCAGGAGGGCGTAGGGGGAAGGAGAGAGGCTTCGCTTTAGTAGGATGGGCTCTTGGGAAGCCAGGTGAGAGTGAGTGTGCAGAGGGTTTGGGCGGAGTGCCCAGGATGAGAGGGGAACGCATCGTGTCTCAGAGGTAAGCGGGAAAAGGGTGGGGTGGGCGCCTCCTGCTTTTGCCTCAGAGCCACTGAAACCAGAAACAGCCCAGCACATAAAGGGCGGCCAACAATCACATAGCCAGGCCAGGCAGCATCTTCTTCTTTTTTAAAACATATTTTTATTGATTTCAGAGAGGAAGGAAGAGGGAGAGAGAGATAGAAACATCAATGATGAGAGAGAATCATTGATTGGTTGCCTCCTGCACACCCGCTACTGGGGATTGAGCCTGCAACCTGGGCATGTGTCCTTGGCCAGAACGAACCCGGGAACCTTCAGTCCGCAGGCAAAGGCTCTATCCATTGAGCCAAACAGATCTTCTGATCCAAAACCACATTCCCTTCCTCCTTTTAACAAAGGCTGAGTTTCCCATGGAGTATCCTTTCTCCTTCCTTCCTTGCTCACAGAACCCTGATTTTGTCCTGAGTAGCCAGATGCCCAGTAAAAAGGTATGGTGTTGGGATCTCCCTGGTGAGGAGGTGTGGCCCGCAGAGCTCAGGGGGCGGGGCTTCAGAAGCCCTTCCCTGGGTACTCAGTTCTGGGTACTTCTCCTTTGTCCTCCTCCTCCTCTCAGCCTGGAATGCAGATGTCTGCTTGAATCTGGAGGCCAATTTGATGACTGAATCACATGCTAGAGATAGTGAAACAGTGAAACAGACGCCCCGGAGGACACTGATTCCTGGATGTCACTTTCCCCGAGTATTGCTGGCCCCCTGCCTGCCAGCCACTCGTTGGAATTTTCTGTTCTAGGTCATGGGCCTCTCCGCCAGGCTCCCTGGATTAGGTAGGACAAGCAAATCTAGCTGCTGCAACAAACAAACGTCCAGATGTCAGCAACTTAACCCAATGGAAGTTTGTCACTCACATCAAGAACGTGAAGCAGTAACAGGTTGTCAGGGAGGCTCCCTGGCTCCTTCCATCTGATGAACTCCTTCCATACCTCTTCTGCCCCACAGGCTGGCCGGCCTTGGGGAGGGCACGAGATTCCCCTGTGGCCCCTGCCTTCTGCTGAGGCAGCCGTGTTAGGAAAGCGCATTGCACAGCATCAAGTGCCATGGAAACCCGTTAATAGCGGGGGCTGGTGCTCTACCGCGCCGGGGGCTGGCTCTGGCTCCCAGGAACAGCCAGCAGTTCGGAAGCTGGTCCAAAGCACTCGGTTTCTTGGACACGGAATCACAACCCCACGTACCCAGTGATTTCGTGCTTTCTAAGCTCCTCACCAGCAGTCCCACGCCCTCGGGGGGGTAGCTGGCGCTGAGCAACAGGGCCTCGCCCGCTCGGCTTTGATCTGTTTTCTGAAGCTTGTGCCCTTTTCAGCCAGCATAGATCCAGTTTCCCATTCACTTCAGCCTATCCCTGGGCTGCTCCTTTGTTCTGTGCCCCTCCCCCAGCATCCAAACCTGCTCCCAGCCCCAGTGGGATGAGGAGGAGGCGCCTGGAGGCAGCTGGTCCTGATGCTGGCCCTTGTATCACTAACAGGAGGGGTCAGAGCAGTATCTTCCCCAACAGGACTCAGGTGGGGGGTGGGGGTGGAGGAAAGAAAAGGGGCGGGAGATGTCTGGGTCAGAGCTATGTGAGAGGGACACTGCTTGCTCCACTACCAGCGCTGCATTTTCTCAGGGGGATGGAGGGGGAGCTGGTGGGTAGGGACAGAGGATGGGCAATACCAGGGGGTGCCACGGGGTGATAGGAACAGGAGCCACTCAGGTCACACTGCCAGCTCACATTTTCCCCTGAGGAAGGAAGACGGAAGGAGGAAAGACACATTCGAGTAGGCTCTGGGCTCAGAAGTCAGTATGTCAGCCTTTCCTGATTGAGGCTGGTTTCTTTTAAGGTATCCTCTGTATTCTTTGCTTTGATGGTTCAAGAGGGAGCTGATCTGTTGCTTTTCCTGGAAATATAT
This sequence comes from Myotis yumanensis, assembly GCF_028538775.1. Classification (NCBI taxonomy): domain Eukaryota; kingdom Metazoa; phylum Chordata; class Mammalia; order Chiroptera; family Vespertilionidae; genus Myotis; species Myotis yumanensis. The sequence continues at coordinate 15,860,238 of NW_027223770.1, forward strand.
TAACATTCCCGAGCAGAAAACCCCACCTCCCTCACAGCCATCCTCAGCATATCTGGACCATGTCTCTCACCCTCACTGGGTGAAGCAGTGTGTGAACACAGGGCTGGGCAGAGGTGCTCGGAGCTACACCCGGACCTGGTTTGGGCCCAGAACCGCTGCATTATTTGCAGGGCACAGTCTGTGCCCTCTCCCTGTCTGTTCTGTGCTCAGCCCAGGTCAGAGGAGTTGTGAGGTGCGCTCAGCAGGCTGTGGGGTCAGGGCCAGGGAAGCCGGGCTCCTGGCTGGTGGACTGAGGTGGGCAGCTGTTCATGTCAGGGCCCTGGGCATGGTGACTGCGGGCCAGTGTCGGCTCCAAGACAGGCGCTGTGGTGATTGCCGTCACCACCGTGGTTTTAGCTGTAGAGGTCAAAGGTGGAAACTGGAGGGAGGAGAGACCGAGGACTCTAGGATGCAGTGAGAGTCTGGATGGGTGGTGACTTGCCCAGTGCGCCCCATTCTGCGTCTGCTCCCCAACTCCTTCTTCCTCAGGCCAGGCCCTTGAAGCCTGAAAGCAGTACTACCCCCCCACCCCCGCCCTGTCCCCCTCTCCCCTCCACCTTCTGGGAAACCCACCTCCTGCGATTCCTTTTGATGACTTCTCTTTAGTTGCCATGAAGAAGTGCTCGTATCAGCAAACAGATGGTGGCTGAGGCACGGAGCATAAAATACATTTATCAAGGCAAACAGCTGTAGCCCATTGCATTCGCCGATTTCTATTAAAAGTCCTCCAGGGCTACCAGCCGCTCCGAGGTGCAATCGGAAGGCAGCCGAGGGCCGGCTTTGTGCGGCTTCCCTCCCTGGCCTTTCTGCGCGGGGCCTGAGAGAGAACGCTGCCTCCAGACCCCGGTTTGCACTTCCGGATGCCTCCATCAAAGCGCCTACTGCAGCCTCGCCCCCCTGCCTCATTGGGTGGGCGAGGGCCCTTCCGCAGTGTTCCCACTGCCCAGGCACCATACAATGGGGACTTGCTGACCTGCAATTACTAGTACCATGTGCTGTGAGGGCAGAGACATGTCCCTGGGAGGGGGCCCCGACATACCGGACGCACTAGGTGCCTTTGTTCACTGTCTCCAGCCATCCTCACACTCTCTCACTGTGCTTCATGATTTAAAAAATACATTTTTATTTATTTCAGAGGAGGAAGAGGGAGAGAAGGATAGAAATATCAATGATGAGAGAGAATCAGTCAGTAATCAGCTGCCCCCTGCATGCCCTCTATTAGGGATGGAGCCCGAAAACCAGGCACGTGCCCTGACCGGGAATTGAACTGTGACCTCCCGGTTCATAGATTGACACTCACGCGGGCCCGGCATGATTTTTATTTTCATTTGTTCTGATGGCCGGATGCTGTTGTGGTTCTCCCTTCATTGTGGTCTGGAAGAGGGTCGGGAGATGGGAGAGCTGGGATCTATTCCAGACTCTGCCATTATTTAGCTTTGAACTTGGGCAATCCGTGTTCTTTGTCTGGGCTCTTGGTTTCCTCTTAGAGGGATGAGGTTGGATCAGAGGAGCAAACTCAAGGGCCTTTAGGGGCAAGGCAGGTACGACAGGTGTGAACTGGCCGGGGCAGACAGTGCCATGCTGTGCAGTGTGCATCTCCAAAAGGTGCTCCTAACACAAGAACACATCGAGGTTGGGGGGTGCATTAGGTACACGGGCCTCTAGAGTGAGACTCCATAGCACAGCGGTTCTCAACCTGTGGGTCGCGACCCCTTTGGCGATCGAACGACCCTTTCACAGGGGTCGCCTAAGACCATCCTGCATATCAGATATTTACATGACGGTTCATAACAGTAGCAACATTACAGTGATGAAGTAGCAACGAAAATAATTTTATGGTTGGGTCACAACATGAGGAACTGTATTTAAAGGGCCAGAAGGTTGAGAACCACTGCCCTAGAGTCAATGTTTGCCAACATGCCGTCAAGCGCTAATATTCTGAAAAACTTCTTACAGAGTAACAATCCAGGGCAAGACTGAACTCCACAGAGGGCAAATGGACATCCGTAGGTTGGCCTATGAGAAAACGACGGCCTTTTACATTTTTATTCGAATAGACTTTATTTTTCTAGAGCAGCTTTAAGTTCACAGCAAAATAGAGGGGAAGGTACATCCCCTTGGTTTTAGTTTTAGAGGTCAAAGGTGGAAGGTGGAGGGAGGACAGACTGTGTACCCCCTGTCCCTCCCCATGGACAGCCTCCTCCACTGTCCACATACCCCACCGGAGTGGGGCATTTACTATAATCTATGAACCTAATTGGCACACCATTCCCACCCAAAGTCCATAGTTCACCTTGGGGTTCACCCTTGGTGTTGTACACTCTATGGGTTTGGGTACCTGGCTAAGGACATATATCCACCATTGTGGTGTCATACAGAGTAGTTTCACTGCCTTGAGAATCCTCTGTGCTCTGCTCATCCATCCCTCAGCTCAGCCCTTCTGCACTATTTGAGAGGGCAATGGAATAACTGGAGACTCCGGGTGTTCTGCCTGTCATGGCGGGGCCACCTTCAGAAACCCGTGGTTTAGTGGGTCAGGGACTGTGGGTGGAGTCAGACTGTCTGGGTTCAAAGTCTCCTGGTGCTGTTTCCTGTTTGTTTTGTTAATCTGCACCCGAGGATATTTTTTCCCATTCATTTTTAGAGAGAGTTGAAAGGAGGGAGGCATAGATCTATCTCTATCTCTATCTCTATCTCTATCTCTATCTCTATCTCTATCTCTATCCCTATCTCTCTATTATATAGATATAGATATATGAGAGAGACATCAATTACTTGCCTCTTTAACGCACCCCAACTGAACTTGCAATCCCAGGTACATGTCCTTCACCGGGAATTGAACCCGGGACTCTTCAGTTCGAGGGACAATGGTCTAACCATTGAGCAACACTGGCCAGGATTACCTGCCTTCTTAACAGCTATGTGACCTCTCACAAGTTATTTAACCGTCCCTCAGTGATACCTTGGTATGTTATTTAAATATACCTCAGTCACACCTCACTTTCCCCAACTACACAATGGCAATACAAGCAGTAGTTATTACACGGAGCTGCTGTGAGGAGTAAATGGATTGATCTGAATAATTCATCTAAAACTATGCCTGAGGTGGAGTAAGTGTTCAGTCCGTGCTAATTGCTGGTCGCTGAGACGACCTCCCAGCTCGGCGTGGACAAGCATGCGATGACTGGTTTTGTGGAGCTAATATTTACAAATAGCTGGCGACTGTGCAAGGCTGATCTCTTCCATCAAACGGATCCTCTTATGGCTTTTGCTTCTACTCAAGGCATCAAACTGAAACTCTCCCCTGTATGATCCACTTTTACAGGCAGCATCTAGTTCAATTCCCTGGCGGGAAAGAGACAAGTAATGCCTTCATCTTTACAAAGGCAGAAGCACAAGTTCGAAGAGGTCGTGGAATTCGTTCAAAGCCACCCAGCTAGCAAGTGTTTGAGGCAGGATCTGAGCCCTAGATATTAAATTCCCTGGACAGTGCTCTGTCCACTATGGGACTGTTTTTCTACATGCTCAGTAGTTGCTTGTAATGATGGTCAGTTGACATGGTAGAACTGAGTGGCTCTGTTGATTCGCAGGTTTCCCAATCTTGCCCAAAGCATGATTTCAGGTGTTTATTCTTAACTTTGATTTGTGGACCCCAGTGCAAGCCTAGGGATCAAGATTCCCAGAGGAGAGACCCAGTCGTCTGTATGTCATCCCGGGTGATTCTCATGATGGCCATAGCATGGGAAACCAATGTTGGGCCAGAGAATTCTACCAAGAAACCCCACCAGGCAGCTTTGTCCCAGACGTCGGAATAGCTGTTTCAGGAATATGTGATAAGGCCATGAGCGGGTAGGCAGAAGAGTGTGGCTAGCTCGTGGGACCAGAAGAACAAAGTCCAGGACTATTCAGTTTGCCAAATAGGCATCCAGATCTTATTTTACGAGCGAGGCACCTTGTTAGGTCTTGCATGCGGGGTCAGGAGGGTCACAAAGGAGCCAGGGATTGGAGCTCTGAACTGTTAGTGGCTAAAACAATGAATGCACGCCCTTGCCTGACCTACTTCCTAGGAAAGCCACAGGCACCAGGTAAGGGTGCTGTCCTCTCTTAAGGTCTGTAAGATTAGCTTCCAGGACAGGGGCAAAGGTGAGTCCCAGCATCTCTGGGCATATGTCCCACCCACTTGGCAATCTCCGCGGAAAGAGAGAGTCCTAATGAAAGTCCAAGCCTGCCCCTCCTCGGGGAGGGGATCTGATTGGCCGGCCATTCCTCAATCCCAAGGTGATTGGTTACTAGTTCCTGTGGAGCCACAAGAAGGGAGAGCTGGACCACTGTGCATTTCTTACACAGAAAAAAAGGGGGGTGGGGGGAGTCAGAGCAGGCTGAAACAACAGACGTCCAGTCAGGATTACTTAGCTTTCCTTAGGAAAACACTCAACAAACAAATGACTTTCTCAAACACTGATTTCATTCCTGGTGTTAAGCAGGCATTGTGAAAATGCACGCAGTAACCAGCAGACGAGCCAGCCCCGAGCGTGTGAAGAGCCCGGTGTAAGTTGCCTTCACCATTGAATAGATACCTTAAACCGTACCCCATGCAAATGTATTGCACGGAAGTGATCCGAGGTGCATCCCAAGTCAAGGCTGTTGATTCCAGCAATATTTAGATAGGCAAACCGACAACCTCGGAAATATCCATATGCAAAGTAGAGAAATGTGACATGCATTAGAGTACATCCATCCAAACGGTGTCCCTGAAATGTACTCGGTACAGCAAAATACCCAGGAAAGGACATGCCCTGTGAAACCAAATGCCCGGATACGAAAGTATGTGTGTGTGATGGTCCCCGATTTGCATGAGTGTAGAAAGTAGCCGTAAAGACGGGAAAGACACACACTGAGATGTTCACGGAGTTTCCTTTCTGAATGGCAAAATGACCAACAACTTTCCCCGCCTGTATACTTTCCTGTTTCCCATTTTGGTGTGCCAAAGAACAGTATTATTTCACGATTGGAAAAAAAAACACACGTGTTCTATTTCTGAATTCATGCCTTCGTGTCAGTGGAATTGAAAACACATCCCATTGCATTATGGTGACTGTGTAGTGGGGCGACGCCTTCTCTCTGGGACAGAGCCCAGAACACACGGGGGAGCAGTGCAGCTGGCCCTGCCCCGGGCGGGGCCAGAGGGCAGCTCTCGCTCTGTGTCTCCCGGGCCAGGCTCCCTGTTACCTCCATATGGGCTGCTTCTGCATTTGCTGCTCACTCAGTCTCTGGGGAGATACCCACCAACCCTCCTCCTTATTTATCAAGAAATGGAAGCAGAGAGGGAGGCAAGAGAGAGAGAGAGAGAGAGAGAGAGAGAGAGAACCGAAATCTTTGCCCCACAGGACTGCAATAAAGGAGCATATGTATCCACACAAAAAATTCCTTGGCAACAAAAGCTTTTGAATTGAACACGGTCTCTTCAGCCAACTTATGTAAATTCTATCCCAATTTTGGGCATCTATTTTGAGCACAGAGAGCAACGGTATGAATCTTGCCCTAAAATTGTACTCGACAGAAGGGGTGACGCCATCTGGATGCCACGTTACGGGAGCCTGTCACCTGCTAACTGAGATGAGAGATGACAGGTTATAATCGCCTTCCCGCTGCCTGAGCAGCCCTGGCGGGCGGAGAGCGCTCTGGGCATCAAGGTGTCACGTGACAACCTAACACTCCACCGGGGCTTTGTGGTCACAGGTGGCTGGATGGCACCGGGTGGAGGGCAAGGAAGCAGCAGTGTGCATGGGGGAGTGTGAGTTCTACTGCTTGAGGGGCTGGGTTTCCTTCTGCTCAGCTTCAGTGAGAATCTGGCTCATCCCCTAAAACGGTAACCACCAGGAGTCAGAGGGTGACCCTTTGGGGACTGACCTTGAGCAACTGTCTCATTGGCAGCCAGGGAAGTGGGAGGAGCAGTGTACCTACCAGTGGGGAAGGTGGAGAGAGAGATCCAGGCGGACTGTGCACCACTCTGCGTGGGGATTCAGCCTCCTGCGTGAGGATTCCAAGAACAAACACCCCTTCCCTGTGTGACCTAGGAGAAGGCTGTTTGGTCACATGGTCATGGGATCTGCAGGAGGAGGGTCTGCCAGGTGTCTGGCCTTAGTCTGTAGGTGGCTTCTAATAAGTCTGGGATCGATCAACATTTAAGAATTTCTCGTATGGACTAGTCGCTGTATTAAGCCCTAAAGAAACATGTGGTCTAGTAAAGACTATGCATTTGCCAAAAATTAGCCTAAAGAATTATATGTACAGAAGGAGAACTATGAAAAAGGTAGAGAAGTACTTTAGGAAAGAGAATGCTTAAAATGACTGGGCTCATCTGAAAAGGGGTTTCAAGGATGGATAGGAGTTTTTCACATGGCTAAGAGGTGGGAAGAACGGGCGTGGCAGGGGAAGGAATGAATCAACATGGTATAGCCAGCACGTTTCCAGAGAATAGATGAAAATAGCTGTTGAGGGTGGAAAGCCTGTCAGCAATGAAATCATGTTTTTTAACAAATTAGTCTGCAGTAAGGAGCCGTGGATGCATATTTCTATCATCAAGCTCATCCATCTGTAGGGTAAGTTTTCCACTTTTGTCTCCCCTACAGGACTGAGTTCTTTGAATGAAAGATGTTACTCCTTTTTACCTCTAGTGCCTAGCATATACTGTGTGCTCAATATTGGTTGAATGATGGATCAATTACATTTAATTCTTATGGGGAATCCCAAACTTTCCTCTACCTGCTTGGCATTTCCGAGAGCTGGGCCCCCTCCCAGGTTATCCACCGAGGATGCTACTCTCCATGTTGGAAGCAAAGCAGACCAGGCCTACATGCTTCCACTGCTGTAGGGCGATTAGCTATTTACCGGCAGATCATCACCTACCAATAAGGTTTCATGGGACCCAAATATGAGATGATTGAAGGTGGCCCTGTGATCTTCTTCTCAGTGTTCTTTTTCCTAGTTTCTTAGAAAAAAGCAAATTAAAAAGATTTATTGATTTTTATTTATTTATTTAGAGATGGAGGAAAGGGGAGGGAGAGAGAAACATCGATCAGCTGCCTCCTGTACACCCTCTTCCCGGGATCTTGCCCCACATCTGGGCACATGCCCTGACTGAAAATCGAACTGGAAACCTTTCTGTGCACGACATGACAACCAACCACCTGAGCTACACTGGCCAGGGCATAAAGGACAGTTTTACTGAAAATGTTGGGTTGAAGATTAATACTCACTAGAATCTGGAGGCCTTGGTACAGGTAGTTTTTAAATAGGTACATATGGGGTTCTAACGGGGTAGGGTTTCAGGGTGAGGGACTGGCTTTGACCATGGGTACCTTGGTGAGCCCAAGGCGAGGCTCGGAGAGTGGGTCCCCTCCTGTGCCTCTCAGGCAGAGGGCAGTTTGAGCGACCGCTCTCACATACCATCTTGGAAAGTGGGAATTGTGTGACTGCTCTTCCCTCCTCAGAAGGCAGGTTTCTGTGGTCTAGAGAAGGTCGCTAAGAACGCCCGTGGATTCTGCACAAAGAGTCTTAGCATCTTGAGGGGTCCCATCGCTCTCTGTTCTATCTTCAGTGCTGGACTCAGTACCTGGCGCATAGTAGGTGCTCCCTATCCAGTGAATTTAAGCATTCGTTGGATTGAATGAATAAAAATAACAATTAATACTTGGAGATAGCTCGTTCTGTGGCAGGCACTGCTTTCAGGACTTTGAATGTTTAATTCATTTTATCTCCACAACACACCTATGAGGTAGATACTATTGCGAATAAATGCCAGTGAGCAGATGGTAGATGAAGCAAGCTGAGTGTCATCTGAGGCAGCTGCAGTGGCACTGCTGCCCATGACCTAGGGCTTCCTCTTTGGGTAAATAAAGGGCAGCCCATGGAGGAGATGACATCTTTACAGTTGCTCCCTGACTCTGACCACTGACAAGTAGGGATGGGTTATCTAATGGCTCTGGGTGACTGGGCCAGACAGAGAGAGGTTTATGACAGCCATTTGTGAAGCTGAAGCAATGCCAGGCAAGTCCCAAGCTCCCTGCAGCACTATCACGTCGAAGGTAAACACTCCTTCCCTTGAAAGGGAAGCCTCCTCTGAGCTGAGCTGTGGGACTGAGTGTGCGCTTGTGGGAGCCTCTGGGGAAGGCTGGTCCCCCCTAGACAGTTAATGCAAACACAGCTGGGGGCCCTGGCGGAGAATGGTCTCTTAGCAGCAATTGCTGGGCCAGCCTCACAGCAGTCTCTTGCCCTGTAGCTGATGGGTGAGCGTCAGTTCTAAGTGTCTCCTCCTCCAGGAGAAGGTCCTCCCTGAACCCAAGGGCCAGAGGACCAGCTCTGATCAGGGTGCTGGAGAAAAACACAGACTCTGGGCCTTGCACCTGATTCCCCCTCCCGAAACTAGTAGACCTCAGGGAGGCTTGAACCATCCATGTCTGGTGCAAATGCTTTCTCTCTGTGGTTGACCTCACTACCATGACTTCAACTTGATGGACAGCAGAAATGTACTGACAGCTTTTCATTGTCCAAACCCAAGGAGGGAAGCAGAGGTGTGTTACCCGAGAATGGGCAACCCAAGACTGGTTTTGACTGTGGGAAGCTTTTAGCTGTTTTATCCTATATAATAAAAGCCTAATATACAAATTGTTCAACTGGGAGTTCAACCCAGAATTTGACCGCTTGCTATGATGTGTGCTGACCACCAGGGGGTGGCACAAAACATGGTGGGTGTCAGTGATGCAGAGCTGATAGCAGGCGGCAGTGGAGGCACTGCTGGCCATGATGGGCCCTGAGGAAAGCTGAACAGCGGTGGGATGGTGGAGCAGGTGAGTGGGTGGCACCAGGCCAAGGCGGGTGTGAGCAGGGGCCCGATCACCCAGTGCGGATTGCCCCACAGACAGAAACCAGTAACAGCAGTGGGGGGCCCAGCTCTGATCAATTGCTTTGCAGGTGGGATGGTGGAGCAGGTGAGGGGGCAGCGCCAGGCCATGGTGGGGTGCCAGGTGGGGCTGCGTGGCTGCGAGGCTGGGGGCACAAGCTGGGGCCCGATCCCCGCAGGCCACCCCAAGGGACCCCACCCATGCACAAATTCGTGCACCAGGCCTCTAGTTTCATATCTACAGCACAGGTATTCAGAGATGAATGGCACCACCGAGATAATTTCTTCCAAAATCTTTAGTTCACAATGGAGAAAAGGAAGAGTTAGAAAGGAACTGATAGGATAAGGTTGTTTCATTGGGTGGTAGCTGACTCAAGGGCCATTGTTCATTCCATTAAGTTATATTTTCTAGATATAAACAAATGTGTCTTTAACAAACTTATTCAGAATGACTGCCCTAGATGATGGGGGTGAACAAGGGTCCCTGAATTCTTCAGCTGGAATGACCCAGAAGTCTGTATTCCCCTTGTAGAGACAATGGACTTGCCATGCGGGCAGAGATGGGCCAAGGAGTGGTGTGGCTGACCTACAGAGCCCTGGTGGTACAGAAGTTTGGACAGAGCCTTTGGAGTTAGCTAAGCCCAGGTTTTCATTCTGTCCTGCTACTTCCTTACCTTCCTGGTGACTTTGGGCAAGTGCCTGCACTTTTCTGAGCCTCCATCTCTTCTGAAAAAGTCATGGACATATCCTTTTGTCTGTAACACTGGCCAGGTAGGACACAAGACACTGAGCTGGGCTGTCTTCCTTCACCCTCACAACTTTTCTAATAAGCTGGTGTTCTTTAAAAAAAAAATATTTCATTGATTTCAGAAAGGAAGGGAGAAGGAGGGAGAGATAGAAACATCAGTGATGAGAGAGAATCATTGATCTTTTGCCTCCTGTACCTGGGCATGTACCTTGACAGCAAATTGAACCATGACCTCCTAATTCATAGGTCGATGCTCAACCACTGAGCGACACCGGCCAGGCATGAGCTGGTGTTCTTGTCATCTCCATTTTACAGAAGAGAAGAGCCCAAGGTGTAGAGAACTCACTCAAGGTCAGAGCCAGGTCTTAGAGCAGGTCTGCATTCTAACCTAGAATTACTTCTTGGATGTTCCAGGCACTGGGGTTCCTGAGATGACTGAGAAGGCCTCTGAGTAACTCACACCCAGGTCAGAGAGACAGAGAAGTAAGCAACGGGTCATAATGCAGCATGATAAGGATTATAATACAGTTTTCAGAATTTGAGGAGGAGCACCTGTTCCAGAATGGAAGATCAGGGAGGGCTTCCAGAAGTGGGCGATGCCTACAGATTGAAGGACAAGGAGAAATGATGTGGCTGCAGAACTCTGAGACTGATATTCCAGATATTCCTGAGAGATGGAAGAGCTTCAACAACCTGGAGGTGCAGGCACATAGTTAGAGAACCTACAGAGAGCTGTGAGATAGGAGTGGGGGTGGGGTGTCAGGGGAGTTAGCCAGCGATTGATCATAAAGCGACATATGTCCTGTGGTGAGGAGGGACCTGGACCAGGAGGCACTGGGGACGCACAGCGATTGTTAGTGGTGATATCATTAGATTTGAGTTTTAGAAAGCTCACTGCCTCACTCACAGGATTTCTGCAGGAATAATCACAGCCTAAGCACCAGCCTCTTTCAACTTATGGCTGTGTATGAAGCCAAGATAAAATACAGGCTGCTAATGAACAGTGTGGTCCAAATCTCCTTCTAGATGCTTCTACCTTAGCTGCCTGAGATAGCGCATCCCTTCCCGGCCTCATCACAGACACCAAGCCCAGGCCGAGCACTGCTGTTGGAGGAACCCGGGCTGGATAGGGAAGAGCAGGAAGTGGAGAACCGCTCAGGGGACCTTGACACGGTACAGCTCTTCCCCTGGTGTAGGGAAGCCTGAGGCACTGCCCCGCCTGGAGGACTTCCCAGGTCTGGGCTCCCATCCACCCTGCAGGGACAGCCCTCGGCCTACTTGCTGGAGCTACATCTGCATCTCTGCTTAATTGAATTTTCATCCTTTTAAAAAATATTTTTACTGTTGCCCAGAGGCATTCAGGTAATGGGTGCATTTTTAATAAACCCGTAAGTAAATAACTGCATTTTCTCTCCCAGAAATCCAGAGGGACTTGCCTTCTATGGCAGCATTGACACCAATGATGCCAGGAACAGGACTGGGAGACACATGCTGACTCCCTGGGTGATTCTCATCATTGTTCTGAGGTCACACAAGGCTCAGCTGTCCCCGCAGACATGCTCCAGTTTGTCCAGGACTGAGCTGTGCTGGGGATACCGCACCCAGACACCTGTGGGTCCACGCCCTGGCGGCTAACCCCCTCTAGTGTTGATGGAAATAGATGCGCCAATCGAGGCAGCCATGGCTTGATCCCGTGGCAGGAGGCATTCTTGGGACCACAGAAATCAAGAGACGGCATGGGAACTAGCCAGGCTGTCACCGTTGCATACTGAGCCCGGAGCCTCCACGTCTCCTGCTTTGCTGATGAAAGTGGGCTAATTGAAAGTCACAGAGAACAACTGGAAGAGGAGGGTTGTCTGAGAAGGGGGTCATAGACTTTAGTTTCTAATGAACCCTAATGAAGCCCTTCTTCTTGGGAAGCGGTCGAGCAGCCTTTCCAGAACTCTCCATTCGAACATCTGCAAGAGCAGCAGCCATGGCTATAGAAGCAGGTGTAAGCACTTTTATTTCTTTGTGCTTTTTGCTTGATGAATGCTCTGCCCTCCCCCCCCCCCCCCCCCCCAGGTCCCTTGCTCTCTCCTTCTGCCTGAGGCCTCTGCTCTACTTGAACCCCCTGTAATTCCTTTTTGCTGTGTTTAACAATATGCCTCTGGTCCCTCCATCAGCCATCGTCCGCAGAACCTCTTCAGCTGAATCCCGCAGAAAGCTCGCCGGCTGATGGGAAGTGATTTATAATCCCAAACACAGTTCCTTTCATCCTTGGTTCCGGTTTCCTGCATCACCAATCGCTTTGCATATTAGCATTACATTGACGACATTCAAAACAGGTGCAGCTGCCTATAGAGCAGCTGCCGTGGCCCACTGACGGCTTCGAGCCCAGACCCGGTGCGTGAACCCTCCGTCTGATAAGCTTCAGAACAGGCAAAATCATCATTAAAGGGAAATTGACTTGTAAGTGCGGCGAGATTCTAGTCCTTGCATCTCACCACAAAGAAAAGCGAGGTGGCGGGGGCCAAGGGAATCTTCTTTAAGAATGCATTCAACAGAACCACAGAACAGAAATTGCCATCTCAAGAGAGTGGCGTGACACAGCTGGAAGGTGCCAAGAAACCAGACTGAGGGTGCTCTCCTGGAATCGGGGATCGCAGCCTGGAGCTGGGAAGGCCAGGGAGAGGCAAGGTCCTACTGCAAAAAAAAAAAAAAAAAAAAAAAAAGGCAAGAATTTATATTAGGGGGGGAAACCGCAAAGGATCCTGGGACACCACATTTGGAGCTGGTCTAGCTAACATTGAACCCCAACCTGTTACTCTAATGATATTGGATCTAGAGGAGTAATTTTGAAGATTTTTTACATCTAAAATGACCTAAACATTTTTTTTTTCCAAAAACAGGCCTAAACTTCAAAGTAGGGTAAAACTGAAGGGGTCTGGGTGTGACGTCCGCCTGCAATTCCGATCCTGAATTTAATCTCTGAACTACCACATACTCAATGCCCCCAGCAGGCCTGACACAAGGGCATAACCGAATTCTCACCACTGTCACATGTGACTGGTGTGCGTGTCATGGTCTTACCAATGAGTAAACTGAGGACCAGGGCACTCATCATCTGGCCAAATCATGCTAAGTAAGGCAAGAGTCAACACAAGCTGCCAACTCCAAAATCAAAGGTGATCCCTGCCGCCCTCCCTCCTCTAAGACTCCATAGTCCACCAAAACACAAACAAAAATAACACCAAGAGAGAATAACCAGAACAACATGAAAGAGGGTTAAGCCTAGAGTCCGTTCCCACACACTGGGGCTTTGGTTCTGCAGACTCCCCCATCCTGGTCCCTTTCCTGGACCTGGGCAGGGACAGTCCAGGTAGCAAAGGTGTGGCCATGGCTGAGCCATCAGATTGGACCCACAGGGGGACACAGCTCTCGTTTGTGGAAGGATCGTAAAACCCATGTTTTACACGTTGATTTACACACATGTCCTGTCCTGTTTGTCCATTGTACCTCAATAGAGCTGTTACAATGTGGGGAAAAAATATGGTTTCTAAGAGAAATCTACTTTTCAAGTATCACTTTGCTGTGTATATTCACTCAAAAGAAACGGCAGGGGGTTATGCGGGAGGCTTTGTCTAGGCCCTGTTTTCTTTTTTGTGGTTCCGAAATAAATTACATGTCATTCTTTGGGGAAAAGGAGAGAGAGAGAAACGTCAATGTGAGAGAATCGCATAATTTGGTTGCTTCCCACACGCGCCCCCCCCCCCCCCAACAGGGGGTCAGGGTGCAGGGATTGAACCTGCAACCCAGGTTCACACCTCTGACCAGGGATGGAACCGGAGACCCACCTGTGTGCAGGCGGGCACTCTAACCATTGAGGTCACTGGTCAGGGAAGCACAGAGGGTTTTAATCAAGGACCTGAAATAGATTTGCTTTTCCAATAACCCCCAGGTCAATTAGTGTCATCTGAAAAATGGCCCGACGTCCACACTCCTGTCTGCTGGCAGTCGGGGAGACTGTGATGTAGCCTCGTTCCTGCAGGAAAAAATGTAATTTTGTTTCAAAACCTTGGGGATGTCTCCAGGTCTCTGATGGAGAGGAAAACACAAAGAGAAGATGTCTATGACGTTCCTCCTCCCTTGTGCCCAGGCCCAGCGCGGTGATGACTGAAATTAGAACAAATGTTTAAGAAATGGACTTTCTCCCAGCCCCCTCCTCACTGCTTGGCACCCCTGGGCTCCCATTCACCCGCCTGACAGGCAGATACAGACCAGGTTCACCCCAGGCACACCTCTCGGTGGCTTCTTGGGCTCAGCAAATTCAGCTTCCACACCTCTCCTGAAATGTTTCCAGACCCTTCTCCAACCCCCCTCCAGCCCCTGGGTCTGCACGCAGCATTCTGGGGACGTCCAGGTGAGAAGAGCAAGACATCAGCCCTTTGGGGGCAGAGGGGAGAAGCTCTAACAGTTTTGACCTGAAAATAATAGGCGTGTTTGCTGATTAAGGGCAGCCCCACACGGGTCTCAGTCCATTGTCTTGTGAGCATATTTGGTTCTCGCTTCAAGCTACGTTCTGTTACGGTTCCCATTTTAGAAACGAGGAAACCCAGTTGCAGAGAGGTGAAGGAATCTGCCCAAAGACAGCCAGGTTGTCCTGTGGGGACTGGGATTAGCTCCTGGTCTGACTCCAAATCCCAAGTTCACGACCACTCAGCTGTGTTGGTCCCTTGATGTGACTTGCCCCATTCCCAGGCTGAGCAGGTCTTATCCCTGGTCCCATCTCTGGCCCCGTGCCGTGTCCCCCTGGGCCCAGCACCCTCATCCTGCTGGCATGTGGCCAGGGCCTTGCCCTTTGACCTCTCACCTTGGGAAATCAGCATTTCAAACTTTGTTCCTCCCCTGTGTCTGATGTCAGCCCCTCGGCCCTTTCTCAAGATTTAGACAAAGCAGTGGCTGTCAAGTTTGAGTCCCCATCCCATCCCCTCGCTGGATGCCCTAGGGGTAGTGTGTGTGTGTGTGTGTGTGCGCGTGTGCGTATGTGTGTGTGTGTGTGTGTGTGTGTGTGTGTGTGTGGTGGGGAGGCTGAGTCTATCCACAGCACCATGGACCACTGCTTTCCAAGATATGGGTCCTGTGAGACAATTCGGGTCTCACTACTAAAAGCTAGTGTAGAGCCCTGCTGGCATGGCTCAGTGGTTGAGCTTCTACCTATGAACTAAGAGGTCACTGGTTCAATTCCCAGTCAGAGCACATGCCTGGGTTGCAGGCTTGATCCCCAGTAGGGGGTGCAGGAGGCAGCCAATCACTGATTCTCTCTCATCACTGATGTTTCTATCTCTTCCTCGCCCTTCCTCTCTCTAAAACTCAATAGAAAAAGCATTAAAAAAAATAAAATAAAAGCAGGAAACATTGCAGTGGGGCGAGCACCTGTGAATGAACCCAGCCTGTACCAGCAACATGAATAGGAAGCCCCTCCGTCCCCTTTCAGTGGGGACCTTAGCTGAGTGACTCAGGCCAAGTGGAAGTTCCACGTGTGGTTTTCAGACGCTGTGGTGGACTCCCTAGGGTGTGATCCCCACGGTTCTGGGGAGTTTGGGGGTCTTGCAAATGGTGCTCCCAGGATGACACCGGGGCTGTGTTTTCCCAGGTCCCTCCTGGATGGGGAGAGGGAGACCCACCTCCTCTCTGATCACCTGATGACATAAGCGTAGGCCTCGGAGCTGACCCATGCCTCCTGGGGACTCTGGGGCACACCTGTTTGTCCCCTCTCTCCTCCCCCAGCAACTTGCCACAGGCCACCTGAGCGCTGTGTCTCCACCTTGTCAGGGAAGCACGCTGCCACCGTGTAATTATGCCATCCTGGAGGTAATTTTAACCACAGTCTTTATTCCGAAGCAGCCAGCGCGGTCCCCACTTGCGGGCACAAAGAGAAGATTCTCACTAGCCCGGACTCGCTGTCAAACATGCCAGGAGAAATAAAAAGGTGCTAATGCAACAGAGCCCAGAAATAGAAAGTCAGACGAGAGGCGATGCTGGAGACTTGGGCTGTGGGGCTGCAGGGGGAGGGTGGGGGGTAGCATGGGTTTAACTCCCAGCAGAGCTGCCAGACAGCAAGCCTCCGAGGTCATTACTCCTGGAACCTTCCTTAAGCCGAGTGGATAAAACTAAAGGGTGTTTGGTGAGGATTTAATTTTTCCTGGAGGTTTGCTGTCTCTGAAGGGCATTGGGGCAGGCGATGAGGCGGAGGCAGCAGGCCCAGAAGTGGGGAGTGGGGAGTGGGGATGTTGGGGTCCGCCTCCTCAGTCATCTCCTTAGCCAGCCCGCACAAGATGGCAGCCTGGGGGCCTGGGGGGGGCCTGCTCAGCTCTGCAGGCTGCGAAGAGGGTGATCCCCGTCTCCCTGCCTCAGCCACACCCTTGAAAACAGCAGGGAGGTCCATGCCTCACAGCCTGGGGTGGGGGACAGGGGAACCCAGATCAGGCCTGGGAGTCTCCGGCGGCCACATGAGTTGAGGTCAGTCAGGTACCTCAGGGCTCACCCATGTTGTGGCACATGTCCGAACTTCCTTCTTTTTTGAGTCTGAATAATATTCCAATGTATGTTGATATCACATGTTGAAACAAAAAAAGATTTACAATCCCAAAGGGATATGCTGTCAAGGATGGAAGTAGGGAAGACAGGTGAGGGAACTGGTCTACCCTCTGTACTCACAACTAGAGTGTGGGGCCTGCTCCTGGGTGCTGGGTGGGACTCTCCTGCCTTATCCCACCTTCCTCAGGGGAGAGTGGGGTTATATACCTGCCCCCTACAAGGGGCATGAAGGTGGTGACCAAGTGTGTTGAGCTTCTTGCAGGAAAACACAGAATCAAGGTTGCCTTGCATGTGGTCGGGGCCTCAGCCTTCCAGGACTTTGGGGGGCTTTGCAAGAGCCGAATTCATCCAAACAAGGGGTGACCTCGGGGCTCCTTCAGCGGGGCCATCGCTAAGGTACAGGAGAGCCTGGGCTTTGCTTTCGCTCACAGAGAGGAGCAGACCCAGAGATGGTCTGTGACCTTTGCCCTTTCACCGAGTCAGGTAAGGAAAGGCGTCTCCTCTGGTGATGAGAGCTAAGACCACTGGGTCCTCACCGGGAGCTCGTTGTGACAGCTGGTCTAGAACTTTCCTAGTGCAGATTCAATAGCATCCTCTCAAAAGCAGAGCCAATAGTCTGTCTGGCTTTTGCTGAGACAATCCCTTCAAACCCAACACCATGGACATGACGTCCAGAGTTGTGCTGCTCAACATGAGATTCCGGACCAGCAGCATTCCGCGCCTGAAACGCAGAGTCTCAGGTCTCCGCTCAAACTTGGGGGCTTAGGATCTGAATTTCAGCATGTCCTCCAGGAGATGTTTACCTTAAAGCAGCGGTTCTCAACCTGTGGGTCGTGACCCCTTTGGGGGTCGAACGACTTTTTCACAGGGGTCCCCTAAGACCATCGGAAAACACATATATAATCACATATTGTTTTTGTGATTAATCACTATGCTTTAATTATGTTCCATTTGTAACAATGAAAATACATCGTGCATATCAGATATTTACATGACGACTCATAACAGTAGCAAAATTACAGTTATGAAATAGCAACGAAAATAATTTTATGGTTGGGGGTCACCACAACATGAGGAACTGTATTAAAGGGTCGCGGCATTAGGAAGGTTGAGAACCACTGCCTTAAAGCCTCAGAGGGGCCGGCCCACAGCCCTGGCTTAGCCCCAGAAGAGATGGAGGCAGTCTGGGATCACTCGGAGCTCAGGGAGGAGGAAAAACAGCACCCAGGCTGCGTTTCACGGGGAGCCTGGAGGGTCAAAGGTCACAATAAATGAGAAAGCGCCGGGAGCACCTAGTGCCTGGGAAATGTCTGGCTTTTCATGCTCATTGGCGGCTGGCCTGTTCCCACCCATTCCTTAGTAGGGAATCCTCTTTATCTCTCCAGCCAAATGAATCTCTCTCTCTGCTCTTGCTCCTGGACCCTCTTTGAAACAACATCAATTTTGGTTGCTTTCGTCCCAAACTGCAAAGTGGATTTGAAATCACAGTACTGTCTGTAGTGAGATTCTCTTCGTTGCCTCCATTTTTTTTTGTTTTTTGTGTGTGTTTTTTTTGGACACACATTTGCCGTGGTGCCCAGGACCCGGTGTGGAGAGATTAGCCTGGTGTTCAGCCTCTGGCTACGCCACTGAGGAGCAGAGCTTTCTGTTTATCTCTTAGAAGCACACGTTTGGATTTGATCCCAGGGGGAGTTTATCAGGGCGTTCTGAATTCGTTCATTCGTTCATTCCCTACCCCCACCCCAAACACATGCGCACACACACATGCACACACACAGCCACATGTCAGCCATATCTGTGTGTTTTGCTATATAGTTGGGAGGCTTTTTTTAAAAAAAATATTTTTTTATTGATTTCAGACAGAAAGGGAGAGGAAGAGAGAGAGATAGAAACATCAATGATGAGAAAGAATCATTCATTGGCTGCCTCCTACACACTGGGGATCGAGGCCGAAATCCAGGCCTGTGCCCTGATGGGCAATCGAACCGTGATCTTTTGGTTCATAGATTGAAGCTCAACCACTGAGCCACGCTGGCCAAGGCGGGAGGCTGTTTTTCATGTTGAGCCATTCTGGGATGGTTGGCAGCTGAGTCTCTTCCCTCTGAGCACATCTGGAGCTGGGTTTCCTTAGCCCTCGGCGGCAGCTGGGGTGGCCCATCCTTCCCTCTTATCTGCCCAATGCATGTGGGTCTCCTGCAGTCCCAGCAGCTCTGGTATCTGGCCTGGCATTGCCAGTCACACCAGCATTTCCACCTGTCACATAGGTGCCTGGGCTAGGATGACTGGCAGCACCCAGAGAAAGAGTCCTTGCCCGTTTGTGCAGAGTTAGTTTTCCTGTCTTTTTAAGCACAAGTGCACATGGGCATGCATGTAAGCATAGCTCTCGCCACAGAAGCACTGTATATGTGTGGTTCAGCGGCTGTTTTCTACAACGCTTGATGCATGTGCTTTTGTCGCCACGAATGGCTTTAGGTTTAGTGAACAGGTATGAGCATCCCCACACCTGTATTTATTCACATATGTATTCATGTTAAGCACTTACTGTGTCAAAGGCACGAGGTGGGAGTTGTGTGATAAACAGCCCTTGTGTGTGTGGAGATACTGGCTTTGCTTTCAAAGACTTCCCGTTTCCTAAAAGAGATGAAACACGATCGTGAACTTTAATTCCCAGTGGAAAGGAATAAGGGGCCTGAGAAAAGAACCAGATCAATGAGATTGGAAGAATATAACTTTGCTCTCAGCTGGAGACCAGGGACGACTTCCAGGAGGAGATGGCATTTGAGTAAGGGATTTGCATCTCTGCGTGGCAGGCCCAGGAGCCCCAGGAAAGAGGCCCAAAGAAAGAAAGGGCCGTGTGCATTGAACAGCAAGTTGTTCTGTGTGGCTGAACTGCGCAGGGTGGGAGAGGTGGCCCATTTATGTTGGAGTGTGGGGGGCGGTGATGCGGCTTAGGACATTTATTTTTGGATTGAATAATTGAGGAGACAAGGAAGTTTTTTACACAGGTAAGAGAACCAGAGAGGTGCTTTAGGAAGATCACCCTGGCAGGGATTAGTAAGAGGAATTAGAGATGGAAGGCTAGAGGCATCAAAGGCAGTTAAGAGGCTACTACAGTGACCAGAGTGCAGATGATGAATAGGGTGGTGGTAGAAGCAGATAAAGGAAATACCATGGAGCCAACATTGACAAGGCTCTAAATATATTAGCTGTGGAGTGGAAGAGGAAGGAGGAGGAGCAGGGTTTGGGGCCGGAGGCCATGCAAGTGTCATAATAGACACAGGCAATGCCCCGAGAAGCTCATTTTTTTATGGGGGGTGGGGGTAGGACACATGGTGAGTTTAGATTGGGTGGGAACATCCAGATGGAGAAGCTAAGGAAGGCATTGGATATTTGGAAGGGGTTCTTGGGATTGATTTCAGGACTAAAGTTAAATTTGATGATTATGTTTATGGAGGTGGTAGACTTTGTACATGAATGCAATTGTTATGGGAGAACACATAGAGAAAAGTGGAGGGAAATATTCGGGAAGGGGGAGGAGAGAAAGGAGAACAAGGAGGGTCCCACACACAGTTTAGCTTAAAATGCACACGTATCCTAATTACCAGAACCCTCAACTCCACATAGTTGAAAGAAAATTGGAGAGGTAGTGTCTCAGTAACCAAAGGAGGAGGGATGGTCGATAACATGAAATCCAGGAGAAGAGCAATGCAGGAGGATGGATAAATAGCTGGTCTGTAGGTGGAGATTGTGTGCATACATGTGGATGTCTATCCAAGTGTTTGGAGAGGCAAGAATTATATATATACTAGAGGCCCAGTGCATGAAATTCGTGCACTCAGGGGCTTCCCTCACCCCGGCCTGCACCCTCTCACAGTTCGGGAGCCCTGGGGGGATGTCCAACTGATGGCTTAGGCCTGCTCCCAGCCATCAGTCGGACATCCTTAGCACTGCCGCAGAGGCAGGCTTCTGGCTGAGCAGTGCTCCCCCTGTGGGAGCACACTGACCACCAGGGGGCAGCTCCTGCGTTGAGCATTTGCCCTCTGGTGGTCAGTGCGTGTCATAGTGACCGGTCATTCCGCTGTTTGGTCGATTTGCATACTAGCCTTTTATTATATAGGATAAGCAGGCACTAAGAAATAAGTGGTATGAAACTGTCAATGGGGAGAGTGCAGTAAGTGGAAGTATTATGTATCAGAACAGACATATATCCAACTGAGTATTGTCTTGTTTTGTTGATTCCTCAAACCCTTGATTGGATTCTGTCTAGTACACTCCGCTAATTTTGCTTCATTTGGGGCTCCTAGTCTTCCCTTTGGGGGTTGAATGACCCTTTCACAGGGGTCACCTACGATCATCGGAAAACACATATATAATTACATATTGTTTTTGTGATTAATCACTATGCTTTAATTATGTTCAATTTGTAACAATGAAATTGGGGGTCACCACAACATGAACTGTATTAAAGGGTTGTGGCATTAGGAAGGTTGAGAACCACTGATCTATGGGATTGGCAAGTCATTTGCTTTGTCCCAGTTCTCAGGTCAATGAGAACCTTTCAGTGATTAGGCTCTTAATTATGAAGCTCACTTTGCATAGAAAGCTGGTCAGCATAGGTAGCTTGTTCCAGCTGTAACCTGAATGGTGGGATGGTGCGCTATTGCCAATTTTTAAAAAATCTATTTTTTATTGATTTCAGGGAGGGAGAGAGAGAGATAGAAACATCAATGATGAGAGAGAATCATTGACCAGCTGCCTCCTGCATGCCTCCTACTGGGGATCAAGCCCTCAACCCAGGCATGTGCCCTTGACCAGAATAGAACCCGGGACCCTTCAGTCTGCAGGCCAATGCTCTATCCATTGAGCCAAACCAGCTAAGGCTCTATTGCCAATTTGAATTATTCCCTTTCAAGAGGAGTGGCTGGATTCTACTTTTTTTTTTTTCTGGGTTAGGAATCTCCTTGCCTAAATGTAGTCAAGTACACAACTCACACTCAGTGTGGAGAGGGTCTATTTTTGGAACAAGAAACCAAGGTAAAGGATCACTATTAGCAGCAAATCGGATAATGGACTTAATTCTCAATACTGTCCCCTCATTTTTCTTCCATTGTATTTCATCTGATTTCATACTCTCTTTCATACTCATTTTCTTAAAATGCAGTTAACATTGTGCTCTCAGAGCCAAATCCCAATGAGTGCTGGCTCAGGGGATGTGACTGCAGTCAATGCTTAAATGCCACTGCTCCCAGGTGACAAGAGAAGGAAGTGGGTGAAGCGATTTGCCTATATACTGGTTATATGCACTTTATTCCCATCATTATTATTCTCCATTTAACAGCGTTCTTATGGCACTCACACTCCTCTGTCTGAAAGAGTCTCTCCCCTCCCTGCCTCCCTTCCTTTCTCCCTTAATTATAAACCAGCATGTTAAAGATTCTGGTCCTGATATCTCATTCCAGTTCATAGAAAAACTAAATTCAAAAAACCTTGATATTTTTTTCTTTCAGGAACTTTTTCATGAATTCTTAGCTGATTTCCCTTGTGGCATAGGCAGGATCACGTGGTGTGTGTGTGTGTGTGTGTGTGTGTGTGTGTGTGTAGATGAAAACTATTGATGAGGTATGGAATAGTTACAGTATTTCACAGCGGGCTGAACTAGTAATGGAATTCTTCTATTGGAAGTTCCTTTCTGGATTCTGGACTGATTGGCAGATGCAAATCCTATACTGCATGTGGATGACACTAAATCACACATGTCTGTGACCCTCTAGATGGCCCAGACATGTGCACACACATACCCTGAGCACACTTCTTGACGCTGCTGGCAGGGCCAACATTCACACGAGTCATTGTTACACGGCCAACCCATGCTAATTCGCTCATTCATAGAAGCACCGAGTCTTGACTGAGGGAGATCATATCCATTTTCCAATGTGAGAGTCAGACTATGACCATTCACATATGTTAGGGGAGGAGAAAGCAGGCTAGATTTCTTTCAGCCTACAAGATGCTAAGGGGATACAAATGCATTCTACATGAGAATGGAGAAATGGGTTGGGTGTCTGGTACCACCACACTCATTGTTAAGCATCAGATAGGCTGCCCTGTGGAAGAGATTGACCTGGTTTATGGGTGGAGCAGAGGGGCTGGGGTGGTCAAAGAGGAAGCTACTCTCTAAGTAGCAGACTTTGGCTCAGTGTGAGAAGCATTTCTAGTAGTTGGAGCTGCCCAGAGAGTGCCTCTCAGGGGCAGTGTCTGAGCACAGGCCTCATGCCCAGTTGACAGAGACATATGTGCGTCAGCTGAGTGGCTGGGCTGGGGGCACTTACACTGCTCTCCCAGCCCTGGGAGTCTCACTAAAAGAGCCAATATCCACTCAACCCAAAGTACAGATGCACACCTGCCATGTCTCTCTAGGGCAGTGGTTCTCCACCTTCCTAATGCTGCGACCCTTTAACACAGTTCCTCATGTTGTGGTGACCCCCAATTTCATTGTTACAAATTGAACATAATTAAAGCATAGTGATTAATCACAAAAACAATATGTAATTAATATGTGTTTTTCCATGGTCTTAGGTGACCCCTGTGAAAGGGTCGTTCGACCCCCAAAGGGGTCGCGACCCACAGGTTGAGAACCACTGCTCTAGGGTCATCCTCTCATTCCCAATGAGCTCTAGAGATGGGATTTTCATTCCCTGGCATTTCAGGTCCTTGAGGAACTTAACTCATAGTCAAGATTCTGGTCTTTTCTAAGACGAACCCACAGAAAGCCTTTGCCAGAGGGGCTGAACCAAAAACTAGGTGGTAGAGGTGAGGCCTGATCCCGCAGGCTCCACGTTCCAAAGTGAGGAATCTGTGTGCGTAGCTGCAACTCAGAGCAATTAGCCTTTGTTCCCAGATGTTCTCCAAGAATGACTTAAAGAAGCCCAAACAAATATGTTCAGAAAAGAGAGCAAATTTGTATTCCTTAACCCAAGAATGCAAACAAGTGTAATTAAAGCGAACACCCATAAATAAAGCAAATACATTAGTTAGGAAATGAATTCATTAGTGTTTAATTACTATCAATTACCAACATCACTACAGAATTACTTGTAGAATGGATTGCATCTCTTGCTCCTATTAATAATTTCCATTGCTAATTGTATGCAATTGTGTTTCCTTTTCTTTGGGTGCATCTTAGCAGAGCTAATAGGGGGAAGGAGCGGCACAGTGAGCGATGACAGGGACATTTTTTTTCTCTGTTTGGAAAAAAACCACAAAAGTGATTTGAAAAACATCTGCCTGGTTGTCAAAAGCCAACGTGGGTGAGGGGGGTGCAGAGGAAGGAGGCTGTTCCCCTGGCATGGGGCCACGACACCACCCAGGTGAGGGGAGCAGCTGGCATCTGTGGCAGGGTCGAAGGTGGAGAAGGTGTGTGTGCACGTGTGTGTGTGTGTGTGTGTGTGCACGCGAGTGTGTAAAGTGGAGGAGGGTGGGTGTTGGGAAGCTCCGTGTCTGAGCTCACTTCCATCAGGTTTTGAACACCCCACACGCTGACTGGCAGAGGCTGTCTCTCCACCCTAGGTTTGCCAGGTGAGGGAATAGGCGTGACATTTACCTGGAGGACAGAGCCCACCCTCTGGGTGGAGAGCACATCTCTGGTGCCAGGCTCCCTGGCAAGCATCCCACTGGTAGTGAAGAAGACACAGATGCACAACAATGAGAAATTGGGGCAAAGAGAGTTCTACGAACCCACCGACATTCTCTTTTTTCTGTTTGCACATCATCCCCCACCCCTTCTCTGCCCTCTCTTCCTCTGTCTCCTGGGAGCACAGGCCCTCGAGCCGGGGTGTTTGGGTTTAATTCCAGGTTCCTCCACCTGTGTGACCTTGGGCAGGCTGCTTACCCTCTCTGTGCCTCAGGTTCCTCATCTGTGAAAACGGGAGGGTAATAGTACATCCCTCAGGAGGTCATTGTGGGAGCTCAGGCCAGGACCTGACACAGCGTGATCTCTGTGTGTGTTAGTCTTTCTTCTTCTTTTTTTTATTTTTTTATTTTTATTTATTTATTTTTTTCAAATACATATTTTATTGATTTTTTACAGAGAGGAAGGGAGAGAGATAGAGAGTAAGAAACATCGATGAGAGAGAAACATCGATCAGCTGCCTCCTGCACATCTCCTACTGGGAATGTGCCTGCAACCCAGGTACATGCCCTTGACCGGAATCAAACCTGGGACCTTTCAGTCTGCAGGCTGACGCTCTATCCACTGAGCCAAACCGGTTTCGGCAGTCTTTCTTCTTCTTATTGCTGCCACATATTGCTTTGCAGAGCAAAGAGCTTGCCGGGAAGCATACGATGTGGAGGTGAACTAGTTAGGGCTCGGAGGAGTGCTTTGGAGGGAAGGGAGGTAGGGGAGGGGTGGGTACTTATGCGGTTGCTCTGCCAGCGGCGTGGAGGCACCATGGGCGCCTGCAGAATGGGCAGTGGTAAGCGCCTGTTCTGCCCCAATCCCTGCCTACACCCAGCTCCCCAAGCCTTTCTGGGATGCTAGTTGTAGGCTCCCACTTGCAGATCGGGGTCTCAGCTGGACAGCTCCGTGCAGCAGAGCCTTCACACACCCTCACCCCGTTCACTCTCCCAGAGACCGCACTGGGCTCCCGGGCAGGGCTGTGGGTTTGAACACAAGCACCCAGGAGAAATGGCCCCTCCGCCACTCATTCAGGTTCCCTGAGCGACTGGTTGCCTTTGAGAAGCTCAGCTCCTTGAGCACCATGTGGCCACTGCACTGGACACTTCTGCCCGAGACCGAAAGCCAGATGACCAGCTGGGAAATACTAAAACCGAAGTCTCTTTTCCCGGTGGTGGCTACCTTACCTTACAGAACAGGCGATAGCCGTTCTGAGCCTTAACAGTGAAGCTGGCCCAGGCAATATTGCCAAAGGGCGAATGGAGCTGAATGCCTGCTGTGTTCCAAGCTATTTAACTCCTCATTGTCAGTTCATTCATTCACTCACTCCTTAGTTCCTTCATTCATTCAATGTGGATGAGGGACTGAGAATATGACAATGGACAGGACATATTCCCTTCCTTTGATGAGCCTACACCTAGTCGGTGCTAAAACTCATCCTGATTGTGTACACGGCAAATATCATTTATTCAGAAGAGGGTAAAATAAGTGGGTGGAAGGTCAGGGAGGCCTCGAAGAAGAAGAGACCCTAAGCGAAGGCCTGAGAATCGGTGGTGAAAGGGGGTGTCATTATCCCTATTTAATAGCCAGCAGAATTGAGATTCAAATCGGGGTCTGTGCCCCTCTACAGACATCAACTGTTCAGTCCCATCATGCTCTCTTTGCCCCTCTCTCACTCCTCTTGAAGCAAAATCGCCCATTTCCTGTGTTCCCTGTCCCCCAGCTTTTGATTCCACCTGAAGCACCTGTAGCAAAAGGGGGAGGATTAGACCCCCTGGGTTTGGCTCCTGGCTCCTCCTTATTCGGTGTGTAGCCCTGGATGCGATGCTCAGTCTTGGTAACTGTAAAATGTGATACCTGCCTCAGAGCTGTAGGGAGGATTAAAAAAAGACAAAAAGGGAGGGAGAAAGCTGTTGTTTGGTGAGAGCTTAGCAAGCTCCTGGCTCATAGTAATTATTCAATAGATGAAAGATATCATTGTTGTGGACGCTAAGCCTCACTCTTGGTCTCTGTGGACTGTCTCAGCCAAGCTAATGTGCCGCCTGATGAGGCATTGGCCGACTTTGCATTTGAGATGGAGCTGCCTGAAGATGAACATATACTCTGCCCCTGGGTCTGGGGTGGGGGGAGGGGGTGAGGGGGGAGGGCGGGAAGAGCAGCTGTCTCCATCCTTCCTTGAGTTGGAATCCACAAGGCTGGACACACCCGTCCTGTGGGGGCATTGGAAGCAGGGGGAGATGTTTCCAAGCTTTCCAAAAAGAAATCCCAGAGAGGTGACACCCCTGTACAGGGCCAAGGTGACGGATCTGCCATTAGTGCAAAAGCCTGCAGGACACCTTGGGGTAACCGTTCCTGAGAAACCCAGGCTCCCATCTTCACACCCCGTCACCCTTCTGGGCTGACTCACAAGAAAATAGGCCCCAGTAAGGAACTTGCCCTTTGACCTCCCAGCATCCAAGAAGTCAGGCTGAGTTGCCCAGAAACATGGGCACCGCCAGATGCCCATCCAAACCCTCATCCCGTTCAAGCCCCTCAGTGGGAGGCTGACTTACCCCGCAGGCACTCCCTGCAGATCAAAAAGCTCACTGGTCCTTGGTTTTCATTTGCTGAAATCAGCAATGTAATCCCTGTTTAACAAGAGCCTGACTCCCCTCCCGGGCAAAGGTCCTGCTAGGGAATGGCTGAGTTTCGCCGGGTGCAGTAGGCAAAGGGCTTCTGCTGAATCAGGCACTAGCCTCCCAGGCTTGTAAGTCACCACCCTGGCTCTTCAGGGTGGAGAGTTTACCCCTTTCATGTTGCTGCCATTTCCGCAGCCTCTCTTACTGAGGAGCGGACCCTACGCAATACATCCTCTCCAATCTCCAAACCCAGCGGGAGCCTGGTCCACATTCATAAAACCCAGAGCAGCAGGAAGTTACTGTTACACACGCTCACCCGCATTGCCAGGTTGGGGTGGCAGGGTCTGGCCTGGAATTTCTGCTGCCCCTGCTGGGCCCCCGTAGCCAGCTCAGCTATGCTCAACATCACCCGAGAATGAAAGCATCGATGAGTAAACACAGTTGGCTTGGCGGCCATGAGTTTCCGGCACCTGTCCCAAGATAGAGATAACTTATAGGAGGAGAAGCAAGTGTGAAATAAGTCTTTTTTTGTCTCCAAGAAAAGTTGCTGTAGATGCTCTGTTATGTCCTCCATGAGGCTCCTCCCCTCATGCCCAAGACTGCTCCCAAGAGCCTCTGCCGCCGCAGCCAGATGAGGGTGAGCAGGAAGCAGAGGGCCCGAGAGGGGGGACCTCGGTGTGCTTCCTTCTCCCCCAAACCTAGCGAGGCTTCTCAGCAGGTGTGGCATCTCTGCTGTGGACCCTCTTAGTGATCTAAGCTCTAAACAGAGAGGACAGGGCTTAGTAGATCCTGCATTAGGGGAGGGGCCAGGGTGCTGGTACCCTCTCCTATGGCTGAAGGGCCTTGGGAAGATTCTGCAGCTTCGTGGGATCTTAGGAGCCTCAACTGTAAAATAAACATAATCAGAATAAGATTCTTTCTAGCCTGAATGCAGGGGCCGTCCTGTTACCTGGCTGTGAGACATGCTTTAGCCCAGTTGTGGGTCCATGTGACCATCAACCCCCACCCTGGAAATCTACTAATCTCTCTTGCAAACACTAAATTCTTGCAATGGCCAGCCAGGCAGTGAGCCGCAAGGATAGCAAACCTCCTGGGACATTCCAGGGGGGCTCCCGTCGCCAGCACTTGACCAGCCTCTGACAAAGAATGACCCTTTACCCAGGCATGCCTTTGCAACACCTTTAAAAGTCCACATCCTGTGTGGCCAAGCCAGAGCTCAGAGTGCATTTCTCAGGAGAGTGGAATAAACATCTTTTCTAGGGGCCGAATCTAGTGATATGAGATGCTGAGAAGATCCTGGTTTGGCGGTCAATTTTCCAGGCTGTTAGAGATGGGCCACCATCTGCCCTCCAGCTCCTAGCCCCCCAGGGAGCGCTGATTCATCTCTTCTGAAAGCCAGGATGGAATGCCTGACAATGTCCTTTCACTCAAACCTCGCTCCCTTGTGCCCCCCCCCCCCAACACACTCTCTATTCTGTGCATCCTGAAATCACTCCATTTAAATGCAGACCGGGAGCCCTTCCTCTGAATGGTCACAGAGCAGAGGGAGCAAAGTTGAAATGATCATTTCCTTAAGGAGAAAGGGAACAGTGGACCTTTCCCCAGGGCACTGACTCATTTCTCCTCCCTGCGGCACTCCCCACCCCGATTGTCCCCTCACCCCTTAGGCAGCCTTTTCCACCCATGGTCACCCCAATGTTTGCATCCATAGGTTGCTTTAATGATGCAAATACTCCAAGCAGTTAGCATCTTCTTATTTATTTACTTATTTTTTAATTAATCAAAACCCTATCCATTTTTTTAAAAATTGATTTCAGAGAGGAAGGGAGAAGGAGAGAGAGATAGAAACATCAATTTTGAGAGAGAATCATTGATTGGCTGCCTCCTGCACAACCCTTACTGGGGATTGATCCTGAAACCCAGGCATGTGCCCTGACAGGGAATCTAACCATGACCTCCAGGTTCATAGGTTGACGCTCAACCACTGAGTCATGCTGGCTGGGTTAGCATCTTCTTATTTAAATGGAGAGAATCCAGCCAAAGTCTCGAGTTATCTTCTTCCTCCTCTCTCCGTCTCCATGGGATCTGAGCCCTTTCCTACTGAACCCCAGGTGAGATGAAAGGCCAGGTCCCTGGGGAGTTAGCAGGAGGGGGCTGAGACCATTGAAAAGAAGACCTTTCCCAACTTTTGATTTTTTTCAAGACACATCAGAAGAATCTCTTGGGCCTGAAAAGCTGACCAAAGAACACCTCCCCAAGCAAAGCCCAGCTTGCTCTGCTGCCTGAGAATCCGGACTCTGTTTCTGACTCTCCCTTGAACTTGTGCTGGAGAAGGAGCCTGCTGATTTCCAAGGGCTCCTTCCATAATGTTCAGGAGCTAGCTGGGCAGTTTGGCCCCATATCTGCCCGCCAGGAGCTAATGAAGACTCTGATGCAAGTCGGGCCCTGGCTGAGACACCCAGGACCAGCCGCTCTGACACTCAGCTCACGATGGCTATGATGTAAGAACCAGACAGGAGTCCAGGAGTGGAGACAGAACACAGAACCCTTTATATATCTGTCTACTGCCAGCCTCTCACTGGGGGAGGAGCAATACCTCATTTCCTGGGAAATTCAAACAGTTTGCCATGAGGCCCCTCCCAACACAAAGCTCTTCTCCTCTCCATCTCTCCCCAAAGCTGCAAGAAGGAAGGAGGTCATGGATCAGAGAGAGTGCAAAAATAAAACCCTTCATATTCCCATCACCCTCCGTCCCAGTGGCTCTGGGCTTTTCTTGGGAGCATGACACTGAAAACAGAAATAGCTGCAGGAAGACTTCAGGCAAGTTCACGGATAATGGAGCCAAAAAACGATTACTAAAGGGAAAGGCACAACGGCTTGGGGCTTCATTCCTAGGTGGGTCGTGTAAAGCACACAGAAAAGGGGGAGTTGGAATGCTTGGAGTCTGGTCCTGCTTTGAACTTGAGCTGTGGGTAGGATCTGACTCAATCCACGTTGCTTCTCCAAGTCTTAGTGTCTGCATCTGCAGCATGAATGGGACTGTCTGTGTGATATTGTACCTTTCCTCCTCTGACATTACCAGAGTCTATGAGATGTGTGTGTGTGTGTGTGTACAAAACACTGAGCTGTTGCCATAGGGGAGGAAAAAGAATTATAATCTACACTCTTATTTCTGTGGCTGGTGCCTATGGATTAAACTGACAAAAGACAGATTAAGAGAAGAACAACCTCACATTTTAATATTTTTACTAAAGGCCCGGTGCACGAAATTAGTGGACTGGGTGGGGGGGAGGGTCCCTCAGCCTGGCCTGTGCCCTCTCAGAGTCCGGGAGCCCTCAGAGGATGTCCAACTGACAGCCATGGGAAGTGGGCCTAGGCCAGCAGTCGGACATCCTTAGCACTGTCGTGGAGGCAGGAGAGGCTCCCACCACCACCGCTGGGCTTGCCAGCCATAAGTCTGGCTTCTGGCTGAGCTGCGATCCCCCTGTGGGAGTGCACTGACCACTAGGAGGCAGCTCCTGTGTTGAGTGTCTGCCCCCTGGTGGTCAGTGCGCATCATAGCGACCAGTCGTTCCGCTGTTTGGTCAATTTGCATATTAGCCTTTTATTATATAGGATGTGCACATGGAGCCTCCATAGGAATAAAATGAAGACCACAGAGAGCTATGAATCCTGAGAGCTTATATACCTTTTTAACCAAGAAAAATAAGAGTGTGGAAAGGTGACCCCTACCTAGATGCTTAAACCCAAGGAAAAAGGGTTTAAGCATCTAGGTAGGGGTGGCAAATTGTGGGACAGTGACCATGACACATACGGGGAAACTCATGGGAGATCAGGGTTATTTCAGCAGGTCTGCTTGTACCGATTCATCTCAGCATCAACCCCCAGCCTCTTCTCTTCCTGGCCCAGGGAGCACACCTTCCCCCTGGGAAATTTTGCGTCCTGCTTTCAGGGAGAAAGACCGAGGGCAGAGAGCCCTCCTGGCACCTGCTGTTTCTCAAGTGCCTTCAACTCAAAATAATCAATAGGCCAAAGTGGGCGACATTCTCTGAACTTCTTCGCTGCCCTCTCCCCACTCCCACAGGAATAAAAGGCTCCAGCTGCCCAGAGAATGGGCAGGACTTTCACTTCATGCCTGGCCTTCCTACAAACCTTTTCTCTCTTTTCTTTTCTCTTCTCCTAAGCTGGATACCCACCATCAGACTTGTGAAATAGAGAAAGGGGAGTGAAAAGTTCCTGAAATGCTTATTTGGACAGTGTCAACATATCAAAAGAACATTTGACACAAATGGGGTAGCTGGTTACCATAGATCTTAGGAAGCTCATTCAAACAATGTAATGGAAAAAAAAAATCAAATAATGAAGCGTTCAGAGACGTGCAAAGGATCTCTCCCATTCTCATTCTTTTGTTCTCTTTGCTCTCCCAGGAGAGAAAAACAAATGGAAATTAGAACAAGAAGTCAGGGAATATTGCAGAAAAGAAAAGGGCTGAGAATGAGAAGGATGAAAAAAGATCCAAGGTTAGGAGGAGAGCAAAGCAAAGGTCACGGACCTCTAACAAAACAAAACCCTGGCGAAAAGAACAAAGGTGAACATTTTCCTGGGAATGTAGCTTTAAGGGAATGGCAGGGAGGGAGAACTGTAGGGAACGAGAGGACAGTGAGACGGGCGGAGAGAGACACCAAGTTCCTGCTTCAGGGTTTTGCTGAAGGCAAAAGGAACTGGGTCTCTGGCCAGGTGGCCATCAGTGTGACCAAACAGGGTGCTGCAGTGTGCCCAGGACACGGCTGGAGACAGCTCAACACTCTGCCGACACCTTCTGCTCAGGAGCCAGATCTGCTTCCACAACAGGATTCAGCCTATGCCCGAAGCATGTCGGGATATCCCTGTGCCAGAGTGCTCTCCAAAGATCTGGCTCCTCATGTGACTTGTGCCCCAGGACCAGTGAACTTGTCTTTGCGGCAGGCTGTGTGGAAAGTCTGGGGTGTGCATCAGACTGATCTGCCCTTGAGTCGAACCCCTCTTGGCTGTTCGATTTTAGGCCAGGAAGTGTCCTCCTTGATGAAGGAAGGATGATAATAATACTGTCTACCCCGAAGGCTTGCAGTAAGGACTAAGTGAGATCATGAGTGTGGAAGCGTTTCATGCAGAGGGGTGTTCAGTAAACCTGGGTAACCTTCTCTCCCCAGACCAGAACCAGCTATCAAAATAACGAAGTAGCAAGAAGCACCTGTGGACATAACAACTATTGACATATATTAGCATCCAGAGCTCCTACCCAGTCACCAGGGACCCCATGGCTTCCCTGGGGACTTTCACCCATAATCTCTATGTGCCCCTGATTATGTACATGTGATGTGGGAGGCTTTCTGGTGAGCGTTTTACAGCCTGTGAGCTCTTGGGTAATAGTGGTTCTCAGGAGAGTGAGAATTGCTCTCCCAAAGCCACAGAGATCCCTACCCTTCCTGGAGCCCAGACAGCGGGGACAAGCTCGCTGCTCACAAAATGCAGAGCCACACCAGCATCCTCCCTTCCCATCCCAAATCTCCTTGCAACGTTTTCAGTCCCTTCCTCAGAGGTGGCATGTTTGAGCAAGAGAGAGACAGGCCCATGCAGAGCCGATGCCATCTCTTACATTCACCTTTTGTCCTTTTTCAAGGAGGAGTCGGCATATGTACAACGTGCAAAGCAATGTTGAGTCAGAGACGTGTGTTCTGCCTGTGTCTGTTGCTGGGCTCGGAAGAAGCCAGGACAGGAAGCCAAGGAGGGCAGAAGTTCAGCCTTTGTCCTGGGGTCTTCTCCTTCCCGCTCCAGTAGGCCTTCCCTGGGGAGGTGGTGGGAAAGAAAAAGGTGACGCAGAGAGAGAAACGTAGCAGTACATCTATAGGAAACCTTGCATTGTTTTAGTTTCTCTTTTGTTAATGAGGACTATTTATTTGTCCTCGGCTAAATTGTAAACGTAATCAAAACTCACGTTCTATATTCTTCCCAATTCATTACTTACTACTTAATGATTACTTCTCATTGTGGGGGGCATTTGTTTTATTTCTCTCTTCTTCGTTCAAAATCTGCTCACAACTCATTTTTTCCTCAGAAGTAAAACTTCTTTAAATAACTTCATGTGGCTACTATTCCTCTATGTTGTCCCATTCTCTTAGTACATCTGCACATTTTTAGTATTTATAATACGAACAATATTTATCATATATGTGTATGTGTGCTTGTATATACATTCCTTATAGACACTGATATCTCCTTGTATTGTGTGTGTGTGTGTGCGTGTGTGTGTGTGTGTGTGCTTTATGTGTTTGCCCTCCAGCAAAATAGACCCATTTCGAGCAGATTATGAGGGGCCTGGGAAATTACCCAATGCTCTTCTTATAGGAGAAATCTGATTAAACAGCAGTGGCTGTCTTAGTCAAGGTTGCCTGGAGAGCAAACAGCAGAAAAGAAGTCATTTGGTAAATGTGCTGGAGGAAGAAGGTATTACAAAAGGGGAGGAAGCTTGAGGGGCTGCCAGGAGGGATGGAGGTGGCTGCTACCTCTGAGTCCAGTAGCTGGGCGGCCCCTTCCCTTTTCCAGAGGGCAGTGCCACAGGGGTGAGAACGTGTGAAGCCTTGCCCCTCACTTGCTTGCTTTTCTAAGGATAGTTTTGATGGTGAGTTTTCTTGTGATGAGAGATGACAGCCTCTGGAGCTTTCAAGGAATTGCTGGGGGCCCCTGAAGATACACCGCACACCGGGTACTGTCTACGGACCCAGGCACGACAGGGCACACCTCTCTCTGGAAAATCTCTAGAATTTTCTTTTGACTATACAAAGAGGTCCTCGATTTGAGAAGAGTTGGGCCTTACTCAGGAAGTAAAAGAGCTTTGTAAGTGTGCAGATCCGAGGTGGATTTCAGGTCTTGTGTTTTCTAGCTTCGACTTAGATCAAGTGGCTTAATCTTTCTGGGCTAAATGAGGTTAGAGAGTGTCTATTTTGAGGGGGTGATGAGAGAACCAGACATAATGTATGAAAGTGCTTGGCTCACGCGTGGCGCATAGTAAATGTTCAGTGGTAGCCATTGGTGCTAATGTGCCCCCATTGTGCACTGTTCCCACCACGTCTCATTGTACTGACAGCCTTCCATCACCCTGACACATTCATGATAGTCACAAACGCTCATGTCCTTGCACTAAACTTGGGTCTACCCTAAACACTGGGTCTTGTCCTCATGGTGTTGGTTCCACCCTATTTTCTCACAGGCTTTCCTGTGCCTTCGCGTCCCACTGTCCACATGGGCCCCTCTGAGAGGCGAGGCCTGGCCTGGTCTTCGGGGTGAGGAACTGAAGGCCAAGGTCTCTCCAGGGGCTGCAAGAGGGCCCATGTCCTCCTCAGACCTCCGTTATTCTTCTCATGGTGTCTCCTCTCTCACACCTTCTGAAATGTCTCTACGATCTCTCTCTCTTTAAAAGAAAACACATTTAAAATGAACTGGAGTAAAAGGGGGCCAGTCGATGACAAACCACGTGGAAGACAAGAGCCTGGTGCGAGCTCTCTTGCTTGCCGGGATGTCTGAGTGGCCGAGCTATTTCGGTCCCATCTCAGACCCACTGTAGTGAATAAATTGGATTGCTGAGCGAGAAAAAAAGATGTTTCCCCCTTGTTGTGGAAGAAACTAAAAGGCTCTTTTCAGATTTTCCGATTCTGGTCATGCAGCCAAAACCTCCTTTTATCTGCTTTTGTGTATTTTTTTAACATCTCATGATTAGGTTTGATCTTCTTAAAGGCTTTGATTAAAGAGTCTGCACTCCCGGATGTGCAAGTTCATCATTTTCTATGGGAAGATGTCTCGGTGCCTCACAGAGACTTTAGAATGAAAATGTTACTTTCACCCTCCAGCCATAATGAGCTTTTCATCTTAAACATTATTATTATTATTTTATTTTTGACAGAGAGACAGGGCGGAACGCCCCTCCTCGCTCGGCTGGGCCCTTCAGGCTCCCCTCCGCCACCCCCGGATGGGAGGCCAGGGCGGCGGCGTGGAGTCACGCGCCACCTCTGCCCCTCGGCTAGACCCAGGGCCCCGCTAATGGAAGAACCGCAGTGCGCAAGTTCACGGGAAGATGTGCGCCCTCCCAGCCGGAGGCCATCAGCGGCCCATCCAGAATGTCTGGGGTCTCCAACTGCACCTCTGAGGGGCCATCAGCAGTTTCCAGGACACACGTGTGACCTTGTGGTGTGCGGGCTGGAGGACTCAAAGGCAGATCGAGTCTTGAGAGCAGCTCCTGAGTCTCAGAAAACCAAGCCACCGGAGTCTTACTCTAGTTGAAATCATCATGGCAGCTCCTACAGCAGCCCACACGCCCCAAATGGTTTGCTTGTAGCATTGAAAGGGGACACAGGTCCTGGCTGGGGAGCTCAGGTGGTTAGAATGTCCTCTTGTTATGCCAAGGTCGAGGGTTCCATCCCTGATCAGGGCACATACAAGAATCAACCAATGAATGCAGGAATACGTGGAACAACAAATCAATGTTTCTCTCTCTCTCTCCCTTCCTCTTTCTCTAAAATCTCCTACCAAGGCCGGGCTCGAGGCCTGAAGCACAGGGATTGAGCAACATAGCCCAGCTCTCCCTCTAGGGGACTTGTTGCCCTTGTTTCTTCTCCAGTTGTTTCCTATGCACATCTCGCTTTATTTCCTGGCCTACACGTGTTAGATCCTCAAGAACAGTGGTTCTCAACCTTCCTAATGCCGCAACCCTTTAATACAGTTCCTCATGTTGTGGTGACCCCCCAACCATAAAATTATTTTCGTTGCTACTTCATAACTGTAATTTTGCTACTGTTATGAATTGTCATGTAAATATCTGATATGCAGGATGTATTTTCATTGTTACAAATGGAACATAATTAAAGCATAGTGATTAATCACAAAAATAATATGTAATTATATATGTGTTTTCTGATGGTCTTAGGCCATCCCTGTGAAAGGGTCGTTCGACCCCCAAAGGGGTCGCGACCCACAGGTTGAGAACCGCAGCTCAAGAAGAATGGCTACACCTCCCAGTTTCCCAGTATGCCTTTTCCACTCATAACAGACACACACACAGTAGGGATTTTATCTATATCTGTCAGTCAGATCTTAAGTTGTCAAGGGAAATGACTCACTAAGCACCGGTGACTTTCCCTGGGGTTTTGCACAAGGTCCACTTTTGCTTTTGACTTTCAATACATGCGAACGAGGCCTTGAGCTTTTCACCTGCCTCCCTGGAAACCCTGAGGCTGCATGAGCTAATGTCTAAGAAGCACTTAGTGCATTTAAGGCAGACACCACACACACACACACACACACACACACACACACACACACTGCAATGAGCTATTCTTGTCCCCTCCTCTTGGGCTGGCTGAAACGGAAGTTTCTCAGGCTCTCTCTGGCGCTTCCTCCAGGAAACAGTCTGAGGATAGGCGCCTGCCCTTCACCCAGCTTTCAGCTTCAGATCCCATTGTTCGTAGTCAGAAAGCAGGGTTCAGCGATAATGAAGGGAAGGTGAACCAGACTTCATTGAACCTCAGGTAATTAAGAGACCCAAGTATGAGAAATTATTAATCTCTCCAACTTCCATCAAACTCCAGGCTATGCATTTTCTTTATAATCTTTCCACTGTAATTGGATAAACAAGGTTATTGTTTTTTTCCTAGCCTTCAACAACTGCCCTCCCCTCCCCCCAGAAAAGAGGCTGATTCAGCTGTGTAATGGGAGAAAGTGAATGAGCAGGCAAGTCTGCCCTGCTGACTTGGGCCTCCCAACCTTGTCTCTCATCCTCATTCCCAGGCTCATGTGCGGTGTGGCTTGGTTTTCCAAACCATCAGTGTGCATGGCAATCCCCGGGCCACTGGGAGACATGCACCTGAGTGATCTGGACTCTTGTTTTCCTAGTTTTTTTTTTTCCTGACTTGGGGTTCAGACATGACTTGGGGTTCAGAGAAGTTCAAGAGTTTAGGTATGCTGGCCCAGATGCTTATAAAATACCTATTGTCCTGCATCATGACAGACTCTGGATAGTTTAATTCCTGTCCGTGTGTGTGTGTGTGTGTGTGTGTGTGTGAGAGAGAGAGAGAGAGAAAGAGAGAGAGAGAGAGAGAGAGAGAGAGAGAGAGAGATGATTGCTGGTTTGGAGCCATGCAAGGCCGTGGCCTTTTATCCTGGCCTGTGTCTCATATAGAACTCACAGCTGTTCAGAGCCACGACTTGAAAAGATGAGCGGATTGAATTGCTGACTGTACACCAGACGGGCAGTCAGCCCCACACGATTAACAAAGAAAAGGGTCCTTCCCTGCATTTCCTACTGTTCTTATTTTTGCCCAAACTATTTCTTTCCTTCCAGAGAAAAAGGAAATGTGCAGAGAAGCAATTAATTATAATTATACACGTGCTGGAGTAAGGGAGAACTAGTCACTAAGAATTTGCAAGTCCCAAAGTTGTCTAATAAAAACTACCCAAGAATGTCATAATTTTGGGAGGAAGTTAAATTTTTATAGATTTTGGCGATAAGAAAAATTTGCTAAAAGCGAGCATTCTTAATCACCGCACTGTCACTTTGCAAAGGTATTGTGGCATTAGGAATAATTACACTCTAAAGGCAGAAAAATGGAACAATCTGCCTTCTGCTATTTTAAAATAGAATCGCGGTTCTGGTTTGTCCCATTTAGCAAAAAGAAGCAAAGCAGGAATCATGGGTGAAGTCATAATCTGGGGTCTTAGAACCTTGGTTTAATGCTTCAAGTGCCCGATGGTGGGACTTGAGTTACTGAGTTCTGGGTAGCAGGCCCCTTGAGAAAACAGGGAGAAGCTGGTATGCAGAAATGTGGAGGACATGAAGCTGTCAGGACTGGACGCACAGCCTTCCAGCGGGCGCTGGGGTACCCACTCAGACACGTGGATGTGAACTGCATGACCCCCTTGCACACTGTTTTGGTCAAACTTCCATATCTCGACCAATAAAACTGTGCTCTACCCAGGCCCAGCCATTCCAAGATGATGAGTGAACTAGTCAGGCATCTTCAGAGAAGCAGAACCAGTAGGTTATATTTACAGAGATTATAGGCATTGCCTCGTGTGGTCATGGAGGCTAGAGATCCCACGGTCTGCTGTCTTCAAGCTGGAGAAATAGGAAAGCTGGCTGTGTGCTTCAGTCTGAGAGAACTGAAGGTTCCCGGATGTCAAGTCCCAAAGTCCAAAAGCCTGAGAACCGGGAGGTTTCATGTCCGAGGGCAAGAGAAGATGGTCAACCACCCAAGAGGAGAGAGAGGACGTTCTCCCTTCCTCTGCCTTTTTGTTCTATTGAGGCCCCCATCGAAGTGGGGCTCCCTTACTTAGTCTACTGATTCAAAGCTCATCTCCTCCCAAAACACCCCGTAGACACACCTAGAAACAATATGTCATAGCTCGCTGGGCATCCCCTTATCCCAGTCAAGGGGACACAAAATGGGCTGTCATTTGAGATACAGTCAGAACAGTGTTGGAAGTCATTCTGAGGGTCCCTGTGTATAGTCA
Organism: Myotis yumanensis; assembly: GCF_028538775.1. NCBI lineage: Eukaryota > Metazoa > Chordata > Mammalia > Chiroptera > Vespertilionidae > Myotis > Myotis yumanensis. Next base: position 15,898,334 of record NW_027223770.1, read on the forward strand.
TAAAAAAATCAATTTGTTCTCACACGGTGAAAATGACATAATAAATATTGTAGGGATTATTCCTGAAAAAAAAAAAATCCCATCCTTAGTAATTCCCACCACTATGGAGTGAAATCAGGGCCATTTAGAAACCTGGATCTGCAGTGCTCCCACCTGGACATTATTTCTAGAAATCGCCCTAAAATATAGTACTGATTCTTGGTAATAAAGGTGGAGAAACGTAGAACTGTAATCTGGTCAGCAGAAGACGAAGGGTTAAAAGTGGACAGTTGGCCCATTGAATGAAGGCCTGGCAGGAAGAAAGAGACTAAAATACAGGCATTAAGGGAATAATAGCTGAATCATCATAATAATACATTATGTCAACAGCAGTGACAAAAGAAACACTCAATGTATTTATAGAGCTAAAGAAAAGACAGATCCACGTCCCACATTTTGCCTCTGAACAACCTTCTCAGTTGGATTTTGCTTCTGCCCAAGGATTCTTTTGGAAAGAGCTATTATTATTCGTGGTTTATCATGCTGCCCTAGAGGGAACTCATACTTTCCACAGAGACAATTATTGAATTCTCACTGGAGGCCCTTAAAGGAGCCGAGACCAGTTCCAAGGGTTCAAGTGGAAAAGATGGTCTAACGGGCTGGGATCTAGCACCACCTGATCTAGAGTGGTGTGCAGAATGGGCTCCTCCCCCTGCTTCCACGCCTCAGGTCCTGTCTCACCAAATGCTCTCTATTCCCCTCATTATGACAAGAGGACAGAAGAGGAATTCACATTTCTAGTAAGTCTCCTGCAAGAAGTGCCTTCAACAAGCGCCCATCATCCTGAGGAGGCCCAGGTCGCGGTAAATTCTGAAGCATCATTGCAATGAAAAACAAGTCAAAGCCGTGACCTAGAAAGAGAAGAGACTGGCAGAATTCTGGAAGCAGAGTCTTCATTTGAGTGGGTAGGTACTTGAACAAGCCCAATGGTACAGCTGTGTTTGCGTGGAGGCCATCAGGGATTTAGAAAAATAGAGAAGTCATTGTTAATAATAGAAAAGAGCTCTGACACTCTGGAGGAATAAAAACGCATTATTAGATCTCAGCAATAACTGTGGAAATAAACAATGATAAACACCGTATTAAATCCAAAGAACTACATTAGTAGATAATAACAAGTATGAGACTTAATAGCCAGCCCTTACTCAGGCCAATTTATTATTTAAAACATTTATTGAGATTTAACCATAGCTAAATAACTTTTCGTTAAAACGGTTATTAAACGGAAGTCCTATATACATTAATCAACTTATATTTATCATTCAGAGTGTGTCTCATTATATCCAAAGGGATATCTATACTTCCAGAACCAACTTGGAAATTTAAAATGAACTGGGGTTCGCTTTCGCCAAGTCTGTGTGTCTAAAGATTGTTGTGTCTGCCAGCTGGGTAGCCAGACAGTGGCGTGGACTTTCTAATTAGGAACAATTGCTGATAAATCAATTCTTTCTTTATATAGGACAATTAGAATCTCTCTGTGTGTGTTTTCAATTCTAATTTGATTTTGTACATTGTTCTGCAACCAGGTTAATTCCTTGAAGCCCTTGTAGTTCATGCACATTTTCCATAAACTACACTAAGGGTTATTGCTATTCCTTCAGTCATGCACATAATCCAAGATCCATCTATTCTTTTATTCTCATAACTCAGGCATCAATCCCATGAAATTGCTCATAGGATGCCTTCAACCTGGACCCAAACGTGACTTTTAATTATTCACCTAATATTTTCTTATTTGTACTATTTGTCTCCCAGGAAGAACACTCTTGATCGCCTTTGTCTTTTAAAAAATCCTTCAAGCGCAGCTCAAATGGTTCCTCATATTTAGAAGTCATCTAACACTTGCATCCCTACTTTTATCCCTCATCATGTCTAACACAGTGCTTTGCACAGGGACATTAACATAACAGGTGTTTTGACTAAATGAATGCGTGAAAAACACAAAGTCCCTACCTTGTCCAGCCCCCCTGCTCTGGCTGCCCTGGAATTGACCCTTGGACACAACACAGGTGCTGAAGGGAGTTCAAGAGCACGTGTGGCCAAACAAACTCAGGGGAGAGCCATTTGCTCACACACAGAGAGGGGATGTCGTCATCCTCTTTCTCTCAGAGCCCACGATGTCACTGGCCACGTTGCCTGGAGGACATGTTTTTAGTTTTTGGCCTGCAGATCTCAATGCTCGGCAATTAACATCTACCTCCCACAGCACAGGGCAGCAAGGTTTCTTTGTGACGAATGGAGTGCTGGGCCTCCCTGTGAGTGTGCGCTCACCAGAGGTGGTGGCTGGGGGAAGTTTCTGTGCCCCAGATCCAGGTCAGGAGCCTTGGAGAGCCTGCTGCCCGCTGAGCAATCAGACTCACAGCACCACATGCTGGACGGTGGCCAATTAGTCTGTGAGAGAGCAGAGGCCCAGGACTCTAATTGCTGAAAGGGCCTGTTTGTGGACTATGCGGGAAGACATTTTAATTAAACATGGCTTTTGCTTTGCAGAACCTTGAATGCTAAGGGAGTGGTGTTTTGGGGACCCTCACAGATGCTGCCAGCCATAAGAGTCAAGGAGAGAGAGAGTCTCATTAGTTTTCGGCTCTGACAACTGGTCTGTTGCAACCAGGCGTCGTCTTCTGGGGGATCAGAAGAGGATGCCGTTATCTGGCCACACTCTGTTGTGAGAATTGACATATCTGTCCATCGCCAAATTGATGGTGTTCACACTATGCTGGGGACATAGGCTGGCTTTGATCTGGTAGAAGCAGTATACACAACTTGACCACTTATGACTATAAAACACGTCACTCGGTATCATGAAACAGACAGAAGCTGTCAGATCACCTAGATTCTATCCCTCGAGTGTTCCAGCCCCACCTTTGTGGTTGTTGCCCTCTTAGTTCAGGACATATGACTCCTTGCTGAGGTTCATGGGATGATCTTTGCCTGGTTTCCCCACCTCCTAACTTTCCCTACAACAATCTGGTCTTTCTATTTTTAAGAAATACATTTTTATTGATTTCAGAGAGCTAGAGAGAGAAGGAGAGAAAGGTAGAAACATCAATGATGAGAGAGAATCACTGATAGGCTGCCTTCTGCATGCCCCACATGGGGGATCAAGCCTGCAACCCAGGCATGTGCCCTTGACCAGAATTGAACCCAGGACTCTTCAGTCCGCAGGCCAACACTCTATCCACTGAGCCAAACAGGTTAGGACTGGTCTTGTATTTTTTGTCAGAATTTTCCTTTTAGAGTGCAGATCAGTCCCTGCTCAGTCACCTCTAATGTCTCTTGTTTGTGGTTTTTGTGCTCCATTCAACCTCTCTGGCTTTGTTTCCCCTGTATTGTCTACAAAGCTAATTCAATGGTGCCAAACCCACTGTTTCACAGTTTTGGCTTCATTCTTCCACTGGTTTGTGCTGGTCTTGTCACCTGGAATTCTCTTGCCTGTGCATCAATCAATTGTACGGCATCTTCGATCCATCCCTTAGGGCCCATCTTAAACCCTCCCCCGCCCCTACCCAAAGCTCTCCCTGACAAGAATACTTGCTCTCTGCCTAACGTTTGTAACTTATTGAACTTCACTCAATCTGTGTAGAGACATTTGTGGATTAGCTGAAGTTCTCTAATCCGGTCTCTACCATCCTGTCTTCCTGGAACACTAGATGTGAGATGCTACACTAGTAAAGGGATTTATGGTTAAATAAATTTAGAAAGTGCTGCGAACTACTTTTTTTCCTCTTATAGTTTTATAAATTGAATCAGCATTAGAAAGGTTCTGGGAGGTTGTATGGTCAAGAAACCTGTTTACTTTTGTTTAACCGAAGCTTCTAAAATTTGTCCATAAAACATCTTTTTCATGTAACACCTACTAATGAGTATTCTATGAAAAGAATTCATTTTTGGGAAATCTTCTCTGGTACCCCATAAGCTCTTTGAAAGTAGGGAATCTCTCTTATCTTTGACTTCTTCATAGTGTCAAGCAAAGTACCTATACATAATGTTCAATAAAAGTTGAAATAAATTGTATTGACACCATACACCAGTTGGGCTCCCTTGGAATAGAATTTACAATTCTGGTTTTGTAATTCATTTGCTGCATTAACCTGGGCAAGATATTTTTAACTTCCGTTCTTAATTCTGTGGGATAATTTTTCATTATAAGCTAGCTATACAACAATTTTTTATTTTTTTTTTTTTTATTTTTTTTATTTTCCTCTTAAAGTATTACAAAGGGTATTACATAAGTATCCTTCCCCCCCCCCCCCGCCCTTGACAAACCACTACCCTCCCTTACCCCCCAGTGTCTTATGTCCATTAGTTATGCTTATATGCATGCATACAAGTCCTTCGGTTGATCTCTTACTCCCCTCCCTCCTGCCCCCCAACTCTCTCTGGCCTTCCCACTGCAGTTTGACAATCAGTTTGAGGCAGCTCTGCCTCTGTATCTATTATTGTTCAAAAGTTTGTAATGGTCTTTATTATCCATGAATGAGTGAGATCATGTGGTATTTTTCCTTCATTGACTGGCTTGTTTCACTTAGCATAATGCTCTCCAGTTCCATCCATGATGTTGCAAATGGTAGGAGTTCCTTCTTTTTAACAGCAGCATAGTATTCCATCGTGTAGATGTACCACAGTTTTCTAATCCATTCATCTACTGATGGGCACTTAGGCTGTTTCCAGATCTTAGCTATGGTGAATTGTGCTGCTATGAACATCTGGGTGCATATATCCTTTCTGATTGGTGTTTCTGGTTTCTTGGGATATATTCCTAGTAGTGGGATCACAGGGTCAAATGGGAGTTCCATTTCCAATTTTTTGAGGAACCTCCATACTGCCTTCCATAGTGGCTGCACCAGTCTGCATTCCCACCAGCAGTGCACAAGTGTTCCTTTTTCTCCACATCCTCTCCAGCACTTGTCGTTTGTTGATTTGTTGATGATGGCCATTCTGACAGGTGTGAGATGGTACCTCATTGTTGTTTTGATTTGCATCTCTCGGATGATTAGTGACTTTGAGCATGTTTTCATATGTCTCTTGGCTTTCTGAATGTCCTCTTTTGAAAGGTGTCTATTTAGATCCTTTGCCCATTTTTTGATTGGATTGTTTATCTTCTTTTTGTTAAGTTGTATGAGTTCCCTATAAATTTTGGAGATTAAGCCCTTATCAGATATGACGTTGGCAAATATGTTTTCCCACGAGGTGGGTTTTCTTGTTGTTTTGTTGATGGTTTCTTTTGCTGTGCAGAAGCTTTTTATTTTGATGTAGTCCCATTTGTTCAGTTTCTCTTTAGTTTCAACTGCCCTAGGAGCTGTATCAGTGAAGAAATTGTTTTGGCATATGTCTGAGATTTTGTTGCCTTTGTATTCTTCTAGAATTTTTATGGTTTCCTGTCGTACATTTAAGTCCTTTATCCATTTTGAGTTTATTCTTGTGTATGGTGTAAGTTGGTGGTCTAGTTTCATTTTCTTGCATATGTCTGTCCAATTTTCCCAACACCATTTATTGAAGAGACTATCTTGGCTCCATTGTATGTTCATGCCTCCTTTGTCAAAAATTAATTGAGCATATTGGTTCGGGCTAATTTCTGGACTCTCTATTCTATTCCACTGATCTATATGTCTGTTCTTGTGCCAGTACCAGGCAGTTTTGAGAACAGTGGCTTTGTAATACAGCTTGATATCTGGCATTGAGATCCCACCTACTTTGTTCTTTCTCAGGATCGTTGCAGCTATTCGGGGTCTTTTTTTATTCCAGATGAATTTTTGGAGAGTTCGTTCTAGATCTTTGAAGAAGGCCATTGGTATTTTAATGGGAAGTGCGTTGAATGTATAGATTGCTTTGGGTAGTATGGACATTTTAATGATGTTGATTCTACCAATCCAAGAACATGGTATGTTCTTCCATCTGTTTATGTCTTCCTCTATCTCTTTTTTCAACGTCCTGTAGTTTTCTGAGTAGAGGTCTTTAACCTCTTTAGTTAAGTTTATTCCTAGGTATCTTAATTTTTTTGGTGCGATGGTAAATGGGATTGTTTTTCTGATCTCCCTTTCTGAAAGTTCACTGTTGGTGTATAGAAATGCCTCAGATTTCTTGGGGTTAATTTTGTATCCTGCTACATTGCCAAATTCATGTATTAAGTCTAGTAGCTTTTTGATGGAGTCTCTAGGGTTTTGTATGTATAATATCATGTCATCTGCAAATAAGGACAGTTTTACTTCCTCTTTTCCAATTTGGATGCCTTTTATTCCTTCTTCTTGCCTAATTGCAATGGCTAATACTTCCAGTACTATGTTGAACAGGAGTGGTGAGAGTGGGCATCCCTGTCTTGTTCCTGTTCTTAGGGGAAATGGTGTTAGTTTTTGTCCATTGAGTATGATGTTGGCTGTGGGCCTGTCATATATGGCTTTTATTATGTTGAGGTATGATCCTTCTATTCCCACCTTTCTGAGAGTTTTTATCAAAAATGGGTGTTGGATTTTGTCGAATGCTTTTTCTGCATCAATTGATATGACCATGTGGTTTTTTTCTTTCAATTTGTTTATGTGATGTATCACATTTATTGATTTACGGATGTTGTACCATCCTTGCATCTCTGGGATGAATCCTACTTGGTCATGGTGTATGATCCTTCTGATGTACTGCTGGATCCGATTTGCTAAGATTTTGTTGAGGATTTTGGCATCTATGTTCATGAGGGATATTGGCCTGTAATTCTCTTTCATTGTGATGTCTTTACCTGGTTTTGGTATTAGGGTGATGCTGGCTTCATAGAATGAGCTTGGAAGCGTTCCTTCCTCTTGAATTTTTTGTAGTAGTCTGAGGAGGGTAGGTTTTAGTTCTTCCTTGAATGTTTGGTAGAACTCCCCTGTGAAGCCGTCTGGCCCTGGGCTTTTGTTTGCTGGAAGCTTTCTGATGACTGCTTCAATTTCTTCCATAGTTATTGGCCTATTGAGGTTTTTAGATTCTTCCTGATTGAGTTTTGGAATGTTGTATTTTTCTAGGAATTTGTCCATTTCCTCCAGGTTGTCCAGTTTGTTGGAGTAGAGTTGCTCGTAGTATTGTTTAACAATCATTTGTATTTCTGTGGGGTCTGTTGTTATTTCGCCTCTATCATTTCTGATTTGGTTTATTTGGGACCTCTCTCTTTGCTTCTTGGTGAGCCTGGCTAGGGGTTTGTCAATCTTGTTTATCCTTTCAAAGAACCAGCTCTTGGTTTCATTGATTTTCTGTATTGTTTTTTTGGTCTCTATTTCATTGATTTCTGCTCTAATCTTTATTATCTCCTTCCTTCTGCTCACTCTGGGGTTTTC